>NC_138029.1:104024729-104676379 GCF_964106645.2 Podarcis pityusensis
TACTAATTAAAGGCGAAAGTGACATTTCAAAGTAACATTGTTCCCTGGTGTTTTAATGAAATGCTACCTGGTTTATTTTTGTTTTAATGAACCAAAATGTGGTGTCTTGCCCATGCATAGCTTACACTTAGGAGGTGGGGTTATTTTTTGCTTTGTTCTTTTCAGCTAACATTTACAAAAAAAAAGCCTCTCTTGTTGTCTGTCTTCTCTCTCTGCCACGGCCACGTTCTTGCTTTGTGACCGAGCAATTGTCCTATATTAAGGTTATGCTAGTATTAACTTAGTTCCATGGCTTTAAAAATAATATTAAAAGAGAGATAGAACCCAGACCTCATGAATGTGAATGAAGACAGAACCAGGAATACATACAGTGGTACCTCGGGTTAAGAACTTAATTCGTTCTGGAGGTCCGTTCTTAACCTGAAACTGTTCTTAACCTGAGGTACCACTTTAGCTAATGGGGCCTCCTGCTGCCGCTGCACGATTTCTGTTCTCATCCTGAAGCAAAGTTCTTAACCCGAGGTAATATTTCTGGGTTAGTGGAGTCTGTAACCTGAAGTGTATGTAACATGAAGCGTATTTAACCCGAGGTACCACTGTATTTGGTTGTTCATTCTTTTATTTTCTTTTTGTTAATTAAGAACAGAAGAAGAGCCTGCTGGATCAGACCAGTGGCAAATCTTAGTCCAGCATCCTGGAATAAGTTCTCCCAACCCTTGGCCATTTGGGTGGGTAGGGGTAGGAGGAGCGAGGGAACCCCATGGCACCAGTGAGACCAGTTGAATCCAGCCCTTGGAGTTGAATTCAACATTAGTCCTACTAAAAGTAGCTTCATTAATTTCAGTGGGCGCGCTCAGAATCTAACTTAGTTGGATACAACTTTTGGATTATTTCACCTAGTCCTTAAGTAAACAGTCATCGATCATGTCTGCACTATTGCAGCTGCGAATGAAGTCCAGAAAATCATGGTTTATATTTTTATTTCACATTAAATCAGATCATATTTCTAGCCGCAGCATAAAACATAAAGACCCAAACTAAATGTTAACACAATAGATACTGTACACAGTAGCACAGTAGCAGATATTGCCCCTGTGAGTAGAAAACTACGTCTTTTTTGATGTGTGGACAGGAATTTAAGCAGTTGCATGACTAGATTGGCAATAGCTAACCAGTCCCTCTTTGCGCCATTCACACAGTTGCATTCAATTCAAAGGAGGAGGGGGGGGGGAGAGAAGAAGAAGAAGAGGGAGAAGAAGAAGGAGGAGGAGGAAGGAAGGAAGGAAGGAAGATAGATAGGTGCTGGTGTCTTCTGTGTACCGTTCTGTTTAGTCCCAAGACACGGTCATGCTCTAGGGTTCAGTGGTACATTTGATCTCCCCTAGGGATTGCTGCTAGGTATCTAGGGACCAAATCAGATTCCTTCTTAATCCTTCAAATGCTTTGGCGATCAAATTACTAAGCATGTGCTTCACAGATCATCATTTGCTGGCTTCCAAACTGTCTTGAGGGGGAAAACACCCTAAAAATGTGTAATCAAACTGAGCAGCTAATTCCTTTAAGGGAAGCATTAGGGCATCTTAGCTACAAAATCTAATTTTCTTTAGTGTTGTGATGCCGTGTGACCATGTAGCAGACATCCAAACCCAAGACTTCCAGAAATTAAAGCATAGGTGCATTTTCTCTCTTTTGCTTTTAAAATCAATACTTTTATCTAAATATGTCCTAGTCTTTGAGACATCAAGGATGTTGTTTATTCAAAGTCATGAAGGGATGTGATGTTTGGAAGGAACCATAGATTAGTGAACTTCAGAATGATGCTTTTGATATAGTATAGTAGCATCTCGGCTGACCCCTCTGTATTAGGTCCACAAAATGTTCGCTTTCTGCTGCAGTTTTAAAGCATTGTTTCTATTTAGACAAAGGACGACTTCATAAACAAACACTTTGTGAAATGATGCAGTTCGGCCGGAATAAACCTTGCCAATGTCTTTTTATTTATTAGCAAGGAGTAAAGAGCAAAGAGTCTAGGGTAAATTATTTGTATGTAGCAATATATAAAGCAGCACATTTGTTTGGAGCGAAATATTCCCCTCTGCCTAAGACATAAATTAGTATTCCCCTCCCCACATTCTGCTTTGACAATTCACACTGTTCCAGCATTAGGAACTTTGCTTCTAATATTACATTGGGCAACACTGAAATAATACCAGAAAGCAGCAAACTTCAAAGCAGTTGTAATGGTGCCAATTTCAGCATTATACATGCACGTGGAGAACTGTTGCCCTATAATTGTCCTGTTAGACTTAGAAAAAGTATGCTTATTCTATGTCATAGGTAAGCTGCCCCACTGAGTAAAGTCTCCTGGGTGGTTTTACAGTAAATAAGTTTTTTTATATATAAAAAATCAACAGTTGTAATTCAGCATAATATATAAAATCGTGACTCAAAAGCTACATAATTACAGCGAAAACAAAAATTCAACTTACATCTAATGTTTAAACACAGAGGGAGGAATTCAACATCGCACTCTTTGGATCGTTCCATTAGCATTGCCAGACAGAGTGATGTGGGAGAAGCACAGGGTGTGTTTGTGGCAGAAGGAGAGGGGAGAGAGCCCTGTGGGGCTCGTGTGAGCCCTTGCACAGCTTTCTGCTAGCACGTCGGGTTAGTTGAATCCTGGCCATAGGGTGATGTCCAATCCACTTGAAGGGCTCCACTCACAGGAGAGGAGAGATGATATTTGCATGCTCCTCAGCCCCCTGTACACAGCCCTGGAAATCTGTCCAGATTTTTGAGATGCTCTGGGGGCAGACGTGAGGAGGTGGAATTGGCAAAGAAGTAATTGGATGTCACCAGTGCTTTTTGCTAAGAAAAATAGGTGCCGGAACTCACTGTGAAGTTCTTACAGTGAAGTCACCGGGTGATTCAGGGCATCCCTGAACAGATGCTGGTTTGACAACACCAGCCACGGAGGTGCTAAAAACTACGGCAAGCTGTCTCCCTCAGTGGTGGTCAAACTCGGTCCTCCAGCTGTTTTCCCACCATCCCTGACCACTGGTCCTGTTAGCTAGGGATGATGGGAGTTGTAGTCCCCAAACAGCTGGAGGGCCAAGTTTGGCCACCACTGCGCTGGCTTGGGAGCCGCCCCTGGTTCTCGTGCAGGTCAAATAAACGTGCCCCTGCCTCCCTTGTTCTCTTAGATTCAGGTGGTTGGTTAGGGCAGCTGAAACGATGTGTGAAATGATAGAGGCCTGGCTGGAAAACTGAAAGGCCAATGGCGCTATACGGGAGAGGGATTGAAGAAAGGGAGATATGAATTGGCCTTGCATCTTGACCTATTACGGCTAGGGGCAGCTAGGAGCTAGGTGGAGTCATAGATCTGAGTTGTGTGATGGCGGCCATGAGCAGCACGGTGATCGGTGTGGCACTGTGGAGGGTGGCGACATAAGAAGAGAAGCTTTTTTAGGGGCTCAACAACTTGGGCTGGGTGCTCCCCTCCTAAAAAAAGCTCAACAAGTTCCTTTTCCCCCTTTTCCCCCAGAAAAAAGCCCTGTTCATAAGTAAAGAGTCACTGAATCTAAAAACCTATTGTGTTAAATGAAAGACCAGTGTGGAACATTTTTTCTCCGGCATCATATTTGCTAGTCACAAGTTTTGTTTTTCATTTTAGTTGAGATTGAAGGTTGTTGTTATTTGCTTCCCTTTACCTAATGCTTTGTGAGACCAATATTTGGGACAGATTTTAGGGAGAGATGGGGGTGACCAACAGTCTATAATTTTCATACTGAGTAGACAAGATGAATATATATACAACTGTTGAAAACTGCTCATTTTCTATGGGTGGTAATTGACGAGAGAAGAATTTTTTAAAGAGAGTATACTGTGTTTTGTGGAGATTCTGAATTTTAAGGTTATTCTTACTTTACATAATTGTATTCAGATATGCATAACTTATGTTTTATTTCATGTCATTCATTTGTTAAGAGTAATGATCTTTCCATTTTTAAATGTTAGGGTGTGATTTGTCAAGGAAATCCAGCACCCTACATTTTTTCGTGTTTTATCTATATGTTTGAATTAGTTTCTGTGCGTATGTGTTAAACTTTGTTTTGCAATGGTCTGATGACTAGAAACAAATAAATGATGCTGAATCTGTTCAAGTATCTGGGAGCATTCCATCCATCATATGTGTCCTACTGTACAGCTTTACTACCCCGTAAATGGACCTGGTCTAACTTTCATCCAGCTGTCCTTGTACCATTAAGCTGGGGATTCCTTGGAGGTCCTTAGCCTCTCCTTTTGTGTTTTTCCTCAGTCCTTGCACGTGGTCAGCTGATCAATGTCTTCCACAGCTGCCTTTCCAGTTGAACTGCTACTCCCTGGAAATACTGTATATAACTGCAGTATTATGTGAGCTTGATGGGATACAAAAGGGAGCCCTGCCTAGGTGAACTGTACTAGAAATAGGATTGCTTATGATTTAAGCAGTGAGGATTGAGACTGTTAAAGCACCAGAGGGCCCAAAGTTCACTGGAGAGTGTCTAATCCAGCTTCCTTCAGGAAGGTAGCATTCATTATCACTAACCTTTTAGGAAAAAAAGTATAACAGGGTTTCGAAGCATGTCGTAAGTCACCCCTCCGCCTGCTAAAAGCACATACACAATAAGAAGCACACATTAAAAGTTGACCCCTCCCCCCACTTTGTTTTCATTTTATGTGTTAAGTTGTGGGTGAACATATCAGACGACACAGCGATTCTTCAAACAGCTCTTGTTTACTCACAGGCCAGGACAGAACTGAACTGAAGGGTTCAGCCAGCCTGCTTATATAGAGCTCCAGTACAGCGTAACTGTAACAACTTTCTAAAACTATCCAATCACTGAACGTCACTTTTGATCCCTTATTTGCATAACTATCTACAGTATCCCCCTGCTGGCCCTGGGTGAGAACTTCAGTACACAACATTATGGTTTCAAACCTGGGCCTATGGAAATCCTTGTTCCTTCTCCATTCTTCCCTTTGGCTCTGAAACCCCATAAGTAGCTTGGAGTGCAAGACAAGCATACCCAGCCTGCTTTGGGTTGACAAATGTGGAGAAATAATAATAGTGTAGTTTGAGCCCAACTGCTTGCAATTAAGGTTTAACCCAGTTGATCTTCATTGGAGTTGTTGCCATTAAGACGAAATGAAAGTTAGCTTAGTAATGTTTTTCATTTTCCATTATAGATACATATATATGTTTTAAAACTGGAATAATGTATACTTTTCAATAGAGTGGTTGAAATATTGTCACAGAAATTGCTGCTTGTATTTTAACCTTTATTATCGGGATAAAACGGGGTGGGAGGAGGCCGTTACCTGCTCCCACAGCTTTTGCCCCCAAATTCTTCCTTGTTCCCCCCCACCCCAGCTTTAAAACCAAATCTGTTTCTATTGAAATAACCGCTCTTACCCAAAGGTTCTTTCCTTTTATTGTGAATCATTCCCCATTAAATTACTTTCCATTCTGTTGTCAAGCGTCGCCTTTTAAAATGTGCTGCAGGAATGCCAGAAGTATTTTATATGAAACGGCTTAATGTATTTTGGGCATAAGGGTGGCCTTGCAATTGTATCACGGGCCGGGAAGACTGCATGCAGCACAGTGGTCTTTTTATGTGTAATTCTGCAAATAGCAAGGTAGAGGTATCAGATTATGAGAAGCAGGAAAGGCGGGGGGAAAGGACGGAATGAAGTGTTGGCATAGTAGAACAGCGCAGCTGAATTCGTTGTTTAACGAACTTGGGCGTCAAATTTCTATTGCATTTGGTGGTTTTATTACCATTTTCAATTCAGGTGGAGGCATGGTGCAGGCAGGGTGGAGTTGCTCCACTGCCTCCCCAACACCAAGTGCTGATGGCTGGTTCCTGAGGGTGTGACGTGTAAGGGGCAGTGAGATTAGCGCAGTGCAGGTACGGTGGCAGAGCCAATCTGACCAGGGCTGTCTTAAGCATATCCAGCGCTGTGGTGCAAAGATCCCTCCAACGCCCACCTGCCCCCATTTCCCAGAGTTGTCAACCTTTTTTAAGGGAGGGAACACCACCAGTGGTGGAGGAAGCCTCTTGGGATGGGGCAGCGCTGCCAGCGACGTGCCCAGCTTTGCGGGGCTGGAGGAGGCGGGCAGTGGCTGGAGGGCGGCTCCTCCGGCGGGGAAGAGGTGGAGGCTGTATGTGGCGCCTCCTGGCTCAGCTGGCCGCTTCGTGCCGCGGTGGCCACGGCAAGCGGAGGTTCAGGGCGCGGTGCTACGGTGCTGTGGAGATCCACAGGGCCTGATGCCTGGCTCAAAGATGGCTAGCAGGAGGGGCGCCACGTGCTCCTGTGCCTCAACCCCGTTGGGCGAGTGAGCATACCAACTGCGCCGAGTGAGCGAGGGCAAGAATTCGGCACCTGCAGGCTAAAAGGGAAAAAATTGAGCTGACGCTCAGCAGGAGCGGCACACGCACCCTTGCTCACTCAGTGTGCTCATTCGGTGTTTCCCGGACTCTCGCCTGGCGCCCTCCAGAACCTGGCGCCCCGGTGCCCCGCACCACTACTGTCTATGGGTAAGACGGCCCTGAATCTGTTGCCATTGTGCTCACACTGCGAGCCTCACACTTCTTCCTCTGAGGAAATGGCAGCTGTGCTTGGGATTATGAAGGCAGGTGGGCAACCCCTCCCTGCCTGCACCACCCCACTGACTGCTTCTACTGAGTCAGAGCATTGGCCCATGTTACTTGGTAATGTTTATAATGACTGGGGGTGGCCCTCCAGCATTTTAAGCAAGGGGCAATCACCCTACCTAGTGGTGCCAGGAATGGATCTATCTGTCTATCTATCTATCTATCTATCTATCTGTCCATCCATGTTTCCCACCTTTTCCCCTGTCAGGGGCTCATGGTGGTTTACAGATAAAAATAAGAACAGCTAAAACAAACAAAGGTAAATAAGGAGGCTAAACACAAGCCACAGAATTTGGATAGCTCAGTTGGTAGAGCATGAAACTCTGAATCTCAGGATGGTGGGTTTGAGTGCCATGTTGAGCAAAAGATTCCTGTTTGCGGGGTTTGGACTAGATGACCCTTGTGGTCCCTTTCAACTCTACAGTTCTGTGTTTCTGTGGTTTTGATATGCACCTGGTAGCTGAGGAAAATGTTGTTGTTGTTGTCGTTTAGTCGTGTCCGACTCTTCGTGACCCCATGGACCAGAGCACGCCAGGCAAAATGTTAGGTTTACTAAAATAAAAAAGGAAAGGCAGAGAAGCATGTTTTTCAAAATAGCCAACTTCCATCCACAGTGCTTACTTAACATTTTAAAAATACCTTGGCTCCTGTGTTCCATCTGTTTTTCACAAAGCACTTCACAGATATGAATGAATTAAAGTCTGCTGTGAAGGGGCCATTGCCTCTGTTTTTGCAGAGTACATGTAGGTTAATTGTCTTTCCAAGGTCCCATAGGAAGGCTGTGACAGAACTAGAAACAGAAACCCAGGGTGACATCCTTACTTGTAGCCAGTGACATCCATTTTAATCACATAAGTGCCGGAATGCAGGCCAGGGTACGTGTAATGGCTTTAATAAGGGTAACTGCTGTGTTGCCGACTCAGAAATCTGTGATATAGGATGTTGTCATCTGGGGCGCACAATGCAAGCATCCCCAGAGCCTGTGAAACCAAGAAAGTACCTTAAATTTGTGCAGTTCAATCTTGTGACTTAGTCTCTAGTTACTCTTAAAAGCCACCTGTGTGCTCATGAGTTAAATGAGGTATTAGGTGTTGTTGGAGTCTGGGGAGGGCGATTTTGTGAAGAGGAAACCTATTTCAAAGCTCGATAAACCTTCTGTTGTTATTCTGCCACCCACCACCATGTTGTTCTCGTCTTATTGCGCTAAAAGGATGTTGCGTGGCAGGGTGGGATGAGACTAAAGCCTTCCAAGTCATTCTCTTTGCAACGCGAGGAGAGACAAGTCCACCAGCTCATCGCTGTCTCCATTGCTTTCCACCTGTTGGGAAGGAAACATCCATAGCATTCTTCAGGTAAGCAGCCTGGGCGATCTAGAACCCTGAATTTCATGGAAACATACATGAGGAGGAAAGGTTTCCTGCTATAGAAGTCCCCTTCTGAACAGGTAGAAAACATTGGAGCCAGCAGTGGGGTTGTGATGGAGGAAACAGGTCTTGCCCTCACTCTCCTCCAACATGGCAGAAGGCTTGAATGCTTGAAGAGGACTTGTACAATTTTTAGCTTGCTGGCCTGCCTTTCGGATTTGCCATGGCACTTCCTTCCTTCTTTGTATTCAGAACAGTGGTTTTGGGAACAAGAAGCACCAGAGTGTGTTGCCTTGGGTTTATTGCACGCATTTGAATGAGTGACATTATCCTCTTAATTGCGATGCTTCCCTCATTTGCAGGATGGGGCTAATATTCATAAAACGTTTGTGGGTTCCTGGATGAAGAGGAGTATGTAATGTGGAGCCTTGTTATTTCATGGTGGAAAACTTTGGGAGATTTTTAGCGACAGAATTAATTTATATTCTTTACTATTAAAACTCAGTCTGGTAAATCCAAGATAAATGCAGTTTTGTTTAATGAGTGATGCTGGGATTATGATTCATCACTCATTTTCCTAATTAGCGGCATTTGACTTTTACGCCAAAATGGCTGATTTGAAAACAGATCCTCTCCTCCACCCCGCCGCCCTGCTTTTTTTGGCAGTTATATTAAATGATGTTTCAAGGCCCGAAGTTATTGCATTAAAGGAAAATTCCATTTGGCTTTCCCTTTCTGGCTGGCCATTAACAGTAATGCAGCAACAGTGTGTAAGGCACACGACTGTGACACAGCCTGCTGTTCTTCCAAGAGCGCTGTTATTGTGGCGAGAGCTCTTTACAAGCACATAATAAACTCCTAACGTTCCAGGCAGAAAAAGGATCCTCCATCTTCACATTTAAGGGTGGAAATGGATGCTGTGAGGGACACGTAGGTTGCCTCAAGCCTGTGTTTCCCATGCTACATAAATGGAGAAAACTGTGGCCCTCTTTTGTAAGTATTCACTTTAAAATGGGCAATTCTTGGTACTGTTATTCTAACTAAATTTAGTTCTGCATTGTGGCAGTCATATGTTCCTATTCCACCATTCTGCTTCTGTTTCCTCATGTGCTCTGTGTATTTTGTTTTCTCTGGGACCATGATGTTAAGAGGACCAGTCCATTCCACCTCCCCACTGGTTTTCCTTTCCCTCGTCCCTTCCCCAGCAGTCAGCACCACTGAGCGTGCCTTGTTCTCATTTGGATGTTTTGGGTCCCCCCCCCACCTCTGTCACCCGCTTTTTCTTGCACTTTTGCAGACCTTCCAGAGGCGCCTTTGTCATGACGGTGGCTCAGCAGGTCTGCCTCGCTGCATTTGTTGCTACTGGCACCATACAAATGTGATAAATTAATAGCTCCTACGCTATCTGCAGTCATGGTATAAGTCTTGGGTTTTTAAAGGAACGGTATAAGGAAGCCAACGTGGAAAAAAAACAGAAAGAAAAGTGGAGTAATTTGCAGTTTGGTTAAATTAGCAGTTTCAAGAGAGCCTGGGGCTGCTGCCGTCATGAATAAACAAACCCTAGTTACGTTTCTGATACACAGTGATTCTTATGAGAGGAATATCTTGCATTCCTGCAGTGGGAGTGGGGGGATACCGTACCACAAAAATAACAGAGAAAGCCAGTTTATGTACTAAGGAGGGGGTGGGTGGATATGGAAGGTGAAGTGTCGGTGCTGGCATGAACAAAGGCCTTCAGCTACGACCGAGAGTTGCAAATGGCCTATCCTGCTGATTTGGGAGAAAGAGATTGGGGAAAGCTCAGCGTCCTCAGGTGTGTTTTCTCCTCTGACAAGAAGTCTAGATACGCTGTTACATCTAATACAAATAAGCTGTTTCTGAGCACAGTGTTGTGCAATGCAATCAGTTCAGACTGTTTACATTTCCTTAGGAAAAAAGAAATATTATATTTGGTTGGTTTGCTGGCAAACTTGCAACGACTATTGAAAGAACAGGCTTCTTGACAATGCTTTCCTAATTTTAGACAGTAGAGAACAGACTGAAATAACTAAGAGTGAGAAAACCTTGTGCAGAGTTGCTGCTTAGCAGATTTTGAGTCCTTTATCATGCTAATATGTTTTCCAAGTGCTACAGGAGAGTACTGAAACTTAATTTTTAGGCAAGGTGAGTTCGTCAATAATTGGTTCTAGTGCCTAAGAACTAGCTGGTAGGTGGAAAAATTAAACCACACGTACAAGGGTGCTATTGTCGTACCGAAGTCAATTTTCTTGACTTTTAGGAATTGCACAGTTCAGTAAAAAGGCTTGAGGTAATACGTCTTGTAATTGTTTAGTGTTGTGACTGAGGCCTGTTAGAGCTCCAGAGTTTCATAACTTGCTTTACAATAAGAGTGTGGCTGGAAACTGGGAAGAAGAAGAAAATCTCATTGCCAACCCAAAGTAATCTTGGTGAGATGGAGGTTTCAGTAAACAACCTAACATAATCAGATGGCAAGTGTGAGGGCAATTCATCACTTGAGCAGCCTATCTTGGCAGTGTGGTAGGCTTCCTGTACTGCTTGAAGCCTTTTAAAATGGAGACTTTTGACTCCTTCCTGAAAGGACACAGCATGGGCCAAACACATTCAATGCACATGGTACTGAATGAGTTTCTATGGCCTGTTGGTATTTTGGGGCTCAATGTGCTAAGCACAAGATGATCAGCGGGATATTAAAACTAGGGTGGTCAAAGCAAAAAGGAACTCCCCCCCATTCTACTCAAGTTACATTATAATTTGTGGTAATGCGCGGCCCTTCAGATGTTACTGAGCTCCCCATTCCTGTTAACACGGCCAACACATGGTCAGCAATTGGGGAAGATGGAAATGACACTCACACCAATGGGAAAGCTGGCAGCTGGCCACGTCTTGGTTTGATGCATTCCCTGTTTGAATCATCTGTGATCCTTCAGTTAAGCACTTCAGGATTTGGCCAGAGTCTAGTGCCCCAACCAGTTCTCCTGCCCCATCACAATTAGTTCATTGGAGATATTGGCATAGGTGTGGGCCTGTATCGTATGTATGAGTGGGTCCAACAGTTGCCTCCTCCTCCCTTTAAATGTTTTAAGCAGCTTTGTATTTACTGGCTGTGCAATAACAATAAAAAGCCTTTCAAAATACTTCCTGGAAGGGACCGTACACCGTAACGGGAATTGTATGGGGGGGAAAGATGAGTGCCCCATTTACCTATGGGGGCAGCCCTGTGGGTTGGTTTTTTTTGTTTTGTTTTGTTTTTTGCTACAATGTGCAGTTTCTGTGTGCAATGGAGGGTTTATATAGTTGACAAACTGCTGCCCTGGGCTCCCCTGGGAAGAGGAGCTGGTTATAATACAGTGGTACCTTGGGTTACATACGATTCAAGTTACGTACGCTTCAGGTTACAGACTCCGCTAACCCAGAAATAGTGCTTCAGGTTAAGAACTTTGCTTCAGGATGAGAACAGAAATCGTGTTCCCGCGGCGCAGCGGCAGCAGGAGGCTCCATTAGCTAAAGTGGTGCTTCAGGTTACGAACAGTTTCAGGTTAAGTACGGACCTCCGGAACGAATTAAGTACTTAACCTGAGGTACCACTGTAATGATAATAGTGTTGCTGCTGCATCGACTTGTATGTTTGGGAGACAGTCCTTCTGTATATATGATTTGAGCGGGAAAGGTCTGAAATTCAATTGCTGAATGGCTGCCTGGCTCAAGCAATCAAAGCCCTTTTATATTTAACCGCCCGTTCTTTCAGTTGGCCCTGGAAATGGACCGACAACAAAGTATAGCTGCTTAAGTTCTGATGAGATATGTTCCCATCACTAACCTAGCAGTTGCATTTTGTTCTAATTAGAAATTTCCAAGCATTTTTAAGAGGAAGCCCTCTGCTAAAATACTTACTGCGTTTTCAGTTCTATGTCTCTTTTCAGTCACTGCCCAGTCAATGCTACTGAGGTGAATCGTGCTGTTTCAGAGTAGAGTTGATGCTCCATATATAGTTTACAAGCTGTCATTGTGTCATTGCTGCATAGACATGTATGTTTTGGGTGTCAGTCCTTGCTTCTGTACATGCACTGGTTAGAAAAAAGTCTGCAATTCAATTGCTGAAGGGCTGCTGGTTTCAAGCATTCGAAGCCCATGACAGATAATGTGTTAACATTTGTAATCTGGTAATCTATTTTTAAAAATGCTGATATTCCCTATTCCCTCTGTGGTGAATATGAATAGCCTTTGGCTGTACTGTCACTGTGCGACTATTCTGTCTGTGGCACAGTCATCCTAGAAATAATTGTGAGGCTGGAAAACATGATTATTATGAGCAGGTTTTGACATGTTGCTTCATCCTTCCTGCAACAGGAGAGCCTCCTTGCAGGTATAGTTTGAGGCCTTCCATTACAGCTGCCAAAATAACCCTCAGGGTGTTCAACTGCACTCAAGCCAGTCAGTGTATCTTCCCTATATTAACCCCTTGGCAACAAAAAACAAATCCTGGGAGGCACTAAAGTATTTTAGTTGAGCATTTAGATTTTGGAAATCCCAGCTCCCAGTGCCAAGCAAATGGGTGATGAAAGAGACTCGAGGTATGTTTTGTTTCCCCATGCGTATCTATTCTCCAGTTAGCATTCCTCCTTTCCTAACCCATAAATCAGCAAAGTTCCAGTTGCACGCCAATTCTGCTTTTACATAATATTATGTATTAATGCACTTAACTGAGCTACGGTATTGCAACCGCTTCCATGGAGATACAATATTAACGCAAAAATAGTAAACTGCCAAAAAAGGCAAAACATAAACCAGTCCAACCTTCAGTAATTTGAGTTGGCAATATGTTGCAGTCTCCAGTCATTTGGTGCACAACGGTAATGCTTCAAAATCTGACCATCTCTTTACTTTAGTCCCTTTTACCTAACTTCTAGCAGTTTAGGGACGGTGTGGCTGGTGCAGATTGATGTGCAGAGTTGGGTATACACTGAAACAAGCTCATTGCTTCTCCCATGCACACCAGATTCTGCGTGTGTCCACTCAGTGTATTCTCCCAATATGCTACTTTTGTTATTTATTATTGGATAAATTATATGTATTGGCCCTCAGAGAAAAGTGAAGAAAGTATACTAGGTCAACCTTGTCCATCCCAGGGAACCAGCTGCATTGTGCGTCTTTGGAGCTGGTAAAGTAAGGTAAAGTATGATAGGATCATCATCATCACCATCACCATGTTGTTGTTTAGTTGTTTAGTTGTGTCCGACTCTTCGTGACTCCATGGACCAGAGCACGCCAGGCACCTCTGTCCTCCACTGCCTCCCACAGTTTGGTCAAACTCATGCTGGTAGCTTCGAAGACACTATCCAACCATCTCGTCCTCTGTCGTTCCCTTCTCCTTGTGCCCTCCATCTTTCCCAACATCAGGGTCTTTTCCAGGGAGTCTTCTCTTCTCATGAGGTGGCCAAAGTATTGGAGCCTCAGCTTCACGATCTGTCCTTCCAGTGAGCACTCAGGGCTGATTTCCTTCAGAATGGATAGGTTTGATCTTCTTGCAGTCCATGGGCCTCTCAAGAGTCTCCTCCAGCACCAGAATTCCAAAGCATCAATTCTTCGGCGATCAGCCTTCTTTATAGTCCAGCTCTCACTTCCATACATCACTACTGGGAAAACCATAGCTTTAACTATACGGACCTTTTACTATACGGACCATCACCATAATTTGACTTAAAAGAAACCTTCATGTTTAGCATATTTTGCAGAGAGCTCTCTATCTGATTCTTCTGAACTGTGGCATAATTTTACCAGACATGATAGATGGATATTTGTACTAGCCAGCTAGGCAGAACCAACCACCAGGCAGTTTCTTGCAACATGTGCCAAAGGTGAAGATGCTTAGTGGTAGTAATGTGTAATCACATCATCTAGTACACAGTCCAGAAATGGCCCATGCGTGCTTGACTGGTAAAATCTAGTCACGTCTCCTGTTGATGACAACTGTTCAAAGACCATATGCTTTAGGAAAAGCACACTCTAATCTCTCTTGCCTAATGACGAGGTCAACTTAGAGCCACATTAGGACTTAATTTGTGCCAGGACTTTCAGTAGCATAAGGGGTGGCTGGCAGAAGTGATTTAAGCCCCAGTGCCTGTTTGTTTTGTGTTTGTTTCAAAAGAAAATAAAGTAATTAAAAATATTAAGCAGTGTGGGTTTTGAGTTTTCATGACAGTAGAACAGTTTGGAAATAAAACCTATTTATGGCACTTGCATGTATTCCACACACAGTAAAATGAAATAACATGATGCGCCAGGTGTTCTGCCTTGTTTTGCAGTAAATTAAAACAATAATTTTGCTTAGTGTTTTCTTATGAAGTGGGTTAGTTTTAATTGTTGGCAACAAAGATGAACATCTCCATTCTGTTAAAATTGAGAAATATATAAGTGGAATGACAACATGAGGGACAGAAGTATTTTCAACAGGATTCAAAGAGAAATGTTAGCAAAGAAGGCACAAATTTAAATTGAACAGGGCTTATTTGACCATTAATGATCTTGTGACCTTTGTCTGGAAAATAATATCCATATGCAAATATTTTGCAGGTTTATATATATCTACAATACAAATGTAAGGAGCGGGTGGCACTGTGGTCTTAACCATTGAGCCTCTTGGGCTTGCTATTCAGAAGGTTGGCATCCCTGCGAAGGGGTGAGCTCCCGTTGCTCTGTCCCAGCTCCTGCCAACCTAGCAGTTCAAAAGGACACCACTGCAAGTAGATAAATAGGTACCACTGCAGTGGGAAGGTAAATGGCGTTTCTGTGAGCTCTGGCTTCCGTCATCGTGTTCCATTGTGCCAGAAGCAGTTTAGTCATGCTGGCCACATGACCCGGAACACTGTCTGTGGACAAATGCTGGCTCCTCGGCCTGAAAGCTAGATGAGCGCCGAACCCCATAGTCACCTTTGACTGGACTTAACCGTCCAGGGATCCTTTACCTTTACCTGTTGCAATGCAAATGATACACAAAACATTACAGCTTTCTGTGATGCATATTGCCTATCCTGGAAAATAAAATAAAGTTCAAATGGAACTAGCTATAAACAGACTGATGAGATTTCACTGCATAACAAAGTTAGGAAGAACTTCCTGACAGTAAGAGCTGTTCGACAGTGGAATTTGCTGCCAAGGAGTGTGGTGGAGTCTCCTTCTTTGGAGGTCTTTAAGCAGAGGCTTGACAACCATATGTCAGGAGTGCTCTGATGGTGTTTCCTGCTTGGCAGGGGGTTGGACTCGATGGCCCTTGTGGTCTATTCCAACTCTATGATTCTATGATTCTATGATTCTATGATTCTATGAAAGTTTGATAACCAGTTTCCACTTGAAGACAGATAGGTGAAGTCCGCCATCTTGCAGACCACAACACCTGCTCCAGTTCCTTAAAGAGGCTGGTCAGAATCATCAGTCTTGGTCTCTCAGCTTAGCTGGAAAATGGTGTGCTGTGTCAGAGCAGGGCAAAGACTTTAATGTCTGTCAGGAGACTGTGTGTCACATCTTAGGGAATTGATAAACCAGGCTGACTATCCAGAGTTACTTTCGTTAGAAATGAATGCTTCTTGAGGGGGCTTTATTATGCAGAGAATATGGCTTTCTGCAGGTCTTGAATGAGTAGACACATGGTGCAGAATGCATACACACCATATGTTTAATGCTTATTTCGCACACCACCAAGAATCCTGAGAACTGTAGTTTGTTAGGGGTATTGGGAATTGTAGCTCTGTGAATTGTAATCTAGAGCTCCCTGGATTATTTGGGAGGGAGGATTTGGTTTAAATATTCAGTGGTACCTCAGGTTACAGACGCTTCAGGTTACAGACGCTTCAGGTTACAGACTCCGCTAACCCGGAAGTAGTACCTCGGGTTAAGAACTTTATCTCAGGATGAGAACAGAAATCATGTGGCGGCAGCAGGAGGCCCCATTAGCTAAAGTGGTACCTCAGGTTAAGAACAGTTTCAGGTTAAGAACGGACCTCCGGAACGAATTAAGTTCTTAACCCAAGGTACCACTGTATGGTGTATATTTAGCCTATATCTTGTGTTTGCTCATAACCAATCAGTATCTGAAGGAATCACTCATTAATTATGATTTTTATTCCTGTTTTATTATTGTTTTTTAGGCAGGCAATTGAATGTTTGATTTTAAAAAAACAAAAACTCCTACCTGTTTGAATAACAGCCCAACGGACTTTGTTGACTGGACAGCTAGCAAATGTAATAAATGAATGAATGAATGAATGAATAAAGTTTTTACTCAGTCAGCCTTCCCTAGGTGATGAGGCTCAGCTAGGAGAATAGAAGGAAGCAAGGGAATGGAAGGAACCCTTAGAAAAGCTTGCAGGTTCATTGACCGCATCCACCACTTAATTGTGTGCCTGCCCAGAATGGAATAGAGCAGGCATGTCCAACCGGTCGATCACAATCTACCGGTCGATCGCGGGGCATCCCTGGTGGATCCTGGTCTATCGTGTGATCCTGATTGATCGCTCAAAAAAAATAGAGTAAATACACTGAACAGCACTAACACGAAAACGGAGCGTCAGTTAGACTGCCCTTAACTCTGAGCTTGAGATCAATGAAGGAAATGGAAGTAATGGAACTCTCCTTAGATCCCAGGTGCAAATTAACCAGGAGGATTGTCTTTTAATTTGTATGTGTTGTTATGCTAAGGAATAAAGTATGGAAATAAAATATATAGCATTTTACCTGACAGCAGGGGTGGAAGGACGGCTCTTCTTTCGAGGATGCTGTCTACGGGTGATTTTAAATGAGAAACTGACTCTGTGGAGCCTGTAGACAGTGAAATGTTACTATTGCTATGTTTGTTTCCTCTCCAAGGGAGATATATACAGTGGTGCCTCGCAAGATGAAATTCGTTCTGCGAGTTTTTTCGTCTTGTGAATTTTTCGTCTTGCGAAGCACGGTCAAGTCGCAACTGCACCTCTTCAAGCGGTTTTAAGAAAAAGGAAACAAACTTGCAAGACGTTTTTGTCTTGCGAAGCAAGCCCATAGGGAAATTCGTCTTGCGAAGCAACTCAAAAAACGAAAAACTCTTTCGTCTTGCGAGTTTTTCGTCTTCCGAGGCATTTGTCTTGCGAGGTACCACTATATATATATATATATATATATATATATATATATATGACACACTCCCTGATCAGTGAAGTTGTCATTCTGAAGCAAAGATACAACACTCCCTAACTTTCTGATACCCAACCAGCTGTATCTTCTCATCTTCAGGATGCTGCCCCTAATAATCCATCGCCGAAACCGTGTCTTTTGAAAGTGGTTCTCAGTGCTTTTATTTTCCAAGTAAGCAAGTAGTAAGCACATGATGAAGCACACTAAATATTCACTTTGATCAAAAGGAGAATTAATGGGATTTTGTTGAACCTTTTCGGTAATAAAACTATGTTGCAGATGATATTGTACACATTTTACAAAATTGTATGTAAATTTGCTCATTAGAGAACAGTACTGTGGAACATTCATTTGGCCCTGGGATAATTAATCTTTTCAAAGCATACAAGACCATTACTAATTATTAAAAAAAGTAATTGGTTTTTTCCCCGTTTTTAAGCTAGCATTATTAATTTCCATCCTATCATTTTATCTTGTACTCCGGGAAACTTGTAGCTGAAAAGAAAGTAACCTCCTTGCAATAATTCTGTTTTTCCATAGCTGATATAAATACCAATGCAGTTCATTGGTGAGAGAACTGAGTGTAGATCTGGGAAGCTTGAGTTCAAATCTCAGCTTTGGGTTTCTTGACTGGTTGGGTCTGTTAATCTCAGTTCCAGGTTTATAAAATGAAATAATAGAACTGTGGTCTCTAGAAAACAGCTCTTGAACACAAAAATATGAAACAAAGAGTCATTATTATCAATTCACATTGTTCACATTCACACTTAATACACATTCCTTCTGCTTCTTTAAATGTCTTGTCATGTTTTATGTCCACTGACTTTTTTTACAGGGAGAATAACAGAGAGGATCCAGTTATTTTTATTAGAATTTGTAAATGTCGGTTATGACACCTCCCACACAAACTCTGAACTTTTTTCTGATGATATTTCCATGTCATACAGCAGCATTTTAAACATGTGCCAGCTGGCTTTAAGTATGAATGGAGAATTGCAAAAACCCATAGACAAAACTTTGCACCATTCAAAAAGTTGAAAAGTTCATTCCAGCTAGAGTGCTTTTGCCAAAAAAGAGAAAATGCATCACCGTTTGTTTGTTTTTTATTTGCACAAAATGTCCATGTACCAATTAGATGTCTAAATGCA
The DNA here is from genome assembly GCF_964106645.2 of Podarcis pityusensis. NCBI lineage: Eukaryota > Metazoa > Chordata > Lepidosauria > Squamata > Lacertidae > Podarcis > Podarcis pityusensis. Next base: position 104,043,123 of record NC_138029.1, read on the forward strand.
AATTCAGAAATAATTCCTATACTTCAAATAAAAATATAATACATGTCATCATAGAAGGGAAGACACTGGCCAGGTGGCCTGTGTGCCTGCTCCATCTGCTGCCCAGGTACTGTCAGTGGGTAACTTCAGAGTCCCTGCTCTCCCTTCTTACAGTTATTTGTTTTTAAACTGTACTTGGCTTGCACATCCCTTCCAACAGATGACTCTGTTAAATAGAGGACTGAGCTTATATGGGTATTGATTCCAAGCCCCATTGGTGTCAGTGGAAATTACCTGCAAGTAAGTTTGTTTAATATGGCCTCAAGGTTGACCACCATGCCATGTAGTTGCCCTGAGAGCTTGAGTCTATTCCAAAAAATTGAAATATTTTACTCCCCCCCCCCCATGTTTTGGAGCAGACTTATAAACCCACCCTTCTCTAGAACCATTTTTTAAACAAAAATATGGAATATTAAAAAGTTGGCTTACTGAAACTTCAGAAAGCTTAAATTTGGTATTGCACAAAATACATGTATTATGATGATGATTATGATGATGATGATGATGTTGATGATGCCCTTCATTCAAAGATACCAGCACAGTTCACAACATGAAAATAAAAAAATGAGAACATAAAACACACAATAAAACAGAAACAAACCAATAATTCCCCTCACACACACACATTTAAAAGACCACAGAATGTTGATCAGACAAAGGTCTAGTTATAGAGAGATGTTTTCACCTTGCCTAAAGATACGTAATCAAGGCACCAGGTAAAATAAGGCAAATTGCCATCTATGCATTCATTTAACCCACACCTTAGTTTCTGAGTTAAAACTATGCATATTTTCTGTTTATGCACCGGCTAGATTGCATGTGATATTAGGTTTATAGAGTGGCCTGATTTGAACAATCATAGCTCAGCTTTGGAACAAGCCAAGATTCAAAAACCACAGTTTGAGATTGGTTTAGGATCCTGGCTTGTTCCAAAGATGGTAACCATAGCCTTCTGGTTCAAATAAGGTGTCTGTATCTCCTATTCCACCTGCAGAATTCTGCATCTCTGACATCTGTCTCAACAGCTCACTTCCCTGCCAGGAGTCTACAATGATATTTCCAACCACCCCTGGTATGTTCCTCTGGCAGTGCCAGACAGTGGAGGAGAAGAAGATCCCTCTCCCTCAAACACTCAAACCCCAACACCACCACTGGTGAAACAGCGGCTCAAGGGGAGCACATGGATGGACTGGTCAAGGAAATGGGTTTATATCTGAGGCAGGGGATAGGGATTAGAGAAGGTATCAAATCCATGTTTTGCCTCAGAATGACTTGAAATAATATGTTAAGCCATTCCTTTCTTTTAATAAATAATATTTATATAATAAATAATATAATATTTATTTATTTATCTTTTAATAAATTAATAACATATTGTTTTATTAATTTTCCAAAAACAAAAAACAAAAACAAAAACAGCAAGACCTATTCAAACATAGATGAAATAGAGTTGAGTTCCCTCTATTCCCTTCCCTGGTTCCATTGTTTATCATCATACCGCATGTCAATTTTAAATTATAAAATCATTAAAATTACTTATTGTCCAGCCATAATGTCTTTACAAGTACAGTGGTACCTCTGCTTATGAACTTAATTCGTTCTGGAGGTCTGTTCTTAACCTGAAACCGTTCTTTACCTGAGGTATCACTTTAGCTAATGGGGCCTCCCACTGCCACCACATGATTTCTGTTCTCATCCTGAGGTAAAGTTCTTAACCCGAGGTACTACTTCTGGGTTAGTGGAGTCTGTAACCAGAGGTGTTTGTAACCCGAGGTACCACTGTATTTTAAAAATCCTGCTTATGTATTAACTTGTGTACACTGCTTCTGTATATATGCAATAAAGTCCATTCTTCTTTAAATTCATTGTCATCTCTTCCTCTTAATTTCAAAGTCAACTTTGCCATTTCAGCATATTCCACTTGCCAATCTTATTTAGCTGGGACACCTTCTTCTTTCCAATGTTGTGCTAATAGTATTCGTGCGGCTGTCGTTGCATACTTAAATAAGTCTTTTTGCGGTCTTGGTATATCCACTCCAGTAATACCTAGTAGGAAAGCTTCTGTTTTTTTTAACAAAAATTATTTTAAACATCTTCAATCCATTATAAATCATTTCCCAGTACTTAACAATTTTGCAATCCCACCACAAATGAAAAAAAAAATCCCTTTAAGCCATTTCTTGATACCTTTTTTTAAAATAGGGTGACTTATTCTGAGTCAATTGAAGGAGAACTCTCTCTCTCTCTCTCTCTCTCTCTCTCTCTCTCTCTATGTGTGTATGTGTGTGATATCAGTAAACGTGTTGTGTGTCAAAGCCCCAAGCCACCCCCATGAGAATAAAGACACAAGGACACAGAATTTTAGGTTAATGGGCAAAATTTAGGCCACAACTTTATTGGTTACAGAGTGTGAGCAGTATTGGCTTAGGCATTGGCATCAACAGACTATATCTGACTCCTGCCTGCCTTGCAGGAAGTCTGGTAAGGGTAAATCACCAGTAGGGGGAGTCCTGCTGATGTGGATCGACTTGATCACCCCCTGGGTTCCCGAAGGGGTCATGGCATGGCCCTAGCCCCTCCCTGGGCTTCGGACGAGATCCACACCCCCAGATTCCTTTAAAGGAATACCCTTAAGCATGGAGGGGCAGGTGATGGTCACACCTTCCCTCCCCCACACATTGCTATTCCAATACCTAACCGCCACATGAGCCCAACGCTCGCCGCCAATACCCTCACACCTGCAACCAACCTCTTACGCCTTTGATAATATCGGCCAACCACACATCATTTCCGCCGTCGGAAAGATGAACGCCATCTGCAGGGTGAAGGACCTTGTTGTTGTAAGCAATTCCTGGGTGGCAAATCACCTGGCCACCCAGTGCCAACACCTTCTGTGTCACAGCCGAGTCCAAGAGTTTCCTGGCTTTGTTAGTGGCAGCTGGGCAAAGACTGTCGCTCCAAACGCATCTTTCCAGGAGTTGTGACCACAAAAGTGTCATTTTTGGGGAAGGTTGTTGACAACTCCTCAAAGTCCTTTTCAATGCTTGATCTCAAGTTTACGCCCTTCTGCAAGGGCAAATCGTTCTCGCCCAGCTGCACAATCAGTGTTGAGGGAGGCCCCCCAGGAAGCAGCCCTGGCCTTCACAATCGGCAAAAAACTTCCCAGTGCATCCTGCGCCTCAATATCCAGGAAACTGGCTGCTTGGCTAACTGGCGTGGCCAAGCCTCCCTAGCATAAGGCAGGACCCAGTCCCACCCCCCACGCTGAGGGGGGATTCTTGGCAGCTCATCCACAACACGTCCCCACAAAGAGGTGGACCCGATTTATACAATGAACTTGGCATGTAGTGGTAGTAAAAAGAAGGAAACCTCACAGGAGTTCATTCGCTGTGCGATCATATTTATGCCAACTCAGATTTAACCCACCTAGGTAAGTGTGCATTGTTGTTGTTTAGTCGGTTAGTCGTGTCTGACTCTTCGTGACCCCATGGACCAGAGCACGCCAGGCACTCCTGTCTTCCACTGCCTCCCGCAGTTTGGTCAAACTCATGTTGGTAGCTTCGAGAACACTGTCCAACCATATTCGTCCTCTGTCGTCCCCTTCTCCTTGTGCCCTCAATCTTTCGCAACATCAGCGTCTTTTCCAGGGAGTCTTCTCTTCTCATGAGGTGGCCAGAGTATTGGAGCCTCAGCTTCATGATCTGTCCTTCCAGTGAGCACTCAGGGCTGATTTCCTTAAGAATGGATAGGTCTGATCTTCTTGCAGTCCATGGGACTCTCAAGAGTCTCCTCTAGCACCCTGGCGAAGGGGCTTGAATAACTCAGAGAAGCTATGAGTTATGCCGTGCAGGGCCACCCAAGATGGACAGGTCATGGTGGAGAGTTTTGACCAAACGTGATCCACCTGGAGCAGGAACCGGCAAGCCACTCCAGTATCCCTGCCAAGAAAACTCCATTGACAAAGTGTGCATAGGATTGCAATTTGAATTGCTTGTGTTATTCACCCTCTCTTAAGACTTCTATCATCCCACCTGCATTTACAGATTCCTTCTGGTTCCAAGTCCCTGAAAGTATTTTGGTCCACTGTGTTATTTCTGCATTTTTGTGTGTCCCCCCCCCCCCAAGGCATTTATAGGTTTGGGCTAGGCTTTCCCTGACCCATAAGATGTAACCCTGGTTTATGTGTTTTGAAACCCCCAGTACCTTTTTTTTTAAAAAAAAATACATATGCTTTTATATTGCTGTTTTATTAGCTTTTAGGCTTGTACTTTTGTTGTAATGATATTGTTTGTTTTTATATTGTGCACCGCTTAGAAATTTTTTTAAATATTAAGCAATTTATAAATCCTTTTATATAAAATTTATAAACTATACAACAATATTAGGGACATTATTGCTGATCTCAGCTGTGGGCAAAGAGAACGGCACAGAATAGCAAGAAGCACGGAGAGAAAGGAAATGTTTTCTAATATGTGAGAACTAAACACTCACATCGTATTAAAATGTTAAAGGGGATTTCTTAATTAAATTACAAACTCTACACAGTGTTGTGGAATTTAGTCTTTGAGCCCAGTATGACATAAATTGACTTTGGTTAAAGTGTTTCTATGGACTTTGGAATAATCATTGTTCATTAACATAAATGAAAACCCAGTTCTAATCTTCACTTTCACTTAGACGTTATACATGTTTCTGTAGATGCCATTTTTATTGCTGCTAATGTTTTTTAATCAAAAGCTGAGTCCTGTAGAGCCTCATTGCAAGGAATGAGTATGTTTGTGATGGATTCAGAATCCATTCCGCTTTATACCAATCACTTTTGAGACACTGACTACCCTCTTTTGAAAGTCTGAAGGCAATGTGGAAGGGAAAGCTGGTGGAAACTCCAGACCCAGTTTTATTGGGGGTGGTGGTGGAAATCTGGTATGCCAAGCCATTTTCAGTTTCAGTCAATATACGGGAGACCTGTCTCAAAGTGGTATACCGGTGGTTCCATACACTGGCCAGGCTTACCCATATTTTGGGTCTTTGGTCTAGACCAGGAGTCAGCAACCTTTTTCAGCCATGGGCTGGTCCACCATCCCTCAGACCATGTGGTTGGCCGGACTATATGGTTTTTTTTGGGGGGGGGGAGAACGAATTCCTATGCCCCACAAGTAACCTAGAGATGTATTTTAAATAAAAGGACACATTCTACTCATGTAAAAACACACAGATTCCTGGAGCATCCGCGGGCCGGATTGAGAAGGCGATTGGGCCACATCCAGCCCCCGGGCTTTAGGTTGCCTACCCCTGGTCTAGACTCTAGTAGCTCTTGGTGGGGCTGCCCAGATAAGGTCACTTAGCGGGGTGCACTAGAACTAGTATATTGTGCAGAAACGAAAGGTATACTATTGCAAGCATGTAAAACCAGGCTGTAAAGGGAAGATGCAGATTTTACATTGAGCTCGTGGTTCGAAACTTGGCTGGAGGCATTTAATGCCTCTTATAAAGTGAGAAAACAAATGACTGTGTTACAATACTTGACGTAGAAAGAATACACTCATGAGTACATAGATCATGAAAGCATATCTAACTTGTTAAAAGAAGGTAGTTCATAGCGTGTAAATGGAGCTGCATTGGAATAGGCTCAAATTACATTTTTTCGAATGTTCAAAAGGGAATCTGTAAAGCACTCTTTGAAACTGATGGCTTGGGGACTTGGCTGTGGGGAGGCTTCTAGGCACATAGCTTCTGAATTCATTGTTCTCCAAGTGGAACTCTGCCTTTAATTTCAGACTCAAATGACCTTGAAAATTCAGTTGCCTGTGTGCCGGATATTCACACTGAATGGCCTCATTTGTAGCTAAATCAGATGCAGATTACAGATACATAATTTTCTTGGTTTATTTGGCTGCCTCAGCATATTTGATTTGATTCTGTGTCTGTCTGTCTGTCTGTGTGTGTGTGTGTGTGTGTGTGTGTGTGATGCATGGATAAATTTGGAGCTAAAAAGGAAGTGTCCTAAGTAAACTGCAGATTTTAATGTTAGCGTAATAAACTAGCTCGCAACTAGGGAATATATCACTGGAAACGCTTTAAAAAGATTAATGGATTTTATTGCAGAAGTGCATTGTTTTAGGGAGGGAGGAAAGAACAATAGTATTTACTTATTATAGAGGACTGCCAAAACCTCATAGATTATTGCATCTTTTTCTTTTAACCAATTAATTAGCTGACTGGAATAAAGCAGTATCTTATTACAGGCTACATACATCATCATGTGTGTGTGTGTGTATTTTGTGACCAGACAACAAATATGAGGTATACTTGATTCCAGATGGTTGACCATGTTATTTTACTGAAATCAAAACAGCAGAGCATATGGTGTCTTCTTCCACAAACATTTGTGGATTGGTGCATTTATCAGATGCATGACATTATCCCCAGATGACAGGTATATAATTTCTAAATACAAACATAGGTATGGAGGAAAGAAAGTGCAAACATTGGGACTTGAAGTCCATGAAGTGCAAGAATGTGGTAAGCAAAGCTCAAACGTATGCAAGGTAACAACAGCATCCATTTACAATGGTAGTAATTGGTGGCAACAGGTTTCTTGAGACACTGACTACCCTCTTTTGAAAGTCTGAAGGCAATGTGGAAGGGAAAGCTGGTGGAAACTCCAGACCCAGTTTTATTGGGGGTGGTGGTGGAAATCTGGTATGCCAAGCCATTTTCAGTTTCAGTCAATATACGGGAGACCTCTCTCAAAGTGGTATACCGGTGGTTCCATACACTGGCCAGGCTTACCCATTTTTTGGGTCTTTGGTCTAGACCAGGAGTCAGCAACCTTTTTCAGCCATGGGCTGGTCCACCGTCCCTCAGACCATGTGGTTGGCCGGACTATATGGTTTTTTTTGGGGGGGGGAAGAACGAATTCCTTTGCCCCACAAATAACCTAGAGATGTATTTTAAATAAAAGGACACATTCTACTCATGTAAAAACACACAGATTCCTGGAGCATCTGCGGGCCGGATTGAGAAGGCGATTGGGCCACATCCAGCCCCCGGGCCTTAGGTTGCCTACCCCTGGTCTAGACTCTAGTAGCTCTTGGTGGGGCTGCCCAGATAAGGTCACTTAGTGGGGTGCACTAGAACTAGTATATTGTGCAGAAATGAAAGGTACACTATTGCAGGCATGCAAAACCAGGCTGTGGAAAAACAGAGCCAGTGCGGTATAGTGGTTAAGAGCGGTAGTCTCATAATCTGGGGAACCGGGTTCGCGTCTCTGCTCCTCCACATGCAGCTGCTGGGTGACCTTGGGCCAGTCACACTTCTTTGAAGTCTCTCAGCCCCACTCACCTCACAGAGTGTTTGTTGTGGGGGAGGAAGGGAAAGGAGAATGTTAGCCGCTTTGAGACTCCTTAAAGGGAGTGAAAGGCGGGATATCCAATCCAAACTCTTCTTCTTCTTCTTCTTCTTTCAAAATTTGGGGTATGGGTGTGTGCTTAACAGCTGTAGTGTGTGGGGCGGGGAGGGGAATGGAAATGTTCTCTCACTGATTTCTGAATACTTCCATCTATTTATATTAGGTTTGTGTCCATTTACTTCTTCTGCAGAGTAGTATATATTGATTTGTTTCTTAATTTCATTGAGTGAGTATTATCCTTTTTAGAATGTGTGATGCAAATCCTTTAAATGTGAGTCTGAGGAATAGGAGCAACTGAAAATGGAGGCATTAAACCAGGCTTCCTCAACCTCGGCCCTCCAGATGTTTTTGGCTTGCAACTCCCATGATCCCTAGCTAGCAGGACCAGAGGTCAGGGATGATGGGAATTATAGTCTCAAAACATCTGGAGGGCCAAGGTTGAGGAAGCCTGTGTTAAACAATCTCCTGCTGTGGCTGGATATACCATCTTATGGTTCAATGCCATATGCAGAAAAGGTTATGGTGGTACTCACTGATTCATCTTTGTCAGTGGTGACTCAAGTAGCTCGCTTTGGCTGGTACATTAGCAACATTCATTCATGGGCCAGGATAACCTCACCATTGTGGTCCATACACTGGTAATCTCAAGACTTGATTGATGCCCTTGATGTTGCTGTTAGTGCTATGAGGCTGCTGCTGGAGCTAAATGTTGTCAACATGTTGTACCTAGGCTGAAGCAGTTGTGTTGACTAAATTCAGGTTACTGGGCCAGGTTCAAGGTGTTGCTAATTGTTTCAAAAGCCCTAAAAACATGGAACAATGCTGCTTGAGAGACCATTGCTCCTCTTATGCCCCTGCATCTCAAAGTAAAGGACCACCTGGTGGCATCAAGAGCTCCTACTATTTGCCTCATGTCTACCAGTGTTAATCTCCAGTACCAAGCTCTGATTGAAGGACCCAGCTGATACATTGTCGAGGACTTGCCATGGCATGCACTACTTTCCACCTAGCAGTTTATTGTGGAGTTTGTGGGGCTGATGCTCAGAAGGTTTTCTCAGTGTCCTCACAATGCTGCCCTCATCAAAACACCAGCCCATACCTTTCACCCTCCCTTAATCCAGATTGAGACTATTTTTATAAAAAACAAATGTAACAAACATATACATATTTTAAAATAATTTAATATGCCCTTCCAAAACTCCCCTGGCAGAAGAGTGAATCCTTTAGAAGGCCGTGTGGTCTTCCACTATTGGGCAGATGTACAGAAGCTCATGGTCTCCAACTGCCCTGAAAATGCCAGGACCGTCGTGAAAACTTGTAGGCCATCACGGCTTCTCACTTATTCGTGCAGAGTCCTGAATTCCCCATCTTTGCTGAGGTACGCTAACTGGAAATGGCTTCATTGGGGGGGGGAGTGGGATGCGAGGGGAGAGAGTTGCTTACTGAGGCCTCCTTGTCCTCATTTGCTGTTGCTCCTGGGAGTCCGTAGTGAAGGAAGAATCTTGTGCCTGGTCTGAGGGAAGGAGCTAGGTGGGCAGAAAGAGATGGAAGCAGCAGCAGTAGCAGGAAGAGGAGGTGGCAGCCTCAGTAAGCAACTCTCTCTTCCCGCATCCCATGGGAAATATAAGCAAATATTCACCTTAGTATAGGGTAAAGGTAAAGGGACCCCTGACCATTAGGTCCAGTCACAGACGACTCTGGGATTGTGGCGCTCATCTCGCTTTACTGGATTTGAACCGCAGACCTTCTGATCGGCAAGTCCTAGGCTCTGTGGTTTAACCCACAGCGCCACTCGCGTCCCTCCTAGGATAGTGTAGGAAAGCTTATATACGTTTCCGAAGTCGCCGATTGCATAACCAAGCATCTGGGGCATGTGCTGCCATTGGACACAGCAGAGATATCAAGGGCAGAGTTAGGTCTGCTTTATGGGCAGTCTAACCAGAAGAAGCCCAAACTTTAAAATGATAGATTATTGTGAACTTTGGTCCCTACAGAGAATTTTTAATCAAAATGCAAATGTGGAGAGAAATTGAAACAGATACTTTAACATTTGGCTCAGCAGGACTACCTCCAGTTCCTACCAGTAAATCCCTTTTGTTCTAATTTCCCTGGTCTGGGGGAAGCTGGGCAAAATCTCAGGGACTTCAGTGATGGTAACTTTAAAGCTGGCGCTGATAAGAAAAGCATCTTTGCACAAAGGCTTGTTAACGTTTTATTCTGCTCTTTCTCCCAGGAGACTGTGGCAGCGTGTGTTGTTTGGCCCTGTCCATTTTATCTTCACAACAACGCTGAGAGATAGTGACTGCCCAAACATCACCCAGTGAGATTCATGGCTGAGAGGGGATTTGATCTCTGATTTCCCCTGAAACTTGAGCCACTACGTCATGAGCTGAGATGATGTGACATTACTCATGGGTAGCTCCCAAGCTGCATAGACATATGGTCTGGACATAGTTGGCTTGCTAAGTCAGATGTGTTCACAAGCAGGGCCAAGAGCACTGAGAAGAATGGATAATCTCTTTCCTTTTCTCAGTCTCTTCTAGCCCCCGTGAATTCCTGCAGGTATCCACTTGTCTATTCATTTTCTCCTTCCCAGCTTGTAACAAAATTCATTGCTGGTTACTGAATTTTTATCTGAACTATTAATTCTACCAGAAAATAATAATTTCGTGTAAGGTATATAACAGAGTAGACCTCTGTCTCTCTTGCGTCTTTTGCAAAACTTGTATTACACACATTTAAACTTTTTTGAAATTGATGTAGGTGATTTGTGGGTGATGCATCAATTAAAAAAGGGTCATATTAGAATGCTGCTATGCTTGTCCAGCTGCAACTTCAGTTACTGCAGGAGAAACTCTCATTTGTTTGCAGGAGAAGGAGATGGAAATAAGTGCGCTTGCTAAATAATGTATACTTTGGGAATCAAAATGCAAGAGTAGCTCATAACCCAGTGTCTAAACCTGCCACCTGGTAAACTGTGCTTGAAAGAGAGTGAAGGATCACTGATGCAACCTGTATCTTGGCGGTAACGAATGTATTGCTGAGTCAGTTTTAAGCCAAACCATCAGATACTGGCTGTGCCAGTAATTCAAAGCAAATGGTGGGGGAATCAAGGCGGCAGCTCAGTGGGCTGTTGTCTTAAAAGTTTCATAAACCTTCAATCAATCAGACCCTCCCCTGAGTCACTTTGCCAACTCTGTTCCTTTATCTTCAAGAGACAACAGGCTGTTTCTTTGACCAGGAAGATATATCTTAAGGGAGAAAAACAACACTGCCACTTTTCACGCTATTGTTTGGCTAGGTAATGGAAGTTTGTGTCCGGCTGTACCTAGATTCCTGTCGCAGGTACAAAACCACTATCTTTTCCCTTGAGTTATTGCATTCAGCTCTGGAGAAGGGGAAAATGTTGTTTTTCAACCTTTTCTTTTTTCCTCTTTGCTGCTTACTGTCCATCCTGGCTTTGGATGTCTTTATACGAGGTCTTCTTTACAGATCAGAACCAGCGTGGAACTGGCTCAGCCAAAACGAAATCCCATTATACCGTATTGGCCCGACTATAAGCCGCACCCGCAAATAAGCTGCACCTTCAAAATTCAAGGCTCATTTGCGGGTGCGGCGCACCTCCCGCCACTACCGCCCTGAACGGGGGACAAGGGGTGGCCGGTGCTGGTGTTCGGCTCCGAATATAAGCAGCACTTTAACTTTTCACAGTCGGAATTGGGGGGGGGGGAAGTGCGGCTTATATTCGGGCCAATATGATAGGTAGGCAGGAAAGTGAACCAAACCCAGAGGTCTTCTTTTGCTGCTGTAGTTATTCTAATGAGATTACAGGGAGCTGATGCTCCTGCCATGGACTTGGCCATATTGTCTCCCCTGCTCTAGGACCATGAAAGGACTTTCTCCTTCCCCACTCACACATTGAACAATATTGACTAGACCTTGCGAAGAGAAAGCTTTGACCTGACAAAAAACATAGAAGTTGAAACCCTGCTTTCCCCCAAATCCCTTTTCTCTCCCCGTAGGCAAGGCAAAAGGGCCCCTTTGGAAGTTTATGTTGGTTTGACTTGGGCGTAGGGAACCAGGGAAGACAGTGTATGAGTATGAATAGCAGGCACCCCCAAACTTGGCCCTCCATTTGTTTTGGGACTATAACTCCCATCATCCCTAGCTAACAGGACCAGTGGTCAGGGATGATGGGAATTGTAGTCCCAAAACATCTGGAGGGCCGAGTTTTTCCTATGCCTGATGTATAGGCTTCTCTGTCACATGATGATCCAAGTTCATTTCATTTTTGTTTTCATGTTAAAGCCACACTGTTTTTGTTTTACCTTCATTTTGATTACCTTCATTGTCTACCTTCCATTCTTGTTTTTTGATTGATGCTTTGTGGAGTCTCTCTCTCACACCCACCCACACATAGCTCTTTTGCTCCCTTCATCTTTGGCATTTTTTGCCTAAATGGCATGCAATTTGCAGGCATCTTATCTGTTTTGGGGCAGATGGAACAAAACAAATGTGATAAACAAACAAGCAAAATGTAGAAAACAAAACTGAATGTACTCTTGTTGGTTTTCCATCTTCATTTTTTTATTTTTCTACATTCATTTTACTTCTGAACAAATGTGGGTACATTCATTTCATTTTTCAATTTTTTAAAACACACCCCAAAGTGAAGAGCTTTTTATTTGCACAGCCCTTTCAGAGCTGTCAGCTCTAATGAGTTTTAGTGCTGGAATTATCTTTCCTGCTGTTTTATCGTGTTCTTTTATTATTCTGTATTCTTGACGTTTCCCCTCCCCTCCTCCCCCATACTTTTAATTCTGTTAGCCGATCTGGGAACTTGCTTCTTGAGGAGAGGGGTGAGAAGCTTTGCAAATAAATAAAAAAGTTACAGATCCCTACATCGTAAGGGGCTTGTTTTGTGCAGAGTTTAGCACATCATATGCAGCGTTTATTAAGGATAATCATTTCCCGACTGTTGTGCTGCATCTGGTGGATTCATAGGATCCTATAAGCCAGTGCACATAAGCACCACCTTAAATGCTTGGGGGCAGGGGAGGAAGTGGCCTGGCAAGTGGTACATGGATGGCTGATAATGTTAGGTATAAATGTTGGGTTTGGCGGCATTTAAGTAGAATGATATAGGATGGTATTTCTAAAAATGCATGTCGTGCGTGGAACCCTTTTATTCACAGCTGTTGCTGACGCTTTTGAATTTAGTCTCAATTAGCACTCTATAGCAATCTTCTGAGCAACCTATCACATTGGATTACAGATTATATCGACACAGAGAAAAATGAATTCTCAAAGATTTGTGCTTTTGCATTGAGTTGACGTTACTCAATTATAAGTACATTAGCAAATTGCAGTCGTCCAACGCTGTGCCGGGGCATTCAACGAACCCTTCTAGCTTCCATTAATGGTAATGGGAATTCTCTGTCCAATTTGTGTCACATCACACAGACTGTTCGGTGCTTCAGTCGGCCATAAACTTTTTTTGTCAAAAGTTCAAGGTTGACTTTTAAAGGAACATTGGCTTTTTCTCCTGCAAGGGCTTTAGGGTGGCTGAACTCAAGCCGTTGAATTCAGATTTGTGTCTCCCCAGGAAAAGGTATGTCCTAATGCTAAGCTCGCTAAAACTACCTTCCAGTGCTCTGCAAGAGCAGTGTCAAAATACGCATGTGTGGTTGTGCAAAGGAAATTGAGAAGCCTAAGGTGTGTGCCGTGTTGTGTGCCTTGTACTTTCTTCATGCACAATAGGATATTTAACTTGTGGCAGACTATTCTAGCAGTATTCAAGGTGATATTTACTGAGACTTTTATGAGTGCCCTAGGAGGCGTCAGCAGGCACTGTGTCAAATAACATGCCATGCATGCATTTAAAATGTTGGACTGATAAAATATAAGGACCCATTTCAGCTCCTGTCATCACAAGTAAAAAACAAAAAGGCTCAAACAGGCTATCTCCACCACCCAAATGTCCCCCTGGACTCAGGCACGGGCACAACCCACTTTCAGGGGTTGACCAAACCATCGAGTCCCTGGATTCCTTTAACGGAATACCCTTCACATAGGGATGGCAAGAGCGTTCTCCCATCCCTATCACCAGAACCAGAACCTATCCGCAACCTTACAAGTTGTGACGATTTGCTACGTGGCAGGCGAAACCCAAATGGCAACAGCCAATCGGCCAAGTGGGAAAATTCCTGCCGTGCCCCTGTCCCAACGACAGATGACACACGCCAGCATAGCAAGGTCAAGCGCAGAAGCTCTAAAAGTAGGGAGAGGTGGGCGGGTGTTCCGAATGCACGCGCCGAAAGAGGAAGCTCTGGGTCACGTGCATGGGCATAAATAGGTCCCTCGATTCCTTTGGACTCTGCCCCATTGGCCCGATTGAACCCAGCATCGAGGGACCTACCAATCAGGTGTTGTGGCTGACCAATCAAACCCACCCAGAACACAGGGTGTCGGTTTCCAGGTCTCACTACAATACATGCCCTCTTTAAGGGAGGACCCAATCTACTGTTTCTTTTTTTTTTTTTTTTAAATATTTATTGGGGTTTACAATAGAAATAAATATAATAAACAGTGTAACATATATCTTAACATAATTTCACATTTTCTTTGGACTTCCTCACATCTCCCGCTCCCACTTTCATCGTTGTAACATTTTGCCAGCAATTTATTATCTTATTTGCAATCTTATGTCCCATCTGTATATTTATAATCTTATAATTCTCAGAAAGGTTTATATTTTCTCAATTTCACTTATTATCTTAAATCATCTAATTTAGTGGTGCTCAATTATTTGTGATCTAGCATCCTGCTTAACATTCACTCAAATTACAATGTTTTTGTAAATAATTCTTAAATTTCTTCCAATCCTCCTCCATCTTCTCTTCTCCCAGGTCACGGATTCTGCCGGTCATCTCGGCCAGTTCCATATAGTCTATCAGTTGCATCTGCCATTCTTCCAGTGTGGGTAGATCTTGAGTTTTCCAGTGCTTTGCGAGAAGTATCCTTGCTGCTGTTGTTGCATACATAAAAAATGTCCGATCCTTCTTTACCACCCCTTGGCCGACAATGCCCAAAAGAAAGGCCTCTGGTTTCTTAGTGACGGTATACTTAAATACCTTTTTCAGTTCATTATAGATCATTTCCCAGAACGCCTTCACTTTAGGGCAGGTCCACCAGAGGTGGAAGAATGTTCCTTCACTCTCTTTACATTTCCAGCACTTATTATCAGACAGGTGGTATATTTTTGCAAGTTTGACTGGGGTCATATACCATCTATATATCATTTTCATTACATTTTCTTTCAAAGCATTACATGCAGTAAAGTTCAACCCAGTACTCCACAACCTTTCCCAGTCCTCAAACATGATATTATGCCCAATGTCCTGCGCCCACCTTATCATAGCCGATTTAACCATTTCATCTTGTGTATTCCATTTTAACAGCAAGTTATACATTCTTGAAAGTACCTTAGACTTTGGTTCTAACAGTTCTGTTTCTAGTTTCAATTTCTCCACCTGGAACCCTAGTTTCTTGTCATTTTTAAAAACTTCTTTAATCTGAGCGTAATGTAACCAGTCTCGCACTTTATCCTTCATTTTCTCCAAACTCTGCAATTTCCAGTTGTCTCCCCAATCTACTGTTTCTGCTGCTGTGGCCCGCCTTGGCAAGGTCTCACATGCGACCATCACTACTGCTGCTTAGGGAAACATTTTGCCATTACAGTGGTACCTCAGGTTACATACGGTTCAGGTTACAGACGCTTCAGGTTATTGATTCCGCTAACCCAGAAATAGTACCTCGGGTTAAGAACTTTGCTCTGGTGCTTCAGGTTAAGAATAGTTTCAGGTTAAGAACGGACCTCTGGAACAAATTAGTATGTAACCAGAGGTACCACTGTAATCCTAAAATATTTGCCATTGTTTCCCATCTTGTGCCCCTGGGATGGAGGTAGGCTAAAAAACCACCACCACCTTAGTAAACAAACTCTTGTATCAGGAAGTTGCTGCTACTTTCTTTTGATTACCTTGAATTAACTTTTAGCTTGTCCTTTGAAAATCACTGCTCTTCCTTTTCTTCTAAAGTAGATTCCGTACAATTTCCGTGCCCAAGATTGTCTTGCTTTGAACAAAGAAGCTTGCAAAAATATTAAAAAATCTCTCCAGGTTTTAATAACTCTGCATCTTGGGCTAGATATAAAGCTTGATTAGACTCACTCTATTGTTACACGTAATTAAATTCTTGCCTGCCTCTAGCTTGGGAGGATCTTCTGATTTAATATGTATTTTCTTCGGCGGAACAACACTGAATGCCTTTTAATTTATGGCCTTGGCATTCATATTACTGCTGCATTTGTCAGGGCATCGGATGTTGCTGTTGCACTTGGGCCTCTTTCAGCTGGAAGAGCTCAAAAGTGAACACAGTTTACAATGAGAAGTACAAGATGGGTCCTATAGAGAAAGAGAGTGAATTCTTCTCCTAGTGTCAAAGGCCACCAGAAGAGATTTCCAAACCATCTTCAAGAGTTTCAACTAACAAGGCCCACCAGCACAATGGGGCTTTCCTCCCCTAAAAATGGCTTGGGGGTGTGTGTGTCAGGTTAACCTCCAGAACACTATCTTAAAGAGGCAAAGCAAAGTACTATCTTATAATGGTTGATAAACACCACATGGGAGAGAGGACAGGGGGTTCCTTTTGGCAAGCTAAAAAGCTTGCACACTGACAGAACGATTGCTGTAGCACTCCACTGGATTTCTCCCAGTATTGAGAATAGTACAAATGACACCATACCTTGGTAAAAATGACAGTAGGTCTGTCATCTTCCAGAAACGGTATTGCTGGTGTAGTAGCTAAAATTTGTGTATTGTAATACACAAGATGTAGATTTACTTTCTCCTTCTTTCTATCTCTTTTCTCCCCAGATTTTCTAGATTCCTCCTCATGTGGAGCAAATCTACATTCACATGTTGATACGCTTTGCTCTCAAGGGCCCCTTATCCTTTTGCTGAATATGTGGCTGGCAAATGGGGGAGTACGAACTGAGCTGGGGGCAGAGCTTCAACTTGACATTGTTTGTTTCCCCCCCCCCTTTGTGATGCCCCCTTTAAAGCTCTTGTTACTTTGATAATGTAACCCCATGTTTGGATTGCTATTATTTCAGTTTATCACTTGCCCTTCATCATACTTTTTTGTCCCCCACCCAAAACCCCCCACAGTTAATCCTTTGCACAATGCTTTAACTCCATTTTCTACCCATAAGCATCTGACACTGCTTTTACTGATAGGGCATAATTTTTTTTGACAACTTAGAATAATAACTAACATACCCATGGTAGGAGGGTGTGGGAAGGCTTTAGGTATTCAGGGTTGGAGCCAGCAAAGTCATTCCGTGGGTGGAATGACTTCCTCTCATTGCAAATGGAGCTTGTTCTCCCTCTTTTCTCACTGTGCATTCCCCACATCTTCTCCCAAGTGTTGGGAGAAACCCAGGAGCAGATTTGCTTTGGTGGGGGAGAGAGAGGAAATGGCCATTTCATCACACAAGTGGAAGTCATTCCACTCGTGCAATGACTTCATTGAATAAACCCCATGCGTTGATTCTGAGCGAAGGATACTTTGGTTTTCTAATGACATTGTCCTCCCGAGGTTATAATGCATGTTGTTGTTGTTGTTGTTTAGTCGTTTAGTGGTGTCCGACTCTTCGTGACCCCATGGACCAGAGCATGCCAAGCACTTCTGTCTTCCACTGCCTCCTGCAGTTTGGTCAAACTCATGCTGGTAGCTTCGCAAACACTATCCAACCATCTTGTCCTCTGTCGTCCCCTTCTCCTTGTGCCCTCCATCTTTCCCAACATCAGGGTCTTTTCCAGGGAGTCTTCTCTTCTCATGAGGTGGCCATAGTATTGGAGCCTCAGCTTCAACTGTCCTTCCAGTGAGCACTCAGGGCCGATTTCCTTAAGAATGGAGAAGTTTGATCTTCTTGTAGTCCATGGGACTCTCAAGAGTCTCCTCCAGCACCATAATTCAAAAGCATCAATTCTTTGGTGATCAGCCTTCTTTATAGTCCAGCTTTCACTTCCATACATTACTACTGGGAAAACCATAGCTTTTACTATACGGACCTTTGTTGGCAAGGTGATGTCTCTACAAGATGATGTTATAATGCATATTTTGAGTAAATTACCAATACCTGTGCTGCTTGCCTCGATTTGCTTGTTCACACGTTTGGACTCTGTTGTGCATCAGTGCGACACTCTTCTAAAACCTTTTTATAAAAGAACAATAACTCTGCAATGCTTTTTAGCCTGAAGCATCAGGCCAGAATTCAAAGGAATCTCCTGCTTCCGTTGCCTCAAACCATTCTTCTCCTGTGCTAGCCTTGTAAGCAAATCCCTTGTAGTCTGTGTTTCTTTCTGTTGTGCAATGAAACATCAGTTTATGTCTCCTTCTTATTTCACTAACTGAGGTGTAACCTTCGTTGTGGCACCAAGCGGTAACCATGTCCCGTAATCTCTTCAAATCCTCTGATATCAGGTGTTACAAAATGCTGTCAGGCTGAAGATGCAATCAAGGCATAGTTCAGAAAGCAGTCAGGAGGTGATGACTTCTCCTGTCTGGTCTGAAAATTAAAAGCCAGCTATTGCAAGCTGTCCACTTGAACACTCTGAGAACCTGAATTTGGGTTTCAGTGGAACACTCTTAGCACATCGGTTTAGCCACAATTACCCTTTCTTGTTCTCCACAGGCAGTGGCAGAGGAACCCTCTATGGCATCTGGGGTGGGACGCATGCGCGGCATCCCATACAGACTGCACACATGTGGCAGCCTGTATGGTTGCTGTGCGAGAGGCAGCCCATACAGATGCTTGCATGGATGGCGTGCAAGAGCAGCAGCCCGTACGGACGCCACGCGAGTGGCGCCCATACAAACTGTGTGTGCGCCCTCGGCCGCTCTACAGCTGGGGGGGGCAGCGGGTCATCTTGTCACCCCCCTGAGTGATGCCCAGGGCGGACCGCCCCCGTCCCCCTTCGTACACCCCTGTCCACAGGCTTGTAAAAAAGGGTTAACAGGTGATGGAAAGTTCATTAGCCATGCTGTGACAGTCAGAACAAATGTAGCCTTTGGCCCTAGTTTCTTATTCTGCCTTTCTCTTGGCATTGTTAGCTGCGATGGACCCTGGAGCAGCCAGCCACCGCAGGTCTGATTCTCTACGCTATTTCCCATCTGAGAGAAACTTTGGAAGAGATCCCCATTCCTCGCTCTTTATTGTTAATCGAGAGATGTGTCATTGAAGATTGATTTCCGCCGCTTAATCAAACGACATTGGGATGCAGCAGTGGTTTTGGCTGGAGTCCAGGTCTCATTTATAATTAGCATAGCTGTCTTTAATTGGAATTATTTACTTGACATTTGTCTCCAGCTGCTGAATGGATACAGGTCACATCTTGTGCTTCTGCACATTAATGAAGACTTCTGAAAAGGTGTACAGCTTTTGGAACAATAATTTTTTAAGTGACTACTGTTTGTACATCATTAGCAAACATCTGGCATGACTGAAGCTAGACACTGGCAAAGTCAGCTTGCTTGGGAGGAGAAGGGGCCTTTTTTGTTTACAGTGACATTACGCAAACTGTATTTGTTGGCAGATTTCATAAATCGGAGCTTGATCTCACTTTCCTGACAGCATAATATACCTTGCATTATTGAATTGAGGTTTTTGTTCATTATAACTCTAAACTGTTCTTTGGAAGCCCCCTTAGCAGTTGCTTTGGATAGGAGGTTACTCTGGCTTGTACCTAAAAGCTATTTTCTCATTGTAGAAATATCAGATTAATGTGGCACTTCTGCAGACTCTCAGGAAAGCCCCTTTAACCTCCTTGTGTCTTTCCCTTCCTTTTTTAGGTGGTTGGCTAAGGCACTGCTTTTTCAGAGAGACGGGGTTTTCCCTGTCATGGAGATGAAGAATCTTGTGCTATACTGAATGAACTATTGTGTGTTAGAAACCAGTTTGCTAGGGTTTTACTGGTGGACCGTATGGAATTTTATTATTGTTTGGTTGCCATATTTCAAAAAGTGAAAGCCAGGACATCCCGAAAGTGGTTGAGCTTTTTTATAGACAAACACCAAAGTTTTTGACATTTTTTTTTTACAAAAATGCAAAAAAAACCCAAAAACCCACCCTTCACAAACCCACACAAAATGCAATTGACTGGCCTGAGATCAGAGCAGCCCTAATTAATGTCTTATCTTTTTCTAAGTTGGTAAGCCACCTTGGAGACCCATTCCACCAAAAGGTGGGAGAAAAATATTGGGCTGTGTTCAACATAACATTAAGGAAACCGTAGTCAGTGCAAGCATTTCTGCTTGCTCGATGGAACAATCTCTATTCCCCCTGTGTGTTGTTTTGGGGTGTGTGTGTGTCCGTGTGTGTGTCCCAAATCCATAGAGCAGAACTGGGAAGGTGGTGGGAGGAAAGTAGGGGAAGGGTTAGGGGACGCGTGAATCGTTGCACTGGTTTCTGCTAGTAGCACAATTTGCTTGAATATGGCCCCTTGCAATCGAGAGCATGTGTCCCTTAGCTACGTGCATTATGCAGCATCTGTTTATTTACACAAATTGAGAGGCAGGGACTAGATCTCCAAGTCTGATCTGAGAGTCATCGCTATTTAGCAGTGGTTAGAGTACTGTTGTTGTTGTTGTTGTTGTTGTTGTTGTTGAATTTATATACTGCCTTTCACCCAAAGACCACAGGATGCGTTACAGCATAAAAACACAAAATGAAAACTCAAAATACATATAACAAACAAACAAAAATAATCCCCTAGATTGTTTAATCACCCAAAGGCCTGGTTACAGAGTTACTACAAAACACAGCTTAGAGCTAAATACAGTCTGCTGCCACTGGGCTCTGGACACTTTTCTGGTCTCTGTTGCAGAAGGGGAAAGGCTTCTAGTTAAATCCACCAGTGGAAGGTGAGAGAGCAAGTAGATCTCATAACTCCCCAGCCCACCGTCTCGCACTAGTGCCTGCAAACTCCTCCTGCCCCAAACAGACTGCGCTGGTTCAACATGTATTGCTTGGGGGTTCCCACAGGTGGTGGGGGGAGTGTTTTTTTCTGAGACATGGGAGTCCTATGTTGAATTCCCTGAACTCCACTGAAGCTCACTGGGAAGCCTTGAGCCAGTCCTGTATCTTTTTCAGCCTAATTTACCTCACACGGTTATTGTGAGGACAAAATAGCTGCCAGATTTTACGCTCCACAGAACTACTGGAGAGTACAAAACTCCACAAATAAATTAAGCTGAAAACCTTGATGTATGTTGGGGTGCCCCTCCCTCAATTTCTGTAGTTGTTAAGAGAAATTCATTGTGCATCTGAATCGGACAAAAATCTCTTCCACATGTGCCAGGCTTGGGAATTGTGAGATGGAGGCCTGGCACAAATTAAGTCCTGGCAGTATCAACAGTTTGTTTCTGAGTTGCCTCTCAACTCTTTGCTCCTGCTGTAGGCTTCAGCAACTGTGTCAAGGGCCGAAAAACAAAATGAGGGAAAAGGGGAGGAAAGCTTGTAAATCTGCTCTGCTTTTTGTTGTACACACACCATCCATCTGTAGAATAAACAGCAGCCAATTATTCCCCGAGGGTGGAGTTTAAATCTTCCTCACATCCCTAGTGTTGCCACTGTAGTTTTTAATTATTCCCTGCCCTTTTTGTGCGAGCTTTTGTCGCTGCTGTTAATCTCGGTGCAGATTGGCTAAAAGCGTTCTTAATATTTAACAATTAAGATAGCGGTGAATACCCGAGCAATACAGTGTGATTACTGCTTCCTCACAGCTTGCTCACAATGCCTGCAGTACACAGCCAATGTGGAGTGTCACGTTGTTTGTTGTGTAAATGAGCAAAAACAAGGTTGCTCAGGTATAAGAGTGGATGTAGCGAGTCCCTTTCTTCAATACCTTGATTCCTGTAGGAAGAGGGTGACGTCAGGACACTGGCAGCAACTGCTCTGTATGTCCACTTTGGCATTAAGAAGGGTTGCAGTTGCAGAATGACACAGTAGCTCTGTTTTTTCGTGGAGTTTTTCCACCTACACAGCCTATATTGTCTTGCCTAGTAATTCAGGCTCCTCACTAGTTTGGGGAGTGTAACAGGTACAGTGGTACCTCGGGTTAAGTTAACTTAATTCGTTCTGGAGGTCCGTTCTTAACCTGAAACTGTTCTTAACCTGAAGCACCACTTTAGCTAATGGGGCCTCCTGCTGCTGCCGCGCCACCAGAGCACGATTTCTGTTCTCATCCTGAAGCAAAGTTCTTAACCTGAAGCACTATTTCTGGGTTAGCGGAGTCTGTAACCTGAAGCGTATGTAACCTGAAGTATATGTAACCCGAGGTACCACTGTATACTAAATCACATTTTATACAGCTCTCTCATGGGACTCTAAAGAGGCATGCATCTTTTTCTCCTCGTTCCAAGAAAAGAGAGTGGGAGAGTCTTTGGGTTGGGATGTACAGTGTGCAGTGAATATGCTCTGTCTGAGGACAACACACAGCCCAATAGTGTGCCTTTCACATCTGTGACAAGGCTCAGGCTTATGACCTCCTCCCTCCCCTCTCCTCTAGTGTGTCCACAAGCAAGAGATCCCTAACCAAGGTTAGTCAACCAGTCAGGATCGTAAACCATGGTTGGAGCTTGGCTTATTTGAACCAACCACAGTTTAAACTAGTCAGAGTTTCAACTTCCGGGTTAGCGCCTCCGGTAATGGCTGAACTCCTCTGATCGGGAGGAATTTGCTTCGTGGAAATTAGGGTCTGGCCGCCACGGCGAAGGCGGGGACCTATCAAAAATCACAGGCGGGAGAAGCCTGTGAACGTGGGATTTGGCTGGCACCTTTTACACCTCCCCTACTCGCGGGGAAACCCGGTTTCGGGGATCCGGAGCGACGTGGGGTGAGTGGCGCGGTGCTTCGAATTGACTGCTTCTTTCACGGAGTGAAGCCGCATTGCTGTTGCCGGAGAGCGCTGACTTTTTCCTGTGGACAATTTGATCTTAAAACAACTACCAGTGAGTAGAACGGAAAATTGGATTTTTAAACGTCTTAATTTGGCACCGAAACGGGGAGGTTTCAAACAGGAAGTCCGCCTTCCCCTTTTGTATATAGACTGAAGCAAAGAGGCTGCAAGCTAAAGTCTTGGAAAGCCTTTCATAAAGGATTAAACTTCCAGCGGCTAAATCATCAAACCCCCCTTGGAAGCAGGAGAAGAGGGGGGAAATTTTAGATCGCGTAAGCCTGCAGGAGAGAGTGAAGAAAGTTAAATTACCACCGCTCTGAACCTGGAAACGGGCTGCCAGTAAGACTGAAGTTTTGGATATGCTCATTGACTGTGAATAGATCGTTAGTTGACAGTAAGTTAAAGAAGAGAAATACATTGTTTCCATTGTCTCCTTCTGCGTTTAAAAAGGAGTAAAAGTAATTGAAAATTGAAACTAACTTTATTGTTTGAACTGTGCTTAAAAGGATTGATACAAATAGAAATTGTTTCCCCCAGAGGAAGCCTTTGAAATTGTTACATGAGCTGAGCTGGGGAAATTTCCACCTGCAAGATAAAACTGTGAGAATCTGGGATTGACCTTGGACCGTTAAGAATGTTGACAGAAGAAGCCTTAGTGGTTGCATTATGTAAGATTAATGATTCACTGGAACAGCTCCATAAGAAGATGGATGCGAGGACTATAAAAATTGATAACTTGGAACAAAAAGTGACTAATTTGGGACAAAAAGCGAATATTAATACAGAAATTACTCAGGAATCGATACAGGGATCTATTTTGACATGGCAAATTGAGGAGAAGGCGGGGGAGAAAGTGGTTGTAGTGGAACCTAAAGTTGCACAAGTGGAGAGGGAGAGAGCCCCAGCTTTACAGATGCAATTTGATGACTATAAGTTGATGCCTTTTAAGACTGAATTTAGAGAAAGTCAGACTTTGAGGATTGGAGCCCCGCTTGGACTGAAGAAGGAAAGTTGGATAGATCCCTTCATGCAGGGATTTATTGACCTTTGGGACCTGGACTTGGGTCAGGAGGAGACTGGAGTTGTGGGGACCCCCAGACTTGGAGGAACTTTGAAATACGACTGGAAATATCTTTTGAATTTCAGTTCTAACTATGGAGATTTGGCTGACTTGTCAAGAAGGAATAAAAACATTGCTAGATGGGAATTTCCCCGAGATCTACTCTTCAGCATCAAAGGAAGGAAAATAAGAACAAGATCAGGAGAAGACAAAGTGAAGTCCATGTATAAATATGAAAAAGACTTGCAGAAGGGACTTGGAAAAGAGTTAAGAGCCTCGGACAGAAGATCACCAGGTTGATGGACTATATGGAATTGACGGAAATGACTGGCAGAATCCGAGACCAGGGAGAAGAGACGGTGGAAGAATATTGGAAAAAGTCTAAAATCTATATATGGAAATAATGTAAAATTAATGAGTGTTAGAAAAATGTTGGAAGGGAATTATATGGCTTTAGTAGAAATGTTTTACGGAACTAAGCATAAATAAGTATTATAGTATTAATGGAAAATAAGGTTAAAATATGTTAAGATAATCACATGACAGAAAATAAAGATGGAAAGGATTTGCTGAAATAATTAATAGAAATGAAATACAAAAAGGGAGGTGAGAGGAGGTCGATGAAACAAGGAAATGAAAGAGAGGATATTGAGATGGTATGATGTGTGTTTTTTGAATTGTTTTTGCTCTTGTTTTGTTTAATGTGTTAATGTTAATGTTGTGTTGTGTATTGTTTATATATTGTACTGTATTTTTTTTTTGTTTTTTTTGCTTTTTTTTGCTTTTGCTTTTCTTTTCTTTCTTCTTTTCTTTTTTCCTTTTTGTAAGGTTTAAAAGTAATAAATATTATTTAAAAAAATAAATAAATAAACTAGTCAGAGTTTCACCAAGTTCGGAAATAACAGGGAACTTTGTTAAGTTTTAAAGCACTCATGACAGAGGAGGAGGAGGATGATGACTGTGAGCCATTGTCAAGGTTGGTGGAGTTTGTGTTTGTGCTGGATGCATTTTGCAACATGTCATTGACACAATAATAGTGCTTTAGTGGTGGGTTTATACAGGGCTGTCCACTCGCCATTCTACAAGGTGTCTGAAGTGTTGCTGCGTCATTGCCATCCGAACGGGCGCTATTGCAATATAATGCATCGAAAGAATGACAGCGCCGTTGCCCCCGTTGCGATACAAAACGTTACAGGATTTCGGTAGAAAGTTATGGGACGTGCATCAGTTGGAAATGAAGCAGTGTGTCCACCCCACAACTTTTGCAGGCACATACAGTATTAAAAGCAGGATTGCATATCATTGCCCCAATAACATCATGCTCAGAAATTGTAATGAAAGCACTTGCCTCTGGCATGGCTGGATGTTTGCTAAGTCCTCTTTCTGTTTCCTGTTACTTGGTGCCTTCCTTCTCATGGGACAGAAGAATGGAACTTTGCCTTCTCTCACCGGGTCTCTTTTAAAAGGTGAAGGTGACTGTTGTTTTCATGTTAAATTGGGACAGGGCCATTCATCACTGGATTCCTGATAAAAGTACGCAGCTGCTTTAGATGTTATAACTGGTATAAGTGCCAGTGCCAGAGGAGGTGTCATTAATGTACTGCATCAAAAATGACTCTTGATCATAATTGGCGAAGTGTGCCACCTTTTTATTTATGGTTAAATGATTTGATAGGCTCTTTTTTTCCTTGAGACTGGTATGTATGACAGTTGTGTCACATTGGTAATAAATCAGCCCGATTTCTTCCTGTTTCAGGTATCTGAGAGGTTATTTAAAAACTCAGTAACTCTGAGCAGTGAAACCCAAGAAATAAAATTAAGTACCAAGTGTTTGCCCAAAGCCAGTTGCTATGTTGCTCAGTTATAACTAAATTGTTATACACACACACACACACACACACACACTAAAAAACTAATGGCCTTACATTCATTTTGCCTTGATACCACCCTTTTAACACTGGTGCGGAATTGCCATTTTTCACATACCTTTTACAGATAATCCAGAGAATGCCATTCTCCAAAGCTCAGATATAAATTATGGGGGGAGTGCAACTGGGATGGCAAGGGTGTTGTTTGGTGAGCTGGAGGAGTACAATTTGCAAGGGTACACACCCTCATATGTGTGTACAGCCCCATCCTTCAAGCTCCGGTCATGCTCGCTGATGCCTCCAAGCCCAGTGCGCTGAATCCATCTCCGAAATGCCCACCAACTGTTGCATGAAATTCTCAGTGGCAAAAATTTCCCCATTCTTGTTTTACATAAAAAAGAGAGGAGATTAACAGCCTGTTCGTTTGTAACCTCACTACTGTTTTAAACCAGGAAGTGATCAAAAGGTAAGAAGCTGCAAGCAGGAAGCTTTTAATTAATGTTACAAAAATGGGATTTTCTTCTGAGTAAGCATTAGAGAAGAAGACATTATTAACTGATAAAATGGTTCTCAAGAAAGCATTGTAGAGCCAGCATTTTTTTTTATAAAAAAGATCAGCTTACAGCCGCTTGCAGAGACGTAACCCCTCAGCAGCCATAAAGACCCTTAGTGTTGTAGCAACCTCAGTCGAGCATAATTTCGTAGTTTGGAAACTTTCACAGATTTAATTAGATTCCTCTTACACCAGTGTTTGTTTGGGGTTTTTGGGGGGGAAATCCTTGAAATGGCAAAACCAGGAACACTAAATTGAAAAACATTATTGGATTGATGTGCTTAGTTTAATGTATTCCATAAACCCTCATTTGATTATGGCATTTGGGTGCCTTAAATTGTTGTGTTTTCTCTGCGGCTTTTCTCCTCTCTGATTTATTTCTACAGAGAATGGGCTCACCATTGATAAGAGTGGGCAAAGGACAATATGCATGAAGCGTCACACTGAGCAGTGCTTCTTGCTACTTCCTTGTCTTTTATTGCAGTGGGACTTAACCCATAATCAAAAAGATTTGTCATTCACCCCTTAAGGAATGACCTTGAGCCTGATTACAGCTCATGAAGGCATGGAGGTGAATCATAACACAATAATATCTACTCCTCTAAACATGCAGGGACTCCCCCTAAATCTCTGCTCCTGATTTGGAAATGGGATCATCTTTTGGACCATTTACTATCTCCTGAGTGACCTTATGATGCTCTCATAAAAATGTTTATGACCTTGCATTGACGTTTCTCTAGCCCAATGGTTCCTTTCTGGTTGTTGGATTAGAAGAGCATCAGTGATTGACCTCATACCCTCCCCACTCTGCTAATAATATTCAAAGGGCGATACTTTTCTTGATGCTGCCACCTTCAAGATTGTTTTGCTATTAATCAAGTATGTGCCCATCGCTGCTTTTCAGCCACCTCTACTCAGAAATCCTTTTCCCTCAAATGTGCATCATTCAGAACTATTGATTGAAATGTTCTCTCATTTTCACATTCATTATTTTTTACTGTCTGGGTGGGGATGAAAATCTTATGAATGACTGAAGGCTAAACAAAAAAAAATTATGCTTCAGAAAACTCTGCAATCTCTGCTAGTTAAAAGAAGAAGAAATTCACACCCACCCACTGAATATATATTAATTGGAAACAAAGACCATGCAAATAAGTATTCTTTTAAACGGGAAAAGCAAATTGTGTTCCATTGAACCTAAATTATTGTTGTATCCAACATCATTAGTGAAAGAGTTTTAGACAGGGCTGAATACATTACTTTGATGGTGTGAATAAGTGAATAAACAACTATTTTAAATGTTGATTTTTATTGGGCTCTAATGATAAGTAGCCACTACAAATGGTTTCTAAATCACTTGATTCAGGCAGTGTATTAAGATGAGAAAACCATAAAGTACTTCTGTTATTTTTTTATATTAAATTTCATAGGTCTAGTACTTTTACACATTTCCTTTGTTGAGGCACTTCAATAATTATTTTACCAGGCTGATAACATACATTTTATTGACATCCTAACTAAACAAGCTAGGCAGGTACACACTTTCATCTGATCTGACCATGTGAAGCCAAAGTTGTGGACAAGGGCCTGCAGGCAACCCCCATTCAGTTAGTTCCTGTCTGGAGTGGTGAAGGTCTGCAAGGGAAATTAAACTCACGTCTGTTTGAATGCAAATAGAACAGCTCAGGTGACCAGAGACCCTAGTTTATCAGGGTCTCTGATCACATAGAGCAGGTATGTCCAATTTCCAAGAGACTGTGATCTACTCCCACTATAAATAAACTGGCAGTGATCTACCCGTTGGATTGACCAGAGTTGTTGAGCTTTTCGGGGGCAGGATTGACTGGAATTGTTGAGCTTTTTTGGGGGGAGGGGACACACATGATCAATCAGGATCCCACGATTGACCACAGGTTGCACATGCCTGACATAGAGAGTTCTACTCTCATTCAAGCGAGTGTCAATGAGTGGTCCCCAGCATACCTTCCCTATTCAACATGGACAAGGATGGAGACTGATTGCATCAGGACCCCTGCCCACACCTCGCCCAAGGATACAGGGTTCACATGTTCAGAACACACCCACCCTCTCACTGGATCAGCTTCCGTCTTTTGCAGCCCTCACTGTGAACCAGGTAACCAGCTGAGGTATGAACACATCACTTAATCTATCACTTAAATTTCATGTAAAAATTCAGCAATCCATATTGTACTTCACAACAACCATCCTTCATCATTCCCACACTGTCAACAATATATGGTTTAAGAAGATCATGAAAAGCTAATTCTTTAATGTCACAAGACATAATGTAATGCAAGGCTTTTTAAGACTTGGTAATTCAAGGAACGCTTAGTGCCAACAAATATAGTTACCCGTTGCCTTGGTAGAAGTGTATATTTTCATTGTAGCTGGCATCGCTAAACATACTTCCTTCTGCCCCCTTGGTTGACTGAAAGCTCTGATCTGTTTTTTTTAGAAACATTTTTTTTAGTACCTTCCAGCCTCCAAGCCACAGAAATCTGTTAACATATGTACATAATTCTGAAAGCTTCTGCCAGCACGATGCTTTCACCTCAGACGAATTAGCTTTTTCACACTTTCATAATTTTCTTTTCCTGCCTGGATTTGAAAAGTTGTATCTGTACAACGTATGGCTTTATATTCCTTTACATGGGAGCAGCAACTGCCATGGGAGAGGTGAATCCAGCATAAAGGACAAGGAGTCAAAGAAACAATTACGTTTGATTTAGTTGCAGGGAACTTGCTTAGCTTACCCCCTTTTGGACATGCTCCCTGAACTTTTGTTTGTTTGTACTCTTTGTTGATCAGATTTCATTTACTGCAGATAAATGAAATTATTTACTGCAAATAAATGAATTTTTGGGTCCTTTCCCCAAGAGTGCAGCTGCACTTGTGATTTCCTAAGAGACAGGCATACCGCCTCTGACAAGCAGAGACTGAACAACTAGGGACAGACTTATCTTGGTGGGATGTGCAGGCTGGGTGCAACCCATGCTCCCATACTACACAGAGGCTGTGCCCACTGTGCTCTCATTTGTGCTACCTTACTTTTTGTAATAGCATTTTAAATTTGCAAACACATCCTTACAGCAACCCTGTAAAGTAGACTGTGGTACAATGTTAGCAAAACAACAACAACAACAACAACCAGAAGGAAGAACAGTACTAGCACCCTAAATGCTATCTATCTCTCTGTCTCTCCATTGGTCTATCATGACATACATGTTTTTCGGATACAGCCAGTGCCAGATTTACATATAAGCTCAACAAGCTATAGCTTAGGGCCCCACTCTCTTGGGGCCCCCCAAAAAATTTAAAGGAAAAGCACCTGGATGTACATTTCCAAAACAGAAGATAAAAATAAAAATAAAAACTGCATGCAGCAACAGTTTTTTGTGTTGTGTAGGCTCCTATGATGTAAGTAATGGGCCCCGCCTGCTAGCCTGCTTCCTGAAATATCACTGGTTTGCTCATTTCTATATACAGGATGCCTACATTCTGCATGGACTGGTTGCAGGGCAATATGTGCAAATGGCTTTAGATACCTATTAGGTTCATAAATTACAATATAGCATATATTCAACACAAAAAAGAGTGACAATTTGTTGTTCACAAAGGACAGCGGGACATATAAAGGGCCCCATTAACTTCAGTAGCTTAGGGCCTCATCAAACCTAAATCTGGCCCTGGATAAAGCCCACTTCATAAGTTGCATCATTACGGGCAATGCATGAAAATTTATGCAATTCTCATAAACAGGCATCATAACAAGAGGTGCTTCAGGAGCCTTCCACATGGTGCTGGATTTCAAGCAGTCTGATCAGTCACATGATTTGGCCCCCCTTAGGAACACATGGGAGGGACCTCCTTGGCATGGCTGAGTGGTGCAAACACCTGATTGGCCAGAGAACAGGAGACTGACAGAAATGTTTGCAGAGCTTACCTGAGTTCAAACAGAAGTATAAAATGTGTGTGGCTTTTGATATTTTGAAGGGTGTTTTAATGCATTTTATGCATTTTGACTGGGCGGCCTGTGCCCCAGTAACCCCAGTGGGAGCAGCCTCAAACTCCCTCATGTTAGATGCTCACATCTAACTCACATCTAGTTCTGTCCTTCTATTTTTATTCCACTCCATCCTGCAGCCTTAGAGCTGGTAACAACTTCTACCTTTTGAAGAGAAGAAACCACAAAGATAAAGGGGAGATGTGGCAGGATGTGTAGGTAATTCTGAAATGATATATCAGTGGGAATATTGCTGCTGCTTTCCATTCCCTTGACAATAACACAGCTAACAAAAATTGTGAAAATGCAAACCAACACTTGGAGGTACAAATTGTCAAGCAATTTCTTTCCCTACCCTGCATCACTGTCTGAAATTAAGACACTTGAAGCTTTAAAAACTACCACTTAAAATTTGAGGGAAATCATTTTGCTGGAACTTTTTTCATTTTCTCAACATCAGCTGTTTCTGCTTTCTTGCACGTCACCTTGTGTCGGGCTGCCTTGGAGAGATGGGTCCAGGCAGGCAGCTATTTTTGCTCCAGTGGATCTCTGCGGCAGTCGGGGAAGAATGAATGCATGTTCCAAGAGAAGGGAAAGGGAAACAGGGATGCTGCCTTGGGCCTTTGTAATGGCCCAGATGGCTTATTCCATTAATTAGTGTTCTGCTTTTAATCTCCAGTCAAAGCTGCAAGTTGGTATGTAAGTTGCCACGGGAGGACATTCCTAAAAGCTTTTCAAAAAGAGAGGTCGGAAAAGCAAATTTGTTTGTAGACATTTTGTACGACAGGTATGGAAAACCTGTGGCTCTCCAGTTGTCATTTTTGGTGGTGTGGGGAGAAATGCCCTTCAGGTGTTCAGCATGGAGGCTCAGAACAAGTTTTGAATTGGTCAGAATTGAACACACACACTATTGGAAAAAAGGTGTAATCTAAGGCAGCAGAGGCAGCTGGCATTCTCTCCCTGCCCCTCCACCCTGGAGAGTCGGAAAACGCCGGAAGGGCTCCACATGGCTAAGGTGAAGAGGCAGCAGCAGGAGGTGGGAAGCCAGGCCTGCATTCTGACGGTCCCCACATATCCCCTGTCCCGGAATCTCTTTTATTAATTTTACATATTTTCTGTTTGCCATATTTTTATCCCATGTTTCCCTTCAAGGGACTTAAGGTGGTCCCCCCCCCCTCCACAACAATCCTGTGAGGTAGGCTAGGCAGAGAGAAGGCAGCTATTGGCCCCCAAGTGTGCTTCACAAGCCCAGGGGTGGGATTTGAATGTGTACATTCGTGGTCACTCTCCCAAATCGTCCTGTTCTGAAATCGTTAATTGAAACGCTTCTCTAGCCTGGAGCAACATCTGGGCTACTTCCAATACTGTATTTATATTGTAGTTACTGAACTGTATTTGACTGCATTTTTTTTTAAAGCAACTGGAATTCAGCAAGTGATAGGGAAAACATCTCTGACAGGATGCCCATCCAGCAGGCTCCTGTTTGGTTCAGACAAGAGGAGCATCACAGAGCGTGTGACAAGGCAGCTGTTGTTTGAAGGGAAGCTGACAAACACATCCAATAAGCTAGACTGTTCAGGTGTTTTTGCAAAGACAGAATACTTCAGCAATGATGTACGAAGGGAAGCGAAAGGGACACAATTCTAGGGTGGCTTTCATAATTGCTTTGAAGGGCAGTATTTTTTTTACAGTGGGGATATCAAAACTTGATTTATTTTATTAGTCTGATTGATTTTTTTTTAAAAGATTGTTTCATTTCAGGAGTTCTTGAGATTTATTTTATTTTTTTAAAAAAGAATCCAGTTCTTACACTGACAAGCCTTGTCTATTGTGACCACTAAATTAAATTTCTCTTTGACATCTGAACACCAAGTCAGCCTTCTGAGGACCATTTTGTTCTTTGAGCTACTGTGACTTGGGAAAAGTGATTTTTATCTGTGAACATCATCTTTTGTAGATCTTTGAATAGGTTTCAAGATTCTGGAGAGGAGTGGATTTTTTTTTAAAAAAAATCTCTTGACTTTTTTTTTGCCGCTGTGAAAGTCGTGAAGTGCTGAAAGCTCCTTTCTTTCTTGATTAATGGAGACTTTGAGAGATTCTTGGCAACATGTCCCTTAAGATAGGTTCCCTCCCCCCCTTAAAGGTATGGAGGAGTAAGCAGGTATGCACTTTCAACAAAACAGGCAGAGCAAAAAAGGAATCTGGGCACAATTTGTTATTATGCTTTAACAGCATAGCATAGCCTTCCCTCCTCCGCCCTCTAAGTCTCCCAATGGTCTTTCATCTTGCTCATAGGACACATAAAGGTAAAGCAACCCCTGACCATTAAGTCCAGTCGTGCTCGACTCTGGGGTTGCGGTGCTCATCTCGCTTTACTGGCCAAGGGGGCCAGCGTTTGTCCGCAAACAGCTTCCGGGTCATGTGGCCAGCATGACTAAGCCACTTCTGGCGAACCAGAGCAGTGCATGGAAATGCTGTTTCCCGCCTATTTATCTACTTGCACTTTGACGTGCTTTCGAACTGCTAGGTTGGCAGGAGCAGGGACCGAGCAACGGGAGCTCACCCCGTCGCGGGGATTCGAACCGCCAACCTTCTGATCGGCAAGCCATAGACACATAAAGCCACTTCCACCCTGCAGAGGAGGTGGGATTGTAGGTGTCACGGCCCCACCACGTGCAAGGTGGCTGGAGCCCACCCCCCACATGATCGGGGGAATCCCCGGCCGTGTCAACCCCTGGCCAGCCAATCGGCTGGCTTTGGGGGCATGGCCTGCCCTATTTAACGCAGGCGCGGCCGGGGATCTCCCTCTTTTCCCACCTATCAGCTGTTGCGGTGACCCCGGGGGAGTTCCTAGTTGATGTGCATCAGCAGGACTCCCCCTACTGGTGGTTAATCCTTCCCGGACTTCAAACGGACGGGCTGAAGCCGGATATAGTCGGTTAGGACTAATGCCTAAGCCAATATCGCTCATCACCTGTAACCAATAAAGTTGTGGCCTTATTTAGCCCATTAACCTTAATAATTGTGTCATGTGTCTTTATTTCCACTGGGGGGGGGCAGGAACTCACCACGCAATTAGGTTTTTTAAAAAATCACAAAACAGCAACACATGCATGTGCAGTAGCAAACTGTAATATGAACAGAATATAATGTAAGCAGCTCCTGCAAAAATTTTAGGAAAGAGTTGATAGGAGGCCTCTCACAAAGCTACAGCTCCAAGCACCCTCAGTAATCTACAGTTCCCAGGATTCAATGGAGGGAAACCATAACATTTAAAATGGCATCATGTCACTTTAAATATGTGGTGCTGGCATGACCTGTGGTCACTTCCAGATTACCGGTTTACTGAGGATTCATCCTTATTCGTTCATGCAAAATTTGCACAGTATCTGTTTGCTTTGGGAGAGGTCATATGACATCATGTCAAACAATTGTTACCTCATAACTATAAAATGTCTCATTCTGGAGAGAGGAAGCAGGCTTGTTGCATAAGAGCATCCAGTCCCCTTTCATTGTGCAACCTGAATTTTCCACAACGTAGTTGAATTCCACCCAGAATATAGTGCCAGTCTGGAAGAGGCCTAAAACCAGCAACATAGAATCATAGAATTGTAGAGTTGGAAGAGACCCTGAGGACCATCTAGGCCAGTGTTTCCCAACCTTGGGTCTCCAGCTGTTTTCGGACTACAATTCTCCTCATCCCTGACCACTGGTTTTGCTAGCTAGGGGTGATGGGAGCTGTGGTCCAAAAACAGCTGAAGACCCAACGTTGAGAAACACTGATCTAGGCCAACCCCCTTCAATGCAGCTGTCTCATAAGGGAATTGAACCATCAACCTTTGTGTAATCAGCACCACGCTGTAACCAACTGAGCTGTTGAGGCTGACCACGAGCTCCTCATGCAAAACTTGCATTGAGCTGTGTGAGATTTGCTAAAATAATATCTAACAGGCAGCCAGGTTGCACCTGATGAAGCCACAGGTGAGATTGAGGTAGTGAAATGATCAGTCAGAAAGGTCAAGCTGAACCTCTGAAGATCATGCTCCTCTTGACACTTGTGATTGAAGGAAACATTTGAAGTTGCTCAAATGTTGTTCAAAAGAAAGAAACCTAAAATTGTGACCAGTATTACATGATCGGTTTTCATTTTTTTAAAAACGGAACCAACAACTTTTTATTATTATATATATAAAAAAACCAATCATGTAATACTGGTCACAATTTTAGGTTTCTTTATTTCCTTTACCAGATATGTAGACAATGTACTGCTCATCTTTTGATATAAGATCCTCAAGTAGAAGAAAACAGAATCTAGTACAATAAAAGCACAAGGAATACTGATCCGCAGCTAAAACAACCAAATGAAAATCAACTAGGCCAGCTATTGAAGCTTGATAAATAGTACTTAGATGCATACCTACGATGTCAGGAGGCACAGGGTCCCATAACGGCAGGGGGCACACATCACTGAGAATGTTTCCAAGGCAGTAACCACCAGCCTGATCGAAGAAGAGGTTAGATTACTGCTATGCATTGCACATGGGGCTGCCTCTGAAGATGGTTTGGAAACTTCATCTGGTGAAGAATTCAGTGGCCAAGTTGCTCACTGGGGCAATCCGGTTTGAGGATATTACACCAATCCTGGCCCGACTGCACTGGCTGCCAATTAGTTTTTGTACCCAATTCAAACTGCTGGTTTTGACCTATAAAGCTTTAAATGGCTCGGGACCGCAGTACCTCAAGAACTGCCTCACTCCATATGAACCAACCTGGTTCCTGCAGTCATCATCCGAGGCCTTCTTTGTGTGCCTCCTTTGCGAGAGATCCAGAGGGTGGCAACACGGGAACTTTTCTGTGGTGGCTCCCCGCTTGTGGAATGCTCTCTCCAGGGAGGCTCACCTGGTGCCTTTGTTACATACTTTTAGGCAATGAACAAAAACGTTCCTCTTTTCCCAGGCCTTTGCCAATTTAAGCAATCAGTGGCCTTTAAAACTGTGTGGAGGAGTTACTGTTTTTGTCTATTACTACACATTTTGCTACTTTTATATCGTAAACCACTCTGTGTTCCTTGGATGAAGGGTGGTGTAGAAATTGAATAATAATAATAATAATAATAGCAATAAATATGGCACCATCAAAAGGTTACATAACTTGGATCTTAAAGAACAGACAGGTACATATGTGTCAAGCTGTTTCTTTCTTCGACTGTTTTAATTAACTACATTGTGGTTTAAGATTTAAGATAAACATACATACAAACAAACAAATCTCATAGCCAGTCTTGCCACCTTCTTCCTCCTGGCCCATGCAGTGATAATCTGTTCTCTGACCGCTTTGTATCCACATGGTTAATAAGGACACGATGTATCTATCTCTTTAATAACGTATTTATTTTTCAGGATGTCATCCTTGTCTCAAGCTGTTGGTGATATAGTGTGCATACATGTGCCTGTTACTTTATGGAACTCTATGGAAATATTTTTGTCGAATCCCTTTAGTGAATTATTAATGGAAATGTTTCTTACATATAGCTGAGGAATTAATTCAGAGCATGAAGGATCATATATCATGCCTGTATTGGTACTGGAGCAGATGTTTTTTCTGTTGTACTGCCACTGTGACGACTAGTAAACGTGAGTAAGAATTTAATGGCACAGTGTGCTGAATTTAATTAGCTAATAAATTCCAGCACCTTGTGTTTTCCACCCTAAATTATAGAGGTGCCATTTATGTACCTGATCTATGTTCGGAGCTTCCTCTCACCTTTTTGTCTGTGTACGATAAAGCGCTCAAATATTCCCTTTGAACAGGTTAGCGTATTATTTTTTTATACCCAACTAAACTGCCTTGCTTCCTGATGCATTCAGCAGGTGGTTGCTAAGGTCTATATTTTTGATCATTGTTGTGGGAAAGGAAGCCTTCCTCTCCACTTAACCACAATAGCTTGTAATGTCAAGTGTCATCAATGGTGAAAACGATTACATTTCTTATTTTTGAAGGGGTATCATGCTCATCAGGGGAGGGGTGTTGGTGGGGTGGGTCAGCCTCAAGTGTTTGACATCAGAGTCATCGTCCAATTGCAATCAGCTCCCAATTCAAATTAGGCATGCTGATACCACTTACTGAACCAGCTTACGCAAGGTTTTAGAATCCATGCTTTGTGCCAAGCTGAGAATAAGCTTTTTAATCGACATATTTCTTGTCTGCTGCTTATTTCACAATGCAAATGCTTGTATGGGGTTGTCTGCCCCACCTCCAAATAAACAGTTTACATAATAACATGAGCTTCCTAGATTAGGGTGGAATCTACTCACATATGAAAAAACGATGTGAAAATGCTTTTTTGGGGGGGAAGTTTTGAAAAATACATTGAATTTGGCGTAGCTCACTATCGCCATATAGTGTCACATTTGTATATTGCACTTTGCAACACATTTAAAATGTTTTATTTGCAGCCGTATAGCTGAGTCCCGGGACATGGGTGGCGCTGTAGGTTAAACCACAGAGCCTAGGACTTGCCGATCAGAAGGTCGGCGGTTCGAATCCCCGCGACGGGGTGAGCTCCCGTTGCTCGGTCCCTGCTCCTGCCAACCTAGCAGTTCGAAAGCACGTCAAAGTGCAAGTAGATAAATAGGTACCGCTCTGGCGGGAAGGTAAACGGCGTTTCCGTGCACTGCTCTGGTTCGCCAGAAGCGGCTTAGTCATGCTGGCCACATGACCCGGAAGCTGTACGCTGGCTCCCTCAGCCAATAAAGCGAGATGAGTGCCGCATCCCCAGAGTCGGTCACGACTGGACCTAATGGTTAGGGGTCCCTTTACCTTAGCTGAGTCCCAGGTCAATGGTCCAGCCAGTGGCTGACCAGATGGCTTTGGGAAACCTGCAAGCAAGCTGCGATTCCCAACAGCTGGTATTTGATGGTATAATGCCTCTGCCAGTGGATAACTGAACACAGCCAGTAGCTCTCAATAGTTGGGATGGAGTATGTGGAATGCAAAGTCAGTGTGCTTCAAACTGTGTTTCTTGCACTATAGGAGGAGAGTATGCCAATAGTGATGATGTGGTCTATAGAGTGTTGGGGCAGGGAAACCTGAACTAAAATCCTCCCTAACCCACAAGGATTAATGGATGGCATTGGGTCAGTTACTGTCTTACTGAGTGGTTGTTAGGGTATGCACCCATCAGCACTAGCCTGAGTAATTCCCAATATCGTTAAGTAACAAAATACCAGATATTCTTGTAGTATCTCCCCTCATTCTTGGGAACCATACACGCCTGTGGTTCTCACAATAGGAGGCGGGGTAAAGGAGGCACAGACATGACTGGAGAGAGACGGAGGTGAGGGGGTGAATCGAGCCCATCCATAATTAGTGCAATGTGAAGACATGTGAAATTCTTGCTTGTGAGCTGATTGGCAGTACTGCAGTCCAGTAAGTGTAGGCCTCTGATTTTAACAGGTTTCTCCCTCTTACCTCAGTGGCTTAGAAATTGCCCTGTGTTTAAAGGGCCATCATTCTTTTATTGGGGTTTTCTCTTTCTTGTGGTAAGAGTGGTTGCTACGTTGGTTTGGCATAGTTCCCTCTGAGTAGCTTCAATATTTTATTGCTGTGTTAGGGAGGTCAGAGAATAGCTTCTGTATACCAAATAATGAAGTGTTTTTCAAGTTGTTAAAGAGATCTAGATAAAGTTTTTGAGGTAGCTTTGTATATAACTTCTTTTGACATGCTTCTCATGGCATGATTTCATCATTTGAGAAGAGTATATATATGCACTTTATGCACTGTGAATGTTTGTATATGAGAAAGCAGAAAGGATTTTCCTGCACTTTTGTTTTTCCAATGGAGATAATTTTGATCGTCCAGGACACACACACACACACACACACACACACGCACTTTAAAACATTCAGGTAGGTAGCCATGTTGGTCTGACACAGTCAAAATAAGAGACCTTAGAGAACAACTAAGTTTTTTCTTCGTGTGCAAGCACACAAAAGCTTAGTCGGTCTCTAAGGTGCTACTGGACAATTTTTCAATTTTTAGAATTTATTTCGACTTTAAAACATGTCAATTTTCCCGAAGGGAACCCCCTTCCAATACAGACCATAAATTCAAAATGCAGGTTTTTTGTTGTTTTTTAAAAAAACACCTTGCTTATATAATAAAAATATAGGAAAGAATAGTGTTTCTGGAACATTTAGCTATCTTTTCCTTCTTTTCAATGAGCACCTCAAGGTGACAAGCTAGAGCTTTAGGGGAAATTCATTCCCCTCTAGAACAGGTTGAACATCACAGTTGATCAGGTGAATGAGCTACTGGCAGTGCCTGCATGTTGTCTGGACTGAGTCTCCCTTCATTTTCTCATCCATTGCCACTTCCTGGGACTGTCTCAGTACTCCCACCACTCCACATATGGAGGATAAAGGTAAAAGGTAAAGGTACCCAGACTGTTATGTCCAGTCATGGACGACTCTGGGATTGCAATCTCATCTTGCTCTATAGGCCGAGGGAGCCGGCGTTTGCCCGCAGACAGCTTCCAGGTCATGTGGCCAGCCTGACTAAGCCACTTCTGGCGAACCATACCTCACTCCAAATCCACAGATGACTTCACTCAGCAGTTGCCCATCGATGTTTAAGCATGGGGAATAAAACAGAACCCTTCAAGACCTCAAAGCATAAATGCCAAGGAGTGAAGCAGAAGTCGTCCAGTACCACCTTCTGGAATTGGCCATCCAGGTACGAGTGGAATTGCTGAAAAGCAACACCCACCTTGGACAGCATCTCAGAAGGATACCATGGCTCATGGTGTTGAAAGCCACCAAGTTGTCCAAGAGAATCAACAGCAGATACCTTCTCTGCATTTTGCATTACTGCGTCTAGGAACCTGAGGGTCAAGGACTGACAAGTTTTATTCTTAGGAAAGGCAGCTGAATTTGTGGGACGTCTGTAACCTTTATCCATAATGATTGATATAAGTGATACTTTGCAAGAAGATTGCCCACTCTTCAGTGCTGTCAAATAAACTCAGTCCAATGTTGCTTGACTGTGAGTACAGTCCTATCACCCAAAGAGACTGTCAGGAGTAGACTTGAATGGGGGCCCAGGCTGGTTGTCCTTGAAGCAGCGTTTGGGGGCTGAACCTGTAAAGGGCTGCAATTTGACCTTTAGCAAGTAACCAGTAACCAGGCAGGTGCAGGTAGATAGGTTCCTCATATTTATATGAGTCCCCTAGTGTTTTTACCAGGCCTGGCCAATTCTAAGGCTTTGCTCTCTGTATTTGATGAGCTCTCTGAGTTTTGAGTGCACATGTTTGGGTAGCTCACCAAGCTAGGCCCTTCAGGCCGTGCACTTCAGACCAATGGGTTCCTAGTTCAAGTCCCAGAGTCCATGAAAGGACTCTTCCCCCTCCTGCAGTTGCATTATGTCAGAAAGCATTGTGCTATCTAGGTCAAACTACTGAACAGCAGGTTTTCTGTATTGCTTTCTTTTTGGCTCAAAGTTACAAACTCAACAAAGTTGCCTATGTTGCCTACAAGGGCAGCAGGAGCACACGGCATTATGAATGAGGCCTCCACAGTTTCTCATCTGTTAGGGAAGTACTGAATCTTCGAATGTAGATCTGTCCAACCCTTTGGAGAGTGCTCTGTGCAAGGTGGGCTATAGCCACCTTTGATGTTTTGGAGTACAAATCCCATCATTCCTGACCTGCTGCCTGCAGCTGGTGGGTGTTGGAGGCAACATGGTGGCTGGCCATGGGCTATCTTCTCTTTGTACATATTGGTAGGTGTGCTTTGGGTGGGTAAGTGGCTGAAACTGCCACTGCTCACTCTCAGGTGTGTGCACAGGTTAATAGTACACCTGATCCCTTGAATGCTTGAGATTCATATTGCTGAGCCTGTTTTTTCAACCAAGTCAGTTCAGGCTTGACTTGACGGCCTTATTACCAACTATGTAGACTAAGTGAGAATCTTTCCTTTCATGATTAGAATTTTGCAGCGTGGCGGCAAGAGCAAACACCACTACAGCTATCAGGTAGACATCAAAGGCCTGTTTCTTAGTTTGATGTTCAGCTTGCCAAGGCCTTTTTTCTCAGCGGGTCAAAATCTTCTTTTGTTCTTTTGAACACTTTGGGAATTACAGGAGATGCCAGTGACACCCACTGATGAGGGCACCAGCTCCCAACTGCGGCTCTTACCTGAAGCAGAACTCAGCGATGGCTCTGAGAAACCATTGGGCTTTCCATATCTTGTGAAACTGCACAATGCCCTTTTATGCCAGACAATGGGACCTAATCGGTGGGGATTTTTAAAATATTATTATTTTTTTAAAAAAGCCTTAAGACACGTTTTAAATAGTGGTGAGTTTCTTTCTCACTCCCTCTTTCAAGAGTTCATTATTTTATTTTATTTTAATTTCTTCCTGACAGTGTATGAGCATAGGGGGTCGGGGGGACATGCACTGTACCAGCACACAAAAGAATAAAGTCAGACAGGCAGCCTCAAGTGGTCATTTAAATAACGCTTGTGAATCATTGCCAGTAAAGGCCATGCGACAACTCAGCTGCTCTATTCATTGCTCTGTTGCGTTTGAAAGTCAGGAATTGGGATTTCAGGGTCATTGGGGCTGGGGAAATACTCACCAAACCTCTGGGGTTACTGACGTGAGGAGATTGTCAGAATTCAAGGCTGCTGGGGCCACTGATCTGGACCCATTCCAGTCAATGTTTGGCTTGATTTATGAATCGCTTCACACTGGAGCCCCGAAGTGATTTACAGGGATGATAATATAAAAAATATAATGTGCGATAACATACTTAACACAGTGTACGATAAAAATCCAATGAAAGAAAACGAATTTACTGAAAGCGTTCCTCCACAAATGTTGCCCAGCAACATAAAATAACCTCCCCCATGAATAAAAATAATTTAAAAACAGACAGTTGGTGTCTTCCAAATGCCCAGGAGAATAAAAAATGTGTTTGTCAGAAAGGGGACAAAGCTGGAATCAGGAAAGCCTCCTTGGGGAGAGCATTCCCCAGTTGCTGGTTGGGGAGACCACAGGAAAGGCCTATTATTTTGATGTCAC
Source organism: Podarcis pityusensis (assembly GCF_964106645.2). Classification (NCBI taxonomy): domain Eukaryota; kingdom Metazoa; phylum Chordata; class Lepidosauria; order Squamata; family Lacertidae; genus Podarcis; species Podarcis pityusensis. Next base: position 104,084,183 of record NC_138029.1, read on the forward strand.
CCTGTGTACATCTCATGTTGCCCGTGGTTTTGGAAGATGCCCTTGTGGATACTGATTTGAGCTCTCCTAGGGAAGACCAGCTGGGGGAGCAGGGTCACTTTAATTGCTGCAGTTTGCTAACAAACCTCATTAGAGCAACACACAGTCCTCAGAGTTCATATGCAATGCAGAATTGTGCAATGCAGGCATCTCAGCTGTGGCGCTTCTGCAATGCTACTTCATTCTTGCAGTCCAGAGGGGCTGTATTGGTTGTTGCAAAATATTCTGTTCTAACTTCTATAGTAATTTCTGGTTTAAAAGCAATATGTAAATTTATTTTATAAATAACAATGTCAAAATAGGGTTTGGGTAATAATTATAAATCCAGTTTCAAATATCAGAAATTTGATGTGTTCTGGCTATGGTGTGTTCTGGCTATGATGAAACAAGGAACATTGTTATAAACTATTTTTTCCCTGGCCCAATAATTGGGTGCCAAAAATGGGGTTGGGCAGAGCGATTTAATCAGTGGATCTAGATTCAGGTAGGTAGCCGTGTTGGTCTGACACAGTCGAAATATATAAAAAATTTGTCCAGTAGCACCTTAGAGACCAGCTAAGTTTGTTCTGGGTATAAGCTTTCGTGTGTGTATCTGAAGAAGTATGCATGCACACGAAAGCTTATACCCAGAACAAGCTTAGTTGGTCTCTAAGGTGCTACTGGACTATATATATATATATATATATAAAATCAGTGGAAATGAATTAACAAAAACTGTATGAATGTCGAGCTTACATTCTGTGGAAGCTAAATTTGTGATTAACAATAAAACCTTTTCCTATAACAAGAAAGTGTGGCTAACTCTCCCCCACCCCCATTCCCAAGCTGGGATTGCATAAATTGAGGTTGCATTCATATACTCACCTGAGAGTAAGACCCATTGAATTCATCGGGGATAACTTCTGAGCTTTGGTTTGCATATATTGTTTTGCATTGTATGTCATCAGCTCTTTATTCTAATAATCTGTTATTAATCCTTTCATTCAAGGCAGTGTAACTAAAGATGACAGATGTAAAAACTTGCATTTCCCATCCCAGTGAAGTGTGAGAAATATTTGGGAACAGAAAAATATAGCCTTTTGCTAAATCTAGTGACAGTGCCTAACTTTGTGATGAAAACACATTATTGTGAATGTCAGTGCACTGGGAATTGTTTAGACAGGCTGCAAAGATGATTGCTAAAGAAATATCAAAAGCAATAAAATGCAGAGCAATAATCTTGCATTGTTTTGTTATAATTTGACGATGTTATGGTTGTTGCTATATCCGCTTCACATAGGACTCACATTTAATGCGACAGGTGATTCTTCAGCAAGAATTCCAGGGGGAGAAGGGAGCTTTGGATATTTATACATCCTGCCCCTATTTACCAGAGGTCAAGTAGCTTGGCTACTACAACATGTAGCTAAATTTACAGAAGCTGGTCAAAACAAGTGCATTTTGCTTACCAGTCGCATGGGGGATTAGCAAACCGAAGCAATTAAAATTCAAGATTAAGAGGAACATGAACTTCTGAAGTGGTCCCTGCCTAATTTGTAATGCAACTATGGCAACAACTGTTGAAACGCCGATCTGTTCCTTTTAATGCACGGAGGTTCCCCTGTTGATGAAATCAATACTGTTCTTGCCACGTTGTGTGGGCTGATGAGGGCACACAACACAGCAACCTTGCTGAAGTTAAGTCGATCTGCATCTGGGAGTGAGTGCCTCAGTGGGGGAGAACTTTGGGGCACCCTTATGTCCACTGAGTTCCACGTTGGAAGAAATGCGGGATATGAATAAATAATAAATAAATAAATATATAATGCCAGTATGATGACTACAGTTACTCCATGCATAAACTGAAGAGGGGAAGAAAATAGATTACATCCACATTTGTAATACTATGTAGATACCTGGCCATTCTTTCTCAAAAAGGGTACAGTGGAACCTTGGTTTTCCAGTGTCATGGAAGCCTAATGTTTTCGTTTTCGAATGCCGGAAACCTGGAAGTAATTGCTTCCATTTTCAAACGTGCCTCGGAAGTCGAACGGCTTCCAAGGCATGTTTCTCCATTGAAATTGTTGACCACCCCTTGCGCCTTGGCTGTCAAACGTTTCAGAAGTCGAATGGTCTTCCGGAACGGATTATGTTTGACGACTGAGGTTCCACTGTATTGGAGAGCTGCAAAAGACACAAAAATGGAAAAGGAAAGGGGGACAGTCAAAACGGGTTTGCGTGTCGAGGTCCCCCAAGCCACCCTTAAATAATTCACAATTCACACATAATTTTTGCTTAAGGTTTTTGGCATAATTTTGGCCACAACTTTATTAAAATACATAAATGTGAGTGGTTGCTTAGGCATTGGTTATGACTTTCTGTCCCCACGCCCAGGGACAGAACTGACTTCCGGATTCCAGCAAAAGCCAGTAAGGGAAAACAATATTGAGGAGAGCATGGAGCTGGGCACCAGACTCTCATCCCCCCCAATGCTCCTGGGGGCTTGCATGGCCCTAAGCCCCATTCAGGGGTAGGGACGAAAGAATGGCAAGACCCTGGATTCCTTTAACAGAATTCCCTTTCCGCAGCAGCATTGGAGGGGCAGGCACTGCCAATCCTTACCCCTCCACCAACCAATTTTTAAACCAATGCCTAACCTCAACCTTACAAGTTGTGACAATTTGCTACGCAGTAGGCAAAAACCAAATGGCACCAGCCAATCAGCCAAATGGACAAAATTTCTACCAGGCCTCTGCCCCAAAAGCAGATGACCCCATGACAGGCATAGCAAGGTCAACGCAATAGCCCTAGATTAGGGAGGGTGGGCGGGTGATCCCAGTCAGTGTTGTGTGACTTGATTTTATAACCTTTGGTCCGTCCCCCTAAATGGCAACACCAAAATTTGCCCAGTAACCCAACTGCCCAATCACTGTGGATGGTCATCCATACTAACCCTCCCAGCAACAGAGGGGTGGCCTGTCAGACCCCACCGCAACACGTGCTCTCTATGAAAGAGAACACGCTTTGCAGTACTTCCCCTGTGAGAAAAGGTTCAAAGATCTGCAGCTTTTCCATATGCAGATAAAAAGATGACTGGGAGATGGGAGGGATGAGAGGTTTATAAAATTATTCATGGTGTGGTAAAAGTGTGTGGAGACACTCCCCCCCCCCCAATAACTCTATAATTTCGTGTCCTCCAATGAAATTGATTGTCAGTACAGTCAGGATAGACGAAAGAGTAAACTTATTTACACAAAGTGCTTGTGGAATTCATTGTATGTTTTGATGCTGGTGGGTTTAATTACTTTGTTGTTGTTGTTTTTTTTAAAAAGTTTTTATTAACAAATTCCACATAACAAATCATCAAAACATATCATATTCATTATTCCCCCCTTTCCCCCACCCCTTCAACACCCCCCTGAGAATTCCCTCAGCTCCTCTCTCTGATTTCTCAGCCCATATTATTCTCTGCATGTTATAAAATTATACATGTCCTTACATTACCTATCTATCATGTTATCTACTAATAAATGTGTGTATGTTTATTCAAAACCTGCCAAGGAGTCCAATTCATTTTGTTGTCTTTTTAGATAACCTTGTAAAAAGCTCCCATTCTTTCTTAAAGTCACAGTTGTCCTTGTCCTGCATTTTGTATGTCACTTTAGCCAACTCTGCGTAGCTCACCAATTTTTCTTGCCACTGTTCTTTCGTTGGGATTTCCTCATTCTTCCATCCTTGTGCTATCAAGACTCTTGCCGCTGTTGTAGCATACATAAATAAGTTCTTTGTTTTTCTCAGCAGGTCTTGTCCTACAATCCCTAACAAAAATGCTTCTGGTTTTTTTTTTTTGTTTTTTTTACAAATGTCATTTTAAACATTTTTTTCAATTCATTATATATCATTTCCCAATTTTTTAAAACTTCTCTACTTTCCCACCACATATGATAAAAAGTTCCTTCTTTTTCTTTGCATTTCCAACATGTGTTTGACCCAGGGGTTTAATTACTTTGAAAGGTAAATGGAAAACACAGAGGAGTGGTCTATCAGTGACTGCTAGCCATGGTGCTTATAAGTTCCTCTCACACTCAGAGGCAGTATGTTTCTGACAGCAGTTGCTGAGGACCGACATCAGGAGTGGGCTGTTGCCTTCATGTTTTGCAAGTTGACGACTGTGGGGTTGCAAGAAGATGAACTAGATTAACCATTTGTCAGGGTTGCTCTCGTGTTCTTACGAAATGGAGAAAGAAATGTGTGTGTGTGGCATAATTGTGAATTTGGCAGCAAATCACTCTCTTGGACAATTTGATTAAAGACACATATGTCTTCTGAAACTCTCGTTTTTTTACTTTGTATGTTTAATACAGCTCAACCCTAAGCACACACTTTTGAATTCCTTCAATTTCATAGCACAGTGGCGCTTCTAATAAGTAGGTTTGGATTTCTTCAGCAGTCTTGATTTGTAAGGGTGTATTAAACTAAGAAATTTGTTATATATACAAAAAAACAAACAAACAAAAAACCTGTTCTCGGAAGACCATTTCTTACAGAGCATTCCCCCCCCCCCTTAAAGCTATAAAAGAGCAACGTTATTTTGCTCTTGTGTGGCAGTGCTGAACGTTGAAGAGAGCAGAATGTTCTGTTATTCCACCCCTGCAGGGAGAATGACATTTCAAGTGAGGGTTCTGAAGGACCCCATATCTCATCAGTTCTTTTTTTGTCTTTGGAGAAAGTGAGCTGTGTGGCTTGCCTCTCTGCCTAGTGACACACAAAAAGGGAACAAAGGGTAGAGAAAACTTTGCGCATTGAGATTTGAATGAGATTCATCTGTGTGTGTGTCTCTCTCTGTGTGATCATACAACTCCGAGTGTTAAGCAGCACATTCCTAATACTCAAAGCCTATCGACAGATGACAAAGGCTGGATTTATTGAAAGTATCTCTCTCTCTTTTATTCAGCACCTGTTACAGCAGCAAAATTGGGCAGATGCTTTGAAGGCATGGGGACCTGTAGCTTCTCTTTATTCCACAATGTCCCCTCTGTCATTTGGCACAACGCAGAGGATTTTGCATCATTTCTGCATCCTGTGCTCACACAGGGTGTACTCAATGATATTCTCAATTATGGATGTGTTGATGCATTGCTTCCTGTAGCCCTGATTGCAAATATGCGAGTAGAATAGTCTGTTCATAAAATGAAAAAGATAAATAAAATATATTGCTACATTTTCATGTGAGGTGCAGTTGGCATGCACGACCATTGAGAAACCGTTTATTTAGATGGGGAGGTCAGTAATTGAATTTTGGAGAAAAGCTGTTAGCTTTTCTAAATATATATAATGAGAACAGGATGATTTTGCTGTTTTTGAGGTACAAGGCAGAAAGCGAATATGAAAATGTGAGCTGATACCACATTTTATCTATTTGTTTTTGCCAAACAGCTACATTTTGTGAACGTTTCGAGTTTCAGAATTAATCTTGGTACCCAAAAGCATAAACAATGATTACAACCAGAGCTCTCTGCTATTCTCCAACCAATTTTGCTTCCTATCGTGATGCTGTTAATGTCTTTCCTGCTACTCCTGGGCTTCTAGTTTTTGGGGTGGGGAAGTACAACCAATGCTCCTATCACAATAACATTATTCAGTGGTTTTGCTTAAGGGATGCCCACTTTCAGGACAGCATCCTGCTCTTGTTGACTGATGTGGTCTAGGAACAAACCCATATGAGTGGGAAGAAGGGGGCTGTAGCATATCTGGAGAAGGCTCCTGTCCCTGGGACCATGGAGATGCTGGTCAGAAGAGACCAGGAAAAATCTTTGACCATTAGCCATGCTGGCTGCTACAAGTTGGATCTAACAACATCTGGAGAACCGCAGGTTCCCCACCCCTGCTCTATTCAGTTATGATGATTTTTAAGTGTAGAATAAACTCTTCGGGAGTGGAATTTTATAGGCACAGTCATCTTTAGAAATCCATACATTTTGGAGACTAAATCCTTAAACAGGAGGTCATTGAGGAGAGATTCCCCAAGGGCAATTTCTACATGAGCTGGATATTCTTGAGGAAATCAGATCAGACGGCTTGTAATGTTTCACACAGACACTCTGAATAACTGCAGCTCCCATCTGTAATGACTCAGGCCACCTAATCAGACAATAGTATATTTCCACCTCTGCTCCGTAGGGATGCTTCATTACTAGAGGGAAAGGATGTTGTATGGGGATATGTTTACGTACAGTACTCACCTTACTACTAACTTGATTTAAATGCATTCTTTGTAAATGGGCTGCATCACCAAGAATGCTCAGGTGCAAACCGCAGATGCTTAGATCCTAAGGTAAAGGAACAGAAGGATGCTAATGAAGATAAGGTTTCTCATTCCATCCTCCAACCTTCAGCCACCTATACCCCCTAAAAGCCTCTACAGAGGATTTGGGAGACCTCCTAAACAATCTTTTTATCCTTGGTCTCTCTCTCTCTCTCTCTCTCTCTCTCTCTCTCTCTCTCTCCCCCTTTCCCTTTGTATGCTCCTCTAGTTTTTCTATCTAGGGTCGCATCCAACCTGTACATTTATAGCACAGACATGCTTTCCCCCAAAGAATCCTAGCTTGCCCCTTAACAAAGCTACAGTTCCCAGAATTCTTTGGTGGAAGTCATAACGTATGGTGTGGATGTGACCTTCATTTGGCACTTCTCATTTGGACAGAAGGAAGTCTACAAGTGGGAAAGAGTTTGTCATTCATGAAGAAGAATTCCAAGGAAAACCTTGATGCTTTGTACTCAGCCCCACAAGGATCCACGCGCCATGGTCTTCTAACAAAGGATGAGTCATTTGCAAGTCTTGTTTGTCTATTCAGCCCTTCAGGCATATACAACATCTGTTCACTCGATTTTGCAGCAGAGGGAAGAAAATCGTTATGGATTTTGGAGCAGTGACTAGGTCTGACTCCTAGTTTTATGCAGCAGTCCAATATTCATACTCGCTAGTTTTGAATCAAGGATTTATCTAACAGTTTAGGGATAGACGCCACATGGATAGGATCTGGAAAGAGATCAGAACTGTTTAGAAAAAGAACCAAGGCGACAACAGATTCTTAAAATGCAGATTCTAGGCGCGTCTTCATCTAAAGGCTTAGATTTTCTGTTTTCTGGGTTTTCTGCCATTCAGACTTTCAAAGGTTAACATTCCTAAGTAAGCCATGCACGGTATTTTGTTCTGTCACTTTGAATTTGTGTTCCTCTTCTCAGTTCAGTGAGCGCTTTCAAGTGGTACCAGACATGAGTGCAATGCAAGGGAAACACTGCTAGCGTATTTAAATTGGATGACAGTGCCATTTTTCATTCTTAAGTTTTACTGTTGTTTGAGTGGATGTAATCTCATACAGTGACCCTTGAGTATGATGTTGACAGTATGCAGCCAATTCCTATGTGCCGAGTGTATGGTTAGCTGAGTATCTGTATGATGGCATGCTAGGCATGCAGTCCATCCAAATACTCCTAGGGAAAATTCTCCTGTAGCGTCTGAGTGTATCGCTTCTCTCAAATCACTTCAATGGTTCTTTTTCTCCCTTTTCCTTTGTGCTTAGTGCACCAAGGTCGTTCTTTCTGTCCTTCCCTTTTAAGGCACTATATTACAGTTTTACATTTTTGCCCTGCCTTTCTTCCATTCTGGAACTCAAGGTAGCACACATGAGGTCCACAGGTCAGCTTCCACCAAGGCACCAACCAGATCCAGACCTGATTAGCTTCAGCAAGGTTGCTGCATCATGGTGCCATCAAATCAAGGCCCAGAACCATATGATAACTCCACTTTCCTCTTATGGCCTTTCCTTTGGGTTAGGTTGGAACTGCATCTGAAGATGACATCTCCCAAAAATTATGGTTTCCTTGTTCATCTCCACAAGCTCCACATGTGCAGAGCAAATGATTGATGTGTGCAGAGGTGTGTCTCATTATGCAGAGTTTATACCTGAAGGAGCATCTCCACCCCCATTGTTCAGCCCGGACATGGAGGTTCAGCTCCAAGGGCCTTCTGGCGGTTCCTTCCCTGAGAGAAGTGAGGTTACAGGGAACCAGGCAGAGGGCCTTCTTGGTAGTGGCACCCACCCTGTGGAATGCCCTCCCATCAGATGTCAAGGAAATAAACAACTACCTGACTTTTAGAAGACATCTGAAGGCAGCCTTGTTTAGGGAAGTTTTTAATGTTGAATGTTTTATTGTATTTTTTATATTCTGTTGGGAGCCACCCAGAGTGGCTGGGGAAACCCAGCCAGATGGGTGGAGTATAAATTATTATTATTATTATTATTATTATTATTATTATTATTTCTTAAACAGCTAGTTTCTGGGTGGGCAGGGTTCTACATAGGGCTTTTTTCAGTACCGGCACCTCTGAGGTGGGTGCCATTTCCATTATAAGAGAACAAGGGAGGTGTTTGTGGTGAGTTCTGGCGCCTCTTTCTCTAGAAAAGTAGCGCTTGTCCTATGTTGATAACAGGAACATCAAGAGCGTTAGTTGAGAATGATGCACTTCTCGTATCCTGATAAAGTTGCTTAAAGGAAAAATAGGGAAATAAGCAGTCTGGGTGGTTCATACCTCATAGATCACTTTGGTTAAACAACCACACTGGTTGCTTGCTGCTTGAGGGTTTAAAGTCCTAACCCTCCTTTACAATCCTTCAATAATAGGTACTAATAATGCAGACTTCTTCTTCTTTTTTTTAAAGGATAGGCAAAAATGCTCCTACACAGCAAGATGATAGATTTTATTGGATGGTGGTTGTTCTCAGAATTTACAGTCAATTAAGTAAAGTAAGAGTCTAAATACGGAACCCTGACTTGTGTCACATCCTTTCAGAACTATTTGTCTGCCTAATGGACAGACAGAATGTCAGGCCAGAAATGCACTACTGGTCAGGCTCTTTGAAGCTGTTGTTCCTCTCACATAAAGAATAAAAGAGTTTAGACTCCCTTCTCCCTCCCACTTCTCTTCGCCTCTTAATGTGTACAGTTCTTCTATTGTTGGGACTCAGGGCTGGCCCAGTACATTTTGGCACCTGAGGCAGACCCCAAAATGGCGCCCCCCCCGCCAGGGAAGAAGGGGTCAGGGAACATCGACACCAGGCAGAAAGAGGCGGGGAGAAAGGTCAACATTGGAATCTGCTGCCCTGGGTAGACCCTGCCGACTAAGGTGGTTACCTCACCTTGCCTCAAGGGTGGGCTGGCCTTGTTGAGACTTCAGCTCACTATTGCACTTTTCCAATTGATGTGGTAAGCATTGCATTCAAGTTCCAGATTGGTACTTTCAGCTACTCTGAATCCTCTTGAATATTTCAGAGATAACCCATGCCATGATGCTCATAGGGTTGCCTCCAATTCCTTCTTTCCTATCCACTCCAGTGAATGTTTTCAGTTTAAGCACAGGATAAATAGAGCTCCCAAGGTTTTGATATTTGATCCGGCTATTCTTTAAACTTATGACGCTCACTGGTGTCCCAGTGACGGCTGTGCTGAATGTGAAAGGTAAAGAGGATGCGCGGTGAATTTCATGCTGCTTATTGGCTGTAGTTTCCTGGAGAGTGTCTCTTGTGGGATAAGAGACTTGCATCTTCTCATGAAACGTAGTACCACAAACAACACCACAGAGCATCCATGGTGCTTCATTATGTGTGGCTAAGGCCAACAAGCAATGCCAACTGAATGTTCATGTTTCCTTGAACATAGAACCATATGTTATGAGCTTGTATCTGATTATATTAAATAGAAGCTCATTAGCCAGCTTCAGTCTCTGATTTGTTTATCTTTTTAAAGAGGATAATTGAAAGACAGAGAGGGTTGAAATGTGTTTTCAACAAACCCAACCCTTTGAATAATGAAAGGTTTCTTTCATTACAGTGCTGCGTGGCACATATGGCGGCAGGGAATCCACTTCCTTTTGAGAGCATTTCTGCAGAAATGTCAAAGGGGTTTCCCTGTGACCAATGATCAGCAGATTGCCCATTGCACCAGCCTTCTTTCAACTTTGAGAGGTGTCAGTCACCCGACATCATTATGACACCCAATGATGTCACCTGCCAAAGTTGTCCCATGGAGAGTGAAGGAGTTAAGGATCTCAGACGCATCTAGTTTCCCACCTTCTGATGTAGAACCCTTATTTGTCTTGAATAAGGTTTTCCAAATGAGGGTTTTCTGGAGACCTATGCAAATAAGCTTGGCGGGGGAAATATTTAGAGTGAATCAAATCTTTTTCGAGGAAGTTATATTATCAGAGAAAAGGCTAGCTCATGCATGTCCAGCCACCATTTGATGGCTTATTTTTATGAGCTACTCCAGAATTAACACGTCATATAGGCTTTGCCTAACAGCGAACATCTCCTCAAATGCCATCATCTTCTGTGCCGTCAGTTCCTGCGTTCCACTTTTGGCGCTTAATAATCCTGATGTGCCTGTATGTGTGAATCAGCCCTTAAATGATAAAACAGTGGATATAAACATCTGAAAACAGGGGAAACGACATGAAAGGATGCAATTTTGTCCTCTATTTGCGAAATATTTAGTGTTGTTCGCTTCCGAGCAGCGCTGGTGCGCAAAGCTTTGACTGCTGCCTTCACAAGATTTTATTTCCATACTTAATGAAGATTCACATGGTCCTCTTGACCCAAACTGTGGATTGAATTTTCCCAGCATGGCTTCAACTGGAGTGACTACAATAAAATTAACTACCAGCCGCCAAAGTTAATGCTGCCCTCTGTGGAATGGATGGCGCTTTCTAAAGCCTTTATTGTTTTTCTTCTGGTCTTCCGTTCACAGCAATGAGCAACCTGTGCTGTTAGCTAATGTGTCACAGCGGCTCTGTAATAAGCAGCAGGATGACATAAAGATAGACCTACTGGGGCAATGAAAGGTGAACAGCATGCCAGATGATTTCCATAATGCAAATGAAGAACATCGCTTATTAGGTTTCCTTGAACAGGGATGCCTAACTTCCGAAATCTGGCTTTGTTTCATTGCCTTTTTTTTTTTTTGGCTGTATAATTCTGTATGCTTCTTACTTAACACTGATCCATGGGTACCGTCTCACAGCTGCACAATGTGTTTTTTTTGTTTTTTTGCAATGAAGCTTGTGGATTTTAATAGTAGCAGAGGCAAAATGGCTCTCCTTGGTGCACAAGCAGAATAACAAAGAGAGTTTGTTTGGTTTAAGCTGCAGCGACAGCTATTTGTAATGCTCTATTACAGAGAGAGAGAAAGAGAGCGAGAGCGAGAGAGAAATGTACTTATAGAATAAAGCAAATTAATTATGGGTGGGCTATTACCACTTCCTAAAACCCCCAAAAAACCCCACAACACAACCCAACGCAGTTACTGAATTGTTCGGGGATGCGTTCATTGTGTATTCCACTTTGCTCAGGGAAACGTTTTTGCAGGAGTTTCCTTTGCCATTTCGTCATCGTCGGGAAGTTTTAGTACCTGCTGCCAGCAACTCTGTTAGGAAGAACTTCCTGACAGTAAGAGCTGTTTGACAGTGGAATTTGCTGCCAAGGAGTGTGGTGGAGTCTCCTTCTTTGGAGGTCTTTAAGCAGAGGCTTGACAACCATATGTCAGGAGTGCTCTGATGGTGTTTCCTGCTTGGCAGGGGGTTGGACTCGATGGCCCTTGTGGTCTCTTCCAACTCCATGATTCTATGATTCTATGATCCTGGAGAACAGTGCTGAGCTCCTGCACCAGCTAGGTTTGGACTCCTGTGTCCGCCGTGGCGTTTCCCTCCTTCTCTTTCCCAGGCCACAAATCAGTCCTTGCAGTGGGGAGGTGGGTTGGCATGTTGAAAAGCAGGGGCAATGGCAGAACTGGTGATCAGCTGAACGTGGGGAGGAGGAGAAGGTGAAGGAGGAATCCAAGGCAACTCCAAGGGAGAAAGTCTTTGGGCCAGGAGTGATGAGAGCATTTCCCATCAATGGGTAAGAAGAAGAAAGACTTGGATAAAGGTTGGCATCTTCATGTTCATGATGTCTGGTATGTTTGTGTTGACACTGGAAGGCCGATCCACATTAAAGACAAACGCAGAAACATCTGGCATGCTAGGGAGCCCTTTTCCATTCTTTTGAAACAAAAAGGAAACCAACACGCTATACCTTTAAAGCACATTTTCCCCTTCAAAGAATTCTGGGCATTGTAGTTCACCCTTCACAGAGCTCCAATTCCCAGCAACCTTTAACTAACTACAGTGCCCAGACTTCTTTGAGGTGGAAATGTTCTTTGAATGTGCTTTAAATGTAGAGTGCACACGCAATCTTTGTGTGTGTTCTGTTTCACACATTCCCCAATTTCAACTGTATTTATTCTATTGGAGTGCACTACTTGCACTTGTTTTATTTTGTGCAGCCTCACTAGGCAGCTAATGATGCTTAACAGATGTGTGAAGCAAGTGGCTGCAGTTGCTAACATGAATCAAAGTTCTGAATTTTGGGACTCCCCTCTTAGAAGCTTCTTCTCTGCCCCTGACCCCCCAGCACACCATGTACAGTGGTACCTCAGGTTACAGACGCTTCAGGTTACAGACTCCGCTAACCCAGAAATAGTATCTTGGGTTAAGAACTTTGCTTCAGGATGAGAAGAGAAATCACACAGCGGCGGCCGCGGGAGGTCCTATTAGCTAAAGTGGTAACTCAGGTTAAGAACAGTTTCAGGTTAAGAACTGACCTCCGGAACGAATTAAGTTCTTAACCTGAGGTACCACTGTACATGGAATCTGAGGCCATGACTAGATATTATGCAGAATGTGTGGCTGCTGCCAAGACCAGCAACTCCATGAGTCCACTGTAATGTCTATTAATACTAAATGTCTGGCATCACAGGGTCTTCCAGGCAACCTGCTTATTGCATATCCATCTATCTATCTATCTATCTATCTATCTATCATCTCCAGAAGCTTATTTCAGCCAGCACAGCTGAGTATCTGCCATTTTATTGATTTGTTATTTATTTTTCAACGGGCTCTATTTCCTCCTGCTGTTGTAATTTATTTTAAAACAAATGACAAGCAAAATAAGCCTTCCAATTAAATGCTAATTTTGTAGTGGCATATACATGATGGGAAATAAAATGGTTTCCAATTAAATTAGTTAAACAATATAAATTTGTGGGTAAGCTTAAAATGCTGAGGAAGTGTGGAAATTAGGAGGTCCTTTGTAAAAAAAAAAAAGAGAGATATATTGTAATTTCATTTCTTTCTTTATTTTCATTTATTATTTATTAATCAAGTTTATACCATTGGTTCATCTAGTTCAGTATTTTCTACACTGACTGGGAGTAAGGTAAAGGTAAAGGACCCCTGGACGGTAAAGTCCAGTCAAAGGTGACTATGGGGTTGCGGCGCTCATCTCACTTTCAGGCCGAGGGAGCCGACATTTGTCCACAGACAGTTTTCTGGGTCATGTGGCCAGCATGACATGGTGACAGAAACCAGAGTGCACAGAAACACCGTTTACCTTCTTGCCACAATGGTACTTATTTATCTACTTGCACTGGTGTGCTTTTGAACTGCTGGGTTGGCAGGAGCTGGGAGCTCACCCCGTTGTGCATATTCAAATCGCCGACCTTCTGATTGGCAACCCAAAAGGCCTGGGACATTCTGTACACAAGACCTGTTTCCCACCGCTGAGCGATGGCCTTTCACTTGAGCTGTAGCTCTGAGGCCGGCAGTCTTGTAGTTGGACATACAAGTTGGGCAGGACAGGGGATTGCAGCTAATGTTTCCTAGCTTGGAATACAATCCCCATGCTGACACAGACACTCATGCACCCATTTTATTAGGGGAAGGGCATGGTTAGGACTTCAGAATGAAATTGTTCCCATTTCAACATGGCCAAGGGCAGAGGATGGCAGAAGAAAGGCCTTTTGAATTTTGGCTTTGCTGGGATGGGAAAAGTGTGTCTGGAACAGAAATGGCAACCTCTGTAGACCAAGTCAAGATATTGTGGGGACAGCTGGATAATACAATCGATGGTGGGTAAGTTGAAACAGCATACAGAGTGCTGGATGGATATTTAGAACAGATTTGCACAACAGTGTGTCTGAATGGGCCATTATTAATGCTATTGCCTGCTGATTTCCCACCTTGTGGCATTCATTTCCAGAGCAGGGAAAGTGGCCCTTGTCTTGCCTTGACCAAGGATGGATTTGGTTTTAAGAGTGCGACTCTGTTTGCAATAGAATGATTGGGAACAAAAATGTGCCATACGTGTTTCAGCAACTGCGGCAAAGTGAAACTTCTTCATGCAGTTAATATCAAGTGCTTAAAACAAAACAAAACACCTAAGCTTTATAGGCATTTACAACAAAATGACTATTTAATATTATATTGATTCAGGAGTAGGCTTCTAACAAAGCTCCAGCATTTATTAATATCCCAGTGTTTATTTCCCATTGCAGCTAAAAAGCACTCCCTATTGATCTGGATGCTTCCATGGTAATTAGCACCAGCGAATTTACTGTAGTATATAGTTGTGACATCACGGGTGTTATGAATATGCCTTTCAGCAACAGATTGTGATCTATAACTATGGATTCAGCTAGCTATCGGGCCATATGGCATCTCTGATATTTGTTAATCAAGCTGTCTATAATTACATTCTGAGCAATGTGAGCAAACCGAGAGGCTCCAGGATGGAATTTGAATTTTGCCCCTGGAGAGTGCTGTGGCTGGTAAGAGTGTGGTACCCATGGCCAATCGCCCCCCAGTCAAGACCATTGGCCTTACCCATATGCTAGGGACACAGTCATGTTTTCTTCCCAGAACTTGAGTAGTTAACCACGGCAATATGATTGCTTCATCAAAGTATTGTTAATAAAAATAAAAGTATTAAAAGTTACAGCTTATAGCACTGTGGTAATTTAAAGTTTGAGCCTGCTGGAGCATGCCAGTGGCTCATCTAGTTCAGTCTCCTGTTCTCACAGTGGCTGAATTTCGGTCAAAAATCTGACTCATTTTGTACTAAATATCACAGACATCTCTTAATGCATTGACCTGCAGTTTGGTTAACAGGGCTTCAGAACAAATGTGTATGTAGATAGTGACGCGAGGTGATGATGATTGTGGGTTTTTTAACCTGCCCCACACCTCAGTTGCCAACCACACAATCCTCACTTTAAAAAACAAACAAAACTGTTTGCTGTGAAATTTCATTTTAAAAAATCCCTGCCGTTTGCAACATGAGAACTGTTTGTGTCCACAAACTGAAGTAAGAGAAAGGCTCTTCCGTATTTTGCTCTGAAATTCAATTGATTGGCCTGCCTGACAAGTCAGTCAGTGAACTAACCAGTGGTGTCCTTGATGCCACAGGCCCATGCATGATAGGTCTTCTAGACCAGCAGTCTTCACACTTTTCAGAGCTGGAACTCACGGTTACTCCTAACACGTATTTGGAGACTCCACTGACTTCTTTATTATGTACATGTTTGGTGGTAGCACTGTTGTTGAGCTCTACCTTAGGTCCCAGCCAACCAGCTAAAGACCAAAGCCCTAGGCCAGGGTTGATGAATATATGACTTTCCAGATATGGTTGGACGGCCAGTGGATAGGGATGATGGGAGTTGCACTCCGACAACACCGGGAGGTTCTGTGTCCTTGTCCTAGATCTGTAGTTCAACAGTGAGCCTGAAAGCAAGATGTCAGCTATCTTTGAGTGATTGGTTGCATACCTGTGACTTGACTCCTGATTCAGCAGTTCCATGTAATCCTGGTGGTGCAGATTTTAGCAGTAGTGAATTAAATGCTAGTCGCTTGCCAAAATGACTTAGATGAGTAGGTGTGGATTATATTTCATAACCCTGGGAAAATGGATATTCCTCATGGAAAAAACAGAACTATGGTGGAGGGGAACCAGGCAGAAACTACATGCTGAGGAATAGCAATTGCATCCTGATCTTATCTCTGTCTTCATCTTTTATTTGTTCTTTTTATGAATCCATAAATGTGTGGAGATAGTTGGACGGTTAACTTTTATTGGCCCAGAGAGGCTGAAGTGGTTTTCAAGGGTAGCAAAGTTATCTTGCAGAAATGGTAAATTGTCTTCTGCCCATCCCTGATATGGAGATTCTGCTTTCAGAGCGTTGAAAGAACTCTTCAGGTGGTGTCTTCTACACTTTAGTGTATGTTTATATGAGCAAGTGGGGCCAAAGCTGTTGAACTGGAGCCACTCTGGACACTATGCACTCTGGTAGCCCCTCTCCCAGTATCTACCCATTAAGATCATAAGAAGGAATCAGGCCAGTGGCCCATCTGGTCCAGCATCCTGTTCCCATAGTGGCCAACTAGATGCCTGTGGGAAACCAGCAAGCAAGATCTGAGCACAAGAACAGTTTCCCATGTTGTGGTTTCCAGTAACTGGTATTCAGAAGCATTACTGTCTCCAACTGTGGAGGCAAAGCATAGCTTAATTGGCTAGTAGCCACCAATAGCCCTCGTTTCTATGAATTTGCCTGGTCCTCTTATAAAACCACGCAAGTTGGTGGCCATCCCTGCCTCCTGTGGGAGCAAGTGCCATAGTTTAGCTATGCAATTTGTGAAGAAGTACTTTCTTTTATCTGTCCTGAACCTAGGTTGAAGTGAAGGCCCAAGACAGGTGTTGATCATCATGTGAGCTGCGCACAGGTGGTCTGAAGCGAGCTACTGCCATTCCTGTGGAGCCTCCTTTTATTGTGACAAATATGCAAGCTAGGCAGGTACATTTTTGGGCTGTGACCTTTACACATCTTCCGTCCCAAAATCGTGGGGTGGTACAAAGCTATTTTGGCACCTGTTCCACAGCGTCATTTCCCCCTTGCACAGTGTATGACGAATGGAGACAAAAGGTCTCTAAGGAAAAGAGGTCACAGACAGGACACCGCTAACTGCTGAGACCACAAAAGGTCAGACATGGGGAACGATGTTCTAGATAGCTTGTGGCTTGTCTGAGGGGGGATTTCCCCTGCACCCCAAGGTCACGCGTGCAGGCAGACGTGGCTGCCTGCTGGTGGGGAGTGTGCTCCCTCCGGACCCCACTCCCCGCTCCGCGATATCCCTACATAGGTAAAGGGGGACCCCTGACCATTAGGTCCAGTCGTGACCGACTCTGTGGTTGCGGCTCTCATCTCGCTTTATTGGCCGAGGGAGCCAGCGTACAGCTTCCGGGTCATGTGGCCAGCATGACTAAGCCACTTCTGGCGAACCAGAGCAGCGCACGGAAGCGCCGTTTACCTTCCCGCCAGAGTTGTACCTATTTATCTACTTGCACTTGACGTGCTTTGGAACTGCTGGCAGGAGCAGGGACCGAGCAACGGGAGCTCACTCCGTCGTGGGGAATTCAAACCGCCGACCTTCTGATCGGTAAGCCCTAGGCTCAGTGGTTTAACCCACAGCACCACCCACATCCTGAACCTACCCACCTCCAACAAATATTGGGTGACCACAAGTTCTAGTGTTACGAGAAAGGTAATCCATGTGATGTCTGAAAATGGGAGCCCATGTATGTCTGCTTCCATGTAGCTGGGAGCTCAGCATGATGGAAGCTCCCCACTTGTCGAGACGCTTATTGGCATTCAATATGCAAAGGCTGCCCTTTGCAGATGCTGCACTGAATGTGATATTGGGAGAAGAGTCTGCTGGCATGTTCCTATTCCCTTCTCCACACATATGCCAACATACTGAAGAGAACCATCTGAAAGGGGCTCATCTCTTTAGTCAATAGCAATGTTGCCATTGGCTTCAATTGTAGAACGTACCTTATATTTGTGTCTGTGTGTTCACGCACATGCCTAGCCTTTGTCGCAATGGATTAATATTCCTTCTGTTCAACTTCTTGAGTGACTTCAGCATGGTATAAATAAATGTAAGGGGAACGGGAGGCCACTCGCCCTTGGGGAGGGAGGTTTATGGTAGCCTATGTAGCTTTAACAAAGGCAATATATGGCTTAGTTTTAAGCCAGCCGAGGATTGTTAATGTGTGGATTAATGTTTTAAGCTTGGCAGAAACCAGATGCGGCTGAGTTAAATCCAAATAAATTCTCAATAGAAATGAATGCTTAGAGGAAGTACGGGGAACAATATTATGCCAAATTTCAAAAAACAAAAACAAAACTCCATTTTTTTGCTGGTTGGATAGTTCATTAAAAACAAAGTTGTGTAATTTTACAAAATTCAGAAATACATGGCTGCCATCTTTCTTTATTCCAGACAATATTCAATGAATGTCCTAGATATTTGCCATAAATTCTGAGGTCAAAGTTGTGTTGCCATTTTTTAAAAAAATCTAACCAAGGAATACACAAAATGGTGTAAAGAAAAGTTTGGCATCTTTGTTGATATCAGTTGGTCCTCCTCTGTTGGTCTAAGTAGGGACACTGTGGCAACGAAAAAATGTCCCATGTTGTGAAATGGTACATGGACAAAATTCAGAGGGCTCTTTGCTTTGTAAAATGAATTAGGAACTTTTTACCATGAGGTTCTAAAATCCCATAAGTGGTTTTTAGGTACTTCCCAAATGCGCCTGAGCTCCTTTTGCTAGGAACACAAACAGTACTAGATTGTGTGCAAAGTTGCAATCTAATGATGTTTGCTTTTTGGCTGATGACTAAACAATGTTGTTAGCACTTGAGCGGGCTAAGGTGGAATGTGAATGTCTACCGAGAGAAAATACAAGATTAGATAAAGGTTGCATCATTTTTTGTAACTTTCTATGTTTCTTAACTTGAAGAAACATAGCTTTCTATGTTTCTTAACTGGACAGACTCTTTAATTTTTACCTTGCTTTGCACTTGATGCAAAGCAGGGCTATTTAGGGGATTTGATCTTTGCAAAGTCAGGTGCAACCTGAGCTGATCTACACCACCTGGATTAATGTGTGGATCAGAAACTACCATATTTTTCGCTCTATAGGACGCACCGGACCATAGGACGCTCTGGACCATAGGAGGGGGAAAACAGGAGGGGGAATTATCCCCCTCTCTGCTCAGTGCCCCTTCAACGAAGCGGCAGGAGTAACAGAGGCCCTTTCATTTCTCCTCCCGCTTCGCTGAAGGGGCGCTGCGCAGTTCTCCCTCTCTGCTGAAGCCAGGAGAGTCTTGCTCTCCCGGCTTCAGCAAAAGGAACCTGAAGCCTTTGGAGCGCATTGCGAGTTCCCGCTGCTCTCCAAAGGCTTCAGGCGGCTATCCCTGAAGCCTGGAGAGCGAGAGGGGTCGGTGCGCACCGACCCCTCTCGCTCTCCAGGCTTCAGCAAAAGCAACGTGAAGCCTCCAGAACGCGGAGGGAGCTCTCCCTCTGTGCTTCGGGGGCTTTGCGTTGCTATCGCTGAAGCCAAGGACCCTGCATTCGCTCCATAGGACGCACACACATTTCCCCTAAATTTTTGGAGGGGAAAAAGTGTGTCCTATAGAGCGAAAAATATGGTAGTTGGAACTTCTCCTGTGCTCCAGCACAGTTCTTGATTTTTTAAATAAAAAAACACAGATGTTTTAAATGCGTTATATTGAGATATACATTTAAATGTGAATTTTTACATAGATTAAAAAACCCACAGATTCACAAAGAAATGGGGTGGGATAGATTCATGGGTGAACACATGTAAATGTGTCACGTGTGAAATAGATTCATTCACCCAGTCTTAATTCAAAGGTAAGAGTAACAGTGCTGTGATGCATTTTCACTGGTGGTAACTGTAATAATAGTATTTTTTTTAATGAAAAAATCCATTCATAAGATAAATCTATTCACAATTCAAAAACACCCAAACACCAAAAGTGTCGTGTCTAGGGAGCAGAGGACAGATTTTGTTATTAGGGATGTCACAGAATTCTGACGGAAACAGGAGTAGATATGGCCCGTGTCCGTTTGATATTCACTATTACTGTTGTTTTCGGTCTGCACTGATTACAGTTCACTTGCATTGAAATAGTTGGGATGGAATAACATAATGAGAACCTAATAACACAAGCTGTGTAGTTTTACCTCTGGGCAACATAGTTTTTGGCAGAAAACAAACTGCAGCAGAACGGAAGCAGAAGCGTGTGTGATTGAATACAGGGTGGGACGGAAAATGGGATCTTATATCCCTGCTGCCTGACCACTACTCCCCTTTCTGTGGGTGCAATATTCTGAAACAGATTTCTGTCCAGGGTACATCCTTCATTCATTGCCTGTGTAGAGCAGGGATCCCACTTTTGTTCTCCCCACTTTTTGTACCCAAACAGTGAGATTCCACATGCTGCAGCACATGCAGAATAGATGTTCCATATGTATGCAGTGTCTCTTCCACATTTGGAAATAATATTATAATTGTCTTGTTGGTATCTAAGGTGGATTACATTCTGCCATAAACCGCACAATATTTGTTAACCGACTCTTCCTCCTTAAAAAAAAAGCATATGGCGTGTTTTGACAAAACTCGTGACCTCTATTCTGTGTGAATAACCTAGCACACAGTGTGTTTTGTCATCTTTTTCATTAGAGGGAGAAATAGGTTTTCACCGCCACCAAATTAACCCTAATTGTAAGTGTTTAAACTTGTTTGGGGCTAAGGGTCATCTCCCGAAACCCCTCTTTAGATAATGAGATAGTTCTTCAGTGGATGTCACTGTGAACTCTTATTTCCTCGGCACTGTCTTCAGCTCAGTAGAAAACACAATTACTTGGAAGTAGGTGCCACTGAAATCAGTTGAGCTTACTTAACTCTTTATGAAGGTGTTTTGGGAAAGGTGGTATTTCAGTTTCCCTTTCTACTGTAAACAAGACTGGCTAAGGTAGGTGAAATAAAAACAAACAACCCAATTGTAGCATTTTAAAGCATAGCTTTCTATGTTTCTTAACTTGAAATTTTTGTGTGTGAAATAGAAAACGGCCTATTCCTGTAAATTTGTACATGCTTTGTTGGAAACGTCTTCATTGCCCGGTACTATAATTGTCTTGGACTGAAATCCTAATTGAATGTATACTGATGGCATCCTTTTCTGTGCTCAGGTCCTTATATTTTAATATATTAATTGATCTAGAAATGTTTAAGGATGTGAACAAGCTGTTCTCTGCATCAAAATCCGTGGCACAGATTGCCATCTTAGTTACCCTAGGAACTGCTTCTGCTTAGGTGGGATTGGACTTGTCTCTTACGCTGCTTTAAAATGTTTTATAGCATCATAGAATCATAGAGTTGAAAGGTACCACAAAGATAATCTAGTCCAGTGTTTCACAGCCGGGGCACCCAGGATATTCTCAGGGGGACCCAGGTGAAAAATGCATAAATTGGGGGGGGGGGTACAGCAAGAGACTAGGGGCCACAGAGGGAATTGAGAAGTGAAGAAAAAAAAAGTCCTGATTGGCTGGCAATCCGCTTGGCCAATCAGAAGCGGGTAAGGGGGTGGCCCACCAGGGCCTAGTGCTCCTTTTTGCCACGTGCGTTTTCTTGGAGCAGTCCTGGTTTGTTTACGGCGGGAGAGGGCGATCGCTGAGGCTCCCATTTTGACCAGTAGAGCCCATGATCCAGAACCCCCAGGTCAGGTAAGTGTGGTGGTGGGGTGGCAGTGGGTAGGACTGGGTGACCCGGAGCTGCTTATTGCTGCTGCCAGTGCTGGGCCTGGTGGCAGCCTGGGTCTGACTCTGCAAGGTGCAGGGTGCAATCCACCCCAGCGCCTATCCAAGCAGAGTCTTCTGGTGCTGCTGACTTGTATCTAGTAAATAACTAAATGTCTACTCAGAAGAAAGCCACACTACGTTCAATGGGCCTTATTCCCAGGGAAGGGTGTGGGGGGCTATAATGTTTTACCTAGGCAGCCAGGGCTCCTCCAGATGACAATATCTTTTTGCAGCAGGTCAGTGAGGACCACTTGCTTTTTAAAATTCTCCCATATATACAGAACTCCCTGTGCGCCTTTTGGACTGTATCTGTAGGTTTCCTCCTCTGTGTCAAATAAGCGGGGTCAAATAAGTGTTGTTTATAATACATGGAAGATGGATCTTCCTTGGGAGGTTCTGGACTCTCCTTCTTTGGAGGTTTCTAAGCAGAGGTTGGATGGTCAACTGTCATGGATGCTTTAGCTGAGTATCCTACATTGCAGGGGGTTTCACTAGAAAGATGACCCTTGGGGTCCCTTCCAGCTCCATGATTCCATGTGTTTTTCTGCTTCAACAATATTTCATTGGTATGTCCCGTGGAGGACCTTAAGGTCCATAAATAGCAACACTCTAGAGGTCCCGGGCCCTAGGAAGTCAGATTAGCCTCAACCAGAGCCAGGGCCTTTTCACACTGGCTCCGGCCTGGTGGAACGGTCTGTCTCATGAGACCAGGGCCCTGTGGGATCTGATTTCTTTCCACAGGGCCTGTAAGACAGAGTTGTTCCGCCTGGCCTTTGGCTTGGAATCAGCCTGATCCCCCCTTTCCTTTTCCTTCTGTGATGAAACTCCTATTTGGGGACTTCCCTGGCTTTTTTCTGGCCCATGTAGGACCAGTCTGGATAGTTGGCCTTGGTGAAGATTTGACATTTTCATCTCCAAAAAGTTTTTGATTTGAGTTTCTACTGAAATGAGGCTGCATTTTAATGTTGTATTTTAATCTTGTTTTTAAGTTGTATTTTAATCAGTTGTTTTTATACCTGATGTTAGCCGCCCTGAGCCCGG
Organism: Podarcis pityusensis; assembly: GCF_964106645.2. Taxonomy (NCBI): domain Eukaryota; kingdom Metazoa; phylum Chordata; class Lepidosauria; order Squamata; family Lacertidae; genus Podarcis; species Podarcis pityusensis. The sequence continues at coordinate 104,106,837 of NC_138029.1, forward strand.
TCTTGGCTGGGGAGGGCGGGGTATAAATAAAATTGATGAAGATGATGTTCCTATCATTTTATGTAACTGTATTTTCTATAAATTATAAAAATGTTATATTTACGAACAAAACATTTAAATAGCTACCTTTCTACCAGGAGGACTGGAGGGGTGGAGGGATTGGTGTAACCAGGATTTTTGTTAGGGGGGCAGGCTTTTGTTAGTGGGGACAGAACCTCAGTTTTGTATTGATTTTTACTTTTTGGGAGGGTAGCTGCTTCCCTGCCCCTCTTGGCTACACCCGTGGGGGGGCACAGGAAGGAAGCAAGGTCGAAAGGGGGCCACGGTCAGAAAAAGGTTGGGAAACACTGATTTAGTCCAACCCCCTGCAATGCAGGAATATTTTTGCCCAAATAAGGGGACTCAAACCTACGGTCCTGAGATTAAGAGACTCATGCTCTGGACTGGACTGGACTGAGCCATCCAGTCTGCATTTTGATGCACCTTGTTTGTTCCACCTCCCAGAAATGAAGGTTGTGAATTGTATTTCTGTCCAATAATAATCAACAACTGAGCCGGTGGCTTTTAAAACCAAGCTTTGTGTACGTTTCATCTTGAAGCTTAAAATAAGCATGGTGTGTTGCAACGCACAAATAAAAGGTATAAAAGGGAAGCTTTAAAGAACAAGTCAAGGGTTGCGGTGGAGAGTGGCATCGTAAGCATAACGGCATTGTCGCCGTATCACATGCTATGCTCTTCGCTGCCCTTACCTTTTGCAGGGTCAGTTTGTGACTACAAAGATTAGGCTGTTGGCTTTGTGCTTTCATCAACTTCAATAATGGATTTGTAGGGCTGCGATTCTTTTGTGCGCTGCTTGTAGATGATGTCGGCAGCAGATAGAATACAAAGAAAACTTTGTAAGACGAACTTCCGTGACATCCCCCGACTTAGTTATAATCTCAGGGAAGAGTAAGGCTGAGTGAGCCTTCTTCAAGCTGTCACTATGACAAAGAAAGAACAGCAGCTTTGGTTGTCCGTTGCTCAAAACAATCGCTCCATTGTGATTACCAGCTAGTTACCCTGATGGGCAGAGCCTGGATTCCGAATAACAAGCACTAACCGATGGGATGTTTGCAGATGGAAATGCGGCTGGCAAGCAGGTATCCGCGATGACCTTGATGTGAAAAGCAACGACTGTGGGGCAGCAGCCAGGAAGGGAAATGAAAGTCATGGCATGCCATTGAAGTTTCTCTTCCTGGTCTTTTTTCACATATGAGATCAAGTATGGAAGGTAGAAAGTTGGTTCCCCTATCTCATTGTTGGATTGTGTGCAAAACTATTATGCTCAGATTTGTTTGTTGTTCTTGTTTAGTCGTTTAGTCGTGTCCGACTCCTCGTGACCCCATGTACCAGAGCACGCCAGGCACTCCTGTCTTCCACTGCCTCCCGCACTTTGGTCAAACTCATGCTGGTAGCTTCGAGAACACTGTCCAGCCATCTTGTCCTCTGTCGTCCCCTTCTCCTTGTGCCCTCAATCTTTCCCAACATCAGCGTCTTTTCCAGGGAGTCTTCTCTTCTCATGAGGTGGCCAAAGTATTGGAGCCTCACCTTCATGATCTGTCCTTCCAGTGAGCACTCAGAGCTGATTTCCTTCAGAATGGATAGGTTTGATCTTCTTGCAGTCCATGGGACTCTCAAGCACCATAATTCAAAAGCATCAATTCTTCAGCGACCAGCCTTCTGTATAGTCCAGCTCTCACTTGTTTGCTTAAACAGGGCCATTGGTGTACTTGGCACTTTGCAGAGTTGCATAAGCTTTTTTTTTAAAGCTCCCGACACAGGTGAACACAAAATTAGTTTCCATAAGAAACAGAGACAATGGGTAGAAAGAAAACAAAGATAACAGTAATGGGGGAGGGGAGTGAATGAATGTGGTTGCTTATTCTTTGTTCCCTCAGAAGTGAGAACAAAGGGCTTCATGGAGAAGGTGATTGGGAGACAGAAAGTGAGAGAGTGTTGAACTGTGGACACGTTTCACAAAGAAGTTCTGGGATTTAAATCTGCCTCCCCTTCTCCATGGCATCAGGAGAACTGCCTCCTCTGCTCTTGTGTCTTGGAGCCTACACATGACAAATTATTCGTAATTTAGGTTCCTAACAAGTACCACCGCATGGAACTGCCAGACGTTGCAGAGGATGCTGGTGGGGCTGACTTGCTTGCTGTCCTAATGGCTGCAGCTTTCAGGGAAGAGAAAGACCGGGAAAGTGTTGCTGCTCTTCTTGCCTCCCTCTCTGTCCTTCCCATGCTCCTGCACCATCAAACTGCTGCAAACACTCGTGTGGGGAAAGCCCACCCCCCTCCACAAAATCCCAGGAAAGAGTGGATATCGCTATATCCCTGCACTTGGGATTATTTGGTGTTCCAGTGTGGGATGTCAGTTGACGTGTGGATAATGTGGTCTTTCTGTTGGTTGGCAGGGAAATCTACTCTTTCTGTAACTAACTCTGATCCTGGGCATACTCTCCGCTTATCAAGAGCATTGAACAATGTATAAAGAAGTACTACATTTGACTGTCCCTCAGTTTGGGGACTCCTTCTCTTCCTCCAGTGTGCCATCAAATTCTGGACCAGAGTACATTGTGAAAGTGGCTTTTTGTTTAAGCAAACATTTTCTGTTAATTTCAACTAAGTTCCACCCAATTAATGGAGCTACCAATTAAGTTTTCTCTTAGTTTCACCAACCGTGGATACATCCCTCAGAGGCTGAGAATAAGAAGCACCGCATACTTTAGCTGCCTTCTCATCCGACTGCTTTACATTATCTTCAAACGAAAGCTTTAAAAAGCAATATCAATAATCATTCTGTTTTACAAATCTTCTGATACTGCAGGAAACCTTCTGCGGTAGGGTGAGCTATAAATTTCAACAAATAAAAGGATAAAACTGGTGTGGACGGCATTTTGTCCTTGATGCGGGCAAGATTATCATTCCGTACTTGTTAAAAATAACCAACTGGCCACGATGGCTCTCCTCTGCCACCACAATGGGAGACAATACGCTTCTGAAGACAAGTTGTTGATGCCGGCAAAGGGGAGAATTGTGCTGTTTGCAAGCTTTCCAAGGGCATTTGTTAGGCCACTGTGAGAAAAGGATGCTGGACTAGGTAAGCTATTCTTATGTTTTCAAGTCTTGAGTGCCACCTCCCATTTCCCCTACTGCTCATGAGGTATAAACTTTCTCTGTGTTATTTCTGAAATGAAGGGAAGACTTCAGCTTCTTCTGCACAACGCCCCTCCCCACCCCGCCAGCAATCTTAAAATTAAGAAATTCTGTCATGTACTTTCCTTGTGCCTCTTCAGTAACCATGACTCACCTTAATACCACAGTTTGACATTAGAAGCCTCTCCAGAGAGGAAGAAAATCATTGAGAAATGAGCTGGATAAAGGTTATTAAACCAACACTTAAAATTCCAGTCCTGCACGTTTTACTTTACCCCCTAATTAAATGCCAAGAACAGCAATGTGGAATTTTTTAGTATACACACATGCTGAGTACACCTTTATCAGAAGGGGAAGCTCTGGCAGGGAATTCTAATTATATTCCCAGCAGACAAGACTCCTTGATTATGGCTGTGGAGTGCTGCTTCCTTTCCCTGCCCCCTCCCCGCAAAAAAGTGGGGAAGGGGCAGCCTTGAATACTGGGGAAGTGGATTACCAAGCAGAATGTAAGCGGCTTCCTTCCCGTAACTGAGACCTCTGGGTATAGGGCGGTATATAAATAATAATAATAATAATAATAATAATAATAATAATAATAACCGACTCCGGTTTTGCTGCGGTTGGCTGTGAGAATGAGACCTGGCGCCGAGGAGTCATCCTGCAAAATTTCAGTGGGGCCGATTCTTTGAAGTGGAGGCTAATTGTTTAAATAAGGTATTACGACTGGAGTTAATAATATGTGCATATATCAGTGCTTATAAAACTTTCATTTAGAATCCCCCAGGACTCTTTCGGAGCGCTAACTTAAATCTCATTTTAACGTATGTGTGGAGGAGCTTATCAGCTTTCCAATTACTCTGCATCCTCTGGATTGCAATAAATAACACAGGGAACTGGAGGCAACAAATTGTGTTGCTTCCACTTTTGGCACTTAACAAGCCATGTCAAGGGTGTGTGTGTGTGTGTGAGAGAGAGAGAGAGAGAGAGAGAGAGAAGTGGTGGGAGGCAGGGAGGGAGGGAGAAACAGAGTTAATATTTAATCAGAGGAGTTTAATATATGTAGTGGTCTTATTCCTAGTCAGTCAGCTTGGATCGTAGCCTTAGTCACATTTAGAAAGGCAGGACATAACTGATGGAAGCCAGAAAGGTGATACAAGTCAGAAAGGTGCTGAATCAGGGTGAGTGAGGAAAGTCTCTTCCCTCACATTCAGAATACTGCTTTCAGTTTCCATGTTAGTGGGCTTTTCCTCCAGTGGCAAATTAAACACATTCTTTTTAGAAGTGTGAAACAGGTTCTTCCCCACCCTGCTTTCTCTCTTTTTCCTTCTGGTCTCTCTCTCTCTGTGTCAACTTTCTATAATATTGTATTAAATGCTTTTTTAATTCTCTAGGGCAACAAACAGGTGATTCAACTTAGCAGCTGCACAGGTGCTGTTTTAATGCTTAGTGCTTACTGGAAATATTCCAAATAACAAAAGCTCTTTAAAAAGGCTTGAGGATCTTAGAAGTGGGCTGTAAAATCATGCTGGGACTTAGGCTAAATGGTTCTCCCTTGTGACCCTCCTCTCAGCTTTTACCGATGTGGGAAGCTTATCTTGAAATATTCAAGGGCTGCGTTGCTTAAATCAAGGTCACTAGTATTTTTATTCTACGGTAATTGTATAGTTAGAAGGAAATAATTACCTTCTAAAGTACAAACATAGGTTATTGGTATACTGCCATATGAATGTCATCTAACTATATTTGGAATTGGCTATAAAGAACGGAGCTCTCCCTGGCCTCCTCCCTATCCCTATCCCCGGAGTGTTGGCTGGCATGGAGATTAATTCAGTCTCTGTGTTGCCACTATACACTGAAAGTGCATTATTTCACCCAAATAATCTGGAAGTTTTAGTTTACCACCCACAGATGTAGATCTTGGCACCCTTAAGAAGCTAGCATTCCGAGGATTCTTTTGCGGGGGGTGCTTCAGATATATGGTGTGTACCCAACTTTTTTAATCGAGGATAGTCATATTGTGATATATGGCATCCAAGGTATAATTGTCATGGGCCAAGGGTCAGCTTCGCCTGCTGAACAGCAGCCTGAAGGGGGAGAAGATGAAGTGGCTCCACCTGCAGCTGATTATTGATTAGCTAATAATAATAATAATGATAATGATAATAATAATATTTATACCCCACCCATCTGGCTGGGTTTCCTCAGCCACTCTGGGCTGTTCCCAACAGAATACAGTGGTACCTCGGGTTAAGAACTTAATTCATTCTGGAGGTCCGTTCTTAACCTGGAACTGTTCTTAACCTGAAGCACCACTTTAGCTAATGGGGCTTCCCGCTGCCGCTGCGCCGCCGCCACACGATTTCTGTTCTCATCCTAAAGCAAAGTTCTTAACCCGAGTTACTACTTCCGGGTTAGTGGAGTCTGTAACCTGAAGCGTCTGTAACCCGAGGTACCAATGTATTCAAAATACAATAAAACATCAAACATTAAAAACTTCCCCAAACATGGCTACCTTCAGATGTCTTTCTAAAAGTCAGATATTTGCTTATTTCCTTGACATCTGATGGGAGGGTGTTCCACAGGGCGGGCGCCACTACTGAGAAGGCCCTCTTCTCACAGTGAGGGGACTGCCAGAAAGCCCTCGGAGCTGGACCTCAGTGTCTGGCCAGTGTGGTGTAGTGGTTAAGAGCGGTAGTCTCGTAATCTGGGGTACCGGGTTCGCGTCTCCGCTCCTCCACATGCAGCTGCTGGGTGACCTTGGGCCAGTCACACTTCTCTGAAGTCTCTCAGCCCCACTCACCTCACAGAGTGTTTGTTGTGGGGAGGAAGGGAAAGGAGAATGTTAGCCGCTTTGAGACTCCTTAAAAGGAGTGAAGGGCGGGACATCAAATCCAAACTCCTCCTCTTCTTCTTCTTCTTCTTCTTCTTCTTCTTCTTCTTCTTCTTCCCATTTCCGTGGAAGCTTTGAGCTTGCCTCTAGCATTGACATCTATGTATTAAGTAGCCAAAGCTAAGTGAACAGCTGTGTCTCGGGTAAATGTCACCATATTAAATTGTCATTTTTTAAAAAAGAAGTTTGAAATGAATAGAACTTAATGTACCATCTTTCCCATTGCTAATAATTCAAATTGACTGCTTTTCTAGTTTGCAGCCAGTAATAACTTCAGCAGAATTCTGCATCCAGTTTCAAATCATGTTTTTCTATCTTTTGCCTTTCTTTTAGGGTTGGCTTATTCAGAGCCAGACTAATAGGGCAATACAATAGAGCAAAGTTTCCCAAATTTAGGTTTACTGCTGTTTTGGACTACAGTTCCTATCATCCCTGACAACTGGAATGGTGGGAGTTGTGGGAGTTCGAAAACAGCTGGTGAGCCAAGTCTGGGAAACCTTGCATAGAGCAACAATATAGGGATCCCACCATTTTAGCTACCTGCTCCTGAATTAATTTTTTTCTCTCCAAAGGAGGGTCAGCTAAGTTTCTTAACAGTTGATTAGATTCTTTGCCATTAAACTAACCTAAGTTAAAACTATTATTTTGTACTGCTTGTAAATCCTGTCTGCTGTAGAGCCTTAAAGTCTAGTTCTTTTGTTTTAATTCTTACGCTGTGTATGCAACATAGCTTTAAAACCCATTCCCTCCGCAAGAATTCTGGGAATGGATGGGGAAAGACTCGATGTTATGCTCTTCTGATCAGTCTGCCTGCAAAAACATTTCAGCTTGCTATACAGAATGGTCTCCTCTTTCCTCTCCCAGTGGACTGCTATTTCACCATAGGACTTATTAGGTGAATACCCTGCCTTAGTATGGGTAACGTAGTGGAGACAAAGAGCAGTTGACTTTTCATTTCTTTGAAACTTGTGAAAGTAAGGTAAGGTAAAGGTAAAGGACCCCTGGACAGTTAAGTCCAGTCAGAGGCGATTATGGGGTGAGGCGCTCATCTCACTTTTCAGGCCGAGGGAGCTGGCGTTTGTCCACAGACAGCTTTCCGGGTCATGTGGCCAGCAGGACTAAACCGCTTCTGGTGCAACAGGACATCGGGACGAGTGCCAGAGCACACGGAAACGCCGTTTACCTTCCCATCACAGCGGTACCTATTTATCTACTTGCACTGGCGTGCTTTCGAACTGCTAGGTTGGCAGAAGCTGGGACAGAGCAACAGGAGCTCACCCTGTCGTGCGGATTCGAACCACTGACCTTCCGATCGGCAAGCCCAAGAGGCTCAGTGGTTTAGATCACAGCGCCACCCGTGTCCCTTCCTTGTGAGAGTATAACTAATGTGGAATGGAGTTGTCTTGTCCAGGGTGTTCAGTAAGCTTCTTAAATTGCCCTGGCTGCATTACACTTACTTAAAAAGAGATACCATCTCAAAATGTCATGCTGTGTTTGAACATCATAATTGGTAGAAGTGGTGAGTGTAAAAAATGTGTAGGCTACACAATCTTGTAGAAACCTAAGGTGTGTGTTCTTGATGTTTGGATTCTGAATTACTTAATTGTTTGATTAACAAGGAATGAGTTTTACATACGATTGCCACTATTGTATCCAATACAGTTTAACTTAGCTTTCAGTTAAACCCCTTCTATTAAGCAGGCGTATGTTCAATGGGAACTAGACAAATAACAGTGTTTAAAATTATAAGACTTTGAAGACATGCATTTTATTCTTAGATCTCCTCAGTTTTGCATCTGGTAACAGGGAAATGTGTCAAGTTTCATTTCTGTTGTAGGTTATTACATCAGATTTATGTTTTCGTTTGGCGAATGCATGATCTTAAAGAAAATAAAATTGGTTTCATTTTAAGCTTACAAAAGCATTTTTAGCGTGCATTAATTCTTGAGCAGAATGAGTGAGTTAGTGATTCCCTCTTTTCTTTTCAGTGTCCTGGACTGTTAACTCCTTGGAGTGAATAAGGTGAGCAATCGTTTTACTTGGATTGTAGCAGCAGACATTCGGAACGGATTCTTAGGACGTGCTAGCCAAGATCCTTTTGTTTGTGCACACCGAGTGCTTTTGGGCATGGGAGTTTTCCAATCCCCTTTTCTAAGCCCTTACTGGGATGCTGTACCCAAACGTCTGCAAGCCACAGGAGCAGCTTTATGGGGAAAGAGGAAGAAGGTGGCTGAAAAGTGGTTCTTTGGATCCTAGCTATTGTGTGGTCACATTTGGATGCCAACGTAAAAATATTGTTACAGGATTAGGTAGGTTGGAGTGGGTAGCCTAGAGGATATCTTTGGGTCCTCTCCAAGCTTATCATTGGCTCCTATTACATTTCTGAGCACAATTCAAAGCCCTAAACTGCCTCGGCCCAGTACGCCTGAAGGAGCATCTCCATCCCCATCGCTCAGCCCGGACACTGAGGTCCAGCGCTGAGGGCCTTCTGGCAGTTCCCTCACTGCGAGAAGTGAGGTTGCAGGGAACCAGGCAGAGGGCCTTCTCGGTAGTGGCGCCTGCCCTGTGGAACGCCCTCCCATCAGATGGAAATAAACAACTATAGGACTTTTAGAAGACATTTGAAGGCAGCCCTGTTTAGGGAAGTTTTTAATGTTTGATGTTTTATTATGTTTTTAATATTCTTTTGGGAATCACCCAGAGTGGCTGGGGCAGGGTATAAATAAATTATTATTATTATTATTATTATTATTATTAGTTTGTGTTTGTAAGATGGGATTCTGTAGAGACTTCTTATGTGGTCAAGCCATGTCAACCAATGATTCAATCAAAGTATTTCTTTGATTGAGTAAGAAGAAGAAGAAGAGTTTGGATTTGATATCCCATTTTATCACTACCTGAAGGAGTCTCCAAGCGGCTAACATTCTCCTTTCCCATCCTCCCGCACAACAAACACTCTGTGAGGTGAGTGGGGCTGAGAGACTTCAGAGAAGTGTGACTAGCCCAAGGTCACCTAGCAGATGCATGTGGAGGAGCGGAGACGCGAACCCAGTTCCCCAGATTATGAGTCTACCGCTCTTAACCACAACACCACAGTGGTGACTGGTACAGGTGACTGGTTATCACAGAAGATACTAACTGGAGATGTTTCCAGAAGATGGGCTTAAGTAGGCAGGTCTCCCCCCACCATCTCCTGCCTGGAGGGGATGTCGTTGGTGAGCGTGGGAGGGTGTCTGTGTATCAATATTGTTCCATGTAGGGGAAATTTCAGGGACATCACCAACTGGGTTTTGCTTTCCTTTGAAAGAGAAATCGCTGGAGACTTAGGGCATTTTTAAATATTTGGCTTATTTATAAATAGGGCCAAGCAACAGGTACACTCTTACCAGATTGCAAACCTACTGCCTCACAACAGATTAGAAGTCCAAGGTGAGGTGCCTGCTCTGGACATCTAATTTGCATGTTCATTGATAAGGTTGGTGTGCATGAGATACAGGGCCTTCTTGCTAGTGGCCCCATGGTTATGGAACTCCTTTCCAAATGACTTGTGTTTGGGCCTCCCTTATATATTGGCTTTTAAGAGCACCTTGAAAGCCTTTACTGTTGCCTTTCCTAAAGAGTGTTAATGCCTTATGTGATTCACAGCAGTTTTCTCTTGGCAATTGTACACCTATCTAATCTACCTAATGTAACTTGTATCTTCCTTTCTATGCATGTTGTTTTGTGAGGGTGTGGCTCTGCAGAAGGCTTACAAACACATTTTATAAATAAGAAATAAATATGTTAAAAGAGTGAATGTAATGGCTGCAGGCAGAGATATGAGGGGGGCAAAATGCCTAGTATGCTATACAGTGGTACCTCGGGTTAAGTACTTAATTCGTTCCAGAGGTCCGTTCTTAACTTGAAACTGTTCTTAACCCAAAGCACCATTTTAGCTAATGGGGCCTCCTGCTGCTGCCGCGCCACCGGAGCACGATTTCTGTTCTCATCCTGAAGCAAAGTTCTTAATCCGAGGTACTATTTCTGGGTTAGTGAAGTCTGTAACCTGAAGCGTATGTAACCCGAGGTACCACTGTATGCTATACTCCTTGTGGGAAAGGGCTTAGATGCTTAACTAATAATCTAGTTGATATGAGGTTATATTAGTATGTAGAAAATGTCAGTGAGCATGTAGATCACTTCACCTAAGAGATGATTTAGCATAAAATATTGATCTCTGATATTTCCTGATCTGCAGAGCTTTGCCAAAATGGCTCATATCATAGGTCTTCCAGACTTCCCCTTAGGAGATCCAATTCACTGACAGTCTTCACATTCAGAGACTTATACTGATATTGCATCCCTGACCCTGCTAAATGGACCACTATAATGATGTTCCCATTGCTTTTTCTCAGATACCACTGTTGCCCTGCAGTAATTTCCATCAACCACAGCTGGACAGGCTAGTGCAGCCATTTTGATATAATGCAGGCCTTACTGGAAATTACAACTATGTGTCAACATCACAAAACAATGAATTCTTGGAAAAGAAACCCCATACCCTTCAACTGTTGTGTATGGAGATAATTGCAGCCTGGATTGATTGTGGTCTAATGGGAAAATACAGTATTTGGGCTCAATAGGAACAGAGTGAAATTATATGTTAACCACACTAGTCAGACTTAAAAAACGAAAAACAACAACCTTTGAAACAATAACTGGAAAATAGTTAAGGAAACTATGTACCAAGTGCAAATGATCACCATAAGAACATAAGGAGAGCTCTGCTGGATAAAGCCAAAACTTAATTTAGTCCGGTATTCTGTTGTCATAGTGCCTGACGGCATGAATATGCCCTGGGTTTTATTTATTTCTATATTGGACTTACAACCTCTCCCTCCTAAAGATGGGTAATGGTAAACTAATTAATCTACCGTATCCGTCAACATTGGAAGTCAGTTTGCTATGATATACGTAAAAAAAAAAGAAGTGTATCTCCGCAGCAGCAAAATAAACCAGCTGCAGCTGAACAGAAAACACTGGATGAAGGTGTGAATTAATCTCAAAATGGATTGAGGCACGTTTGCACAGTCCTACTGTCTGCGCACCCTCGCAGACTTGATTTGGTGCGAAGGTGGCGTATTTATCCTGTGTCTATCTTAAAGGTCATCTTAGAACATGGAGGTGATGAGATGATCTCTCAGGGATTCTGTATATAGCAGAATGAAGCTGTACGGATTTTTAAAAACAATTATTCAAAATCATTGTGTTCCTTGAGGGCTGGCTGCTTGGTGGAAAGCCATCCATCCTGTTTATGGCAACAAAATAAAAGGTTAATTGCATTTATTCAAATGTGCGTACAATTTTAGCAGACTTAGAAATCTGCACTTCCGTTAGGAGAATTTGTTTGCAGGGTCTGTGCTGCCACCAGAACTGTTTTACATGTTTCATTTTTTAAAATGGGAATTGTATAAATAACAAATTAAATAATAAAAGTAATGGAAGTCCTGTTTCACTAACTTCTAAGAATTCTTTGAGAGTTTGAACAAACAAACAAAGATGATTCAGTAGACAATGGTTATATGTGCATGCAACAATAAACTATGGTCTAGAAGAACCATGGTGAGCCACAAGATTGTGGGCTCCCTTTTCCTTCTCTTCATCTCAAACAGCTGGGAGGAAGAATTCAGAAGGTTTGCTTTCAGTTTTTAGCAAACTGTGGCTTCTTATTTTGTCTGAATTAGGTAATGCGGTTTAACTATGGCCATTGTTTGAAGGTGGCTGGCTTTGAAATTGGCTATAGTTAGTGTTAAACCACAATCTGAATGTTCAGACAAAGCAGGGAACCGAAAGGGAAAACTTCCGTCATTGACCTAGCAATGTGAGAGGAGAGAGGAGGGAGAATTTGAGCTGAATAAAGCAAGGCTACTTGTTTAATGGGACGCGGGTGGCGCTGTGGGTAAAACCTAAGTGCCTAGGACTTGCCGATCGTATGGTCGGCGGTTCGAATGCCCGCGGCGGGGTGAGCTCCCGTCTTTCGGTCCCAGCTCCTGCCCACCTAGCAGTTCGAAAGCACCCCTAAGTGCAAGTAGATAAATAGGTACCGCTTTATAGTGGGAAGGTAAACGGTGTTTCCGTGTGCTGCGCTGGTGCCAGCTCACCAGAGCAGCTTCGTCATGCTGGCCACGTGACCCGGAAGTGTCTCCGGACAGCGCTGGCCCCTGGCCTCTTAAGTGAGATGGCTGCACAACCCTAGAGTCGGACACGACTGGCCTGTACGGGCAGGGGTACCTTTACCTTTACCTTTTTTTACTTGTTTAATGGGAACACAGCCATTTCATATTTATTTATTTAATCTATTTATATGCTGCTTAATGACGGAAGTTTCCAAACAGTGTGCATCAAAATTAAAAAGCAAACAATGGTTAAGATTTTGGATTTTCAGAATGCATGCAAATTAAATCACCTAAGTCTGTGGAATAAACTTAGCAGTCATATGATAAGAGAACAGGTCCTCTTTAGGATTAGTCAGTGGTTTAATTCCCCCCCACCAAACCAGAAGCATTCCTATTGGGGATTGTGGGAAATGAGATTCCAAAAGATTTAAAGAAAGTATTCATGTACGCCAACACCACTGTGATTGCACAGAACTGGAAAAGGGAATGTTTACTGACCAAAAAAGATTTTGGTTGACCAAATTAATGGAGTACGCAGAGATGGACAAGTTGACTGGGCAGATAAGCGATCAAACAAAACAAATTTTAAAAAGATTGGAACATATTCAAACAATATTTGAAAGACTGTTATGGGGACATTGAAATTTTGACTGGTTTGGAATAACTTCTGTAAGAAAAAAATACTAAAATATACTGGAAAAACAGGAAAAGTTTTAACGCTCATGGACATGTTAAGATAGGCATTCAAATAAGTAAAACTTAGGACCCAAGTAAGAAGGGGAGGGAAGTCAAGTATAAAAGGCGTATGAATGAATCAAGCGATTAAGAACAAATTTTTGTTTTTGTTTTCTTTATTATTATTTTGAAAGACATGTTTAACCATAGGAGAACTGAGATATTATAATGTGATTCTATGAATGTATTCATAGAATGTATTCATAGAATGTATTCTATGAATTAAAAGAAACCAATACTGTAAAGATGATTTGCAAAAAAAAAGTAAAAGAAAGTAACAAAAAAGTCAGTGGTTTAACCAAAGGAGAGGGTAGAAATGAATAGATACTTTCGCCTGTGTAGTAAAGGTTACTAATAGGCTTCCCCATTATCTATATAGGTCTGGTGCTGATTCTTTTGTGTCCTGCTTGCAAAATTACAAAGGCATCAATCTGGCTGCAGCTGCAAACAGAAAATCTTACAATCTGAGATGTCCCTTTGATCTTACGTTCCTAAGGCTTCCAGGAATGTTAAAAATATGGTGTTAAGACAGATTTAGAGATGGCTTGTGAAAAGGGAGAGATGCTACCTGTAATTAAAGAGTATAGATTTAATAATTGAAGATTCATTACCTTAATCCCCCAGGCTTTGATTATACTACACTTTATTTACTGGTTTTTGGTTAAGTCATTGATTTCTTTAGAGATCTCAATAAATTTTAGTAGGTAAGCAGACCCAGGTCTGACATTACTCATTTGGCACAACATGGGACTTTCCTCGCTGTGTTATTTTGAAGGGTGGCATACGTAGTACCCATAAATATATATGTATATCTGTGATTTAAAATGAGATTATTTTAGGGGGGGTTGAATACTTTCTCTCCATTTCAAACATCTCAAGTTAGTTAATTTAAGATTGTGCAGATTTCTAAGCAGGGTCAATTGATAACAGAATTGATCTTCACCGTAAATTATAACATACAGATGTTTTTTAAAAAAAAAAATTCTGGAAGCATTAGCAAGGAGAGGGGGAGGGGAAATCTTGATCTAAATCAATACTTTAATTTAGCTGTGACCCTGAATATAGTTATATGCCAGTTCATAATTTTCTAATGATTAGAGTTCTGTTCCTCAGCATCCTAGTAGTTTATTCCCTTCTCCCCTGAGGTTTCCCTGTATCGAGTTGTTACTTTATAGCTAGGTTACGTTTGGGATCCATTCTAATTTGTTCTCAGTGCACACAGATGGAACTAAAATATCCATTCATCACCTTGGGGGTCTCCTTCCCTTATGCTCATGGCATGACAGTAAGGCATAGCTTTGATCTGAGTGCTAATAGTGCCATGGTCCTCCCCATGGCATTTCCCATCCTAATTCAGCTATAGGCCTCTGTGATATGTAGCTGGTTTGGTTTTTGTGGTTCCAGGTGACCAGCTACTGTACCACGGTACATGTGGATACATCTGTTAGAATTCCTGCTCCATGATTGCAGTCATGGGATTGTTGTCTTTCACATGACGGTATATGTTTTGACTCCACAGAGTGGGAAGTACTGGAGCACTTTGCTCTCCTACTTTTAAGGCTCATCGGGTTCTGGGAAATGGAGGGTCTCGAATACTTTCTGATGACAACATGTCAGCCAGCTGTTCTGGCTCTCCCACGATTTCCCAACTTTTCACCTTACCTGCCTCTGACCTGTGACCTCCCTCAAACCCGTTGCAAATCTACGTATATTGTCTTCCTCTTCCTCCTCCCTGGAAGTGTCAGGATGGGGAGGCAGTCTCCACCATTCCTCCTCTGCCCAGTCCCTGACACCTGCGTTTGTTCATCCCAGCCTTAGCTTGGGAGCCAGGCTGCAACTGGGACAAGTGAAGCAAAGATTGCCCATGTTTGTCCCAGCCGCTTTCTGGTTCCTGGGCTGCCAGGCAGAGTCTGGGACACGTGGATGGTGCCCGGTGGTGGAAGGGGGTGGCAGCCGTATCAATATTGGGGGGGGCAGTGCCCCCTGCCAAAAACATTGGGGGAGCTGAAACTCCCTTCACCCCATAAACCTGGCGCCGCTGGACTATATTCCAACATGTAAAGGTTTTTATGACTACAGTGGATGTTCGGGTTGTGAACGTGATCCGTGCGGGATTCACGTTCGCAACCCTCAGCGGTGCGTCTGTGCATGCACGGGTTGCGATTCTGCACTTCTGCACATGCACGACTGCTGAAACCCGGAAGTAACCCATTACGGTACTTCCAGGTTTCGGCTGGTCCGTAACCCGAAAAAATGCAACCTGTAGCGTCTGTAACCCAAGGTATGACTGTATATGCTTGGAAATGATACTTACCCACTTCAGGAATATTTACCAACCTGCTCCGTATTTCAAATACAAATTTGTAAGTTAAGTCAGTGTCCTGTAAATGGAGGACACGTGCAAACCCACTAAATCAAATGGCAGATTTTGCTTGCTTGTATAGATTTGCTGCAGCTGCGACCATGTTTTAATGTCAGCGCAGTTGAATAAGTTCATGTCCTTATAGGAGTGACACAGATTAATTCTGCTCCCTGTGAAGAAACGGTCTCTCTTGCCTTGCTACAGCTGTGAGCTGTTCCATGCTCTTGTGAGAAATGTGAGCTTAAACCCTGTCACTACTGTAGTAGTTTTAATTAATTCAACCTCCAAACGAATGATTTCCTGGTACCATTTCCCCCTCTCTGGTCTGCAGATTAATTAGTTAATGTCAAATTAGTTAGTTAATGCAACTGCTGATGAAAAGCTCTCTCTCCAGCTGATGTGGGTGACCGTTGAACTCATCCTTGCAAATGCTAGGGAGGTGAGAGGTCAAATCCCTAGCATGGAGGAAATGTACCAAATCTCTATGCCCTTGGAGGTATTGTGAATAATGTAATGTTGTTTTTCTTAAAATGTAATCCTCCAGTTCTTGGTGAAGCAACCCATAACAGCAGTCAACCAACAGGGATGAGGCTGAAACACAACTGCTTTTCAAAATTCATGCTCCTCTGAATTTTTCAATGCCAGCCAAAAAATGTGTGCAGACATTAGGAGAAAATGTGCATACACAGTGGATGTAAATAAAAATAACACATAAAATGCATTATATTGGGGGGGGACTGTAAAAAAAAAGTACCTTAGGCACAACTGTTTTAAAAAATGTGTATAATAGCCGAAATGCGCATGAAAATGAAAACAGATTTTTGTGTATTCTTTCTTTCTCTGGATGCAAACTGATACAGAAATAAGTTGAATTGCAGATTGGAAAAAGTCCATCATTCTTTTCCTTGCCTGGGCAGTGGTGGAGTACAAAAGCCCCAGGCATTTGCATTTACCCACGTAGTCCCAGTAAACAGATACTTTCCACCACATCCTGCTATCTCACCCTGGAAAAACCAGTTTCCATCCCACAATGGTAATGTAAGGCCTGGTCTAAAGGTGCAGCAAAATGAGTTGGCAAGAATCCTGAAGGGGTTAAAGTGGACAGTACCATTTCAAACTGCGGGTAGGGACACCAGCTTTTAGAATGCTTTCCCATGTTAATCCCCCCCCCAACTATCCGCAAGTGAAAATTGCACGCTAAGAGGAACTGTTTTTAGTACAGCTCATTTCTTGTTGTGATGCTTTACTGTTTGCAGGGAGCTTTCATGTAGGCCAATATTTATTTATTTATTTAAAAAACCAAAAACCCCATATATAACACTCCCCCTGCAAACGGAAGTGGATCAGTCCATTCTTCTGCTTCCGATCTCTACCATACTTTGCTGCTCAGGAGATGAGAACAAACCTCTTAACTCTGTGCTGGATCCGTAGAATACCATGGTCAGCCTTGTAGCAATATAATTAGGTTTGGGCAGAGAGGCAGCTGCCCCCTAAAAAATTAAAAATAACTAACTGACCAGTCCCATAGCAGATAGTTCGGTTCTGCCTCCCACTAACATAAACCCTGGCTATGCCCATGTTATTGGGGTTGCATTGCATTAAAACCCATCAAGACATTTTCAGGGTAACCCAGGGACTAACATAGCAGCTCTTAGAAAAACAGATGGGAGCTGTTTGTGGTGGTTTGCTGTATTTCTGTTTGGTCTTCTATTTATTTGTTTAAATATGTAGCTGGAACGATAATGGCCTCTAAGCTAGACTTGGAACTGTTTTAATAATGCACCTTAAAGTGTGTTTGGAAGAGTGGGGTGTGCAGGAAAAATATTTTCCCTACTCAAACAAATAATGTATCCAGTTAGCAAATTAATGCCATTAGCTGAATTCTTGAGTAGTTAAATCAGTTCTTGACTATGGTGTAAAGATAAAATACGGTTGCCATCCACAAGCTTGTTCAGCACCTGTGTTTTATTCAGAAATGTGACTTAAACTGGATATATTATACATCTTCAAAAGTGCCTTTCACAGCGTGGTTATTGACTCCCAACTGGGAAGATGCAAAGTATATTTCACATTTTTAATGAGGCGTTTCCAATGACATTTCATTACTAGTTTCAAAAGTGATAAAACTTGGCATTGTGTTATCTGTCAAGATTCTCCTTAAATCGGTTTTCAGCACGGGGAGGGAGAGAGGGAAGAGGGGAAGACACGTTTAGCTTTTCATGAAGGTATTCAGAAAGAGGAAAGCCAAAGCTTTTTATGTGACTGACTTAATGTGAAGTAAATGGAAATTGTTTAATACAAGCTACCAACTCTTTGGCAGCCAGGCATCAGATTTGGAATGGATAATAGCTTAACTTGACAAAAGAAGAAATGATTTCTCAGAAAAACAGAGCGTGTCTACAGTGTAATTAGACACATAGCAAGTCTACAGCATAATATTCAAAAACTAATATTTCTCTGACATACTGCATTTTTAATTTATGAGGTTCTATTTTTACATAACGGATGACGATGCATAAACATACAAAGGTCAGGAAAAATGGCCTCCTTGGAGGCATTTTTCTCGAAAGGGAAGAGTGATTGAATTCACAGGGTTACTTTTAATTCTAGGTGGGATTCTCCCCTTCCCCCTTTTTTGGAGGCAAATAATATTTTAACATTTGAAAAGCATGAATTGGGAGGTGTTCAGCCTTCTCATCCAGAACTCCTATGCATCTCTGCCTAGCCTTGGGAAATGCTACAGGATCCCACCCACTGACCATTCAGACGTTATCCCTGTTATGGGATGCCCTCAGAACTGTGCTGGGAAAATTGATCAGGCATAAGAAAGAGGTGCTAATATTCCTTGGAAGGCAAACCTAATTTCAGATTACTGTTTCTTTCACCCCATTCCTGAGAATGTTTGCCTAAGGTTCCCATGAAAGCATCATTCTCACGCACCATTATTAGAGAAATCTCACTCTGCCAAAAATATCTGAGGTGTGAATGGGTCCTCCTGCTCCCATCAGAGCCAGCTAGCATGGCCAATGGGAATTATCATCCAAGAACATCAGAAGGACCACAGTTTCCCACCCCTGTTCTGTAGGACAGGGCAAGTTGTTTCCAGATCTGAATGTATCCATGGGACTTGGGAGCAGGTTCTTAGGTGGGCAGCAATCAAGGTTGGAGACTATGCAGAATTGGGGACTAACAGAGTTCCCTAGTTAGAGTCTTCATCCCAAAATTGGTAGTCTGAACTTCTGTTCGGTTTTAAATTTTATATTATAATGTTTTAATTCTGCATTTCAATGTTTTAACTGTGTACAAGTACAAACTTCCGTGGGATCTCCTTGATCAGGGGTTGGCAAGCTACGGACCGCAGGCCAGATCCAGCCCAACTGCCCTCTGGATCTGGCTCACAAACAGTTCTGCAATCACTGCTTGGATTGGCTTGATCACCCTTTTTTTTTCAGGCGCCATTTTTTTGCGATTTCCTCCCTGGACATGCTCTGAGGTTGCTCAGACTTCCGTGACGCTGGCCAGTCTGAAGCCTTAGCAACCCCAGGCCTCCCCTCCATTGGCTTGTTTGACGCAAGGTGGTGGCCAATTGCGACGCTTCCTGAGACTCGCTGCTCCAATCGGGGCGAGGCGCAGGGCAGGGCGCCTTGTTGACGTCTAGCTCCGAGAAGGGAGGAGAAACGAAGGGGCGGGAAGAAGTGGGAGCAGAGAGCCTGCGAGGAGGAAGGAGGAGGAGGAGGAAGAGGAGGAGGACTCCTCTGTGCTGCTCAGCGGTGGCACATTAGCAACACGATCATGGACACCCCGGGGTAGGGGCCCTTCCCGGCAGGGTGGCTGCGGCCCTTCCGCACAAGCCAAGACCCAGCGCCGGTGGGGCACCCCCTCCCCAGTCCACCCCAGCTGGTGAGTGGACATATCTCAGCCACCCTGTCTCTGAGGGAAGGAGTGAGGAAAGGCGTGTGTGTGTGTGCATGCGTATTCATGTGCTCCAGCCCGCCACAAGTTCTGAGGGACAGTGAACCGGCCCCCCGCAGAAAAAGTTTGCCGACCCCTGTCCTTGATAACAGGTGGTTAAAAAATCATACAAGTAGAAAACTTGTATAAATAAACAGCTTCCTCAAATGTGAAGGCGCTGTATAGTTGAATGCAAACTGAATTTGAAATCTCTAAAGCTGAAAGACAGGATATAATTCTTTTCAATACATCAATAAGTAAGGCTATCCAAGCACCTGAGCAGGCATAATGCACTCCATCTTAAGTTTACAGTCCCCTGCTGCTAATGCTACGCAGTTAGTAATTTTGTAGACCTCAGCCATTGTTGACAAGGTAGTCAGTCCTTTTTGCAGTCAGGTCACCCCTTTCCAGCGCCTGTGAAAGCTTGCAAGCTGATTCACTGAAAACTGTGGAGCTTGTCTTATTCTGCATATGTTGAAAATGCAGATGTTTCTCTGTTGTCTGCAGTCTCTGTTGTGAATTAATGTGCCATGTCCACTTTTTGAATGCTCTCTAGTTTCTCATTTTCACGGCCTCAGCATTTGAGGCTGACCCACTATACCTTAATAAAAATATCCATTCATTTCTATTTATTATCAGTGCGTGCCTAGAGACAGCCTGATTCAGAGGAACTTGACATCTGGCTTGGAGTGGAAAGCTCATTTGTTTTCTCTAGTTTTCAACTGTTACTGGGTTCTGCAGTCTGTATTATTAAATTACAATTATTGCACTGTGTTTTGGCATGATAAAGTGCTTGGCGAGTAGAGATACTGAATATGAAATGTATTTTCTGTGCTGAGGCTGCCATGGACTGGTAGCTCTTTTTTAGTGACCAAACAATGGGTGCGCTGTTATTGAGCTCTCTTTCTCCTCATACTTTTAGGCAACATGCACCAAGGAATTAAAGACCTTTTTCATTCAGGAACCTGCTTTGACTTGGTATATACCGCATTTTTCGCTCTATAGGACGCACTTTTTCCCCTCCAAAAATGAAAGGGAAATGTGTGTGCGTCCTATGGAGCGAATGCAGGCTCCTTGGCTTCAGGGATAGCAACGCAAAGCCTCTGAAGCGCAGAAGGAGCGCTTCCTCCGCACTCTGGAGGCTTCGCTTTGCTTTCGCTGAAGCCTGGAGAGCGAGAGGGGACGGTGCGCACCGACTCCTCTTGCTCTCCAGGCTTCAGGGATAGCTGCCTGAAGCCTTTGGAGCACAGCGGGAACTTGCGCTGCGCTCCGAAGACTTCGGGTTCCTTTCGCTGAAGCCAGGAGAGCAAGACTCTCCTGGCTTCAGTGGAGAGGGAGAGCTGCGCAGCGCCCCTTCAGCGAAGCGGGAGGAGAAATGGAAGGGGCTCCGTTTCTCCTGCCGCTTCGCTGAAGGGGCGCTGAGCAGAGAGGGGGAGATTTTTTTTTCTTGTTCTCCCCCTCTAAAACAATGGTCGGGTGTGTCCTACAGAGCGAAAAATACGGTATTTTTTTGTATAGCATCTATTGGAATCAGAGTTAAGGACCAGAAAAAAGGGGCATACATGCTGAGCCATATGCTGAGAGCTCTCCATATTTTTTAAATCTATAAATGATGCTTGTTCCTTTTTATAATTCCAAAACAAAGGTAAGCAGTGTTCTGGACACATAACTCTACTGGGATTTTGTTGCTGCATTAATTTTTCCTACAGCCTATAGGAACATGGCCACACACCCTTTTGTTATGGTGAGTGGTCTTCAAACCCTGCAACAACCTGGGTCCAGAATACTTTAAGGGCCATCTGCCCCAAATGAGCTTGGAGGCCCTGTCTTCTGAATGGCTGGATTTGGCCATGGGAAAGTAGCTTGGATATTGACATTAGGGGCAGCTCTGTTACCATAATGCTGAATGGCACAGAATTCTAGACATATAGCCATCGTTGCATAATCATGCTTCGTTAGGAACCAAAGGCAACACTGGGTACCTGCACCAATGCCGTTTCATCTGCAAAACAATTGGATTAACAGGATTTCGCTCCTGTGCAGTAAGGAGAGTATGAAAGATATGAGTTCTGTGTTCAGCTTGAAGATCAAATGCTGCTGCGTTTTAATCAGGTTTCTGACATTTTCAGGCATTGCCTTCACTTCTGGGCCATCCATCAGTTCTTGTAAACAGGATCTTTTAATTCATTCTGTGTTTTTACACAGCTGTGCATCGCCAATGCGTCTTTATTACTTTTCTTATTTCTCTGTCAAAGAGGGAAAAAATGACATTTTCAAAGGGGGCTTTTTAGTAGCTTATAATTTAATAAGCACTGGCACCTGAGATGAAGATGAGTAAAGTTCTGCAGTGCATCCATTCATTGTTTCTTTCAAAGGTAATTGTTTCCCTTACTTGCTCCCCCCCTCCCAATCTTGCTTACTCTTAGAAATATACTGTAATTTTGCCAGGTGGCTGGGATTGCTTCCTCTCATCTGTTCCCCGCCCCCCCTTGCATTTCATGCTTAGTTTTGTCCATAAATTGCAAGCTTCTGCAGAGGGCATTGGCCTGTCTGTGTTCTCTGCATAGAAGAGGACGACTCACTGGGGTTGCTTATAAAAATAATGGATCTAGTTTGGGTTCACAGAATAGTGGAGAACAGCACACACCCCAGGCCCTGTCCCTCTCTACCTCCTCCATCTGATGGAAACGAGAAAGGTGAGTCTTATGTACTCGTGAAGTGCTTCTCAGGAGCTTTAACAAAGGAAACCAATGTGGAGCCTTCTCCATTGTTTTGGCTCTTTGCTCTATATATTAATATGAAAGATGCTTCGCAGCTGCATTGTGCCTGCTCACACCATTTGTCTTTTCTGCTGTGTGTGAAACCTTAATCTGCTACGCTGCAGAACTTTTATTACTGTTGATTTTTATCCTTGAAATAGCACCCTTTTTTTGCAGTTCAGAAACATTATTGCATTTTTTAAGGTTGTGTTTGCACCTCCTTATCTATTCCACGGTTTGAAATTTTGCCTCACTGCAGTTAGCCGGTCTTCATATTTCGAAAGTGTATAACTTGCATTACCTACCTAAATATTGCTGGATATTCAACATCTCCTTCAGCCTGAAGATTTGATAAAGGGGAGCTGGTGGAAAATACCAAGGCTTCAAATTACTCACTAGAATGCCCAAGCCATAAGTTATCAGCCAGCAAGAAAGAAAGAAAGAGAAAGAAAATGCTTGACAATCGCACAAAGAGTGCTAGGACCTGGATCCTAGGATTGGGTTTTTACTGGTTTGAACAAGGGTCCTGTCCTGGAAAAGGGCAGCAGTGAGAAATTCGGAACTTGCAGGAATTTTCCCATCTGGATGTGGGCAAGAATGAAGTCTGGAAGCATCAGGGAACCTTTGCAGGGATAACTGAAGAAAGAGAGAGAGTAGGAACTGGTGTTCTGGGCTGGCAGCATCCAAGCTGGACACAGAGAAATGAAAGATTTCTTGAAGCAGTCCTGCAGGTTTTGAGCTTGTTGACCTTAAAAAGACACATACCTTTCTGCCATTGTTTTCCTCAGTAGAACAAGTCATCAGGGAAAGACAAAGAAGGTCCAGGGGAAGCCAAAGGCAGAGGGTAGGGCTTACTCAGGTAGACATGGCTCTTCAGCAATGTATGGTTGAAGTGCGTCAACAATGAACTGTTGACCAAAGTGTTACCAGTTTCTTCCTGCTGCCTTTGATAGGGCTTGGAAAGGGAAAATGACTTGGACAAGTTCCTTGCTTTCTGGATTTCATCAGTGTTAGTTTGGTCATATGTGGTATTTCTTGTTGGTTGGTCCAAACTGATGTAAGCTTACTATCTGGCTCATAAGGAAACCTATTGAGACAGAGGGTTATATCCAAGGGTCGTTATACTCAGAGGTGACCCACTGAAATTTATGGACATGACTCAACTTAGGCCTGTTAATTTTAGTGGGTCTACTCTAATTGGATACAGTCAAGAAGTAGCTGGTTTCTGGGCAACTTTACCCACACAAAACTAAGGTGCAGTCTTCTGTTGTCCTGTTCTGTGTGGGAACTTATTCTCTGAAACCCCTCCAACTCTTAACACTTAAGATGTCTCAACCTCATGGGGTTTTTGTGTGTGGTTGAGAGGCTTCCTATTTGGATTGGGGCCATAGAGCTGGAGGAGGGAAGCTACCCTACCCTCCCGCAGCTACTGTTTGCCCCATGAGGCAAAACATACAAGTACCATGTTTATTATTTTATTTATTCGAGAATATCTGCTCCACCCTTCTGATGCATTCACAAGCATTAAATTTCCCATAATTTTTAAATGTAAGTTTTAAAACTGGTTTGTTGTTGCTGCTGCTGCTGCTGCTGCTGTCTTTTAGATGGTTGTAACTAGTCCTGTTGGATTGCCCTTGAAGATTACTCACAGATTACTAACTCATATAATCCTTGTTCTGAAAATGCTGCCAGTTGGTTTCTGGGAGTATTTTAAGCTACTCACACTAGTGTTTAAAGCCCCAAATATCTGAAAGACTGCCTTCTGCCCTACAATATCTCCCAGGTGTTAGTTCCACTGTCCTCAGAATCTTGGGGGTAGGTGGCCCAGGAGAGGGCATGCTGTGGGACAACGCCTAAATTGTGTAATTCCCTCCCTGCAGAAGTGTGTCTGGCTTCTTCACTATACAACTTTCGGTGAATGCTGAAGATAAACAAACCATTTACCCTGGCACCTGAAACCTGAGATGTGTGTTTTAGGACCCACCCTATTCCTGATACAGTCATACCTCATGTTACATTTGCTTCAGGTTACGCGTTTTCAGGTTGCGTCCCACGGCGACCCGGAAGTACTGGAAAGGGTTACTTCTGGGTTTCGCCACTCGCGCAGGCGCAGACGCTCAAAATGACATCACGCACATGCGCAGAATCGGCAAATCGTGACCCGCGCATGCGCAGACGTGGGTTGCGTTCTGCTCAGGTTGCGAACGGGCCTCCAGAATGGATCCAATTCGCAACCAGAGGTACCACTGTACTGTGATCTGTTTTGAATCTGCCTTGAGATTTCCTGACACAGTAATAATAATAATAATAATAATAATAATAATAATGCAAAGAAAGTGATCCTAAGGACCTCCATATATTATAGCACCATAACTCCCATCATTCCTGATAATGGGCAGTGCTGGCTGAGGGCTAAAGGGAACTGGTGTCCAACAACATCTGGTACACCACAGCTTCCCCATCGCCTGCTATAAAATCTTCAAGGTTGGGCTTTTATCAGTATGAGCAATGGAGTGTTCTGCTGTTGGTCTCTGAAGACTCACACTACCATTGATTTGCATGGGAAGAGAGTCTGACATATTCTGGACTTCTTGTATAATTCTTTACAGTGGGAAAAATAAACTGAGGGGTAGCTCCGACGATACTTTAAGGCCTCCAGGCAGCATTTTTGAATTATTTCTGTCTCTTATTATAGATGAAAGCAGTAGGGGTTATTGAGAAATATTCATTGCATATTTTTTAATAGGAAAAAGTGGGGAAGTCAGCACTAAGAAGCACCGGTAAGCCACAGCTTACCGATTTCAGCCTTTTGGAGGAAAACTCAATGAGTACAGCACTGCTGTAATAAACAAGTGTTTGACACATTCAGGGACGCCAACATAATAGGAGCCAATTTCCTGCAGAGCTGAGTAAAATTTACAAGTTGCATGCTAGCAGTGCCTCTCTGTGACTTTTTTTTTTAAAGAAGCTTTCTAAGGGAGGTGGAATTTACAGGCTTTAGCTTAAGAATACTTGCAAGTTTCCTCATAATGAATAGTAAGGGGAAAATAGATTCACTTACCTTTTCGTAGTGGCTTACAGAGTTCTCTCTCTCTCTCTCTCTCTCTCTCACACACACACACGCAGAGTAAAGTTTGTTAGTGTAAACCTTTTTGTTGTAAATATATAGTCCTGCCAATGGTAAGCCAGATAATATATTTTTATGTGATGATGACAGAAGTGTATCAGATATAATCTTTCTTTGTGCATAAATGTGCTGACACTCCACTGAGTTTAGGACTCTTCCCCCTCATCCCCATCACTGATTTCCTGATGCTGTCAAGTGTCAGGGCAGCCCAGAGCCCACCCTGCAATGCTCACTGCAGACTTTGTGTCTGAATTCCTCCTTTCTAACAGCTGCCCAGATATATCCCATTTATAAAGCAGTGGCTTTTTGCCCCTCTCTTGTTCAGTGTGGTCTGTGTAGCTGCAGAAGAATGGAGAACATGAGAGGTGCAGTCTGAAATCCTAAGCATGTTGACCTGCCTTTTACTGGCCACCCCAATCTCTGCCGAGCGGTGTGAGATTCCAGAGGTCTTGGCACTTAACCAGGGTTTTTGTTCCTTTGGAATGAGGCACGGCAGAGCCTTTAAGAAATACGATTTATTCACGCATGTTGGCACCAGAGTTTTATGGAGAGAGTTTGCAGTGTTCACATTTCAAGAGGGGCTTGTCCTTCCCAGCAGCACAGCATTGGATTCCGAGACATCCTAAGCACCATCTCGTCTCTCCTTAACAGCCTGCTCCAGCCAGCCTGCCAGGCTTCTTCTCTTCAATCCCTGCATGGTGTTCTGCCCATTTCCTCATTCTCATTCCTAGCAGAACTTGCAGGAAGCAACTCCTTCCTTTATGCATCCAACACTCCCTCCCCGTCAACCTCTGTTTCTCAAGCTCATTGCAAAATACATTGCCCTCCCAGTGGCGTAGCAAGGTCAGGTGGTACCTGGTGCAGAAAATTTATTGTCATGTGCAGCCCCCCATTGAAATCTTGTTGGACTCCCAAGAGATCTACTCACAGTATAAAAAGACTGGCTGTGATCTACCCCTTGTCATTGCCAGGAGTTGTTGAAGTTTTTTTTTAGGGAAGGATTGACCAAAGTTGTTGAGCTTTTTTTTAGGGTTGCAGGATTTGGGTCCTGAGTTGAGAGAGCTTCTGCTTCTCTCCTTCCCTCCTCCACCCTCTGCTTGTTTCCTCGCCTGCCTACTTCCTGTCATCTCCTTGCCTGCCTGCCTGCCTGCCTTCTCCAACAGCCTGGGAATGCGGGGCTGTCAAAATGACGCACCGAAAAGTGGCGCAACTGCCCCCTTTCCCCCGACGGCTTGGGGTAGGCAGGAGTTGCAGGCAGTGTGCATAGCTGTCAACTTACAGATTTGAAAATAAGGGACCAGCAACCTCGAAAATAAGGGATCAGCAGCCAAAATAAGGGATTTTCTGGGCACAGGTATGTTCAACTTCTGAGCCCCTCTGAGCCAAAGGCAGAAAGCCCAGCCAGCAGCCAAACGAAGCCTCAAGGAAAACCACCGTCACCTCTCCGCTGGGAAGCGCTGAGCAAAGGCGAGTCCCCAGGCAACGCGGCCAATTTGATCGGCACAAGGCATGCAAGCTCCACCCCCCAGTCGTTCTTAGACTCCTTATTGGGTGAGCAACGCAGCCAAGCAACACAGTTGGAGCCTCCCTCCTCCCTGGCCGGCAGGGAGGGAGGGAGAGGAGCTGCTTCCTTTGAAACCCGGGAAATTTAAGGGACATCATCAATAAGGGATAGCAGCGAGACACGGTGCTGGGATAAGGGAGTTTCCCACCAAATAAGGGGCGGTTGACAGCTATGGCAGTGTGCCAAATGTCACCCCCCCTTGGTGATGACACCCGGGGGGTCCGCCCCCACCTTGCTCCTCCCCTGCCCCCTCCCCCGGTTGCTTACATCAAGCCACTGCTACCCTACCCCAAAAGCTACTGAGTAGAGGGTCTTTGTTTTGCCGATGGTTTGCCATTATGAAACAAGCCAGGCCATTCTCATCCTTTTATTTCTTCAATGACCCGCTCCCATGCGAGCCGTTGCCAGGCTGACCTCATGAGGAAGCTAGCCAGTATTATTTCCAGCCCTTGCTTCATTCATGAATTTATGAATTTGCTCAAATTCTAACCCTTCACTGAATGTAGAGAAAAAATGGGGGTGGGGTCCTGCTTCCCCAGACCCATAACACTGCCCACTAACCTCACTGAAATGAGCATGACTTGTGAGTTATTACAGTTAAGATCTAAAAGCTACAAAACTGGAGGCCTCTTTCTGTCGACTGTGAACAAGACTGCAAAAGTGGGGGGAGGAATCTGTTTTGGCTCAGCCCTAGAAATCATTTGCAAAAGTTGCTAGCATTGGTGGTACAAGTCACCTCTAATTATTCACTTTCTCAGCATTTGTCTCATGTTAAGTGCAGACAGCCCTAAAGACTTTTCCTGGCCAGGTAAACCAGGAAAGACAGGCTGATACCTTAAGCAATTTATTTTAATTTGATTATATTTTGCTCATTACATTCCTGGTCCTAAAATCTCTCCATAAGACACTGTCCCAGGATTTAGTTCCTTTATATGCTCCCCACTGATGTATTACAGGTATTTTTTGTTTTGCAAATAATTCTGAAGATCAGTTCCTTATCTGGTTCTTATCACAGTGATTGTATGACCCAGTAACATGATATTATTTTCCTCATTTGAAGGTTCTGTTGCCAAGTCTTCGCCACCATGAAAACACAAAACAAATTAGGCCCATTTAGTGTGACTTCTTGTTCTCCCATCCCTCACCTCCACATTAACATAATGACTATCAGCATTTTGTTGTGATATTTAAAATGCTGACACCAAGACTTCTCAACTAGATCAAACACAGATTATGCTTTCCTTAAAAAGGTCTCCATTTTCTTGTTTCTGCTGTACATTGACCAGTGAAATGAAATAATTGCAAGCACACACTTTTCTTTATTGATTTAACTCATTTGTTCCCCAACTCCCTTGACAGTTTAGGCAAGTTTATTATCACAAAAAAGAATAGGAGCAACAAAATTCTCATAATCCTTTCCTCTGATACAGGTAGCTAGGCCCACATCTTATTCATGGGATGCTGAACTGAGATACAATGCTAAGGTTCGAAATACTGATCTTGTGTTGACTACCTACTACTACTACCACTACTACTAATTTATTTGTACCCTGCCCATCTGGCTGGGTTTCCCCAGCCACTCTGGGCGGCTTCCAACAAAGATTAAAAATACATTAAAATGTCACACACTAAAAACTTCCCTGAACAGGGCTGCCTTCAGATGTCTTCTAAATGTCAGGTAGTTGTTTATCTTTTTGACATCTGATGGGACATCCCCTCCTTTGAAAATCCAGTCAGGATGGAAGACTTCCTTCACTGCTAGGGCCCATCTACATCTCTGTTCGCCCCATTACTCTCCCCAGGGAAAATCTGCAGTTTAGTGCTGAATTTCAACAATATATTTATTAGGAGTGATTGGGTTTTCCATGGATTGGCATTTGTTCTGATTTATCACTAAAGAGTGGGTTTTCCGAGAGAAAGCAGCAGGGCAAAGACAAGACCTCTTGGACCTGTGCCTTCTAGGAAGAACTCCTAGTTTCAGGGGTTGTTTAGACACCCATATCTGTATGTACTTAGTGTCAGGGAAAGCACTGTGGATTGGAGTCAGAGTTTTCAAGACATCCAAATAAGGTTTACTTTGGGGCTTCCAGGTCCTTCGTTGTTTTGGTCAACGGCCAGTTGACTGACTTCAAGTAGGAAACCACTTTGGCAAACCTTTCCATCTAAGTAAAATGGTAATATTGCTTTTTTATTAGTGTGCTTGACTTGGTAAGCAAAAGTCTGCTTGGGCGACGACTGTTACAAGCCATTTCTCCCCAGATTGCATATACCAGAGGTTCCTTGTCAGACATGGCAGATCCAGGGGGACTGTCTAGAAGGAAATTGCAGTGGTGCCCTAGATGTTTGCAACAACATCTTCAACCTAGGTATGTAGTGATTCTAAGAAACCCACAGTTCCCATCGATAGAGGAGGAAAATGTTTCATGTAGAGCATGAGGCTCTTCATCCCAGGTTTGTGGGTTCGAGCCCCACATTGGGTGAAAGATTCCTGCATTGCAGGGGGTTGGGGGTAGATGACCTTTGCGGCCCTTTCCAACTCAATGAGTCTATGGAGAAAGGGCGCCTTATCAAACCCATTCAACATCCCAGGTGCATGCCACCCAGAGAAAAAGTGCCTTTCCCCTTCAGCAGAACCACCAAACATACATTTACCAAGGAAGTCCAGAGCACAGTCTTGCACAGATTCCAAAAGAGCTGCTCAGACCTTTAGAAGAGATCAGAGAAGACTGGAGATCAAAACAGGTTCTTCCCGATTCACTGTTATTTAGGAAACCAGTTGGTGCTTCTGGTGCAGTGTTTAGCTTTTTGCCTCTTGTGACCTGCCTTCTTTGTCCAAGCTCCCGACTACCTCAGCCTTAAACCTCCCTTGTCTGTAGCCTGCTCAGTTGCTTGAACTTGTAGTTTATAATCCATGGTGCTTCTGCTCTATTTATTTCAGCTAGATAGCAGGGGGTAGTTCCTAGGCTAAATCTCATTGCCTTATGTGGGGAGGATATTTGAATTTGATTTGCCACGTCAACGTAAGATGCGACCATATTACAGGGGTACCTTGCGTTACATACGCTTCAGGTTACATACGCTTCAGGTTACAGACTCCGCTAACCCAGAAATAGTACCTCGGGTTAAGAACTTTGCTTCAGGATGAGAACAGAAATCGTGCTCCGGCGGCGCAGTGGCAGCAGGAGGCCCCATTAGCTAAAGTTTCAGGTTAAGAACAGACCTCCGGAACAAATTAAGCACTTAACCCAAGGTACCACTGTAGTTTCATGTGGAGGTATGCGTTGTGCCTGGGCTCCCATATGATGGCAGCTGATATTTACCACATACATGAAAACTCACAGGACTATATAATTTTTGTGTATGTGTGAAATTGATGAGGAACAATTGCCTTGGAACGATATGTACAGGCAACTCCCCATTTACACAGGGGTTACATTTAGAGGCATCAGATGTTTAAATGAGATTGCCTGTATTGGGAACACAATTGAAGAAGCCTGCAGACACCGCCATTGCTCCCTCCAAACATCCTTTCTCAAACACCAACTCTCCACAGGCCTCAAAGGTCGATGCAAGGGCTCTTCGGATTGCACTTGCAAAGGCTCACGTGACTGATAGACACTGCTTTTGTGCCATTTTTTTTGCCATTTTCACATGCTTTTAAGGGCCATTTTTGCCCCTTTTGTGCCACTTCTGGATTTGTGGTGTGCGTTGTCTCATATGCCTTGAACAAGCATAAATGGGGAGTTGCCTGTAAAAAGCAACCGGTGGTCTGTAAGGAAAATTAATAATTATTATTAGGAGAAATGTAACGAAAGGTTCAGTCTGTGGTGTCTCTGGATAGGACTAGGATAAGGTTACCAGATTTTTTTTCAATAAATCCGAGGACACTTTTCAGTTTCCTACTAAATAGATGGATTTTGTCAGGGGACTGATTTGTAACTCCAGGGACTGTCCCCAGGAAACGGGGACGTCTGGTAACCTTAGACTGTGAGTATTCTTTGTCTGAAACCCTGGAGGTCCACTGCCACTCAGTGTAAGTAATATAAAGCTAGAAGATGTGGGAAATATTGCAACTACTGCAGGTTTACCACACCTTCACTTGAGTACGAACACCACCCAGATGTAATGTGTGTTACAGGCCTTTGAATGTTTCTTGAGTAAGGATGAATTTCCTGCCTAAGGATAAAATCTCAGAGTTTTCTGCCAAGTCTTAATCTGAGAAAACTCTCTTTTGCAAGCATGAAGTGAGCCTCGCTATGAAATGTGGGTTGTTGGCTCCCATCCTTTACGGCCAAAACCAGAGAGCAGAAGGCATCAGGTCTTTGAACGCTGAGGCTCATTTCAGATATTCAGGTTTTTGGCTTGCGTTCAAGGTTGCATCTGTGCCGAGCAGGAGGCCCCAGTGAAGCGCCACAAAGGCCATTGTGGTGGAGGTGAAAGGACACATGACTTGGGTCTCTGATGATGGAGAAAGCTGGTCTTTGCCAGTCCTTGCTTCCTGTATGGGAACATCACAGTGCTGGGCTTTTGTTGTTGGAAAAAGCCCATTTTAACTTCTCGCAATACAAGCTATATGTTTCCTTCCCCTGCTTCCTGATGTCATTTTAAAATAGATCTGACCATTGCTTTATCTGGAGATGATAAGAAGAAGTAAAAAAAGAAAGGAAAAAAAGTGTAGGCCAGCCATTGTCAAAATATACAATGAATTCCAATCTTTATTCCTGTCCTCTGTTGGAAATCTCTGCCTAGTTTAGCCATTAGGCCACTGTTGTAATGTTTAGCAGCCCTGCAACGCTTTGGTTTTTAGCTTTATATTCTAAGTGCTCCCTATTATGGTTAACATAGTGCAGCATAAAAATGTGGTTAAACAAGGATAGATGTAATGTGAAGTGGAGAATTTCTTTTACTCTGCTTTAAAAAATCTTAAGGGTTTGGGTCTAATTCCAAAGGGAGCATGTCTTTTGCTTCTGCTATTATCCTATTTTATATCATAGAATCATAGAAACATAGAGTTGGAAGAGACCACAAGGGCCATCGAGTCCAACCCCCTGCCAAGCAGGAAACACCATCAGAGCACTCCTGACATATGGTCGTCAAGCCTCTGCTTAAAGACGTCCAAAGAAGGAGACTCCACCACACTCCTTGGCAGCAAATTCCACTGTCAAACAGCTCTTACTGTCAGGAAGTTCTTCCTAATGTTTAGGTGGAATCTTCTTTCTTGTAGTTTGGATCCATTGCTCCGTGTCCGCTTCTCCACATGCAACTGCTGGGTGACCTTGGGCCAGTCACACTTCTTTGAAGTCTCTCAGCCCCACTCACCTCACAGAGTGTTTGTTGTGGGGGAGGAAGGGAAAGGAGAATGTTGGCCGCTTTGAGACTCCTGAAAGGGAGTGAAAGGCGGGATATCAAATCCAAACTCTTCTTCTTCTTCTTCTTCTTCTTCTTCTTCTTCTTCTTCTTCTTCTTCTCTGGAGCAGCAGAAAACAACCTTTCTCCCTCCTCTATGTGACATCCTTTTATATATTTGAACATGGCTATCATATCACCCCTTAACCTCCTCTTCTCCAGGCTAAACATGCCCAGCTCCCTTAGCCGTTCCTCATAAGGCATCGTTTCCAGGCCTTTGACCATTTTGGTTGCCCTCCTCTGGACACGTTCCAGTTTGTCAGTGTCCTTCTTGAACTGTGGTGCCCAGAACTGGACACAGTACTCCAGGTGAGGTCTGACCAGAGCAGAATACAGTGGCACTATTACTTCCCTTGATCTAGATGCTATACTCCTATTGATGCAGCCCAGAATTGCATTGGCTTTTTTAGCTGCCGCGTCACACTGTTGGCTCATGTCAAGTTTGTGGTCAACCAAGACTCCTAGATCCTTTTCACATGTACTGCTCTCAAGCCAGGTGTCACCCATCTTGTATTTGCGCCTCTCATTTTTTTTGCCCAAGTGCAATACTTTACATTTCTCCCTGTTAAAATTACTTTACATTTCTACCTGTTAATATCTGGAAGGTTGCTCGGTAGGAGCTGTACAGAAGGGTGCTTTCGATGACATCTGCAATACCAATTCATATGATTTCCTTTCCCACTTATTTGAATCCTCCTTTTTGCTACATTAATTCAAAATGCTGCTCCACACAGAAGGCTGGAATCTCATGCTTTGCCAGTGGAAGTGACAGAAGCAGCTGGAGGAGCTTGGCTTTGTCATAGTTGCTCACATCTGGAAGCCATTTAAGAATATAGCACCAGAAGAAGATAAGACGAGCCTGCAGGATCAGGCCCATGGCTCATCTGGTTACATTCAGCAGAGGGAGGAAGCCCCCTCAGGTGTCAGAGGCTGTTCTCCTTCATTGGGGAGCAGAAGTGGGTATGCTGGGGGACCTGCACGACACCCCCTAAACTAACCAGCAGCCCTCAGGTGTGCTGGAGGGTGTGGTGAACCTGTTGCCAGCGTCGACGTTAGAGTCAGCTCTCAGTGCAGTCACCTTCTGAACCATAGGAGGATGGCAGCAAAATATCTTGGGCTAGTTCTGTATCTATTCCATCATCAGGAGTGCCAACTTGGTCCCGCGACCATGGGTGCCCAGGACTGTGGGTGCCATTCGGCGTGCATGGCCCTGGCACCGAAATTTGTGGGTGCCTGGTCCCTTCATGGGGAATTTTGTGTGCTCTTGGGCACCCAGGGCCCCAGGGAGTTGGCATGTATGTCCAGCATCCTGTTCTCATAGTGGCCCAGCCACATGCCTATGGAAACTTGCAAGCAGGGTTCAAGCACACTCCCCTCCTGTGGCTTCCAAGAGTGTTATGTACTGAGTTGAATAGGATCCAGAATGCAGCAGGCTGACTGGTCCTAGAACAATAGAATTCAGAATGCAGCAGCCTGATTGGTCCTAGAACAATAGAATTCAGAATGCAGCAGCCTGATTGGTCCTAGAACAA
Source organism: Podarcis pityusensis (assembly GCF_964106645.2). NCBI lineage: Eukaryota > Metazoa > Chordata > Lepidosauria > Squamata > Lacertidae > Podarcis > Podarcis pityusensis. The sequence continues at coordinate 104,140,516 of NC_138029.1, forward strand.
TAGAATTCAGAATGCAGCAGGCTGATTGGTCCTAGAACAATAGAATTCAGAATGCAGCAGCCTGATTGGTCCTAGAACAATAGGATCCAGAATGCAGCAGTCTGATTGGTCCACAGGAGCCACCCAATCCAGCTCCAGGTGGAAGTGAATCCGCAACCTGATTGGCCTACAGGAGAATCCCAGAATTAGCCAATCACGTGGGGCCCATTGTGTAAATAATGTATATAAAGCAAACATTCTGGGGGGAACTTCCATTCCTCCTCACCACTATGAGCTGAATAAAGAGCATGAAATCCACACTCGACTCCGAGTATATTTCAAGGAACTTGCATCCAGAAGCCTCTGATCTGCAGACAGAACATAGCTAGTAGCCACTGATCGCCTTGTCCTCCACGCGTTTGTCCAACCCTCTTTTGAAGCCATCCAAACTGCTGGCCATCACTGCCCCCTGTGGGAGTGAGTTGGGTAGTATAGTGCGTGAAGAAGTACTTTCTGTTTTCTTGGATTCTCCAAAATTCAGCTGCATTAGATGTCCAGAAGTTCTAGAGAGGGCTTGAACCACCACAGCCAGACACACTGAGCCATTGCGCCACTGGGGGTTACACCTTACATTATGAAGGTAAATGCATCTGCATAGAGAAGGTATGGAGAGGAGAACTTTTTAAAATTAAAGCATTGAATCAGTGACCGGAATACATAATATATAACAGGAAACAGAGCTTGCATTCAGCAGCAAGCATGGACAGATGTTTCTACCGCTAGAAGTGAGTGCTCCCTGAAATTCAAATAGGAGGAGTTGAGGGAAGTCCTGCAGGATAATTATATCTTAGCTAGATCTACGCTTGACCCATGCTGCCTCTTTTATGAATGAAATTTCATACACTAATGCTGACAGTTAGGTGCTAAAGTATTCAGAGCAAAACCAATCCCTGTACAGTGGTACCTCGGGTTACATACGCTTCAGGTTACAGACTCTGCTAACTCAGAAATTTTACCTCGGGTTAATAACTTTGCTTCAGGATGAGAACAGAAATCGTGCTCCGGCGGCCCGGCGGCAGCAGCAGGAGGCCCCATTAGCTAAAGTGGTGCTTCAGGTTAAGAACAGTTTCAGGTTAAGAACGGACCTCCAGAACGAATTAAGTTCTTAACCTGAGGTACCACTGTATATGGCGTTATTGACCTACTAAGGCCTTTGACACTGTAAATCATAATGCCCTATGGACTGTCCTTCTGAAAATTGGCTGCCCAGATAAATTTGTGAACATCCTTCGGCTCCTCCATGATAATATGACAGCAACAATTGCAGATAACAATGGCTCTCAAAATGAACCATTCACAGTGGGATCAGGTGTTAAACAGGGCTGTGTTACTGCCCCAACTCTATTTATTATTTTCATTGCCATGATCCTACCCTTTGTCGAAGGGAAACTCACCACTGGAGTAGAAATCCTATATCAAAGAGATGGAAAGCTCTTTAATCTGAGCAGGCTGAAAGCATAGAGTAAGGTTACCATAACTTCCATCATAGAACGTCAGTATGCTGATGACAACATAGTGTGTGCACACTCAGAGAATGACCTCCAAACCATCCTAAATATATTCGCAGAAGTTTACAAAAAGCTTGGTCTACCACTCAACATCCAAAAAACCCCAAAGTGCTGCACCAACAAGCACAAAACAACCCCTCTGCAGCGCCACAAATTCAACCCAATTGTGTAATATTGGAAAGTGTCAATCACTTCTATCTGGGCAGTTATCTTTCCACAAGGGCCAACATTGATTGCCTGAGCTCTGCAAGTGCATCTTTCTCCCAATCGAAGTGCAGAGTGTTTGAGGACTGGGACATTCGCAGGGAAACCAAAATGCTTGCTTGCAAAGCCATTGTACAGGGTGAGTCCTTTAAAAGAGGCCCCGTGAATATAGAGTACACATGTTCCACGGGGCCTCTTTTAAAAGATTCACCCTGTACTACCAACCTTACTGTATGCTTGTGAAACATGGACCACTTATAAAGTCAATCTCCAACTCCTCAAAATATTCCATCAACGGTGTCTCCGAAAATTTTTACACATCACTTGGGAAGACAGGCAAACTCATGCCAGTGAACTGGAAGAAGCATAGATCACTAGTGTTGAAGCAACGATTCTTCAACATCAATTTCATTGGACTGGTCATGTTGTTCAGATGCCTGATTACTGTCTTCCAAATCAACTACTCTATTCTGAACTTAAAAATAGAAATCATGATGCTGGTGGTCAACAAAAGAGGTTCAAAGACTCTCTCAAGGCAAATCTTAAAAAATGTAGCATTTTTTTGTAGCACCGACAACTAGGAAATGCTGGCCTGCGAGCGCTCCAATTGGAGAATAGCCTTTACCAAAGGTGTCATGGACTTTGAAGACGCTCAAACTTAGGACGAAAGGGAGAAACATGTTAAGAGGAGGCACGCTTGGCAAACCCTCACCGTGATCAATTCCTGCCCGGAAACCTATGTCCCCACTGAAGAAGGACGTGTGGATCCAGAATTGGCCTCCACAGTCACTTACGGACTTACTTCTTAAGACCGTGTCATGGAAGACAATCTTACTCGGCTACGAGTGATTGCCAAAGAAGAAGAAGAAGACCAAAAGTATTCAGAACTTTCTAGTAATCATGCTATCTGGGAGTTCATATGCGCCATATGTGTTCATATGTGTGCACTTTTTCCAGCCACAGTGCAAAAGACAGACCTAACCCCACCCCCGTACATGGTTTCAGAAACATGTTGCCCTACTGAGTCTGCTTTCAAGCATGTTGCCACTTCATACTTTTTCCTTGAAAACAGGGTGGGTGGGTGGAAATCAGAATTCTAAAGCGTGCCCTGAATTATATTAAAAGAGCGTCCTCATTTTCATTGTTATTGTTAATTAGAATAATTTAAACAATAGCAAAAAACCAGATTAACTTAATAAACATAATTATTCAGTGGTGCATTCAGAAAACCCATTTGTTTGTAAGCTGCCTGCTATCATCCTACGTTGACTTCTCCCTTTCAAATTTTAATGGCTTTCACAGCCATAAAATTGATGCAAGCAAACATTCCCTTATTGTTATATATTCATATTTCCCGTGCTTCTTTTTCATGCTGGCATCTCTTGTACCTAAAGATAATCCTAAAATGACTTACGCTTTGATATGAGAGGAGCTCACCTAAAAGGCCTTTGCCACCATCCAAGATGGGTGGAGGCTGCTTGTTGTTTCTAAAAAGAGCATTATTTGTATGGCCATTACTCACTTAAGAGTTTTGAACAGGCTTGCGATGGGCAGGGGGAGATATAACCCAGGTTCAAATTCCCACTTATGCCATGAAGCTTACTGGGTGATTTTGTACCAGACACATGCTCTCAGCCCAACCTACCTTTCAGAACTGTTGTTAAGATAAAATAGCTGGTGGAGACAGTGATGTGGGCTCTTTTGAGCTGCTAAAAAAGGAGAGGTATAAATGTAGTACATAATAATAACAAAAAGATCATCCATGGACTCACCATGTTTGTGTATTTCAACCTCAGTTGCCCCCTTTGCAAATGTAATGGCGGTTAATGGTCTTGCGAAATATTTTGGGGAATTGGATGGTAGGTTCTAGGGAGAGGTGTGGATATCAAAAGAGACATATATAAACAAATGTATCGTCCAGCAATGGTGTAGTGGTTAAGGGGGTGGACTCATAATCTGGTGAACTGGGTTCGCTTCCCCGCTCCTCCACAGGCAGCTGCTGGGTGACCTTGGGCTAGTCACACTTCTCTGAAGTCTCTCAGCCTCACTCACCTCACAGAGTGTTTGTTGTGGGGGTGGGAGGGAAAGGAAGAAGAAGAAGAAGAAGAGTTTGGATTTGATATCCCGCCTTTCACTCCCCTTCAGGAGTCTCAAAGCAGCTAACATTCTCCTTTCCCTTCCTCCCCCACAACAAACACTCTGTGAGGTGAGTGGGGATGAGAGACTTCAGAGAAGTGTGACTGGCCCAAGGTCACCCAGCAGCTGCATGTGGAGGAGTGGAGACACGAACCCGGTTCCCCAGATTACGAGACTACCACTCTTAACCACTACACCATTGCTGGAGGATATATTTGTTTATATATGTCTCTTTTGATATCAACACCTATCCCTAGAACCTACCATCCAATTCCCCCACAAGGAGATTGTTTGCCGCTTTGAGACTCCTTAAGGGGAGTGAAAGGCAGGATATCAAGTCCAAACTCCTCCTCCTCCTCCTCCTCCTCCTCCTCCTCCTCCTCCTCCTCCTCTTCTTCTTCTTCGAATGCCTTCTCTCCCCAAAGGAACACATTTCTGTGGACTGGGGCCTTTCCCCGTTAGGCAGAAGAGGGATGGGGATCTTTTGGTACTCCAGATGTTGGTGGACCCCAGCGGACCCCGTCCCTCACCATTGGCTATACTGCTTGGGACGGATGGATGTTGACATCTGGTAACATCTGGAGGATCGCAGGTTCCCCATCTCCTGATGCAGAGGACTCCACCTGGTAGCAGAGGGCCTGAATGGAGCATTAGAATGGAGCCGTGAGCCAAGGGGAGAGCTGAACGGTTCATACGGCATTCTATTCTATACTCTCCAGTCGTTCTGAATTTAAAGAGTCCCTGGATGGTGCAAAATCTTTGGAAGTCCTCCATGTTGCATATTGTGTAAAATGACTTGTGCTGGCACTATAATAAAGAGCTGGGGCGGAAGATCTATTTTCCAGCCATCATTCTTAAAAGATTTTTAAAACTTTTCTTCTTAAATGTGATGTGCTTCAAGGCATTGTTTGATTTGAAATGCACTCAGTCCATTTTGTGTGTGTGTGTGCGCACGCGGGAGGTTTTGTTGCACAAGCCGGGTCGTTTGATGGGATGCGAGCCCCATCAGCATGACGTCTGTCATTTGCAGTACTGATGATGGTGCCCGGAAAGGTCTTATTAATCTTTATTTAATGCGTCCGTGTGTATGAGAGAGGGGGTGGGTGGGAAACAAACACAGAAATAATAAATCATATGTATGCATTATGGGAAGCCTCTGGGCATTCAGACCGCATTACTCATATCTTAGAAAGGTAAAAATGGCAAGCTGTATTAGCTGAGTTCAAGGCACAAAAGGCTGTATTCATTTCGCGGCATGCATAAGTTATGCAAATAGGAACAACTTCAGGGAAAACAGCAACACAATATTCTATCCATTGGAATAATACAATTTAATAAGCACTTGTCATTTAATAAGCACATGCATTCTGCTAAGTTTCTTACTCGTTTTTTGGTCAAGGCTGTTAACTACTTCTAACATCTTGCGCGAAGAGTGTTTAGATGTCCAGGCACTGGGTTTGCCCAAGAAAGGGGAGGGCGCTGCTGACAGAACATAACCTTCCCTCCCCGCGATGCTCCAGCACACCCATGAGGCAAGGTGAGGTGACCTTTCTTCCCCCATTGTTCCTGATGTAGATCTTCTCATTCCTTCTGCCCTCATCTCTCATCCCTTCTTCCCTGGCAGGGAGGAAGGTGCCATTTTGGAGTCCCTCTCAGGTGCCAAAATATCCTGGGTTGGCCCTGCTTCTGGATATGGTTAGATGGGGTGGAGCCGATCATGGTTGTGTAGTCCTCTTGCATAAACAGTAACACCTAAAAACAACACACACCTTGAAATAGAACAGAAATGAATTGGGGTGTATATGTCCAAAATTATCAATAATTAACACAGTGGGTGTTAGGGAACCAGTGTCTGATAGTGGTTAAAATGGTGGATTGCTCCTGGAGAGATACTGGCTCATAGCTTCACTGAGACATGTTGCTCACTACCTCTCAGCTTAATCTGCCGTACCTCATAGGGATGTTATGAGGATAAAATGATGGGACCATGTATGTTACCCTGAGATGTTAGGTGGAAGCGTAGGATGAAAATGTAATTTATAATATTAAATAGTTTGGTATTTGAAAGTCTTGATTTTGTGTGTGTGTGTGTGTGTGTGTGTGTGTGTAACTATATTTATTGCTTATTACTATAGTTATACTCCATGTTTGAGCTCAGATTGGATCCCAGAATAGTTTAGAGCAATTAAATAAATCACCAAGGTACAATGTAAACAAAATAATTTTTATGGCTGTTGTTGCCCTTAAAATCTCCCTGGAATAGCAGCAGCAGCAGCAGCAGCAGCAGCAGCAACAAAAGCAGATTTCTTTAAGGCTGATACTATACTATTGAAGAGTATAACCAATTGATAAGAGCCACAAGATTTGATCCAAATTAGGTTTATGGGTGAATCAAATTTTCCCTCCGTCCTTACTCACTAGGTAATCCTTGTAGGTGGGTTTAGTGATGGCTGCTAGAGAGGATTTTAATGGATAATTAGGTTTGGGCTGCAACACTGAATATGCTGTTTGCTTCTGTGTGTTTGCTCTTGCAATTTTAGCAGTCCTGAAAAAGGAAGCAGACGCTTTCTCTTGGAAGCAAACTGATAAGACTGCAAATATATATATAGATCTGGGATCTTGAGCAAGAGGTTAGGTTTCTTCCAATCCAGCCGTTCATAGTAGAATGGCCCTTGAAATATCAAGGTTAATAGTATCTTCTGTACCGATAAGCGAGAAGATTTAATTCCAGACATCTAAATTGTAGTTGCTAGTGTTTAGTTTGGAATTAATAGAGTGACTACAGTGATCAATAACAGATATATTCAAAACATGTGCCTTTAATTCCCTATCTGTTCTGCTGCTTGCTGGAATGATCTAATGACCTTTCTGGTGGTGTTAATGAACAAGTTATTAATTAAAATGTGATCTTTATCCTTCACTTCTCTCAAATCAGCCTTTCTGTTTGTATGAGGCTTCCACACTCGCTTCATGAGAGAAGCAATACCTGTCCCCTGCAGTATCCTGGAAGGTTTTGGCCTTTTTGTCCTTTTGACTTTAATCTATTGTTCTGTTCAAGGTTACTTTGAAAACACCAGGTTGTCTTGCTCGGTGTCACAGTTTTCACCTTTGTTTCTAATGCTGGACTGTTTATGCTTGCCCATATAATCATATTCCAATCCCCCCTTGGCTTCTGGGAACTTTGCTCTCATCCTGTAACTGCAGGTTTCCTCCTCTTGCTGGAGTGAGCCTAGAAGAGGGAGCTGTGACCTTGCAGAGCAGTTATTTGTAAGCAACAATATTAATTCATGAGTTTTCCCCTGTCTCATCACATCACACATTGCAGCAAGCTGACCTCTTTCTCTCCAGGTGGGTTTACTGTGGAACCAAGATATGCAACCGTCTGTGACTTTTTGCGATGCAAAAGGACTCTTAGTATGTCTTCTCAAACTGAGCTGTATATTAATGTTTAGCTTTCAATGTTAAGGGCGACAACAACGATGGTTCCTCACTTACAGGAATTACAGAGAATTACAATTGCTGGATTTTATTGCCTTTGCCAGATCTCTGATATAAATAGAAGAGGTTATCCCAGCAGTCAGTATGGAAGTAGCCTACCCTCCTAGCAACCTTCAATTTATGTGATAGGTGGTAAAGGAGTTGAAGGTTCTATCTGTATATCTACCATATACAAAAAAATAAAAAAAATGTCCAGTAGCACCTTAGAGACCAACTAAGTTTGTTGGTACCATAGTACTACCATAGCATATTTTAGAATTAGTATTCATTTGCTGAGACCAAGTAACAGGCATGCTGTGATTTTCTGCATGCACTTCCAAACATGGTCTAAATATAATCTGACGCCGTCACGTGACATATTGGGGGCAGGTGCTGGGGCTCAGTAAGCGTCACTATGGTTAGGTCCACCACCATTCCTGCCGCAACTGCCGCGGCTGCTGCTACAACAGCCAGCCAGCCACATGGGCACATCAAGACTGGAATGACTATTAAGACAGAGTTGCTGATGAGTTTTGTGTGTGCCTGGAGTGTGCAGTGTTGCTGCCAGGCCCTTGGCCACACAGGGACTGGTGGGGTGGCCTGGCAGTGGCACTGAGAAGAGCTTCAGGTCGTATCCTCAAATTTACCAGCACTGCCATGTTAAAGATGCAAACCCCACCCCCAGCATCTGTTTTGGAGCTCTGCTGAGAGCTGCCACCATCAACAACATGGGCTGGCAAGAGTGAACCCTGGTCAAGGGAGAGGGGCATGTCCACTGAACATTGGGCAGAGTGGACCTTTCTGGAGGCAAGCCTGATTACCCTATTCTTTACCATGTATCCTTCAAGGGAATACAAATATCTAAGTCAGATGCAGGCAAACCTATATGTCGCACCTGGCCAACACTGAGGGCTATTTTGAAAGGGCATGGGGTGACCACTTCAGTTTATTGATGGATATATGATGGTGGATATTACATGGCTGAAATGGCCGGATAGGCCTAATTAGATCCATGGGCTGGAGATTCCCCCACTGCTCCTATAGGCAGTTTCCTGCTCTTCCTAATTCACAGTACAATATCTAGAAGAGTTTGGATTTGATATCCCGCCTTTCACTCCCCTTAAGGAGTCTCAAAGCAGCTAATATTCTCCTTTCCCTTCCTCCCCACAACAAACACTCTGTGAGGTGAGTGGGGCTGAGAGTCTTCAGAGAAGTGTGACTAGCCCAAGGTCACCCAGCAGCTGCATGTGGAGGAGCGGGGAATCGAACCCGGTTCACCAAGAGTCTACCGCTCTTAACCACTACACCACACTGGCTCCCTATCACTCTCTGTCAATCTTTCCCCTGTACTTTTCAGTATGGCTTCTTGGAGAGTGTCTGTGCTATAACATCCTCAGCTGGCCATCACAAATCACCATCAAAATGTGGAATCTGTGGATTTTCAGAGCTAAAACCAGTAACAATCTCAGGAAAGAACTGCGGGTGATGTAGCACGTCGGTGGAAAACAAACTGATGATTATTCTGATAAATTTTTTAAATAAAAAAAAATACATGGAAAATGCCCTCACTATTCCTTTGCCTAACTCATGCTACATTTTAAAATGCATGAAGTACTATTTCTCTAGGGACCGACATCTGTCATTTGCTTTTGACAATTAACGCAGTCTTAAAACAAGTCACACATTTCAATGTCAAAGAAGTCGTCGTGATATCAAGTCATATTTTGAGTGGTTCTGGATTTGAAAATCTTTTTTAAAAAGCATTTCCTACCTAAATTCAGATAATGGGTGACTGAAAGGCAGTTTTTTGTTCTTCATCATGCATAGTGCTTTTTGGGAGTAGGGCTGGCTTGCTCAGCTTGGATTTCACCCTTCCACCCAAGAGCTCAAGGTAGTCTACATCTTTGTCCTCGCTTTATTCTCACATCAACGCTGTGAGGTAGGCTAGGCTGAGTTGGGATTTGAACCTAGAACTGAGTCCCAACCCTTCACTACCTGTTTGTTACTCAATTTAGGCAGAAAGGCAGAGGGGTATGATTTTTAGATGAAATACACACCCTGCTTTCATAATGAATAAAATCTCCAGCTGCAATCCTATACCCTCTTAATTGAATTCACTGGAACGTAGGCTTGAACAGATTTGTGTATGTTGCACTCTAATTGCAGCTTTCTTGCTTTTGCCCTAGGTGTTCTAGAAAGCCAAGTTTTATAGAAAGGTGGGATTAAACCAGTGGGGGGAAATACACAAGAGCACAGATATATGTAAATATTCACGTTCCTGAACCTTATTACTACCTTGTTATCATCATGTTTGATGTGAATCTCAATGCGCGTGGCAGATGGGGGTGAGGGACAGATTGCCAGCCTTGACATTTCAGAGGAAGGGGCTTTGGGGTCAGTGGCAGAGAACATTCATTACATGCATTCCTTTGAATCCTAGATTCTCTCCCTGGAATCTCCAGGTAGGGCTGGGAAGGAATTTATAACTGGCTGACTGACTGAACCCAAAGGGTGCTCATCAATGGTTCCTCTTCATCCTGGAGAAGAGTGACTAGTGGGGTGCCACAGGGTTCTGTCTTGGGCCCAGTCTTATTCAACATCTTTATCAACGACTTGGATGATGGACTCAAGGGCATCCTGATCAAATTTGCAGATGACACCAAACTGGGAGGGGTGGCTAACACCCCAGAGGACAGGATCACACTTCAAAACGACCTTGACAGATTAGAGAACTGGGCAAAAACAAGATGAATTTTAACAGGGAGAAATGTAAAGTATTGCACTTGGGCAAAGAAAATGAGAGGCACAAATACAAGATGGGTGACACCTGGCTTGAGAGCAGTACATGTGAAAAGGATCTAGGAGTCTTGGTTGACCACAAACTTGACATGAGCCAACAGTGTGACGCGGCAGCTAAAAAAGCCAATGCAATTCTGGGCTGCATCAATAGGAGTATAGCATCTAGATCAAGGGAAGTAATAGTGCCACTGTATTCTGCTCTGGTCAGACCTCACCTGGAGTACTGTGTCCAGTTCTGGGCACCACAGTTCAAGAAGGACACTGACAAACTGGAACGTGTCCAGAGGAGGGCAACCAAAATGGTCAAAGGCCTGGAAACGATGCCTTATGAGGAACGGCTAAGGGAGCTGGGCATGTTTAGCCTGGAGAAGAGGAGGTTAAGGGGTGATATGATAGCCATGTTCAAATATATAAAAGGATGTCACATAGAGGAGGGAGAAAGGTTGTTTTCTGGTGCTCCAGAGAAGCGGACACGGAGCAATGGATCCAAACTACAAGAAAGAAGATTCCACCTAAACATTAGGAAGAACTTCCTGATAGTAAGAGCTGTTTGACAGTGGAATTTGCTGCCAAGGAGTGTGGTGGAGTCTCCTTCTTTGGAGGTCTTTAAGCAGAGGCTTGACAACCATATGTCAGGAGTGCTCTGGTGGTGTTTCCTGCTTGGCAGGGGGTTGGACTCGATGGCCCTTGTGGTCTCTTCCAACTCTATGATTCTATGATTCTATGATTCCTGACTGAAAACTTAGGGCTTATCCATTCCACACCTTGGTTTGGCCCACTGCTTCCCCCCTGGGAATAGTGCTGAATCAGAACAAAAGGCAGTCGGGTTTTCCGTGAATTGCTGTTTGTTTTGATTTAGCGCTAAGGAGCAGATTTTCCTGGGGAAAACAGCAGGGCAAAGGTAAAACTGCTCAGACCCATGCAGAGAAAGCCCAGGACAAGGGGGAAACCATTTGGACCTGGACACGGAACAAGCAGAAGTATGGGTGAGTCCTTAGAGAGCTTCTGCCGTTGTCAACAGTGCTAAGCCAGATGGACCAATGGCCAGATTCAGCTTCCTGCACTCCTATCAAAATCCGCTGATGTAGCACATGCATGAATGGGAACGGCCTCCCTGCTCCTTGCATTCGTGTCTACGCCTATATTGTGTGAACAGGGCTGTTGTCTTTACTTCAAGTAGAAACATCTTAAGGACCATGGACACGTCATAGGGAGAATAGGTTGGGAGTGGGGGATAGCTCTCTACTTTTCCTGCATGAAATGAATTTCCAACTTTTGACTTAACTGTGAGGCATGCTGGCACCGTGTCTTCAAAATATAGTTAAGGACCCTGGTTGATTAATATTGGTGCCGGTGCTTCTCTTAGCCACAGCCAAGGAAGGAGAAGGTAATTTACTTTTGGGAGGGACTGCACACTTGGGAAACTTACGCAGTGGCACTTAAATCTTTAAACTCAAGGTCTCCTGTAAGAGAAACCAATAATCTTTCTGGCTAGTATATAAATAGAGGACTACATAAAGGCATTTATAAGCAAGCTTATTGGTTTCACGGAAATCAAAAATCCAAATTCTGCAACATTGTCACAGGACCAAAAGAAATCATGGGAATTACGCTGATTTAGGCAAATAGCAATTGACTGCTGGATCTAGTAACTCAATCAAAGTTGATTTATGAGGTACAGTCTCCACTGGGCAATGGGAGAGGTGGTTGTGATTTTGGGTACATTGCTTCTGTTGTGTCGTGTAGCAATGGTTGGGAAGAGAAGGAAGCAGGAATTAGGGGATCTTCGTAGACAGTGGATGGGAAAGTGTGGAATAGACTTGCAAAGTAGGATTGGGGGCAGGGATGTCAGAGAATCCCAATGAAAACAGAAGCAGGTGAGGAAATTGCTGATGTTTGCTTATTTATCCCATTTCTGGAACAGAATTTACTACTGCTGCTGCTGCTGCTGCTGCTTTCAGTGTGCAAGCAGTAAGTAATGGATTATATTCCTCCACAACCATTTGCATTGTGTTTTCTTTGCACTGAGCTGACTGGTGTGAAATAATGTAATGACAATGTAATAATAATAATAATAGTAATAATAATTTTTATTACTTATAACCCACTCATCTGGCTGGGTTCCCCCAGCCCCTCTGGGCAGCTTACAGCATAATAAAACATTAAACATTATAAACTTCCCGATGCAGTGTTGCCTTCAGATGTCTTCTAAACGTATAGTTCTTTATCTCCTTGACATCTGAAGGTAGGGTGTTCCACGGGGAGGGTGCCACTTCCAAGAAAGCCCTGTTCCTGGTTCCCTGTAGCTTCACTTCTCGCAGTGAGGGGACCAGCAGAAGACCCTTGGAGGAGAACCTGGGTGTCTGGGCTGAACAATGGGGGTAGAAACGCTCCTTCAGGTATACTGGGCCGAGGCCATTCAGGGCTTTAAAGGTCAGCACCAACACTTTGAATTGTGCTTGGAAACACACTGGGAGCCAATGAAGATCCTTTAGGACCAGTGTTATATGCTCCTGGCAGCCACCCCTAGTCACCAGTCTAGCTGACACACTCTGGATCAGTTGTGGTTTCTGACTCACCTTCAAAGGTAGCCCCACGTAGAGCGCATTGCAGTAGTCCAAGCAGGAGATAACCACTCTGCAAGACAGTCTGTGGGCAGGTAGGGTCTCAGCCTGCATACCAGATGGAGCTAGTAGACAGTTGCCCTCAACACAGAAATTATTTACATAAATTATGTGATTTTGGCACAACAGACCCATATAATAAGTGGGTGTGGTGTTTTGTTTTTTTGCAGAAGATGAACTGCAGATGAATGGAAACACTCCTGTATGTGACAAATACAAAGTGGAACAGAAAACAATGCCTTTTTTTACATCCCTAATGGGAAATCTGTGGCCCTCCCAGATGTTGCTGGACTCCAGCTCCCAACATCCCTTACAACTCACCATACTGATGAGAATTGGGACTGATGAGAGTTGGAGTCCAAGAATATCTGGTTCTGTCCGCTGGTGTTAAGAAATAAAAAGTCCCCTGTTTCGGTTATTGGAATCATTTCCCACAATTTCTCCACAAGCTTAAATCTTGTTAGAGTGGGGTATAAATGGGATCAAGTTAGTACAGTGGTACCTCAGGTTAAGTACTTAATTTATTCCGGAGGTCCATACTTAACCTGAAACTGTTCTTAACCTGAAGCACCACTTTAGCTAATGGAGCCTCCCGCGCCGCCGGAGCACGATTTCTGTTCTCATCCTGAAGCAATGTTCTTAACTCAAGGTACTATTTCTGGGTTAGCGGAGTCTGTAACCTGAAGTGTATGTAACCTGAAGCGTATGTAACCCGAGGTACCACTGTACTGGGCAGACTAAGGGCAAATGTGCAGTGAACAGTCAATGGAAGAGCAAAGCAAAGGGATGAATCATAGCCAAGGTGTCTAAATAAAAAAGGACAGTTGATAAGTCTACTGGTGACCTCCTTCTGGTGCTTCTTACTGAGACTATTGGGAAACTGAAGCCCAAGGGAGCCATGAAGTTCGAGTAATCTCAGGTGGGCTTGTATTCCCTAGTAGGTAGGAGGTGAGAATCAATTCCTAGCAGTTATTTTGCAAAATTGCTTAGGTTTTTTTTAAAAAAGTTTACCTCACAACACTAGAAACTTCCTGGTATGTCCCTCACCCCTTTAATTCACAATATGACACTGTTACACCAGATACCACACTGGAAGGCAAGCAGTGCTTTGTGCTGCGTGATTGTGGCCATGTGATTTGATTCAAACCCTAAGGAAGGTATTCAAATCAAGTTACAGATTTGCAATGGAACTGAAGGACGCTTAAGTTTTAAGATTCTTTAATAATATTCAGAATGACTTTGCACACCATATATGGGCAGCTTGTTGTGTGGCTCATTCTGACTTGTACCTTTAGTCACATTGTGTTGCTCCAAATTCCAGTAAAATTCTCTAAGGGGATGCTTATCACACCAAACAAGAGAGGGAAAAGAACTCAGAGAGAGCACCACATTTAGCTTTAATCGTGGAAGCTGATAATCTGTGAGATTCATTCTGTGGGGTGGCCCTGCTAAGCTTCTTGATAGAATAATTAAACTTTCTTTACAAACAGAAATAATCCTCCATGTACATTCTGCGCTATACAGTAAAGGTCTTGAAAGGGATAAAATTGTGTGTTAAGGAAACCTTGATGAAAGCTCCAAGGAAAATAAGGGCTGAATTAAAAATCAAAGGCTCCATGAGGCAGTGTAACAAAAAGATTTCACATGTGTAGGAATACAGTCATACCTCATGTTACGTTTGCTTCACGTTACACGTTTTCAGGTTGCGTCCCACGGTGACCCGGAAGTACCGGAAAGGGTTACTTCTGGGTTTTGCCACTTGCGCATGCGCAGACGCTCAAAATGACATCACGCACATGCATAGAATTGGCGAATTGCGACCCGCGCATGCACAGACGCAGGTTGCGTTCTGCTCAGGTTGCGAACGGGCCTCCGGAACGGATCCCATTCGCAACCAGAGGTACCACTGTATAGGCAAGCATTGAGCTGTCTGAAGTCAATGGAAAAACTGATGGTTTAATTCCTTCATCATAGAGTAGTGAGAAGGTAGGTCCCTAGGCACTGGTGGGACTCGTAGGAAAGACGCAGGACCGGCCTGCTCATGAGGCAAGGTGAAGCAACCACCTTGGAGAAGCAGCACTGTCAGTTTCTGGTGAGATCTCGCCGGAAACTGCTGCCACTTCTGCACATAAGGGAAGTAAAGAAGGCTTCAGTGGTGTGGGGTGGCACGGCGGCATGTTCCTGTTTTGCCTCAGGTGGCAAAATGGGATGCGCTGTCTCTGGACAGAAGGAAGGGAGACCAATAGTAGGTGGAGTCAGAGACACCCCATGATTGCTTGTAAGAAGGTTGGAAGTAAGAAGGCAGCCCAAATGGACCACCCTCCACTGGTCAGAGAGTGGGTCTACACAGAACGAGGTGGTAGAATGCTGAGGTTGGTGGAGTGGGTTGTACCACTTCAAATTACAAGTGGGTGAATGCCGCCTTTGAATGCTCCTTCATGTTGACAAAGTAGTGGTGTGCTGAAATTTGTCCTCCAAGTTTCTCAAAGCTTTTCTTCCCCTATGAAAGAGGCTACTTGTCTGGAGCTCCAGGGTACTACTGCTAGGATTTTTTAAAAATGGTGGCTTCCCACACTCAGCTACCTTTCATGGAGGGGTAGGCAGGGCACATGCTAGTGTTTGTGGGCTGCAGCTGCCCACGGGGCCCTGTGTTGACAGACACCAGGCCATATTGCTAGGTCTGTGGTTTGGGGTGGAGGCCCTTGGGACTGTTGCTGTCTTGAGAGATGAAGCAGGGCTGAGACAACAAGCCTTTTTTATCTGGGCAAGGGAAGCTGAGGACATCTCAACCACTAGTCTTTGCTGGTTGTTTTGGTTAACAGCACTTTTTGTTTTTAAGTTTTATTATTAAGATTTCCCCATAAAACAGTAAAATGGCAGCTACAGAAGATACAAATCGAATACAGTGGTATCTCAGGTTAATTTGTTCTGGAGGTCTGTTCTTAACCTGAAACTGTTCTTAACCTGAGGTACCACTTTAGCTAATGGGGCCTCCTGCTGCCACCGCACCACCACTGCATGATTTCTGTTCTCATCCTGAAGCAAAGTTCTTAACCCGAGGTAATATTTCTGGGTTAGTGGAGTCTGTAACCTGAAGCGTATGTAACCTGAAGCGTATGTACCCGAGGTACCATTGTACTTAAAATACGGAGTCCTCTCTTAAAAATAATTCTTGGACCTTGCCACTCACAGCCTCTCACCCTGGAAGACCAACATTTCTCTGTCTCCTACCCAGGGTTCTCCATCAACCCTATATCCCCTCCCCCACAAGTATGTAATTTCTGGACCCTAATAAAGGCCTCAGACATAGGACCCCAAATAAAGTCTTTATTTCAGTTAACAGCATTTTTTTTAAAAATGGAACTTCCCTCAGCACAGAGCCCAATTTCTGCTACTGAATCTTGCCATAGCCGTTGCCTGGCTTTCATTCTGCTTTCCCCTCTGATTCTCTCCCTACACAGTCCTCAAAATATTGTTTGTTTCATGTAAACAAATCAGAGGTTATCCCCAGATGGGCTTGCAAGGAAGTCAAGAGGGGAGCTTTTGATTTCGCTAGCTGTTATCTGAGCCCACTTTGTGTAGACTACCACTTGGAAAACCATAGTTGGATCTAGTGTAGCTTCCCTAAAATAACAATTGCTGCTGTTTCTAATATTTGTCCAGATAATATATTTGGTGATTAACTGAAGTGTTTCCATCAGACTTCTGTTTATTTTGCAGCTTCCAGTGTAATTATTATGCTGATTTTATGATATTCATTATTGAACATGAAAATGATTTCAAACACACGGTGGTTGTTTTGCTTCAGCCTCAGTAGGAATAAAGAGACTTGCAGTTTTATGAACTGGAATGGTGCATTTGGGGGGGGGGGCGGTTTGGCATTTTCTAGAATAGTTCCAAGTTGTCTTTGGGTGCAAGTATGGGTAATGATTTTGAAATCAAAATGTATACTATGACATATGCTTTTGATCTGACCCAGCCTTGATTTGAACAGAGCTCTGATGGCAGCCCTAGCTAAATTGTGGAATTATATACGCTGGTTTTCTTACCAAATGTAGTCTTCATCCATAGTATTTTAAGATTCAAAAAACAGTGTGTGGAAAATAAAATGCTTATTCTGCTGTGGGTGGCATTCAACTCAGGAGACCCATGGAAATTAATGAACATGACTAAGTTATTGCCATTAATTACAGTGGGCCTACTCTTTAAGTAAAAGTTTGGTTGACTGTCAACCTATGAAAGTTACATAACCACTGAACATTACTTCCACTAACCCTTTTAGGCAGCACTGCAGGCAAATACGGATGCCTTGTTGTGTGGCCAAGAGGATTTTCACCCTTATTTGTTTGGATCTAGGTTATGAGTTTTCTCCTCGGTTAGAGCCAGAAGGTATATTGCTGAGAACTGGCATTGGGGTTAGGGGGGTTTTTTTGCGTATAAAATTGGCTGCGCCCAAGGTCTTTGTGTTAATGCTAATTAGGCAGGTAAAAAGCAGAATATTTCATTTGATCCAGTGTGTGAACATTAACATCCCACCACCCTGAAATTGCTAGCAGCTAAGTTGGAATTCGTGGAGTTATTAAATATAATGAGGGCTCTCGCGCTTTGTGATGGTGCTCACTGGATGTTTACAAAGAAAAAGCTTATGTCTTGCATTCTGCATTGGGGATATTTTTTTTATATTTTCATTTTTATTACATTTCCTGACTTCAGTATCTAGGTCAGTCTATGAGGGAGGGAAATTTTTTGACAGGCTCCCCAAGATCACTAAGAAGGATGCAGGGAGACTGAATGTAGTTTTGTCCTTCTCTCTTTCTAACCTTTGCCATTCTTACCACCCCTCCCTGGTCAATTTAATAGGAAGGAACAGTAGGAAGAAACACAAACTTTGTTGTAGGTTAAAGGTAGTCTGCATCTGGGTCCCTTCAGACTTCATGAATTGCTCATGTTGTTAATGTAGTGCCATAGATGTATGTGGACCTTTACAGAGTAACTGTCTGAGGTGCAAAATATGGGAGACAACAGAGGAGCGCAGAGGAAAATGGAGATAAGAGCAACAGGAGAAGAATATGCATTCATTTATTTTGGGTGGCGGGGAGGCTGCAGATCTCCAGATGTTGCTGTACTCCAGATCCCAGGCAGCATGATCAGTGGTCATGGATGATAGGAGTTGTAGTTCAGCAACATATGCCGAAGATAATTGACAGCAGAGATAATTGACAGCTCCCCTTCTCAAGTTACTTAAGGTGTGAAGGAGAATCAAAAGGTGGCATGTTTCTTTGAGCAGGGGGTGGGGGAGATGTCATTTTGAGCCGCTTGTGTCCCATGGCAATACCAGGTCAGCTAGAACTGGACGGAACTCAGTTCTGGCACCTCTCAGGCGGGTGCCATTGCCATTCTAAGAGAACAAGGGAGGCATTCCTGTTGAGTTCCAGAACCTCTTTTTCTAGAAAAATAGCACTAGGCAACACTATTCACAAATTTAAAAGTTATCTCTGGCTCGCGCTGTATTATCATATGAAAGTCTTCCAAGTGTATTGACGTTCCCCCCCCTTTAAAACTACAAACTCTCTTCTGCAGAAAATGGTGTTCCAACCCACCCCCCATTTCACTGGCTTTTCTCTTCTGCTTTCCTTCTCCCCCTACTCTCTTTTAAAGTTTTCTTTGTAAAACTACAAGCTGAGGGTCAACACTACCTCTCTTTTTTCTCTCTCAACAGGAGCAGAAAATTTTCTCTCTCAAGACTTTCTAGTGCTAGAAGAGGCCCTGAGGCAGGACAAGCAAAAAACGGTAGGAAATACAGACCTTTGTGTAAAAAATGTGT
Source organism: Podarcis pityusensis (assembly GCF_964106645.2). Lineage (NCBI taxonomy): Eukaryota > Metazoa > Chordata > Lepidosauria > Squamata > Lacertidae > Podarcis > Podarcis pityusensis. The sequence continues at coordinate 104,159,127 of NC_138029.1, forward strand.
GATACCTCATGGGAGACGCAAATAGTTCACAACAGATATTTACCAGGCCAAAGTGAAGCTTCAGAAGATCTTTGGCTTTGCCAACAAAGGCAAAAAGTAAAACCCAAATAGCTTGGAATCGCATCTTTTCTTCTAATTCATGTGTCATCTCTTGGGCACCATTCACACATTTATTGGGTCACTATTACAATTTAAATGGTGAAGGAATGTGTTTGCTTCCCTCGCCTCAAACACACAGTGCAGTGGATTATCGATGTAAAAGTTCATGCACACAGCAGCTGGCCAAGACATTGCATTCTTTGACCCTCTCTTTCGAGGGAATGAGGCAAATGGCTGGAGGACTCATGCCCTATTTTGTATTAGGAGTCTGTATATGTATGTTGGGTGAACTTGCATTCCTAGTCCTCATTAAAGATTTGTCCAGCCAGATAATCTAGCCCAGGGGTTGGCAACCTAAGGCCCATGGGCCGGATGTGGCCCAATCGCCTTCTCAATCCGGCCCACAGACGGTCCGGAAATCAGCGTGTTTTTACATGAGTAGAATGTGTCCTTTTATTTAAAATGCATCTCTGGGTTATTTGTGGGGCATAGGAATTCATTTATTTCCCTCCCAAAAAAATATTGTCCGGCCCACCACATGGTCTGAGGGACAGTGGACCGGCCCACGGCTGAAAAGTTTGCTGACCCCTGATCTTGCCTATGTCTGTCCATGTACCATGGTGTGCCAGATGAAGTCTTTGACGTTGCGTCAAATCCATGTTGCGTTAATATGTGAGAGGTGCTAAGGTGAAAAGAGAGCTGGTTGCATTCTGAGATACTTCTACGTCAGGGCTTCTGTGTTTGATACTTGAATCTGTAAACTTGAACTGTACTCACATAGTAAAACCATGTGAAATGAATGTGTAAAAGCAGGATCGTGGTGGCTTGTCCCCAGCCGTATGTGCATCCAACTGAATGGATGCACAGAGTTTCTGACTTTTTATTCGCTTGGGCATTGATTAATTGTGTCTGTGTGTATTTAGTTTTTGTAAATCACCCTGAAAATAGGTTTTTTAAATGAATATAGGTTAAATAACTATCTCATTTTGTTCCCCACTGATTAGACTTTTTTGTGTTTTGTCTGGGTGGGCGATTTGCTCCAGATTAGTAAACGGAAGAGGAATCTGCCACTGCGCGTGTAAACATTGCTTCTGCTCCCAGAATAAGTCTGCTCTTCCTTCTCCTCCACATTTCACATTCTTTTCAAGGAAATGGCTCCTTCTCCTTGCCATATTTCCAGCAGAGAAAATCAGAGTCATGGGCTGCAGTGACAGCCCTATTGTGTTTTAAAGATGATTAAGAAGGCAGCACTTCTGAGACTAGATTTATTTATATTACCTAACGAAAGATTCACAGTCCCATATATATTTCAGAATTGGACTTTCCTCGAAGCCCCATCAGTAACTGGCTGATGAATTGCATCATTTGAGGCCTGACGGAAGAACGGCTGGGTGATACTTCAAGAGGACTGAAGACATTATAAAAACCCTTGTAATAGACTTAATGCTTTGTACCAACAAACTGCACCAAGGCTGCACATTCCTAAGCAGGCAAATGCTTTGTGGCACAGTTTTCACATGCACCTGAAGGACAAAGGCAAGGACACATTTTAGGACTCAAATGGACTGTGCCCTCTTCATTTAACCCTTGCAAACACATGATTTAATAGGCTTTCTAATGGGCACATTTAGGTACTTGACCTAACCGGTGACTGAGCAGTAGTAATTTGATTTATTATATTTCTGTGCCACTTTTCATTCAGAAGAATCTCAAAGCGGCTTAGAAACAGTAAATAATAATGACATAACAGAACATCACAAATACAGTACAAATCATATAGAACAATTATATAATAATTATATAATAATACTGAGGGCAACTTGGTGCCAGGAAGCCATGTTGCTGTAGTCCTTACAAGAGGACTGGCTTCTGAGTGTGTGATGCTGTGTTTTTGAACACAGCCTGAATACAGATTTGTCTGTGCGTTGGGTCTGTACTATGGGCCAGCTTGGACGAATAATGTAGTCAGGAATGAAAGCAAGAGCACACCTTACGCTTCCTCACAAGTCACCACACCTGCCCCATTTCTGATCCCACCATGCAGGAATGTAACATTTTAATGGTGCCTACACACAGGCAGTCCAATGCACCCATTTCACGTGGTTGATCTCTCCAATAATACATTTTATACTAAGCCTACAAAAGTTGGGTCATGCACACCCCATCTTAAGTCCCTCTTATGCCTGAACTGCCAATGCCGTTGTAAGTTGGGCGGGCTGGTGGTGAGAGAGAGTAAGACATATGTTTGCTCCTCAACGGGGAGCAGTAACAGAAAGCATTGTCTAATTTGACTCTATAGTGTTAGCTATTGCATCTGACAGCTCTGTTGTCTCATGTCATGCTGGGCACTCCAGCAGCTGGCAGAGGAATGTGACAACCTCTAAGAGCAGAGCAGAATGATTCTGGATCTGTCAAATATTGGGCAACAGCATCTTGCTGTACATAGCTCTTGGCCTGCCAGATTCGAAAAGGACTCAAGTTTTTATGCAGGCAGAGTCCAGTTGGACAGTTGATTGTGAGTCATCTGACTGTGACTCAGGAGATCTTTGGACAGAACCATTCTTAGCTCTGGATTTGAGGGTTTGTGCAGTAGATTTCTGCTCTGGTGATTGGCTTTGCTTGTTACTACACTGAACTAACTGCCTGATAAAGCTCCATACTAAGATTCAACCTTGCATCCCCGCCCCACCCCCATTAAGTGTCTCATCCTCGTAGCTGCAAAGATGTATTTTAAAACATCATGGAGGAACTGTTGCAGGGAAATAGGGTAATAAGAAAAAACCCCCAAACCTAACTCATTATAACTTTTCACTCTCACGATGTTTAGGTTTGTACATCAATATTTTTCCCCAAAGCTGAGTGATCTTAGGTTTTTATTGATTTTGCTTAACAATCTTACATAAAATGGAAATTAAATGAAAGTTAGTAATAAAGGAGAATGGCATATGCATGACTCTTATATATATATGCACCCTAATCAGTATGCTATTGAATACCAATCATCCTACAAGAAGAAATTAGCTGGCACAAAAATATCTTAGGAGGAGGATGACACATTCACACTCAACATGTCATAAATGAGATAAAACTAGGAGGAGAAAGCAGAAGTTTTTGTTGAAACATTCCAGTCACCCAGAAGCTGACTAGTATTCTGCAACTAAGGGAGCAATTTCAGGCAATATGTCCAGCAACCTGAGCTGAGGAAACGCCATGTTGATATATATGAAATATGAAGCTGATTTATGATGGAATTCCTTTTTTCTTTCTTTCCATTTTTGGCATGGCTATAAAGAAATTGGGCTGGATCGAGACCAACCTGGTCACTCTTAATTCTCCCTGAAATTAATAGAGCTTGGTTAGTCATAACAAACTTCTCAACAAAGTTGATTTCAATAGGACCTAACTGGGACTGGATCTAATCCAGTGGCCATCCCTTTGTGGGGATATTTCACCATGGTTATCCTCCCACTGTGTAAAGAACCTCAAGCTTTTAGCTAGTGTGCAGCATTGTCTCCAACCTCCACTGGCCACAACATAAATGGAGCATTTGTTGTCAGGCTGAAGTTCCATTCATTCTTGACCACTGAGCATATTGGCTAGGGATGATGGGAACTGACTTTTGGAGGACCACATGCTCCCCATTCTTGCTATAAGATTTCCATTACTTATTAATGGAGGGTTTGAGCAATATAAAGAGAAAAAATGTGCACTGCATGTACTAAGTTTCACTGATCTCAGCAGAGCTTTGAAATAAGCATGCATGGGATTGAAGTCTCAGGGTGCTAATCCCTGACCTTTCCGGAAAGGTGAAACTAAGGTTGTTGTTGTTTAGTCGTTTAGTCATGTCCGACTCTTTGTGACCCCATGGACCAGAGCACGCCAGGCACTCCTGTCTTCTACTGCCTCCCGCAGTTTGGTCAGACTCATGTTTGTCGCTTCGAGAACACTATCCAACCATCTCGTCCTCTGTCGTCCCCTTCTCCTTGTGCCCTCCATCTTTCCCAACATCAGGGTCTTTTCCAGGGAGTCTTCTCTTCTCATGAGGTGGCCAAAGTATTGGAGCCTCAGCTTCACAATCTGTCCTTCAAGTGAGCACTCAGGGCTAATTTCCTTAAGAATGGATGCGTTTGATCTTCTTGCAGTCCGTGGGACTCTCAAGAGTCTCCTCCAGCACCATAATTCAAAAGCATCAATTCTTCGGCGATCAGCCTTCTTTATGGTCCAGCTCTCATTTCCATACATCACTACTGGGAAAACCATGGCTTTAACTATACGGACCTTTGTTGGCAAGGTGATGTCTCTGCTTTTTAGGATGCTGTCTAGGTTTGCCATTGCCTTTCTCCCAAGGAGCAGGCGTCTTTTAATTTCGTGACTGCTGTCACCATCTGCAGTGATCAGGGAGCCCAAGAAAGTAAAATCTCTCACTGCCTCCATTTCTTCCCCTTCTATTTGCCAGGAGGTGATGGGACCAGTGGCCATGATCTTCGTTTTTTTGATGTTGAGCTTCAGACCATATTTTGCGCTCTCCTCTTTCACCCTCAATAAAAGGTTCTTTAATTCTTCCTCACTTTCTGCCATCAAGGTTGTGTCATCTGCATATCTGAGGTTGTTGATATTTCTTCCAGCGATCTTAATTCCGGCTTGGGATTCATCCAGCCCAGCCTTTCGCATGATGAATTCTGCATATAAGTTGAATAGGCAGGGAGACAATATACAGCCTTGCTGTACTCCTTTCCCAATTTTGAACCAATCAGTTGTTCCATATCCAGTTCTAACTGTAGCTTCTTGTCCCACATAGAGATTTCTCAGGAGACAGATGAGGTGATCAGGCACTCCCATTTCTTTAAGAACTTGCCATAGTTTGCTGTGGTCAACACAATCAAAGGCTTTTGTATAGTCAATGAAGTAGATGTCTTTCTGGAACTCTCTAGCTTTCTCCATAATCCAGCGCATGTTTGCAATTTGGTCTCTGGTTCCTCTGCCTCTTCGAAATCCAGCTTGCACTTCTGGGAGTTCTCGGTCCACATACTGCTTAAGCCTGCCTTGTAGAATTTTAAGCATAACCTTGCTAGCGTGTGAAATGAGTGCAATTGTGCGGTAGTTGGAGCATTCTTTGGCACTGCCCTTCTTTGGGATCGGGATGTAGACTGATCTTCTCCAATCCTCTGGCCACTGCTGAGTTTTCCAAATTTGCTGGCATATTGAGTGCAGCACCTTAACAGCATCATCATTTAAAATTTTTAATAGTTCAGCTGGAATATCATCACTGAATATCATCACAATTTTTAATAGTTCAGCTGGAATATCATCACTTCCACTGGCCTTGTTATTAGCAATGCTTTCTAAGGCCCATTTGACTTCATTCTCCAGGATGTCTGGCTCAAGGTCAGCAACCGCACTACCTGGGGTGTACGAGACATCCATATCTTTCTGGTATAATTCCTCTGTGTATTCTTGCCACCTCTTCTTGATGTCTTCTGCTTCTGTTAGGTCCTTTCCACTAAGGTAAGGGGCTTCAACAAACTAAGGTAACTAAGGAAACTAAGGTAAGGGGCTTCAACAAATACGGTGGGTCAGCACTGAAGTTTCAGAATTAGGATAATATATTGAAAGTAGCTGTCGTTATTTATATACCACCTGTACGTGATAGTCTATATTGAAATGGTTTGAAGTACACAGTGGCACAATATTCCTAACCCAAGAAAGCAGAAATATTGAAAGGTTTTTTTTTTCTGATAGAAAGGAGCACTTTTGATGCAATGGCTTTATGCATATCATGAAATTATTGCCTGGGAGCTTTCCTTTCCTTTATAAGAGGCAGAAATAACTTTTTTGATTGTGCCTTTGGGCACAGATGCTTTAGAATCCTATTTGCCAAATTGATTCCTGAGCAATTTGCTTTGGGTGAAGAAGTGTGTGTGTGTGTGTGTGTGTTAGATTTCATATGAAGGATCTGGCTGAAGTACACTGCTAGACAGGATTGGGGGGAAAAACTATTATTCTTTTCTGAACCTACTGCCTTCTCTTATGAAAACAACTAAATATTAAATCGCACATATCTATGATTTATTCCCAAACTTCTTCATTTGTCTTCTGCAAAGTAAACATTAATTGCTGTGTGATGCTGTTCACCTTGTGAATGTTTAAGGGAAACACTCCCACTCACAAACAAGCCACAAAGCCTGTTGCCTATAAGAATGAAAGATTAAGAGCCAGTTCTGTTCTGCAATAAAATACTCTGTTGTCAAGACTGAGATTTCCCTGTGGGGGGAAATAGTCAGTGTTGCAAGGAAGCTCCTCTGAAGTGTTCAGTTAAAAAAAAAAAGGTGCTATTTTGTGATGGTGTAAAACGTTTTTCACCTGAGGACAAAATTATCTTGAATCTCTATTGTGTTAGCCAATAAAGCCATACAGCTGAGAATATCAAAGCTGAGGTTTGATTCATCTGCTTTTCTTGCCAGCTAGTGTAATCACAGCCAACTGGGTTTGCAGCAGAACGTGATTGGGGCCAATACTTTTAATTTGTTCCAGGACTGCCATGTTTTTCATCAAGCCAGGAGTATGGTGATGCTGGAGTCAACTGCATGATTGACCACCTTCATCCAGGGGTTCCCTCCAGATGTTGCTGGATGTGGCTTTTGCCTATTCATTTGAAAATATCTGTATAGGGGGAGAGAAAGAGTTAATAGGTAGACCAATAGAAAAGCCAGAGGCGGAGCCTACCTGTTTATAAAAGGGCTTAGCCCGAGGTTTAGTTAGTTAGTTAGGTGGTTGGTTGGTTGGTTGGTTGGTTAGTTAAAGGCAGTTGGGAGACAGATGGAAATAGAGAGAAAGTTAGTGCAGTGGGTTCTTGTGTGAGGGGAGGTAGAAGAGTTAGAGACAGAATAAAATAAGACTAAGAGGGCAAAGGGTAACAGCATTTCGAATGCATTTAAAGTTTATCTGTGTTTGCAATAAAATACAGCCTTCATTGTTAACTTAAGAACCTGGCTGAGACTAAGTGATTTACCAGGGAGGACCTGGTTGGTGGCAGCGGATAGTGGTGTACGGGTCAATAGTCCTTGAGACGACCGGGGGCTCCGTACGAATGCCACACTGGACTATTCCTGCTTGACCATTAGTCATTCTGGCTGGGGCTAATGACCACCCTGATATATCCATTCTGCAAGGATGCCATCAGATATGAAGTCAACCGTCACAATGTGTTAGGGAAAATAATATTCCGAATCAGAACCTATCTGATCGCCATATTAAATGTATGGGTATTAATAGTTCAGGGTGTGTAGGGTGTTGGGGAGGGGTAGTACCTCTGGCAGGGGACACATTGCGCTTCTTCTGCAGTCGTTTGTCCACTTAGGAGAGCCAGTGTGGTGTAGTGGTTAAGAGCGGTAGTCTCGTAATCTGGTGAACCGGGTTCGCTTCTCCGCTCCTCCACATGCAGCTGCTGGGTGACCTTGGGCCAGTCACACTTCTTTGAAGTCTCTCAGCCCCACTCACCTCACAGAGTGTTTGTTGTGGGGGGGGGGGGAAGGGAAAGGAGAATGTTAGCCACTTTGAGACTCCTTCGGGTAGTGATAAAGCGGGATATCAAATCCAAACTCCTCCTCCTCCTCCTCCTCCTCCTCCTCCTCCTCCTCCTCCTCCTCTTCTTCTTCTTCTTCTTCTTCTTCTTCTTCTTCTTCTTCTTCTTCTTCACTTTGGGCCTCCACCTTTCACTTAGCCCTCACCTGTTGGCTCCTAGAAGCTGTCAGCATGCAACAGTGGCCACACTCTGGGAACAGCTTCAACTGGCTGGCTAAACCAGGTGAGGGTAGCCACTGGGTCTCAAACCTTCGGTGAGTTAGGGATTTCCCCTGCAGGCTCTGGCAGATGGAGCGGACGAGACCAACAGTGGGTCCAGTGGTCAAGAAGGTAGTTTTGCTGTAGAGGGAAGTGAGGGGTAGATGGGACTTGTAAACCTAGAAAGGTAGCCCACCCAGGAGAAGGAAAAACTCTGATCCTAGACCTCCATTGCCTTGTGGGGAAGAAAGGGCTAAGGAGTAAACCCCACATTTTAGTACCTAAAATGGTTGGATGGCGCCTTGTTTGCCTCCTTCCAGCAACTCCTACAAACACCAAACATATTGCTCTGCTTTCCTTTGGACCACATCAGTGAGGCTGAAGGCAGGGAGGGTCTTGTTGTCTGGGCAGCCCAGGACCTCCATACACACTGCCCAGGCTTGCATCATGGAGAGCTAGCCCTCCCAGTTTGAGGGATATTGGTAAGCATCCCCTCGATTCCTTCATCCAAGTCATTTATAAAGACGTTGAACCACAATGGGCCCAGGACAAACTTACACATATGACAACTTTTTTCAAGGTCTTTAAGAATTTTAAAAAATAAATAAAAAATGTCAGGGACCATATACTTGGTATTATTTGAATTACAGGAATTACTACTGAAACTGGCCCTCGAGTTTATTAGTTTTCTACCATTTCCTAATTACTGTTTGGTCTAAAAACCAAACATTGAGGATTCATTTCCCGACCCCCCCCCCAAAAAAAAAATGCCTATGGACATTGGAAAGACCTATGGCTACTGTCCCTGAGTTATATAATCTGTGCATAAATCTGGTATTTGCATTTTGTTCATGTGCACAGGTATCCAATGACGGAATAGATATGAAAAGGGTATTAGGTGAATTTTGCATTCTAACAATCAGCTACAGATTCACATTTCAAGCCAAATAGCACCTTGTTAAAATCTACTTTATATCCCTTTTGCAGTATGACATTGGTCGTTTGTGAGGATTACAGACATTTGAAAATGAATCACAATGTACTAATGTTTACAAAACACGATTTTATACTGGTATCAGTACAAAATGCCATTTCTCAGAGTATGGTTTTGATACAGCCGAATTTCTGTATCTATGACTATTTCTCAATCAGTGGTATCAAACATAGTATAAATATAGAATAACTTCACTGGCTTTGTACAGTATAGTGACACAACTAGCCATCCTAAATTATGTTATACAGTGGTACCTCAGCTTACAAACACCTCGGGGTACAGACACTTTGGGTTACAGACTCCAGTGGCGTAGCGTGGGGGGTGCCAGGGGTGCCGGCCGCACCGGGCGCAACATCTGGGGGGGCGCGAGTCCAGAGGGAAGGGACAAGCAATCAAGGCTTGTTTGGGGTGGGGGGTCGTCGTCTCCGTTTGGCCGGCCCCCCTCGAGGAAGCGGGAACCTCTCCAAGGCGCAGCACGCCATCGGTGGAGGGAAAAGAGCCACGCAGCAGCAGCAGCAAAGCCGGGAGGAGGAGGAGGAGGAGGCGCTGCCTGCCGCAGGATCCGATCCGAGCCTGCTAATCGCTTGCTGGGAATTAAGCGGCTCAAAGAGGCAAAGGAAGAGGTGGAGCCGCTGGCCCGGCCGGGAGGAAGCTGGAGAGAGCAGCGCGCCTGGGCGCGGTGAGGTTGGGTAGGTGCGCCCTGGCTGGCTACCCACCTCCCGGGCTCAGTGCCTCCATGACCCCTCCAGCGGCGATGGGAGAGATCGGGGGGGGGGGGTCTGGAGCAGCCCTGGCTGGCCTGCTCCTGCTTCTCCCCCGCCTCCTTCCCGTTGCCGGCGCCTTGATCTCATCCGGATCAGGGACGAAACACGCCCATCCTTCGCTACTCCTTGTTGGGTCACTGCTTCATTTCTCCAGGGAGAGAGAGAGGAGAGGAGAAGTGCCGGGGATTGCCAAGCGCGCGTGATGCAAAGGGCCTGCCCACGCGCAGGCTGAGCTCCACGTGGCGGGGGCAGAGGGAGGCGCTCTGCACATGCTTAGGAGGCGCTTGCTCTTTCCGAAGAAGGACCTGGCTACTGGATCAAGGCCACAAGGGCCCATCTAGAGTGGCCAAGCAGACGCGTCAATGAGAAGCACTCAAAGCAGGACCGGGGCACAAGAGTGCTCTCCCTTTCTGCTGTTTCCAGGGGGTGGAAGCGTTGCTGCCTCAAACAGTGGCGTAGCGTGGGGGGTGCAGGGGGGGCCGGCCGCACCGGGCACAACATCTGGGGGTTAGGGTTAGGGGGCGCAAATCCACAGGTTAGGGGGCGCAAATTACTTGCCTTGCCCCGGGTGCTGACAACCCACGCTACGCCACTGACAGACTCCGCTAACTCGGAAGTAGTACCTCGGGTTAAGCACTTTGCCGCAGGATGAGAACGGAAATCGTATGCTGGGAGGCCCCATTAGCTAAATTGGTACCTCAGGTTAAGAATGGTTTCAGGTTCAGAATGGACCTCCGGAAGTTCGTAACCAGAGGTACCACTGTACATATTAAACTTCTGTGTGCAGCCTTCTCTATGGCACTAAAAGTACTGCAGAGATGTATTGAACTCCCCCCCCCCGCCGCCAAGCCAATATGTCTTATTTAGCTGATCAATGTAGGTGTTAAATGTAAATTACTCTAACGTTCGACTTTCAGCAGTTCTAAGCCGTAAGGTGAGAAGATATTTTGTTTTGGTAGTTTCAAGTTTACAGCAAGACACAACTATGAAAACAAATTAAGGAAGGTAATATGTAGAATTGAGTGTCTGGTGTTAATAATTCTAATAATGCAATCTCAAGATGCCACATATGCTTGATATTCTGGGCAGGTGTTCTAAAGAATACGTTGAGAATGGGTGTTTTCAGAATTTTAAAATATTTTGTTAATACAGAATGCTGACTTCTATGCTGACTTTTTTGCATAATTGTGGGAATTAAAATTAATAACAGTGTTTAGAGCTCTGGCAGTGCATACTGAGGCCTTCCAGACTAAATGCTGCTGAAATGTACCTCAGGGTACTCCGAACAGAAGGGACTGGGGAAATAAGAAATGTGTCTTATGTTAGAGAGGGTACACAGTTATAACCTTTGTAGGCACTGGAACTTTCCCAGAGGGAAAAGTAATTGACCCAGATGAGTTCCTAGGAAGCACTTCTGTTGTCAGAAGATTGCTGTTGGACAGCCTTTTAACAGCTACGGGCAGGTGTTGGAAAAACTGTGATGCTTGCCCAATGTCCACCTGTAATGTATTGCTATGGAAATGGCATGCGCACTACAACTGCAGGTACCTTTTGGACAGTGCCTGTGACATCACTGTGAATCGCATTGCAAACATCCATCATTTTCAATGCCCTCCTTTTAAAGGTATGATTCCCGTTCCCCCCAATACTAAAACATGGATTTTTTTTAACCCAATGTCTCTCAAATAGCCTTTTCTAGTAGCGAACAATATTATCCTGACCCTTTCTATTATGTGACAATACAGCTTTTGATAACAGATTCACCATAAAAGTAAAGCACTGAGAATCATTATCCCCATAGGAAAATGAGTTTGCGTGGAAATGCATTGAATAGTCCTTATTTTATTGGATTTGAGAATAAAACCAATTGCTTTCTAACTTTTGGAGCCAAAATGAAAACTTAAGTGGTAGATGTTTATTTTTGATTCAGATTTGTTGTGGCCAATGGCTAGTGCAATAAGGTTATTTGGACTGGAAGAGGTAAATGCAGTGGACATATATAATTTTTATTAAATTTTCTAAATTACATTTCATTTAAACAACCTTAAATCAATGACTTCCCTTCTTCTCTTTCGGTGGTTGATTTTGCATACCATACATCCCTGCATATTTTACATGAACTAAACCATTCAATAATCCATTGTTACATCCATCAAAACCTAATTTATTTTAATGCTACCAGCGTTTTTAAAGGAACATAATTTTTACCCATATATTCAGTAAACATTTTCCAGTCTTCTTTAAATGTGCATTCTTCTTCTTCTCTTCTTCTATATGTTAAGTCTGCAAGCTGTGTGTATTCCATCAGTTTAGGTTGCCATTCTTCTTTGTTTGGGACCTCACTCGTTTTCCATTTTGGGGCTAACAAGACATGGGCCGTGGTAGTGGCGTACATAAATAGTATTTTTTGAACCTGGGAATTTCCCTCTGAATTAGCAGAGCCATTTTCAAATCTTAGCAGATGCCAGAATATATTTTTGTTTTCAGTTCTTGATTACTTTGCTGTTTGTTCCCACTTACCCCACTTCAGACTTTCTCGACAGGTGAGCTTGCCATGTTAAACAATGGCCATAGGTTAATCATACATGGTATTCTACAGAAAACACGCCACCACCATACCGTATCTTATGTAGTATCCCTTCTCTTCTGTTTGGTTACCCTAACTGAGTCACAAGAATCCATGCACGGCTCACCTGTGGCAGGGGCACACATTATAAGCCGATATTCATGGGTGGGGACAGGGGCTGATCTACTATGAAACTAATGAATTTTAAGCTTCAGGGTCCCTAATCCTGGAGGGGCCCCAGAGGCAAATTTATTTCACATTGCTTAAAATGTTTGTGTCTAGTAGGCCCGCTTTGAGTGACAAGGTTCAAACTGATTAATTTTTCGTATAGATTTCAACTATTCCAAAGTTTGACAGGCAGTAGTACAGACATTGTAAAGGTATGGTGATCTGCTGTGGAGCAATCTCGTTGAAGAAGATAACAGTGGTTACCCAGACGCCATTGCTGGTTGCAATGGGGCTCCCTTGACTGTTCAAGCTTCAGCCCCCCCCCCAATGTAGGTCCGCCACTGGGTGATGGGGATGGAGACTGCATCCAGTAGTGGGGGATCACAGGTGAAACAAGATGGCCTTATCCCTAAGCCTTGTTCTTTGTAGTTGCAAGCGTGGTATCAAGGTGATTGTGTATCTTCTGAGGGATGTGGCGAAACTCGGAGTTTCATCTCTACAAGTAGATATGGATTGGCTGTTTTTAACAATGCCATCACTGACTACTGTGGCATAAACAGGAGGATAGACAGTGGAGACCAACACTTACTGTTGTTGTGATTACTCTTTCAGGGAAATGTAAGACCATTTGAATGGGGCTATTAATATATAAAAGCAACCTCTGTGTGTCATGCTTTCTGGGTGGCAGAACATTCTTAAATCATCCTTCTGGTTTCTGCTTATGGGGTCTTCCCACAAATACCCCTCACACACTTGATGTCAGCGACTGGGCAGAGGAGGAGTGGTGGAGACTGCCTGTGCAGCCTGACTCTTCCAGAAAAGAAGAAGTTTAGAATTACAACAGGGGTTTGAGGGAGATCACAGCTCAGAGGCAGATGAGGAGGAAAGCTGTGAAATAATGGGAGAGGAGGAGGAGGAAGAAGAAGAAGCACCAGGGGGTGACAGTTGACGGACACAGTGTCTTTAGAAAGCATTCCAGACCCCTCTCTCCCAGAACCCAGCAAGCATTGAAAGCAGAAGAGCAAAGAGCTGAAAGGCAGAGGGCACTTTTCAGCACCCTTAGCAATGATGCATGAGGAAGTGGGAGAGACGGAGGGGGTGGAGGCTCACTTGTGACAACACCATTATTCCAAGAGGCTGCATTCCCAAGCCTCTCTCTGTAAATACTGAAGAAAAAGCAGTTGGTAAAGACTTTTCCTTGTCTTATCCATTCCTGGCAACCTGCCGTGGGGGTTGGTTTCTCTGCCGCCTGACACTTGAGAGGGGTAAAGGGTCATGCCTGGAATTCACTTTTGTGCCATAGTATCATATTGGTGACTCTTGTCAAGAAATACAAACTTTATGTTACCACACATTTCTTTTCTTTATACAGTGGTACCTCGGGTTACATATGCTTCAGGTTACATACGCTTCAGGTTACAGACTCCACTAACCCAGAAATAGTGCTTCAGGATGAGAACAGAAATCGTGCTCCAGCGGCGTGGCAGCAGCAGGAGGCCCCATTAGCTAAAGTGGTCTTCAGGTTAAGAACAGTTTCAGGTTAAGTACGGACCTCCGGAATGAATTAAATACTTAACCTGAGGTACCACTGTACATTGTTGTTGTTGTTGTTTAGTCGTTTAGTCGTGTCAGCGACCCCATCTTAGTTATTCTAAGTTTTATACCAGTTCTTTTTGTATCGGTTTTATACCACTGAAAAGCTTGACGTTTTCTTGATGGATTTCATTTTGCTGCTCTCCATGCTGCTCTCCATGTTAGTACCTGAAGAACGAAACAAAAAGCCTCATCCCTTAAATAGTCTGCAGTCCCTTTTGGTTTTATAACATCTTCAGCATTGAAAAGTGTATCGTCTGCTCCTTCACCTCTGTCATTAATGGAAGACGTGGAACATTCTAGATGTTGCACTGACCCCTGTACAGTGTAGCTGGTTAAGTCTTTCCGGTCCGGCAAATGCATGGATTGTTTATATCTATTACTCGTGGGCCTGCAATCCCCTTCTTTAAACTTAAATAGCATTCCAATTATGAAGTGGAATCCGCAGGAAGGAAAATTGGAGCAACAAGAACAGCTGCAACAAACTAAGTTGTGGCATGTAATGAGAAACAGATGATTTATTTCTGTTCAGTAAGAAACTACTTTCATTATAAGAAAATGGCAACAGACACCCTTCATTTGGATACCTTAGTAAATTTTCTCCCGTGAATACTTCAGACTTTATTAACCTTAAGGGCTTGTAATTGGAATGAATGGCATCAATTGTATGCAGTCATTTATATCTTCAGTGTGAGGGATATGGCAGCATTGTACACAGTTGCGTCAGGGATTTGATGTGTTACTGAAAGCCAGGTAAACGGCAGAACAACAATAAAAGAAAATCAATAGCGTATGGGGCAAGGGAACATAATGTTTAATGCACAAAATGTGCAATGTCCCAGGAAGATCACCTCTGAGATTAGGGCTACCAAGTCAGTTACAGCTTCCAGAAATGCATTTGTACAACAGACACAAACAGGTTGATTTCGGTATGCCATATGTGGGTCTAGTATTCAAAGAGGAAGAGAGCAAAATAAACAGAATAATAGATAATAGTATTGCTTGGGCAATAGGAATGATTGGTTGCCTAAATGGGAAGAACTGTACGAGTGTTCTAAGCTTGTCGCATGTCATACTGTGCTCAGGAACATAATAGCAGCAATCCAGCCATGGTTTAGCACTTTGAAGTCCCATGGATTGAAACAGGAGAATTTAATTGTGTGCTTAACTCTCCTGCAGAAATCAATGGGACTTGAAGATGCTTTGGCTGGATTGTACCCAAAGTCTTTCAAGATGATCAGTTTCACTTCCTGATCAATCAGACTTTTAAAAGTCTCTCACAAGGACAACAGTCTTGAGATGGCTTGTTCTTCTAACTAGATCAGGTTCTGCAGCCTTTTAAAAATCGAGCTAAAGCATGTCTATGACAGGAGACTGAACAAGAAGCCTGTCTCTTTTTTTTCCCCAAGTAAAAATTCTGCTACCCATCCGTAGTCCTTTGAGATAGCATGGACTGTAAATCTAAATAAATGTTAAAGCAGTGAAGGAAAACATCTGTAAAAAAGATTGAAAGGCTTTTGTAGAAGCCCCTGAGGTCTGACTGCATCTCACAGTTGATATATAAAAGTTTTCACTGGGTGCATTTGCTAAAAAGGCTCTGAGAAAAATGTTTTCAAGGATGGAAAAGGCCTGGTTTCGGATGCTCAAAAGAGTTGGGCTTCTATTTATTGTGTGATGCAGAAACCACAGTAGGAAGGGTGCATTAAAAAATAAAACAAAATCGCGTTTGCATCATGAGGACTGAAGCAGTTTCGTTCCCAGCATGAAACAATCATACCCCAGTCATGGTTACTTGGAACTTAATGTGTTTCAGAAGGATGAGGCCTGGTTCTGTGGGTCTGCTTCAGTTGCTGTGACTGGAAGCAATATTTTGATGGCTTCCCCTTCCTAGCTATAGCCATGGATGGAAGGGAAATGAGAGCTGCTTGGCCCCTTCCTTGAAGATGATGAGCAACCAGACCTGAATAGGTGACCTTATATGACAGGAGAATGTATTTCGATGTGTTTTTGTTGAGGCGAATGAAACAGTGTTGTTCCATGTTCTCATAGTGCCCATTACACCTTGTTCTGTGTACAGTGGTACCTTGGGATGTGAACGGGATCCGTTCCAGAGCCCCGTTCGCATCTGGAACAGAACGCAAGACGCGACGGCGCGTCTGCGCGTGCGTGGGTCGCATTTCGCTGCTTCCGCGCATGCGTCATTTTGAGCGTCTGCGCATGTGCGAGCGGTGAAACCCGGAAGTAACGCACTCCGTTACTTCTGGGTTGCCACGGAGCGCAACTCGAACGCGCTCAACCCAAAGCACATTTAACTCGAGGTATGACTGTACTTGACTTTTTTTTTAATGAAAACCATGAAGAAATAGAATGGAATTTGGATTGTTACATTTAGATAAGATCATGTATCATGTATTGTTAGCCATTATATTCCCCCAAAGATGAATGAGCAGAAAAAACTTCGCCGTACATACAAACACTTAAATAATTTAGCAGCCATAAAGGAGGCAATTGATACATTAAAATACATAAGAGCTAACCCATTTTTAATGCTTCAGTGAAGTAATCTGAAATAAAGATGTACAGAAGAAGAGAGCGCATAAGCCTGCTGTTTACATTATGTGGATTATACATAAGGTCATAAAGAAACTGACAGGCGTTTTATGGCTTTATTGCTTTGTTGTGTAGATCATCGGGAACGTATAAGTATAATTTCAATGGAGACAGAGGCTTTTGCTTGCACTTTTAAGATGGTTATTATTGAGAATCAATATGCCACGGTTCCAATGAGGGGTGTTTTGTTTTTTTTAATACTTGAAAAAGAAAAGAGCAAAGCAAGGAATAAAGAAGAAAGTAGGGGCAAAGCAAGCAACTCTGCCTCTTTGGCCTGGTGTGGACATACTCCTCAGCAAGGTGGGTTGCAGGATGAAGAGAATCCTCTCCAGTTTTGTTGTTGTTGTTTAGTCATTTAGTGGTGTCCGACTCTTCGTGCCAGGCCAGGCACTCCTGTCTTCCACTGCCTCCCACAGTTTGCTCAAACTCATGCTGGTAGCTTCGAGAACACTGTCCAACCATCTCGTCCTCTGTCGTCCCCTTCTCCTTGTGCCCTCCATCTTTCCCAACATCAGGGTCTTTTCCAGGAAGTCTTCTCTTCTCATGAGGTGGCCAAAGTATTGGAGCCTCAGCTTCACGATCTGTCCTTCCAGTGAGCACTCAGGGCTGATTTCCAGTTTTAACAACCATCAAATGTTAGGTGAGTACAGGTTTTATTTTGCCCCAGTAGGAACTTGCCAGAACTCAGTTGCGGCCCCTCTCAGGTGGGCGCCATTGCCATTCTAAGAGAACGAGGGAAGCGTTCATGGTGAGTTCAGACACCGCTCCCCCCCCCCCAAACTAGGGTTCCTGATAGGAGCCAGGATCCCACCAGTTCTGCCTCCAGTCCACATCTTGTATTGATCTTGAGGATCCCCAGACTCTCATGAGTGGTCTTTTTTTTGGGGGGGGGGGGGAGTGATGCAGACTGAAGCACAGATTGTGGAAATGGGGGGGGGGGGAGCCTTCTACATGAGTGGAACTCCACTAGCATTTTTCTGGATCCAGCCCATTGATTTTAGCACAATGCTTAAGTGTGGTTCACAGTGAAGCCTAGAATTTGCCCCCAAGAAGAAAAGGACAAGAGGGGGAGGAAATGTGTGATCCTGTGTCCCACTCCCAGCATCATAAACCTAGTCCGTGTGACAACACCTAGCTGTTAGGGGTTTTCATTTTCATTTTATTTTTATCGGGCATTACCAAAAATAAAACACATCAAATGAAATGAAACTTCTCTGCTCTCAGGTGTACTGCACCAACAAACCATAAGGATTGCCTTTAAATTTTCAGAATTGCTCCTTCTACTTAGCGAGAGTGGCTGTTGAACGCAGGTCGTGCTTGTGGGCTGCTTGTGGATTAGCCACTGTAAGAACAGGATGCTGGATCAGGTGAGTCACTGGTCTGATCCAGCAGGGCTCTTATGTTCTAATGATGCCACATCCTATTTTTACATCCTGGTGTCTTGTCAGACTCTTCCAGTCTGCAGTTTTACAAGAATAGCAATGCATCATTGTTGTCTTATACGTCTGTGACTTAGAATGTTGCCGTATGTGTTCCATTTCCTATGCTCTCAAGCCGCATTCATCGAGCACAGTGGGGCATAAAACTCGCTGATTCTATATTGGTTTACCGCCACAAAGCAATACAGTAGCTGGAAGTGCACCTAGTGCAAATTTAGCATCTAATAATTGTCAGTCAGTAGTAAGGTCAGGATGCCAATTGCTCAATATACCATAATTGCTAACTTGTTCAAGACTATACACAACAGGTTACAATGCAAGTTGTCCTTCGCGTAGCCAACTGATGCCTCATAGTGTCAGTCCATTTTTGCTAAGCTCCAAATCAAGCCTTGAAGTGAGATTGAATCTCTGCCCTGCAGCCTGCCTCTGGCATTATCACTCCTCTGTCCTCTGCATTTCGTACAATATGACTTCACTTGCTCATGGACCATAATGCTTCCGATTTCACCAGCCGATCTATTTTTATGCTACGTACACTATTTCTTGCTGCAGAGCTTGAACAGCAGACCTTAAAGCTTGGAGAAAAGACATAGGAATTTATTATTAATCTCTGTGCAATTAATATGATTTATGTGGGTGTTTGTTTTACAGGTCTACAGGCATATCACACCGATGTACAATACGCCATGGCTTCTACAACCTCGTTTAATAAATAAATAAATTGACACCGTTATTCTCTGTACCTTCTTTGGCTAAATGATTGCCTCTGACTCTGCACTGTCTGTGACATGTTCTATTTGCTTATCGCAGAAGACTTTAGATTTTGCATTAGCCTCGTGGGAAATTCACGAATGCCTTTCTTTTCGCTCCATTGAAAACAAATGTAGAATTTTACAAAGCTTTCAAAGAACTGTATGCAGCCCATCTGGGGAAACGGGTTGCGCTATCAATAGCTCAGGCAGGTTTTCACTCTTCCCCTCGTTCTAGGTGTCCTTGATTTTAATCCTTGGGGGCTGCGAGCATCCCTTTTCAACTTGAATTCAACAGCTGCCATAGTTGCAGAATGAAGACTTGCAATGTACGTCTTAATGGTACTGCCATTCAGGTTTTTGGTTTTTTTAAAAGTAATTTTAGGGTTGTGTTGATTTGGCGGACAAAACCGTGGTGTGATGTTAGATTTCAGGTCTTGAATACTGTTGAGCAGCCCATAGACCAGTTTAGTTGAGCAACAGCTTGGCTTTATTCTCCCCTTTCTCCAATATTTGCCCTGATATGCTAAAGTTCCAACAGAGGAGCTAAACAGCATGGCCCTACATTCCATGGAGTCCTCTGCCTCACCAATGCATTCAAAGCATTGTGTGTGTGTATCTTCAAGAGTTTTCTAACAAGAATGATCGTTCTAACAAAAGAACCAGAACAGACAGTAGTTAGAGATGCTTGAGGCATCTGTTCGCGATGTTTCCTCTGCACTAAAAGAATCGGTGGGTCTTTTACGTTTCAGATCTAAGGAGACTAAATGCCTAGGTGAAGTTTTGGCATTTATGAACGCTCACATCCCACAGCATCAAGGTGTGGGTATAGTGCAGTTCAATGGAGAGACTTGAAAGCCATTTGCTTGCATTTCCCAGCACATCAATTGCAAATCAGGACTGAAAGATTTGAAGTCGGAGGAAAAATTCTTCCAGAATAAGAGTTCATCCTCCTGGCAATAAATTATAAAAAACCATGATGTGAGAGAGTGTTTTCCTTTTGTTTCAACTGGCAATGTCAGAGACCATTTCAGGATTTCCTCCCCTAATATATCTATCCTAGTGTTCTTTCTGAACCTCCCCCACTCCCCCTGCTTACAGCCCTCTATACTTCTGCAAATCATATCCCTTTGGGTATGGCAGAAAGACTTCAATTGCTTTTATTAGAAAGGATTAAAATTTCCACCCTTTTCATTCAAGCTCGTATGCAAAACAAAACACAAATTGGGTGTCATGTTTTATCCTGTAGAGGCAAATGTTCATACGTTAAAAAATTGAATAGATGCAGAGATTAGACTGTTGTAGAGGAATTTCTTTTAGACTGGCATTTGATGTAATTTTTTAAAAAAGGAATCTTAAAATCTACTGAGTCCCCCATCCCCTTGACTGAGCATCTTTCATCTTGTGAGCATTCTAGTCGCACAGTGGGGAGCTGTCAGTAGTGGGATGTTGCCAAAAAGCACACTGAAGAAAGGGATCATAGAATAATAGAATTGTAAAGTTGGAAGGGACCCCAAGAGTCATCTAGTCCAACTCTCTGCAATGCAGGAGTCTCTGCAATGCAGTGCTAAGTGAAGAACAAATCTTGGTTGCAGCTCATTGTTTGGAATGAGACAAACCAAGAGCTCAAGATTTGTCATAAACACTAATCTAAACCATGGGTTAGTTCTGGGTAGCATTGAGGCAGCAGGAGTGGAGAGCAGCAAAGTGGCTGTGATTTTTCCTCCCAAGTGCACACACACACACACACACACACACACACACACATACATATGTTTTGGCTTAGCATCACGGGCTGACCAGGCCAGTGAAGGCTGGGAAGCTGAGTGGGAGGAGAAGCAAGGACAAAAGGGAGATACGTGTGATGCACCCAGCTGTAACACTCCCTCGGAGGAGAAGAAGAAGAAGAAGAAGAGTTTGGATTTGATATCCCGCCTTTCCCTCCCTTTAAGGAGTCTCAAAGCGGCTAACATTCTCCTTTCCCTTCCTCCCCCACAACAAACACTCTGTGAGGTGAGTGGGGCTGAGAGACTTCAGAGAAGTGTGACTGGCCCAAGGTCACCCAGCAGCTGCATGTGGAGGAGCGGAGACGCGAACCCGGTTCCCCAGATTACGAGACTACCGCTCTTAACCACTACACCACAAGAGGAAAACTTTAGAGCAAAAAGGCCAGTTACATAAAGAACACCAGCCCAACCTAGATAAGTCAAAGACAGGACACTCCAGTAGCCCCTTGGTTAATCTTGAAATTCACCATCCATTACCCCGGCTGGAACCCGATCAGCCATCGCCAAGTGACGTTCCTCCCAAGGGAAATGCGACACACAGACAAACAGAGACAGATTTAATTGTCTTCTACAAAGACCCCCCGATTGCCTTAGCAAATGTCACCAGGGTCCATGGATTAATAATGCCCCGGAGTAGCGGAGAAAATACATCAGGGGCTTCAAGTGATAGTCAGCCTTCTGATATGCACCTAGCTTGACTTTATGCCATGGCTGGGAACCTGGTACAGAATTCCTCTCTGCAGTTGTTATCATGGAATGTGTCAGGGTGGTTTTCTAAGCTATGTCTCCCTGATTTCACAAAGTTAATAAGGGCGCATGATATAGTCTGTTTACAAGAAACCTGGTCATCACGTCACATTGAATTTCCAGGTTTTAATGCCTTTTCTGTTCCAGCAACCAAAAGCCACAAGAAAGGTAGGCCCTCAGGTGGATTGTTAACCCTAGTGGCTCCCTGTATAAAAAGTGAACATGTCGACAAAAGGGAGCTAAAGATCAGAGGCAGAGTTAAGGGGACTGAAGGTGCAGAGACCAAGAACGAGGTAGTGGACCATTGAGCTCTTAGGCAATGGGCGAAAAGAGAACATTGGTAATGTTGTCTGGCAGAATGCCAAGGGGTAGAGCGAGGCCACCAAGAAAAATAAAATAAAATGAAATGCAGTTGGGAGGATCAGTTTCACATACTGATTTGAATTCACTAGCCTCATTTTTGGCTGTGTGCACCTAGCACTCATTCATTTCAGAGGCATTAATATTAGTGTACATTCATTTGTGCCCTGATCATTCAACGGGGCATGGTAATAATTGCAAAATGAAAGAGAATTAATTGCTCAACTCATTGGACAAGGATTTGGAAAACCTGGGTTAAAAACTTGGCTTTTAGATATCTGTACTGGGTGGCTTAATGCTGCTTTGCATGCTAACTGTTAATATTCAGTGTTGTATGACGTGCGCAGGATTATCAGAATGCTAAGTGATTGAACCAGCACCAAGTATGACTCTCACAAATCTGCGTGCCGCTGTAATAGATGAGGTCATAAATGTTTAAGAGAGCTCTTGGTGTATTCCCCTACATGTGCCCATCCCATTTTGTTCCGATGAATCCATTATTTTCCTAAATGGACGGGCTTGGCTGGTGATGATTCACTATAATATCCTTTGTTATTTTCCCACTATCTTAAATACTAACTTAAATGACATAATGTCTCCACTGTAAGGATGCTACAGAACCAGCAGCTCCAATATCTGACATGGGCATTGTAGCTATTCTGGTTTGGAGATCCTGAGTCCACTTTCCATCTGATTCTCTCCAACTGACTTTCCACTGGGGTCTGCAAAAGCTTAGTGGATTGAGTAAAGTGCTGTAGAGGATTGCACCGCATGCTGATTTGGCCAACATTTGTTTTCCACTCGATGTCTGCATTAAGATGATTATAGTTGCCTGACTGAAATTCAGAAGTCTCCTGTTAATCATAGTTTCTCATTCTTTCTGAACTGGGAAACTGTGGTTATTGGCTTCAGAATAAACAGTGATCTTAAACTGGGTACAGTGGTACCTTGGTTTACGAACTTAATCCATTCCGGAAGTCCGTTCTTAAACCAAAGCATTCTTAAACCAAGGCCTGCTTTCCCATATCAGCGGGGGACTCAATTTACAAATGGAATACACTCAACAGGAAGTGGAACGTATTCTTATTCCAAGGCAAAGTTCACAAACCAAAACACCTGCTTCCAGGTTTGCAGCATTCTTAATCCAAGTTGTTCATAAACCAAGCTGTTCTTAAACCAAGGTACCACTGTAATTTGAAGGGCAACTTCAAACTGGGGGTGAAGATCTTTGCTTGGTCCAGAGCTGCTAACTATAGTTTATCAAGCATAAGCCCCACTTCTGCAACTCTTGGAACAGATACAGGAACTGTCTTAGGAATCTGTGTTTAGGGACCCCAGTCCTGTTTAGGAGTGATAGCATGCAGGACTTTTAGTGGAATTACAGCTCTGCTGTTGATTCTCAGTGGTGAAATAGACACAGACTGACCTCACTCTTTTCAGCTGAGCTGAAACAATAATACTAATGCAGTTAAGTTGAAACTGAGTGCAGATGTTGCCATTCTTGATGTATGACAGTTGCTTCAGAGGTAATCCTCTGTGTTTGTGCATTTCTTACAGAGGATGAGACTTACACGGACTTAGAGAAACAATGGTGATTATTTAGTGGATCCATCATGATAAAATATCTCTTTCTGGGAATGTGTGTTCCACTAGATTAGTGTTATTGATCATTTACTCCTCAAGTAGTCTACAGATGATTTTGGAAATCTGAAACTATTCTTCTCTCTTGTCTAGTGTAATTACCACTACAAAGTATAATCTAATTAGAAGACAAGGATGCATTCTAATTGTTCTAATAAATTATGCTAAAGCTTTATGCTGTTAGGTTTTAGTAAGAGATCAGTTAGCAGCGTGATATCTTGTCTCTCTATTGCTAGCAAAACACTGTCAATTCCCTCAGACCAAGGAAACACACCAGAAATGTAAGTATCTTATGGAATAAATGTAGTTGGAAGAATGCTCTGTGTTTATTTTGTCTTTGATTCCATGACTCTCTCAAAATTTTATTCAAAATAAAAAAAATTCCTTCCAGTAGCACCTTTAAGACCAACTAAGTTAGTTCTTGGTATGAGCTTTCGTGTGCAAGCACACTTCTTCAGATGAAGAAGTGTGCTTGCACACGAAAGCTCATACCAAGAACTAACTTAGTTGGTCTTAAAGGTGCTACTGGAAGGAATTTTTTTTATTTTGACTATGGCAGACCAACACGGCTACCTATCTGTAATCAAAATTTTATTGTTGCTATTGGGTGCCAGTTTGTGATGTTGCTGTGATTGCATTAATGCAGAAAGATTAATTTTTTTAAGCAGCCTACCGAATTCTACCGAATTTTTCCGTGTATCAGACAAGGTTTTTTAATTTAAAAATTATGTTAAAAAATGGGGGTTGTCTTATACATGGAGAGTGCAGAGGGTGGACTGGTGATTGGTTGCTGTTACGCACAGGAGATTGTCAGTGGTGATAGGGCGGGTGATTGGTGGCTGTGTCAAGGGCTGCTGTCGGTAGGCTGGTGCTGCAGCAATTGGGCGGGTGATTGGTGGCTGCTGGCAGCAAGTGGGCAGTCGACTGGTGACTTTTGTCAGTATTTTCATCCCTCCCATTGCAAGGATCACTTGATCATGTTGTTTTACTTTCAGTCTGTGAGAAAGGAGGGGGCGGAAGCTACACTTTGAGACTTCTGTCTCTAGTACTGCAGGACTTTCCCTTTGATCTGTCTAGAGACACGATGGCTGTATGAGAGCTGTTTCTCTTGTACGTGTTTGTTATGTTCTTTTATTTGTTTAATTAGGATAAATAAATTAGGTATGCTACAAAACCTCCACAGCTTTGTTTCTGTTTACTCCACTGAGTTTGCGTGCTCACGTGAGCAGATGTGAGTCCACAGCACCAGGAGCTATTCCTCAGGAATGCTGTTTTGCTGTTCCTGTGTTTGGAAATTTGGTGAAGGTGCTCCCGTTGCCCAGCCCATGCAGGCGCTGAAGACGTGGGCTGAACATGGGTGCACACGCTATTGTCAGCATTGGTCTGGTGGGTGAGTGATTTTAGGCAACCCCCCCCCCGAAAGCTCAAAAACCACGGACAATCCCCTCCAAAAAAAGCTCAACAACTCTTGGCAATCTCCACGCATTCTCTTAATTTGGAGTCCCCCAAAATAGGGTGCGTCTTATACATGGGGGTGTGTTATACACGGAAAAAATGCAGTATTCATGCTCTGCGGAAATCAGTATATGGCAATTGGGACTGGTGTTGGATAGAGGGAAAGGTTGTGTCTTCTGCATTTGAAAATAACAGCAAAGCTAAAGTAATGCAGGGTTTTTTTTTTCTTTGTAGAAGATTTTGGGGCAATCATGTTCTCAAAATATAACAAAGGCAAAAGTCGGTCATTAACTTGATGCACCTTATTAAGGCTTTTGACACTTTTTGTGAATAGCTCATCTACCCCCAATGGTAAGCTGCTGCTTCAAATCTGATGTTCGGCAAGGAGTTTAAGAACAGGGGAGGGTTCTGCTCCATCGGGGCTCTTCATATGAGGCTCACCGAAGTATAATCTCATAAAGGTAAACCATAGTCCTAATGCAGCCACTGAGGAATGGTGTGAGCAGATGCTTCACTGTGGCACAGGACTTTTGGAGAAAAGTTAGATCATCTTGGATGAAAGAAAGGACCAGTGCTCCCCCCCCAAAAAAATATGTTTATGGATACTCTCATTTTGACTCAAGAAAATCACCATTTTATAGTTCAAATCGGGGGAAATAAATACAGTAAATGGGCAAAAGTACAAAGAACATGCTTTCATATGAGATTCAGGAAGCACCAGGAAAGGAAATGAAGCCACCATCGGAGGTGGTAACAATGAAACTGACCAATCACCATACTAGAATCCAACTCCTACTTCACATATTAAATGCTCGCTTCCGTCTGAGACTCAGGAAACAGCGTGACAGGAAATGAAGCCGCCATCGGGGGTAGCAATGGAACTGACGATTCACCGTGCTGCAGAAGAAACTAATTTTTTAAATACATTTTTAGTTTCTTCTCCCGTTAGATTCACAAAATGTTTAGGGGTACCCCTGCATCCCCCCCAGAAAAAAGCACTGCTTAAGGCCATGTCTCTTTCTGGCCTATATCTCTTTCAAAGAACAAAGCTGTAATGCTAATTGAGTAAACGCCATCTGCCAGGGTATAAATGCAATCAGTTTGGAACAGTATTTTACATTTCCCTAATTACTGGGAATGCCAGTCTTCTAACGAAGCACTTGTGGTTTTGGACCATGACCTTCCGCTTGCAGGCTCCCTCTTCACCCCTCTGTTTGTTGCCGTAAAGGTTGAACTTACCCAGCTGATATCAACGATTGTTTCTGTTACTGAAATCCTGTCCTCTGCATTTGAACATATTGGTAATAATCAAGACGGAACAAGTGAACGTCTCTCCATCTTTCTCTCCGCACCATTCACATCTTGTTAAACTTCTTAAATGGTTAAAGCTGCAATACCCAAGCATGCTTCTGTTGGAGGCAATCCTAATAGAAATGACTGGCTTCTGAATAAAAAAGGACGAGGACCAGGCTGTGGTTGAATTACTCATGGCCCTTCTGAACCATGTTTCTAGCCATTGTGTTCATGTATGCTGTTTCACCTCCCCTCTGATAGAGATGTAGAGGTTTTATTATAGACAAGAAGTATATAATTTTGTTAAATAAATAAAAATGCCTTGGTTACCTTTTTCACCTCTTTTTATAACTTTTCATGTTGAGAAAGGGGTGCCTAGAATTGCATGCAATTATTTTTGGTGTGACCACACCTTTAGAGCACTTCCTCATAAATACGTTTGAACCTGGCCCTTTCAACTCAGGGAGGGGGACGTCCTGTTCCTGTCAAGAGTTTTAAAAGAACCATAAAAAACCCTAGTATTACAGGTAGAAAAATTCCAGCCCAGCATAGTTTTCTACTTGCAGGGAGTAGGTTTTGTGTAGAGGAACACTCAAAATGCGCATATTGCATAGGAAACACCACTTGCAGATGGAAGTGGTTTGGTGTTTGTTCTGCTACTTCCTGCAGACCAAACTTAAGGCAAGTGGGAGACAAGTTCATACAGTAGCATGGAATTATTATTCTTTCCCTTCCTATCTCCCTAATGGAAGAATCTAGTCACTTTGTACTGGCACACACTGCTTCTTCTGATAAAAGTGGACTGCTTAGAAAACCCAGAGAAATAATGTGTTCCATGTAGTCACTGGAAATGGATTCTAGTGCTTGAGGCAGCCCACTTTTTGTACATCCTTTCATTATTCCTCCCAGAGCGGGCAGGTTCAAGTATGGCAAAATTGGAAATGAAAAAGGCTTCTCTTTTTTTTACTTTAAACTGTTGGCCCAAAAAACCCCCCAAACTGATAACAATTTATATAATGTAGTATTATTCATTGTTCGCTGCCCTTTTGATTTATCCTAAGTATGGATGGGGGAGAGATTTGATTCAGTTCACATTTCACAGAATCATAAAATCATAGAGTTGGAAGGGACCCAAGGGTCATCTCGTCCACCCCCCTGCAATGCATTTTTAAAGCGAACGTACCTAATTCACACTTTCTGAAACAATGCATGAGCCGAAACACCCTGTTCAATTTGCAGTTCTCTGAATTTTGCAATGCAGCTCTCCAGAGAAGTAATGTGTGCAAAATTGCATATACTGGGGCAAAGTTTGCATGTATTAGTGAAAATAACCTCCAAAAATGCATTATATTTGGGAA
Organism: Podarcis pityusensis; assembly: GCF_964106645.2. Lineage (NCBI taxonomy): Eukaryota > Metazoa > Chordata > Lepidosauria > Squamata > Lacertidae > Podarcis > Podarcis pityusensis. Next base: position 104,186,529 of record NC_138029.1, read on the forward strand.
TAGCCACCTTGAGCCCCTAGGAGGAAATCTGAACTCATATTGCAGCTGCTATTCTCCTGAACATGTGAATGTATTCACTTGCAATATATGTATAGCAGGTGTATATATACTTGGTGTAAGGAGATGTGGGTGGCGCTGTGGTCTAAACCACTGAGCCTCTTGGGCTTGCTAATCGGAAAGTCAGCAGTTGGAATCCCCGCGACGGGGTGAGCTCCCATTGCTCGGTCCCAGCTCCTGCCAACCTAGCAGTTCAAAAGCACGTCAAAGTCAAGTAGAGAAATAGGTACCGCTCCGGCGGGAAGGTAAACAGCATTTCTGTGCGCTCTGGTTTCCGTCACAGTGTCCCGTTGTGCCAGAAGCGGTTTAGTCCTGCTGGCCACATGACCCGGAAAGCTGTCTGTCGACAAACGCCGGCTCCCTCGGCCTGAAAGCGATATGAGCACCGCAACCCCATAGTAACCTTTGACTGGACTTAACCGTCCAGGGGTCCTTTACCTTTTACCTTTACACTTGGTGTAGCATTTTATACCTAGATTCTGACATCATGCAGTTGGTCATGGCACCACAAAATGGTGATGTGAATCTGGAACGTCGAGGTTTCCATTTAGGAAAAGGTACTTTAGGTTTTTAGGGTTTTAATAAGAAAAAATGTGTGCAAGAATCCAGGAATCTTTCTGTTTGTTCACGTGTGTGTATGTGTGTGTGTGTCAGAGAGAGAGAGAGAGAGACCAAACATCCATACCTAGAGTGGGTTCAGCCTCCATGAAGCTATTACGTTGGGGTAGCCAACATGATACTATCTAAATGTTGTTGGACTACAATCCCCATGAGCTGAGTACTGGAAGTGTGTGGGTGTGGGTGTCTGGGTGTGGGTGTCTTCAACAGTAACAGCCAAGAGCATTAGGAAGAGGAAGTGTGGAAATGAATCTTATGGTTATTCTTTCATCTTCATAGTTTGCCTTGCTTTGCTAGCACGCACACTTCCTATGGGATGCTTCCATCAAAGCTTTGCGGATAATGTGACACAAATACCGTCTCTTGCAGGGGGTTAAAGATTCTGGGGCAGAATCTTTTTAAAAAATAAAAAATACAGCACCCCATTAATGATATCCAGAACCGTTACTGAATATTTTTGCGTGTATGTTTTCAGAGAGAAACAGTAGGATCCATTTGCCCGATTAGCAGATAATGACATTGTTGTCAGAAGGAGGCACATATTATTCATATAGCGCTGCAAGCTTTCGTAAGTTTAAACTTAATGGTTCTCAAGAGGGGGGAAATCCTTCACAATCATTAGGATTTGATCATGTAAATGTAGGAATAGTATTAAGTGTCTTTGTAACGCACTTGATGGATGTAATGGGTTTCAACATCCCCACTGGGACATCTATCTTAATCCATTTTTCATGTCACCATCGGAATGGAATCTTGTCACAGGTCTCTTGCCACTAAGCAAATGCCAAGGCATTGCGGAAACATTTATTTTCAAAGTGGGAAACATTTTATTCTATGATCGTAAGTTTACACTAATCTCTTTCTTGGTGCCTAACACTGTCTCCGTGATACCAAGTGATTTAATACTGCGGTAATAAGTATATGTGATTTCAGGAATTGTGCTCGTTTTGAATTCTACCAGCCCAGGGTGTTTTTTTGTTTTGTTTTATTTGTGTCTCCCTCTTTAATGATTTCCTTGGTGAGCTTCCCCCCATAGCACCCTTCATTTCTTACCCACAGCATGTGAAGACACAAGGGGTGATACTGAGCATCTTTGAACAGAAGGAGCTTTCTTTGACAGAAGGAGAGTTCTGCTCACAGAAGGACTCCTTCCACTTATGCAAAGGCCCCTTCTGTGAGTGCAACTCTCCTTCCTCTCACAAAGAGGTTGGATATAATCCATTGATTATTTGGAGCTGGCATTAAAAAAAGAAGAAGCCAGTTTTCAGGAAACTATAGAGCTGTGTTAATGCTTCTTTTTACAAAGGATGACCACTTTTCCTGAAATACCAGTGAGGAAAACAATAAGTTACAAAACCACTGCTGGCAAAAGCAATTAAATTAGCATGGCAGCAGATTAACACCATTAAGCACATTATGGATTATGGGCTGAGAACAGTAGCATCTGCAGTTACATTAGGAAGGCATGCAAGGCTCACTTTGCATACCTGATCTTTCACTTCCCTGTCTTTGAGTGAAGCTGGATAGGAGCAGGGCTGATTACGACCTGTGGCCAAGACATTCTGGTAATATGCGTAGTGTCTGAATATATATGTGTCTTCCATATAACAAAATTGTAGGAGTGTCATCACGCAGCCCCCATTGGAGGATTAGTAGTGCTGCATCACTATCCTGTGTTTGTATGAAGTCAGGGTGGGGTGGGGGGAGGAAGAGAAGGCAGGTTGCGCCGCAGCAATATCCATGGTGTGGGAGCAAGAATGGGAACAGAAGGCAGAGAGGGGGGACAGTGGTGATTTAAAACAATGGCAAAAATTTGAGTAAAGCAGGGGTGGAGGCACATTGAGAGGGGGGAAAAGTTGTAGCCAGTAATCATTAAAGGAGCTAGGGAACATGTTGCCAAGCATATTATGCCCAGGCTCACCATCTGCCCATAAAGGGTATGACAGCCCTCTTTCATCCATAAGCCCAGCGGACCACTAAAAGCTTTCCATAAGGTGGTTAGTGGGTCAGCCCCTTCATGTGGTACCCAAAGATTACCAGGTTTGCTTTGCAAAGTTATTTTTCCAGCAGCAAGTATGACAAAGAGATGCCCTCCCACCTTATTCTGACCATAGTGTTCTTGGACATACCTTTGCTGCCTGCTCCACTCCCCCTGCCGCCCGAGAACAGGAATTTGGGCATGCCATGAAATGTTCTTCTGGTCAGCAGGAAGTGGAGCAGACAGGCCTGCACATGCAATCTTAGAACAACCAGATTACGTGGGGTGGTTTATGCATCTCTTTTGTATTATTTAGCAGCATTTCTGATAGGGATACTGTTGGACTCTTCCTTCCTCTCTCTTTCTCTCTCTTCTTTACTACTGTTCTGTTGGTGATCAATGTAATCTGCTAATGGCTTTTTGTTTATAAGCAATTTATTTGCTGAGGCCAAGTCCTGAAACTGAGGTCAAGTCCTGAAAATTCCTCCTCTTCAGGAAGGACATAAAGTTTTTCTCTGCCTTTTTCCTGAAGAGGAGTTAACCTTTTGTTGTCAGCTCCATTCCTTGCTGGCCATAAGAACATTTATGGTATGTAAACCTTTCCGTTCTGACTCCAGAGTCTTGTTTGCTCTACCCTTCCTTCCATACATAGCTTGTGTATGAAAGTATAAAAGTGCCTCCAACATCGGCCAGTGTTAGCAATACTGAAGGAAGATCGGAGGCACTTATCTAGCTTTTATCTTAAGTTGAAGGTGGGGGGGTGAGCCCCCTGCTGTAAACTAAAGATGGGAAATAACAATTTAAATTATAATGGCAATGATAATAGATATACTGCTGTCTCTTATAGATCAATTGAACTGCCCCAGAGCACTTCCAGCCTTTGTACAGTGAACAATTTTGCAGTGTGTGTGATCCTCCAATGGTATTTATGGGAAAATATCTCACACTTCATTTGTTCAGTCTAAATCAGAAATGTTTATTGCAATGTGCAAGAGCATTAGAAGTAGTTACTTAGACAAATTAAATGATTCCATGCAGTAGCTTTGAAAAGTCTCATTCCTATGCATTGAATAATTTTCATAATTATGCGCAGAGAGCCCCAAAAAAGTAAATTTACATTGTTATTCATAACATTTATGTTCCACCCTGTTGGTTTAAATGTCAGCAGCCTATCCGGAGCCCATCTGTAAGCTAATAATGCCTCGCATACACAAATGTTTAAATAACATTAAGGTTTCAATACCACAGTATTAAACTACATTATCTGTCTTTAACTTCTTTTAATGTGGATTGCTGCAGAGTTCTTTGGAGCCGACACAATCTGAATTTTTAGATTTCAAGATATTTTAGTGCATTCCTCTTATAACAGCTCTGCTGGAATCATTATAGTCTTTTCATGCAAATATGCAATTAGGACATTCTAAAAAATACATATGATGGACCTAGTAATCTGGAAAAGCTCCTTTGGGTATTCAGTGAATGTAATTGAGTTTTTCCTTTAAACCCTGCTATGTTTTTTGAGCCTTATAACTGTTTGGGGATGGGGTGGGGGGCAATTATTTTCCTTGGTATTAAATAAAACATTAAGCTTCTTTAAAAAATGCATTATGAACATGATCATGGCCATGCTAAATTGCGAGCACAGCTATTTGGGATTGCTATGGAGTGTCGAATTCTGCAAGCACATGATCTCGTGAATAACTAATTTTATATTAGCAATGCTGCTGACAGTGTTAAAGGTATCTATGTGTCTGTAGTGCAGCTGCATGAAAAAATGCCTGCAAGCAGTTGATGGAAAGATCTGGAGGCAAACTGATAGGCGCAGGAGACTGATGATGCACCATCTATATGGCCCACACACGCCTGACACTTAGGACATCAACAAAATGTTAAGTAACATGGGACTTCTCATATTCCCAAAAATATGCAGAATTCCCCATCTAGTACAATTTTCTCCATGTTCTGCCATTTGCACTGTTTATTTTCCTGCTCAGCTAATGGTAGCCAGCAGTGTGTGGCAAGGGTTGGACGACTCAGAGTGGAAGATCTAGGGATGCCTGAATTGGGGCAAGGCTTTGTTCTCATTCCAAGTGAATATGAATAAAGACCTCAAAGGGGCTTCCATCGCCGGCACATCCACAGCTGCCACTTTGCCTGCCTTTCTGTTTGCTTGCCTGGAGGTAAGTTTCCTTGCCTTCTGGCAGGAGAAAGAAGAGGCAGAGATGGCCTTGGTACCGTAGCTGACAGCACAAAAGACTTGTGTTTGAGCATCCGATCGATTGAATGCTCAAGACGTGGCACTGGAGAACCACGGGGGGCTGCTATGCTCACAACCCTTCCTCCTCCTCACTCCCCTTCCTTCCTTTAATGCCTGGGGCTTAGTTTAAAACATTGTTTCATTTCGTTTCATTGTATCTTTGCTGATGTAGTTTATGCTATATGCAGTGCAATGCAGTTACCTTTCTTAGGTTCTGAGTTTTGCTACTGTTTGTGTCCTGTTTGAATTAAGCCACGTTACCTGCCGTGTCTAAATCAGTAATCTCGTTTGAGCAATTTCTCCACGGGTTGGAGGGATTGCTCCAAACCACAGTTTGCTGGTTTCAGGTATCATGGCAAACTGTGGTTTAATGCAAAAATGAACTAAGGAATGAAAGCCTTACACACAAAAGAAGGAAAAGTCATAGGGAGAGGAAACATTTCAGTGCACAGCACTTGTTCCTGATTGTCCAAAATCATGGTTTGTTTAGGGGCTTGTTTGAATGCATTCATATAATTGGCAGATTGATCTAAGAAAGACTGCATTAATTATATTATGTTTTCTCCAAGTGAGTAGACCTACCATACTTTTGAAACCAGCAAGGACATAAAGTCTTACAGATGCATTTGGAGAGGAAATCTATGGCTATTTCAACCACCTTCTTTATTTACAAATCCCAGGCAGATGCCACATTACTCAGCTAGTTATTTGTGAATTACCATGAGCCGTCCAAATCTTCAGATCAAGTTTTCCTTCTCCCATTTGCTTTGGGGGGAAGAAGAAAATCACTACATTGGTGTTGGAGAAGCTTCACTGTGTAAAATTCATTTTGGCCAATTTCCACTAATGTCAGCTTGCTATTATTCTCAGCTACTTTCTTGCTCACCTCCATCTTTGGTTCAGAGCAAGCCTAAGGATATGGACTCAGTCTTTCAGTAAGCAAGGCATTACAATTTGTAAGAAAAGTGGGTGGCTTAGGGGCAAGAATTCCATATTGTTGCTAGCTATATATTGCTACCACAGATGAAGACTCAGCAGTCATTTGAGGAAACAAATAAACCTCCCACCTTTCTGCCAATGGCAGTTCAAGGGTTTGTGTTTGTTAAAGTACATCCTAGAGCAACGCTGAACACTTCATAAGTTCCATGTGTTTGCAACTTGCCTGGGACTGCAAAACAAGCAACTCTTTACCAAGGTAAAGAGGTATGTATTTAGCATCTGACAAAAATGGTATAGTGAAGGTGCCAGATGAACCTCTGTTATCAGACAGTTCTACAACTTTGGGGCAGCCACAGAGAATGCCCTTCCCTGGACTGCCACCCACTGAATATCTGAGGGTGGTGGAACTACCAAGAGTACCCCTATGTTGAACTTCTCACCAGAGAGTGTGTGTAGGGAAGGAGGCAGCCTTTCAGATATTTCCTGCCCTCCAATGTTTCTCCAATGAAAATAGGGACGTCCCATTCCATAATGATATTTTTACTATTTATACCCCACACATCTTACTGGGTTGCCCCAACCACTCTGGGCAGCTTCCAACATATAGAAAAGCATAAGAAAACATTAAGAAACCTTCCCAATACAGGATTGCCTTCAGAAAGCTTGGGGGGGGGGTCAGATAACTCCATACCCTCCAAAATTTCTCCAATGAAAATAGGGACGTCCTAAGGAAAAGCGGGACATTCTGGGATCAAATCAGAAACCAGGACAGCTTCTCTAAATCAGGGACATCCCTGGAAAATAGGGATGCTTGGAAGGTCTGATAATAAGCCTAAGAAGTCATTTAGCAACACAACTAACATCAGCAACTTGAATGGGGCCAAGAAATGAACTGGCAACCAGTGCTGCTGTTTTAAAGCAGGAGTGGTATGATTTCTGAAAGGAAGCCCAGTCAGTAACCTGGCTGCTGCATTTTGGACAATTTGCAGTTTCCGATCAGCTTTCAAGGACAGCCCAGTGTAGAGTGGATTGCAATAACCCAATCTGGAAATTACCAGGGCATGGAGTGCCACCAGTAAGTCACTTCTGTCCAAAAGGGGTCTTACCTAGTGAACTAGCAGTAGCCGGAAATGGGCACTTTCTAGCCTTTAGATTCCAGTGACCGTGTTGGATTCAGAAACACCACGAAGCTGTGGACCCGCTCCTTCCAAACAAAAACAGGATTATGGCAAGACTGATAATCATGACAAGATGATGGCTATGTCAACAGTATATTGACATGTGCTAGAGTTCATGGAGTGTCGTATCTGTACTCCTTTTTTAGTGCAGTGCTATATGCTTCCTGTCCCCCAGGCTGCATCTGAAGAACATACAAAGGCTCTCTCAAAACAGCTGAGCTGATTTCCCAACAGCCCTCAACTTCCAGATACCAAAGAAGAAGAGAAGTAAAAGGAGACCCATATGACAAACGTTGCTTAATGTGATGCTGTCCTGTCACAGGTGGATGAACTGCAAATATATTGACTGGTAGGTTTTGGTTGGCATTTTTTTTTTAAGTGATCTAAAAGACAAACCCAGTTTTGCTTTCATTTCTTGACATGAAAAAATGCAAAACAAAAGGGAGAGAGATTGAGGGGGGCTGCCTCAAAGGAACTAAAAATGATTTCTCTGCTGTTAAAACAGAACTTCAGTTTGGGGGAGAGGAACTAAGGAAGGTTAAATTTTGCCTGGTGCATCTTAGCTAATTCCTTTCAACAAGCCCACATTATTTGATCTGTACACCTAACCCTGATCTTTAATATTCTAAAACTCACTAGGTTGACAATGCTTGGCAAAGATAAGGATAAGCACTGTGAATCCTGCCGTTAACTGGATGGCTGTGGTACTTTTATGAAGTTAGCGCCTGTCCTTATAATGACATTTATGCTCAGGTATTAGTCATTAGCCTTTAATCTGCCATCAGTTAGTCCTTTTATCATACACCGGCTTCCCTTGACTTTCCTGTTTGTAATATTAAAACTGCAATTAAACTGAGCCCTGTGCAGCTGGGTGCCTTTACTTGCGCTGGTGCTTCAGCAGGGACTCCCAACCATTCCACTCCAGGAATATTTCAGTCTCCTGGTATGAAAGTGCAGCTTGCGGTTTGAGGGAAGAGTGTGGTGAAGTGGCAGTGAAAATGAAAACATCTGCCTGCCTGCCATCTCTGGATTGCAGCCGTTAAATGGTCCAGAAAGAAGTCGTGGCAGGTGAAGAAGAAGAGGAGTTTGGATTTGATATCCTGCTTTATCACTACCCGAAGGAGTCTCAAAGCGGCTAACATTCTCCTTTCCCTTCCTCCCCCATAACAAACACTCTGTGAGGTGAGTGAGGCTGAGAGACCTCAAAGAAGTGTGACTGGCTCAAGGTCACCCAGCAGCTGCATGTGGAAGAGCGGAGACATGAACCCAGTTCCCCAGTTTACGAGTCTATCGCTCTTAACCACTACACCACACTGGCTCTTTTAGATGAAGCAGCCTAAAGCTGGGCATAAGCACTATTTGGCCATGGAAGCAACTTGAGACTCCGGTGGCAAGTTGGAATCCGGGAGTACTACAGACTACACACCTGTTCCTTCAGGGAGGGTGCATCCGGATCCTTACATCCCCCCCTCAATGACTGCATATTCATACATTAAAATTTAGTGTGTGGAAGGCATTCAGCAGTGCATGCGAGAGAGGTGTGGGGTGGGCAGCGATCCTTGATGTGAGAACAGCAGTGTTGCAAGTCCTTGTTTTCATCTGTAAAATGGTGGATGGTTAGAGTCCCATTCGATTTCAGCACTACTGTGTAAACATGCTTGGGAGCCGTAGGGAAGGTTAAGTGGGCACTGTAATATATAATAAACCTTTGCTGGTCATTGACCGTATTAAAGATATTTGAATTTATATAATAAACCATGTTAAGGCCAGGAGTTGGGAACCTCAGGCATGGGGGCCCCCTCTTTGTGTGGCCCTCAGGGCCCCCCGGGCCTTGAGCCTCACCTCACTCCACACCTACTTCAAATGCTTTTGCCTCACTGGAATGTATCCTTGAACGGTGATAATGCCTCTTTCTTGCCTGTGTGGTTTGTGTCTGTGTGGAAACCTGACTGCTGCAAGGCTTAAATGCAGTCTGCTATGAAAAGGTAAGTCTCTCAGAATATGTTCCAATCAATCCGCTGGATTTTAATCTCTCAGAATATGTTCCGCTCATATTCTAAGTTGGTCTATGCAATTACATATTGTGATATGATATGGTGAATTGTTTTTTGAAATAGAAGTTATACTGTTACATACTGCCCGTTACGTCGTGTGTGTCGTTACCAGTATTGTTTTTACATAACAAAAGGTTCAGCAGTGTTTTGTATGAAAAGGTAAGTGCCACATCTGTTGCCGCACCTGGTGTTGCTTCTGGCCTCAACCACTATTTGCCCCAACCCAGAGGTTTGTCTATGAGGGAATGCAACCCCCCTTGTGTGAAATAGACCTGGACGTCTTGCTGCTAGAGGCAACACAGAAAAGCCCCACCTCTGTGCATCCTCTGTGATCCCTCCTCCTGCTCCACTGTGCCCCCCCTTGCTGTGTGGTGCATGTGTGGTGGTGGGCAGGCAGACACATGGAGGAGGAGGTGGTGGCAGCAGCCGACAAGCACAGGGCATGCTTCATGGAGGCTAGATCTGCCACTCTTCCCAGCTTTCCAGAGCCTGCCGCCCTGAGGCAACCGCCTTACCTCACCTCATGGGCCCTGGTGGAAAGCATTGCAGGAGCTCATTAGGAACAGTGCCAGATTAAACCGTATGGAGGCCCATAAGCAGTTGACATCTCAGGGAGGTGGGAAATAATCTCCTAGTAAGTTTTTTAATTTTACCAACCAAATTTTAATAGGCCAATTTTATCACATGGTACTATTTTGATCTGTTGTTGCGGGGCCCCCTAAAAGGCGTATGCAGCCTCCTCTGCCTGTTTGGTAATCCATCACTGATTAGGAAGACTGACTCACTTATTGTATCAACGTGTAAGAGAAGCCGGGCAGACTATTCCATCTCCTGGCACCCACGTGTACAGCATGAAGGTCTGCAGAGAGGGAGCTGCTTCTTCCCTGCAGTTGATGGTGCAATACGCACAGAGGGCAGTAGGTGGAGCCAGTTGGACCATGTGATGTTGGGAGCAGGACTAGTCCGTACAGCCTTGCTCACTGTTCACATGTTGTCAGAGACCGTGCTAAGGAGGGCTGCACAGATGAGGAATGGTGGGAGCGTCCCCCTCCCCCTCCCCCTGCTCCTACTCTTGAATCTTCCCAGGAGCAGGAGGACAGTATAGATTTGGAAGAGTGGTTTGCAGAGGGACATAGTTCAGAAGGCAGAAGTTGGGAAATATTGGATGGGGAACAGCTAGAAGAAACATTGGAAAAGAGAGGGTTAACAGATTCACAGAGGGACAGCATCCCTCTGCTCAACCCAAGGTCAAGAAGAGCTCGGAAAGTGTCGAAACAGAAAGCACAGAGGGTACAAACTCAGATTAAGAAGGTGCAGGAGTGACGTAGATTAATAGGGACAGAAGGGGGTGTGATCCTTAATTGGGAGCACCGCTATTTCTAGGAAATGTGTTCTTTGTTCTCTTGCTGTGATTATTAAAGTTTCTAACTGGTAAGATGTTCCTATCTTTGATCTGCTTATCTACTGCCATGGGGGGGGGGGGGAAGCCGATTTCCCAGAGTCTGACACATGTGGATAGATTGTGTGAGTCGTTCTTCTGAGCAAGGCTGGTCCTTCTGGCCGTGTGCAGTGTCAGGTGTTGCCTTGCTATATGTATCTTATGCATGCGTAACAGCTGGCATCCCTGACAGATGTCTGCAGATCTTTATGAGACCTTATTTCTTTCTCAGAGATTTGCATGCAGCTTTTTGCAGCATTCTACAGTGGGTTTTCTAGTCCGCTAACAAAGTAATAATGATATTTATTGTTCTGTTTATCATTAAAATGCCAAGAGGCCCACCGTTAAAATGCCAGGACACCCAGAGTCCAACAAAATAGTCAAGGGAACAAAATCACCATCGCGTTTCAGAATGATTTCCCATTAAATTTTATTTTTATTAATATTTAATGCAATAAAACAACATATTAGGCTGCTGTACTTAACGTTCCAGCTATGCTGCAATTATTGCCCATCCTCTTAGGCCCCTTCATCACAAAATAATCTGGCTACAGGCATGCATGAAGCTCACCCCTATTTCATCTTTCCAGTTCCATTGTTGCTGTTCTTTGTCCAAATCCTAAAAGTCCTCGCAGGCAGACAAAGGTCTTTTTTCTCCCCCATTTTGGTTATGGATTTGAATGTGCTATTAACACAGTGGAGACCAAATATGTCATTGGCAGCTGCAGGCATTGGTTTACAATACAAATGTGTAATGATTAAGTCACTTAGTAAAAAAAAAAGGGGGGGGGAGAAGGGAAGCAAGAGAGAACACACAGACCAACATTTTCTGATTTTGAGCCTTTGTGTTTGAATCTGGAACAAAGCATATTGTATTTGAAATAAGATAAGAAGCTGCTTCCCACATAGACGGAATAATTATCAGTAATTTGTAGCCAAAATGAGCCTTAAACAAAATATAATTTGGAATAAATCCATCCACCCATCTGAAATGAGTTGCAGTGTATATGTGTATATGTGTGTGTGTGTGTGTGTGTGTGTGTGTGAGATTAACTTATGGTGGTGGGGTGGGTGTGGATGTCAGGTATTGGTAGGTTACTATTGTTCAAGTATCTCTTCTCAGATCATATGCCTTAAAGCTTTGAAATTTGTTGCAGTTCCCCTTTTTGTGTGTGGAGACAAATCTTTTCCCCAAGTCCTATATGTAGAAGAATGGCCATTACCTGGTCTGTATTTACCTTGAGTCACATGGCCATAGATATCAAATGGCAATTAGGGATTGCCTTATTATTATGACACAATGGCCTGAAGGGTTGGGGCGAGGGGCATGGAGTTTGCTCTCTGGGGAAGAATCCTGCTAATAGAAGTTTGGCTTCTTCCCGTGTCTCCACCATGCAAATGGATTGTTCAGCCAGATAAGTGTTTGCACTAGAGCTGGAGAGGTCCTTTTGCAGCAGTATTAGTGCCCAAGGCATTTAAAAATAAATAAATCACACAATAGCTGCATTCAGACATAATAATATTCCTCTCAGAGGATGATGAGGATGCGCTGTCAGACTCCAAACCTTTTATTATGAGGAGTATTCATCAGCTTACCAACTATCCAGGCTGTTTGTGTTGGAACAACCTGCTAGCAAAGTCAGATCATGTCCAGAGAGAAAAGAAATCCTTATAACACTTAACTGAGGAAACTGAACAAGCCACAGTGTATAATCTGAGACAAAAGAAATGGAGAGAGTTTGTCTTGCTTTCTTCAGGCCTTGTACACAACAGGCATCATTCAGTTTGCAACTCAGCTAGTGATAGTGTTAAAATCAACTAGCCAAGAAGGGGATGCGTGATGTTGCTTAGCATCCAGGCAGAGAAGCATGATGTTTGCTGAGGTAACAGATGCCCTGGTTGGTTGTGCAGTTCTGAGGGAGTTTTCTCCTCTGTATGTTTGGTTGAATGTCTCCCTACCGTCTGATGTTATTTACTTCAAGATACTTCAAGAAACTCTTGAAGAAACACCTGAAGTTTCTTGAGGTAAAAAAAAAGATAAAGCATCTCTGTTCCTTTCCCCTCAAATTATACACTGTGTTTTGTTCAGTTTTGCTCCGTTAAGTGTCACTAGGTCTGGACTCCCATTTGCATTATTTAAGTGACTTAACAGTTTGCTGCCTCAGAGGAACCAACTGTAGGATCCAGCAGCCAATGCAGGTGTACTCTGCCTATTAAACAGTACCTCAGGGAAAGACTTCAGGCCAATCCTGTGCAACTTCACCTGTAGGGTGGGGATATGGTCGCCACAAATTTATCCCAGGATATATAATGACTTGTATATACAGTCTGGTAGCACTTGGCTCCTGCTTAGCTGGAATATATAGTAGGTTTTTTTAAAAAAAAAACAAACAAAAAAACAGAAACATGAAGCCCCATTTACAGTAGGAACTGAATCTGAGAAAACCATTGAGATACTTCTTGGGTGTGGGTGGCAGAAGGGATAAAATGCTTTTTACCCAATGTCCTCCACAACCTGTGCAGGGAGACTTCAGTACTTTTTAATAAAGAATTTGCAAGGAGATTTTTTTTTTTTAAAAGTTGAGAATAAATCCCCTTTTAAAAAGCAACAGCAAAAGAGTAAAACAACAGCCTTCTTTTTAAACGGAGGAAAGCAAAGACAATCATATGTAGTAGACCTTCAGTCTGTTTCTTAAGATGCCCACGTTTTTAAATTATAAAGCTTAAAGAAAAGTGCAAGGTGAGGATGTTTATTGTCGGGCAAATGGTGGGATTTTCTGGTTGTTGTCGTTTTTTGGTCCAATTCCTTTTAGACGGTTGAGGAGGACATTGTTTAAAAGCATGTTCCCTTTCCGCTCCCCTGAATTTCCACCAGGAGAACAAAGAACAAAGTGTCCCGATTGTATTCCCTGCTCGGACATTGCTTAAATGTGGTGCCGTCAGATATTTTGTGTAGGCCAGACAGGTTGGTTTGAATGTTTGTGGCATTCTGTTCCATCTCCTGCATTACCCCTGCAACAGCTTTTACCTTTTATAATAAGTGTAGGCTTACCGTCACTTCAGAGAGCAAAGCTGTGCAGCAAGTAATCCCTTCTGAGAACTGCCATCCCTTCCTATCGGTTCCCTTTTGTTTGAGTGACTTATTAGATGCCCTCTCTCTATCAAGCATGAGAGGCTCAGCAGACGGCATCCTCCCCTTTCTTTCTTTGTACTGGTGAATCCTAAATGCCACATGTAAGACGTGGGCTTGCTCCCTGCGAGGCTCCTGCTGCTTAATTCTTGGCACAACATGTGAGGTGTCTTTTAGAGGCCTCGGCTACCTATCTGCTCAGCTCCCTAACCTCTCTAGAGCCGAAACGATTTGATGCAACGAAAAACTAATCCGTCCAGCGCGCATCCATGTGCCCTGAATAGCAGGCATGACAACCGTGTAATCAGAAATATAGATGTATGGGAGTGCTGTGTTGCACAGGCCGCATTTTCCACATCAGGCTCCTGCCAAAGTGGGGGGTGGGGGTGGGAGGCCTTTTAGCTGGAACTTTTGCCAAAATTCCTGCCTTAATCAAGACCTGAGATCCACATCGCTCCTTAAACACCTACAAGACAGGCAATGTGCATAGGTGTCTCCTTCCGTAGTTTCCCCTCTTTCCAAAAGGGGAAACAGAGACAGAGCACAATTCAAAGTGTTGGTGCTGACCTTTAAAGCCCTAAACGGCCTCGGTCCGGTATACCTGAAGGAGCGTCTCTACCCCCATCGTTTTGCCCGGACACTGAGGTCCAGCGCCAATGGCCTTCTGGCAGTTCCCTCGCTGTGAGAAGCCAAGTTACAGGGAACCAGGCAGGGGGCCTTCTCAGTAGTGGCGCCCGCCCTGTGGAATGCCCTCCCACCAGATGTCAAAGAGAAAAACAACTACTAGACTTTTAGAAGACATCTGAAGGCAGCCCTGTTTAGGGAAGCTTTTAATGTTTGACGGACTATTGTATTGTAATATTTTGTTGGAAGCAGCTCAAAGTAGCTGGGGTAACCCAGCCAGATGGGCGGGATATCAATCAACCATCATCATCATCATCATCATCTGTTAATTGCAATAGGAGGGAGGTGACAGTTGCCTCATTTTCTTCAGGATGTATTTTATTATTTGTTTTAAAACGGTTCTAAATGTACATACATACATACATACCTCTCAGCTGCGTATGAAAATACAACATGAACGCATTAAAGCAGCATCATAAAAACAGAGATAGAAAATCAGAAAAAAACCTTAGCAAAGCCATATTGTAAATATGGATAAAAGCAGGAATTCAGTCATAACAGTGTCCAATCCGGGAAAGCCTTGGAAAAGTGGGGGTGAGTGAGGAGAGAGCCTTTACAAGTTGTCCGAAGGAATTGATTGATGGCGCCTCATGTTTGGCAGAAGGAAGGGCATTTCAGAGTGCAGGGGTGATGACAGGAAATGCCAATTTTTGGGTCACCACCCTGGTTCCTTGAGGAAATTTTTCCCAGATGATCTAAGTCATCTTACAGGTCTGTACAGGAGTAGGATGGGCCCAATATAAGCATGTAATAAGTCCCATAATTTAACTCCCCTTACACCCTTCCCTGAGGGGACGCAGGTGGCGCTGTGGTCTAAACCACTGAGCCTCTTGGGCTTGCTGATTGGAAGGTTGGTGGTTCAAATCCCCGCGATGGGGTGAGCTCCTGTTGCTCGGTCCCTGTTCCTGCCAACCTAGCAGTTCGAAAGCACGTCAAAGTGCAAGTAGATAAATAGGTACCACTCTGGCGGGTAGGTAAATGGAATTTCCGTGTGCTGCTCTGGTTTCTCCAGAAGTGGCTTAGTCATGCTGACCACAAGACCTGGAAAAACTGTCTATGGACAAACGTCGCGCCCCTCGGCCAGTAAAACGAGATGAGCGCCACAACCCCAGAGTCGTTCGTGACTGGACTTAACTGTCAGGGGTCCTTTACCTTTTACACCCTTCCCTGAACATATTATCTCCCTGTGCGAACAAATAAGAATGAAATTGATCTGAGCCAGAAATGACATGTGTAAACTTTGCACAACTAAACCAAACTGTGCGTTTTCTCTTGTTCGATTCATTCAGTTGCTAAGTGGAATGTTTAGGTTTGTGGCCTTGGTATGAATGTGTTGTTTGTGATTGTATTTCACATGCTTGGGTAGGTGATGGGAATCCTCATACCTCAAAGAGTTGTGTCTCTTCTTATGCTTTTCTGCCTCTGGCCCGCTCCCAGCAAAGTCTCACCCTCCGTCAGCTTAATATTATCCTCTGGCGAGCTGAATTATGCAGCTGAGATGACTATATGAATTCTAAAGTTGATATGGAGACGAAGTCAGATTATCCTCAGGCACCTGCACCCTAACAGTCCTTTCCCATTCACATGCATTCAGCGATAATGGATCCTGAAGTGGCCGGGCCAGCAAACTAGCTCCTTCATGGTATCACCTAAAATAGATGACATAATAAAGCCAATACTCCTGGCAGCTTCAGTGTGTGTTCCACTTCTGAAGCGGAGACAAAGAGCTTTTGCACTGCTAAATGGCCTTGGTCCTGTATACCTGAAGGAGCATCTCCACCCCCATCATTCAGCCCAGACACTGAGATCCAGCGCCGAGGGCCTTCTCGTGGTTCCCTCATTGAGAGAAGTGAGGCTACAGGGAACCAGACAGAGGGCCTTCTCGGTTGTGGCGCCTGCCCAGCGGATGTCAAAGCAATAAACAACTATTTTACTTTTAAAAGACAACTGAAGGCAGCCCTCTTTAGGGAAGTTTTTAATGTCTGATGCTGTACTGTTTTTAATATTCAGTTGGAAGCCGCCCAGAGTGGCTGGGGAAACCAGATTGGCAGGGTATAAATAATAAATTATTATTATTATTATTATTATTATTATTATTATTATTATTAAAGGCAAAAAATATTCTCGGCATAGGGATGCCTATATCCTGGGAGCACTTTTTTAAAAAAACTGTTTTGAAGAGGGCTGCTCCCCTTAGGTCATGGTAGTCACCGACACTTCTCATTTGAGCAGCTCTTCAGAATTTCAGACCTGGATATTCTCCATCCCCTCTTTCTTCCACTATCAAATTGGTGTAAACTATCAAATTGGTGTATGTTGTATGTATTTAACCCAAGAAGGGGAATGTGAGATGTATGTGTCTTTGTTAACAGCCTTTGGGAGTGAGAGCATTTGGTATTACGCAAGCCATTTACTGGGGTAACCAAAGCAGGATCTGATTGTCCAGGAGGGAGACCAGTCTGAGAACCCTAGGCACACTACCTCAAGTTGTATGATGGAAGAAGGCAGATCATGCATATAATAAAAATTTAGTATGAGCAGCTAAGGTAGGAGATCAGTTATAACAACCCTTGAGCAAAACTGCCAATGAGATGATACATTTGGGGTGCTTGCTCTTCGGGAACCATTTTAAATGGCTCTTTGTCAAATACTTTGACAAAATCAGCAAGGAAATCCCCTGCTGTCCTGGACAGGTGTTGCTGGCCCCCCCCCCCATTGCTGCTGGGAGCAAAAAGGCCACTAACTTAGTGAGGAGAGAACCCAATACCAGCTACTTGGAAATTGGGATGCCTTCATTTAGGAACTGAAAAAGCTCTCCCTGCCTCCCGTCACCCTGAAGGAGATATTTTCAGGAATCTTTGGAGTTGCACTTCAAAATGCAAACAACTTAGCTTCAAAGGGGTTCAGTCTGCAAATATCACCCTAAAATTCGCAAAAGTGAATTTTGCAAATATGGCTGTGTTCTACTTTCAGAGGCAGGGAGGTCTTGAATACCACTTTCTGGGAGTCACATGCAAGGAGAGGTGAAGAATTATGCATGGAGTTCAGAGTACATAATGCAACTTTTCATTTAATCAAGATATAGTTTTGAAAAATGAAGCAACCAACGGGCATGGTGATAGGTGAAAGTGAAAGACAGAATCTGAAGCAGAGATGGCTGTGAAGGAAAAAAAATCATACATTTGAAAAGAAATAGTGTATTATCCCTCGTTTGCTTTTTTAAAAGCAGAGCCTTTGTGCTCTTGATCTCTGCAGGCCAGTGTGCAGCTTTAACATGAAGCAATGCTAATGAGCATTTGGAGCCGTTAATTTATGATGCATCTGACAGCATTGTAGTGAATTGGGTATGAGATGCATGTGATTATGTCGGCATGCTGAAGAATAAACCAGCTGCTATTTGTTCTGTGAGCATACAGAGAACACCCTCTCGTTAATGGCCCATAGCATGATCTGGCATCTGGTAAACTAATACGTTGTCATCTTTACCATGAAAGTCGCCACAAATCATTAATGAATGCAGCAACCATTCAACTTCTTATGTTGTCTGAAACACACCAATTACTGTAAAAGTGTTCCTATTAGCAGCATGATTGAATGATAGCAACCGGAGAGTAACTTGTTAGCACAAACTCTTGTTGTAGAGACAGTAATGAACTGCTCACTCCAGCACTTGTTATTCCCTTTTAATCAGGAAGGATGGTTAGAGTTGATTATTTATATTGGTACTTTGCATCAGCACCCAAGGTAACAAGCACAAAACTATTTCTTGGATGCTTCCGCTGATGGTATCCACGGCTGGCTTTTGCAAGAGACAGGAAGGCAACAGGATGGGCTGGTGATCATAAAACAGAATAATAGAATCATGGAGTTGAAGGGACCCCAAGGGTCATCTAGTCTTAACTCCTCACAATGCAGGAATCTCAACTAAAGCATCAAAGACAGATATCCATCCAACCTCTCCTTAAAAACCTCCAGTGAAGGAGAGTTCACAATCTCCTGAGGGAAAGGAATGCTGTGATCACCAACAGTCAGCATGGATTTCTGAAAAATAAGTCATGTCAGACTAACCTGATCTCGTTTTTTGACAGAATTACAAGCCTGGTAGATGAAGGGAACGCAGTGGATGTAGCCTACCTTGATTTCAGCAAGGCATTTGACAAGGTGCCCCATGATATTCTTGTAAAGAAGCTGGTAAAATGCGGTCTTGACTATGCTACCACTCAGTGGATTTGTAACTGGCTGACTGACCGAACCCAAAGGGTGCTCATCAATGGTTCCTCTTCATCCTGGAGAAGAGTGACTAGTGGGGTGCCACAGGGTTCTGTCTTGGGCCCGGTCTTATTCAACATCTTTATCAACGACTTGGGTGATGGACTCAAGGGCATCCTGATCAAATTTGCAGATGACACCAAACTGGGAGGGGTGGCTAACACCCCAGAGGACAGGACCACACTTCAAAATGACCTTGACAGATTAGAGAACTGGGCCAAAACAAACAAGATGAATTTTAACAGGGAGAAATGTAAAGTATTGCACTTGGGCAAAGAAAATGAGAGGCACAAATACAAGATGGGTGACACCTGGCTTGAGAGCAGTACATGTGAAAAGGATCTAGGAGTCTTGGTTGACCACAGACTTGACATGAGCCAACAGTGTGACGCGGCAGCTAAAAAAGCCAGTGCAATTCTGGGCTGCATCAATAGGTGTATAGCATCTAGATCAAGGGAAGTAATAGTGCCACTGTATTCTGCTCTGGTCAGACCTCACCTGGAATACTGTGTCCAGTTCTGGGCACCACAGTTCAAGAAGGACACTGACAAACGAACGTGTCCAGAGGAGGGCAACCAAAATGGTCAAAGGCCTGGAAACGATGCCTTATGAGGAACGGCTAAGGGAGCTGGGCATGTTTAGCCTGGAGAAGAGGAGGTTAAGGGGTGATATGATAGCCATGTTCAAATATATAAAAGGATGTCACATAGAGGAGGTTAGAAAGGTTGTTTTCTGGTGCTCCAGAGAAGCGGACACGGAGCAATGGATCCAAACTACAAGAAAGAAGATTCCACCTAAACATTAGGAAGAACTTCCTGACAGTAAGAGCTGTTTGACAGTGGAATTTGCTGCCAAGGAGTGTGGTGGAGTCTCCTTCTTTGGAGGTCTTTAAGCAGAGGCTTGACAACCATATGTCAGGAGTGCTCTGATGGTGTTTCCTGCTTAGCAGGGGGTTGGACTCGATGGCCCTTGTGGTCTCTTCCAACTCTATGATTCTATGATTCTATGAATGTGTTCCACTGTCAAATAGCTCTTACCTTCAGAAAGTTCTTTCAGATGCTTAGTCTGGTAACCTCGAGGTTAGATTACTGCAATGCGTTATACGTAGGGCTGCCTCTGAAGACGGTTTGGAAACTTCAGCAGAAGTGCAGAATTCAGCAGCCAGGTTGCTCACCTGGGCAAGATGGGTTAAGCATATTACACCGATCCTGGTCTGACTGCACTGGCTACCAATTAGGTTTTGGACCACTTCAAAGTGATGGTTTTGACCTATAAAGCCTTAAATGGCTCAGGAGTGCAATACCTCAAGGACCACCCCATTAGATATGAACCTCCCCAGACCATGAGAACATCTACTGAGGCTCTTATTTGTGTGCCTCCTCCACAAGAGGTCTGGAGGGTGGAAATACAAGAACGGGCCTTTTCTGCAGAGGTTCCCTGCTTGTGGAATGCTCTCCCCAGTGGAGGGTTCGGCTGGCACCTTCATTATACATCTTTAGGTGCCAGGCAAAAGCATTCCTCTTTAACCGGGCCTTTGGCTGATTGACATCCAATGTCCTTTTAAAATGTGTTGGGGAGAGAGGGTTATTGGGTTGCTTTTATTATGTATTTTTATATTGTGATTTTTATGTTGTGAACCACCCTGAGGCCTGCGGGTATAGGGCTGTATACTACTACTAGTTTAGGAGGCTTCTTTGGTCAGAACCGAGTACACACTTCCAAAGTTAATGCTAAATACATTACTTCTGGTAAATAGCTGCTAGAGAGCCATGAAAATTTGTGTCCCAGGCATTTTCTGAAATCCAAGTGGCGCATTGGTTGCCAGATGTGAGTCCTGCCCGCCCCTTCAGCACTCCTACCCAACTGCTTACTGAGTTGTGTATGTTCTGTGGTTTGTTTGACATTCTGAACTGGCTTAGGAAAATGGTGTTTGGTTTCCACAATACAGTTGACAATTACGAGCTGGATAAATCTGTGTTTTCCACCATGTAGTAATGAACTTTCGGTGCCTTGCTAACTGGGAGCCATGAATATATGGAACTGTCTTATAATTCACTTGGCTGAACAGCTGTCTAGGGCCCAAATGGAGGTCTTTCCTGATCGATTCTCAATTGGTGTATGCCAGGGATTGAACTGTGGACCTTCAACAACAAGCTATGCCCTGCGACCCCTTCTGGAAGTTGCAGCTAAATGACCATAACATGGGAAGTGTTTACTTTGCAGCTGTTGATTGATGAAATTGCAAAAAGGTGTCGTGGAGGGTGGCATGGGAACAGAATAAGGAATACCTCTCATTGGTTTGCAATGTGAAGTGGCTACGCAG
Organism: Podarcis pityusensis; assembly: GCF_964106645.2. NCBI lineage: Eukaryota > Metazoa > Chordata > Lepidosauria > Squamata > Lacertidae > Podarcis > Podarcis pityusensis. The sequence goes on from NC_138029.1 coordinate 104,207,454, forward strand.
AACCACTCATTTTAAAATAGGACTGTGAGGTAGATTTTGATTGCAATTGATGCCTGGTAATGGACCCTCATATAACTTAGGCTGGCACCAGATCCATAAAATGCTTTTGCAGTCCAGAGCGAAAAGCTATCTCAAGCTCTAGGTCTGCAGCTGAGACTGTAAACACAAGCAAAATCTACTCCACAGTTCCTTTTACCAAATGGAGGAGTATGTGAGAGGGAGACCTGGGAGCTGATTATTCACAGATCCTGGGTCTTTACATTCCTGAAAGCAGGGAAGTCAGCCAGAAGGCTATAAATCAACAATTGAGCTGCACCAGGCAGTGAATGAGCTTAGTAATGAGTGGCATCATGCTACAGCATTGTCTATTCACTTTAGAATGATAAAATAAAAGGCTGTGTGTCTTGGAAAGAGTAACAGCCTTATTCTTTTTGCCAGCTAATGGTGGACACATTATTTGAAATGGTAGAGCATTTAACTCAGGGATCAGTAAGCGGGATATTCCTTTTTACCCCTTTCCCTGATAAAATGTTTGGCATTTTAAACAGGGCTCACACCAGATTAAATTAATTTTAGCCCAGAGGTGGGGAACCTTTGGCTCTCCAGATGTTGCTGAATCACAACTCCCATCACCCCTAGCCATTGGCTATGCTTGCTGAGCCTGATGGGAGCTGTAGTTCAGCAACATCTAAAGGACCACAGGCCCCTCCTCCTGTTTTGCCCAATTATTTGCATTTGAATTGATGAATGGTGCAGTCCCAACCATAGATCTTCTGGGATGAGTGAGTTGGAATGTGGCAGGTATCTGGCAACTGGGTGGTATCTAGGCTAGCAAAAGAAGAAAAAAAGAAAAAAGGTGCTGTGTTGTTGTTTAGTCGTTTAGTTGTGTCTGACTCTTCGTGACCCCATGGACCAGAGCACGCCAGGCACTCCTGTCTTCCACTGCCTCCCACAGTTTGCTCAAACTCATGCTGGTAGCTTCGAGAACACTGTCCAACCATCTCGTCTTCTGTCGTCCCCTTCTCCTTGTGCCCTCCATCTTTCCCAACATCAGGGTCTTTTGCAGGGAGTCTTCTCTTCTCATGAGGTGGCCAAAGTATTGGAGCCTCAGCTTCAGGATCTGTCCTTCCAGTGAGCACTCAGGGCTGATTTCCTTCAGAATGGATAGGTTTGATCTTCTTGCAGTCCATGGGACTCTCAAGAGTCTCCTCCAGCACCATAATTCAAAAGCATCAATTCTTTGGTGATTGGCCTTCTTTATGGTCCAGCTCTCACTTTCATACATCACTACTGGGAAAACCATACGGACCTTTGTTGGCAAATTGATGTCTCTGCTTTTTATTATGTTGTCTAGGTTTGTGCTGTAGTTGCTTTGAAACTATTTCAAAGGCTTGTTCTCATGTGGGTCTGGCTCAAGTGGAAGTGTATCCAGTGTTCACCTCCAGATCCCATTCCCAAAACAGATTCCTCTGCTCATTCTGTCTGTCAAGGAAGTGTTCTGAAGCCTCAAGGCTGTATAAATCTAGCAAAACAGTACATATCTTGAAATAACACGAACAGCACTGGTAGGCGTGGTGTTGTCAACCCTTTGGAGAGCAGCAAGTGTCGGCAACCACTGGCATATATGTAAGCCCTCTGACTGTAGTCCCCCCCATTACTTCTCTTCATTTCAGTTTCGTGTCAGAGGTCCTTTTTATTGCCATTACACTAGCTGCATATTGTCTGGCGCTCTGGGCTGTACACACGAGTAAAATGTGCAAGATTTCTCTCTCTCTTCTCAAGATGGAGCGCGACTAGAAAATCCTATTTTCCAAAGGCCAGTCACCTCTCTCTGCACAATAATTCTGTCCTTCAAGTACTCGTTTCCTTTTTAAAGTTTATATCAGTAGTTGGAAAGGCTGCCTGAGGCGGTTTATTTTCTGTTACAACTCTTCTCTGTGTAAAGCATTTCCTCCTAAATCCTTTTAATGGATGACCTTTTCTTCGCTTAAGTTCATGCCCTCTTTTTTCTTTTCTCTGACGCGATTGCCTATAACTTTATATGGGGGTGCTGGTTCCCCCCCCCCTTTGCTTTTTTTGTTTGTTTTGTTTTGTTTCGCTTGGAATAGTAACCAGTGCTTTGGAATTGTAACCAGTTAATTTCTAGTCTTTTAGAATGGAGACCTAGCTGCAATAAGCCCATGGCATATTCAAGGCTTGGAATTGTCACAGGGTGTAATCCCAGCTCAGGGTCCATTGGAATGAGCAGTGGGAGTCAGTAACCTCTGCACTGTCCAAAATAATTCTGTCAGCTGGCTACTAGAGCACATGATTCAAGCTTCAAAATGAGGCTTTTTGTATCAACCACCTGCTTCATCTTACCATTCCATAGTGAGACCAAATTTTGGATATTGAAGTCATCCATGGCTGCATTACAGAGGATAATCCTTAGTTTGAAGCACAGTCTGATCCAAGTCCCGTCTATAGATAGACCACTGTTAGGGTGACGGAGAGCGGTGGTTTTGAAGCTGCTCATGAACAGTTAACGCCGAGATTAGCAGACTGAGCAGGATCACTGGGTCACAGTACTCCCCACTGTGGGAGTGTTCCTTTTTAAACTATGCCAATTATTTCTAGATTTGCATCTATTCATATAAATTAGCATATGCAACTTTTGTTCAGACCAGTGCCATATTTTGTCCTCTTGGCAATGAATTTCTACTCTTATGGCAATGTGTAAGTGGCCATGCTGTGCTCAGGACAATGTGGTTGTGTGGGCACAACTTTGCACTTGCAACTCAGGTTCATTATTAGAATGATGTTGCAGAGGTGCCCAAAGTTGATTTTCCTTGACCTTGCAAGTTCAAGTATGTAAACATCAAGGATAACCTTCGTACAGTCATACCTCGGGTTAAATTTGCTTCAAGTTGAGCGCGTTCGTGTTGCGCTCCTTCCGGGTTTCGCCGCTTGCTCATGTGCAGACGCTCAAAATGACGTCATGCGCATGTGCAGAAGCGGCAAAAAGCGACGCGCATGTGCACAGACGTACCGTCGCTAGATACGTTTACCTCTAGATGCGAACGGGGCTCCGGAACGGATCCCGTTCGTATCTAGAGGTACCACTGTATGGTGTTTTAGTAAGGTGATCAGAACATTGAATAGGAAACCTCAGTGAAACATTTTAAAAGAGTTTAGTAGAAAGTAACCAGGATAAATGCAGCAAGGAGATCAGGCTTACAAGTGGTAAAAGTTTAGATAAGTCTTAATAGTAATAGTCAGCAGATCTGTATTATAAAGGTCCAAGTGTTTGAGTACAGCTCTCTCTGCCCCTCTAATATGCTCGACGCAAGATTACTATCAGATTATTACTTGAGAATTTTCCATTGTGATAACCTTGAGTATCTTTTAATAAAATAATTATTTTCTTGATATTTCTTATAGATGAGGGTGGCTGAGTTGTGAAGAAGTCAAATGGAAAAACGTAACTTCTACCATCAGATTTCAGGAAAGTGGGTTATAGTGCCTTGGGAGCTTTTTAACTGATTAATTTTTAAAGGATGTATTAATACTAATTCAGCAAGGTAATAAGACAAAAAGGATTTAAGTATTTCTGCCTGGTAGAAAGAGCTTGCTAAAATGACTTTTCTGCTGTCACCATTATAAAAATAAAGAAACACTTCCAAGTATTTCTACAAAGGCTGTTTTATGCACTTAAATTTAGCCTTAATTGTTCTGGGTTATGTTTGGGACTTGTTTAATACATATGGGCTCTTTTTTTTAAATAACAGTTCCTCATTTTCCACATCATTTCTGTGTTCCCATTTTATCACATACCTTATTCAAAGCTCTTGTTATCTGCCCTGGTACCTATAGGTCTGGGTCAAGTCAGTGGAATGCATATTCACCAGCTGGCTGAGATGGGGTGGTGATTAGGGAAGTTGTGAGGCACTGGGAGCAGGTGAAGGCACACAGAAGGAAGGCAGGGGAGAGGAGGGGAGGTGAAGAGGCATTAGGCCAGGAACAAGGTATCTGGGGCCCTGGAGATGCTGCTGCACTACAACTCACAACTCCCACCTGAGGTTGATGGTTGTTGGAGTTCAACAACTTCTTCCATGTGTTAATGAACAGTTTGCATGAGATTCCCCCCCCCCCCCCGGAATAAAAGTCTTATTGAAACTATGCAGTCACTGCAAGTTAGTGGGCCGTTCAGCGTTAGCAGCAGAACTTGAGAACGTTGGCTGCTTTTGAATGCCATGATAAACTACAGTTTATTGCAAGCCGTAGTTAAGACTGTTAAGAGTTCATATGAAAAGACAAGTTGCAGCTAGGGCAATAAATGATGACTAAACACTGGCAATGCCATGTTGGTTGGATTGCTAGGTGGACTTTACACTACAAGGACGTAAAAGCAACGAAATGAATTTTGGGTCATTGTTTTAGAGGGTGACAAACAAGACCTGTTATATTTCTGTTGATTGAATATTTCTATAACGAATTATATTGTATAATAAATGGATGACGATGACAGTGATTATGATATTATCGAACAAAGTAAAACTGATAAAATCTGCCCACTGAATTTGGTAATAGTGAGAACAACCAAACCTCATGGAAACCTACAGGAAAGCGTTTGTGGTTGTTTCTTGAAGGTTATCAGAGAGGAAGCCTGGTAAATGGGCTGCTGGGCCTTGGCCCAGGTCTGGAATGGGCTTTAGCTGGGGTCCAGTTTGGATGCTGGTGGATCATGCTAGAAATCCATGAATGGATCTTTGTGGAAAGGCACAGTTCAGTGGTTAGAGCACATTCGCTACCAAGCTAGATGGACCAGTGACTTCACTGAAATCCTAAAGATTTCAGTAAGGTAAAACTAGCTGGCAAGAAGGATAGAAGGAAGAAATATCGCACACTGCCTCCTTATCTGATACAGTGCACCTCTTCAAAATGATGGGTTTCTTGCAACTATGACGAGGTGAGCATGGGATATGCATGAAAAACCACTCCACTCCTCAAGGAAAACATATCTTCATTTAAAATCCGGTGTTTTCTCGCATTTAATCAACACAGGTCACTCTCTTCTTCCATGCTGCTTTTACATGGGTTTTAGTTTTGTTTTTATCCTTCACTTGCAGCACAGGAATGTAAGGCGAGTTCTCCCAGCTAGACCTTTCCTCCCTCACCTATGATTCCCCAGGAAAGGAAAAAGGCTCTTAAAATGGCGTAATATATATATTTCTGGTTTATACTGCTATAATGTATCGTTGGCATTTCTGTTGAACGTACCAAAGGATGTGGCTTTATGAAGCTTCACATAGCTCAGTGGTAGCATACATTATTTGCATGCAAAAGAACCCAGGTTCAATCCCTGCCATCTTTAAGTTCAGCTGGAAAAAGACTCCTGTCTGAAACCCTGGAGAGTACCGTAAACCCTGCCAGTAAACCCTGACAAACGATCTAACAGTGTGAGGGAGCTTCCTGTTTTCTTATTGAACTGTAAGCATACAGGGAGCAGGGGTAAACCATCGCTGTTGCCCATTATCTGGTCAAGAATCACGGAGTATGCTTTCTCTTTCCTCTCCTCACACTTAGTATGTCAAGTATTTTATAATCTTTTCTCCTGCACAAGTTATGAGGAAGAGGGGGGCAGCGAAAGGAGGACTAGAGAACCACAGAAGGACTTGAAATTGTACACCAAACTGCATAACAAGTCAGGTTATTTGTTCGTGGTTTTGGAATTGCCATGATTGGAACAGACCAGGATCTGAACCCCGCTTCTAACTATGCTTTAGTTCCAACCCGCTGCAATGCAGGATGTATTGAGTTGTCGGGCGTTGAGGAATGAAGAGCCTTTGCAAAGGGACCGAGAGGGTGGGCATTCGGCTCATGCATAATTTGACCGACAAATCAGAAATATGTGTATCCACACCATCTGTAACGCACGTTCCACCATTACTAGGGGAGCTTCCAGGTGTAGCACTTTTAGGGTGATGTATATAAAAAAACCTAAGATCATGGCCACTAGTCCCATCACCTCCTGGTAAATAGAAGGAGAAGAAATGGAGGCAGTAAAAGATTTTACTTTCTTGGGCTCCATGATCACTGCAGATGGTGACAGCAGTCACGAAATTAAAAGACGCCTGCTTCTTGGGAGAAAAGCAATGAGAAACCTAGACAGCATCTTAAAAAGTAGAGACATCACCTTGCCAACAAAGGTCCGTATAGTTAAAGCTATGGTTTTCCCAGTAGTGATGTATGGAAGTGAGAGCTGGACCATAAAGAAGGCTGATCGCCAAAGAATTGATGCTTTTGAATTATGGTGCTGGAGGAGACTCTTGAGAGGCCCATGGACTGCAAGAAGATCAAACTTATCCATTCTGAAGGAAATCAGCCCTGAGTGCTCACTGGAAGGACAGATTGTGAAGCTGAGGCTCCAATACTTTGGCCACCTCATGAGAAGAGAAGACTCCCTGGAAAAGACCCTAATGTTGGGAAAGATTGAGGGCACAAGGAGAAGGGGACAGCAGAGGACGAGATGGTTGGACAGTGTTCTCGAAGCTACCAACATGAGTTTGACCAAACTGTAGGAGGCAGTGGAAGACAGGAGTGCCTGGCTTGCTCTGGTCCATGGGGTCACGAAGAGCCGGACACCACTAAACGACTAAACAACAACAATATTGTTTTTGAGAACAGTTTGTTTTCGTGTGTGTTATGGATTGTATCTTTGCAGGACACTGTCTGTTGTTTACTTGTTTTGCTCTTACATTTCCTGTAGCAGGATGCATAGGCATATATGTTTCAAGTTTTGATTGTGGCCAGATGTTGGCAAAATTAATTAAGATGCAGGGGTTCATGCAGATAAAATTCCTATTAAGAGTAGGTGCTCCCATCCTTGCTTCGACACATCATGTTGCTTTGATATCCTCTTGTTATCGGATCATTTCCCCTTTCTCCTCCTCCTTACGTCCAGCTGTTTCTGAATTAAAAATACAAAAATATTAACAAGCCAGCAATATGACTACAGCTTTCAAGACAGCCATCCAGCAATTCTTAAAAAATCATATTATGTGTACTTAATGCCTACCTGACCTTTTCTGCTGTTACTTTAATCTTTTAAAAATTCATTTAATTTAAAAGCCGGTGTATTAGGCCATTTATATGTAAATTGCCTTTAATTCATGCATTGATTTAACAGACTAATCCAAAAGATCCTTTACCACTAGTGACCTCTTTGACTCTGTACTACTGAGGAAAATGTAAAGTGGTTGCATGTGACCTCACGTCCATGTGTAGCATAACATGCCTCCTCGAGTCTGCATAAATCGGTCATAATAGCAGGATTTCCCCCATAACACTGAATTATTGCACTGCAGCCTTGAGTTGCTGCTGGAGTTTAGAACAGCTTTTATTTTTTACATGATGCGCATCTTGAAACCTGAACAGGCTTTTCAGTTGATGTTGAAACAAACGAGGATTTGTACGTAAATATGCAATTCAAGGGATTAATTATTTGAATCTTAGGATATAGTCATTATCACAATGCAAAACCCCACATTTTGCTTATATATCATACTGATCTGAGCATTAAAACTTTCGGTAGAGATCCTCACCTCAATCTGAGTTCTTCATTGAGTGGGAGCCATGCACCCTTGTTCCTTTATGCCCCTGAAGAACACTCTAAACCATGCCAGAGCCGCGTGCATTATTGTTGTTGCTCTGGCAAAGGTGCACCCAACCACAAACACAATAGCTGCCTCGGGTGGGGAACGCCAACCAACTGCTAATCCATATATTTTTTTTGTAAGCTTCCGTGTGATTAGGAAGTATCCTAGCTATACTATGAGTTACTATGACTTTACTGAATTGTATTAACCATTTTGATGAAGATGCTCTCCGTTTACAGAACCACAGAATTGTGTTATTTCCTTTTTATGCTGTTGTGCTTGATATTTTGGTGATTGCAATGTTTGCTGTCTTTTAGCGCTATTGCAGTCATCGTGAGCCACTTTGAGCTCAACATTTGTTGTTGGAAAAGTGTAATGCAAATATTAAATGTACACAGCTCAACAATCTAAAGCCTGGTCATAGTTCACAGTCTGGAGAGATGCTCCAAACTTGAGTTTTTTGTGTGGGAACGGTTATATAATTTAGCAGAGTTTAAACGATCCCCTGTTTGAGTTTATGCAGCGACAAGCAGGTTGCTAACTCGTTTGAGTCCTTTCAATAATTATACCTTCCTGGTTGATAATCCCTTTCTGTCCCTCTTAAAGAAAACACACATGAATCTGAATCATATTAACATAAACTACTTTACTATTAGATTCATTCAGGTTTACAGAGTTGTTCCTGAAGGCAGGCTTAGGTTACATAACAGATAAACTATATACAGTGGTACCTCAGGTTAAGTACTTAATTCGTTCTGGAGGTCCGTTCTTAACCTGAAACTGTTCTTAACCTGAAGCACCACTTTAGCTAATGGGGCCTCCTGCTGCCGCCGCGCCGCCGGAGCACGATTTCTGTTCTCATCCTGAAGCAAAGTTCTTAACCTGAAGCACTATTTCTGGGTTAGCAGAGTCTGTAACTTGAAGCGTATGTAACCTGAAGCGTATGTAACCCGAGATACCACTGTACTAGATCAGGGGTCAGCAAACTTTTTCAGCAGGGGGCCGATCCACTGTCCCTCAGACCTTGTGGGGGGGCTGGACTATATTTTGGAAAAAAATAATAATGAATGAATTCCTATGCCTCACAAATAACCCAGAGATGCATTTTAAATAAAAATACACATTCTATTCATGTAAAAACACCAGGCAGGCCCCACAAATAACCCAGAGATGCATTTTAAATAAAAGGGAACATTCTATTCAAGTGAAAACATGCTGATTCCCGGACCATCCGCAGGCCGGATTAAGAAGGTGATTGGGCTGGATCTGGCCCCCGGGCCTTAGTTTGCCTACCCATGCACTAGATAGTAGTGAGTCATGAGAAGACTGCATCCAAGCAGTTACCAATTAACACTCCTTGCAGCAACCAACCAAATGACAAAACTGCCTGCCACATAGAGGCAGTTAGTCCTCTCGGAATGTTGGACTTGACTGACAGCTTTATATCCCACACTTTGGCTCACCACACGGGGGAGATTCGCACAGAGCCTAGTTTTCATGCTCTAGCCCCCTGTCTCCTGAGTCCAGGTGACTGTCACTAGCTTAACAGCTGCCTTACAAAATCATGTTGCTATCAGAACACGAATCGCACAGAAAGATTTAAATATAATCAGATTATGGTTCTGAAGAATTAACGAGAACTACTTTCGTTTTGCAAAGCCGTGTCTACTATAATGCACAGATTTCTACAGCAACAACTCCTAGCATGTATTTGTCACTGCCAGGAGTGAAGAATCACCTGACCAATTGGCAAGCCGCCTTATGTATTATTGGATCTATCTGGCAGCTTTTAACAGCATTTGGGATGATAATTCGATTGAACTGTTGTGACTGTTAGTTAAAATTTAAAACCTCAAAATAATAATTATTTGTTTTCTCCTTCCTCAGAGGAATTTGTTAACATATTTTTACTCCATGCAAAAAACTACCCCTTTCCCAAAACTATTTGGCAAGAGACCAAAATATATTTCTAAAACAAGCACTTTAGTACCTATGCAAATTCAGTGCAGGAATAAAGGAATATTAATCCAGAAGAAAACAGGAGTAAGCTCTGCCTTTAAAATGCAAACATAAACTTCTATTTAGGCAATGAAGTATGTTGGCCATGTATTTCCTGGTGATTATACAATAAATACAATTTATTTGTGTGTAGCTTCGTTCCTATGAAATGTCATAAAACAGTTTGCACCGAGAGAAATGACAGTTTGCAGAGTTATGTGCAGTCACACGCAGAAAACAAAACAGCATGTTAAAAGCTTGCCACAATAAGGAGGAGAAACGTGTCAAGATGCTGGCTAGCAGAGATAGGGCCTATAACAAGACCTCATTTTGTCATGAACGGTGAAATGTATTGACAGGATTTAAAATGTGATATCATTCATTCTCCAGAAAGTAATGGATTTTTATTTATTTCTCTGTGGAAACGTGGAGGGGAGAACGCATTGTAAAATGGCAAGATTGTACCAGCTAAAAAAATTCTCCAGAACAAAAACATTAAAAGATAGGAATTGCAACCAGTTATTCAGAAAAAGTATTTAACCTTGCTATTGATAATCACGAGCAAAGAGGGCATGTCCCATTATCAGAAAAGAATTATTAAAGGATAAGGTGGTTGTATCACTTTATGTAGTTGTATGAATTTATTTGGGGCATTTACCTTACTTCTGATTGGTGGGCAGGAGAAAGGAAGAAAGAAAGGCACCCCTCCCTCTGTGCTTGGTTCTGCTATGGCAGGGAGCCTAGTGCCAGAGGAAGGATAGGCTTTCTTAGGGGAAATTGTGGGCAGATCCACACCATACATTTACAGCGCACCCAATGGACGCTTAAAGCACATGACTTGCTTCATAAAATCCTGGGGACTGCGGTTTCCCCCTCACAGCGCTACAATTCCCAGCATCTTTAACAAACTACAGTTCCCAGGGTTCTTTGGAAGGAGGTCACATGCTTTAAGTGTCAATTGGATGGGCTTTAAATGTAAGCTGTGGATTTGCCCTCCATACCTTCAAACAACACAAAGGAGTTTGACTGAGTTGAATGGGTGTGCTGTTGTTTAAGAGGTCCGAAATGTGGACTTGTGTTAGAAAGACTGGGAAGTATGTAAGACCTTGTAGAGTGGTTAGCAAGTGCTAGTAGGGTTTGTAATGTAAGACCTTGTAGAGTGGTTATCTAGTGCTAGAAGGGTTTGTAATGGAATTTTTGGAGTCTCTCTCTCTCTCTCTCTCTCTCTCTCTCTCTCTCTGTGTGTGTGTGTGTGTGTGTGTGTGTATGTATGTAGGAGATCCAGACAAGACTGTCCATTGCCGTATGTTATAATTTTGCTATGATGATAGTAATTTGCCCAGTAAATTAGAGATAATCAGCTAATTAAAGGAATAGATGTGGGAAAAGTCAGCCAAATAATTTAACTGACAAGATAATGTTGTTTGTACCAAAGCCAAGAACATCAGTGCATATCGTCCAGTGGAAAACTGTCAGTTCTGGAAATTCTGTGTGTTTAAAAGTAATTGATGGGAAGCCTAATGAGCATACAGACTGCCTTTAGTATTACATTACATCAGAAAAAGTGTCTTGATAGAAAACATGCATCAAGAGAAGGAAAATGGGTGGTGGTGTGGGTGTGACATTTCTAACTGGGTACTAACGATATGGAACAGAAAGACCAGTTGTTTTACTTCGCATACATTGAGGCCATGCATGGAGCAAAAGGGACCAGCTGCACAAAACACAACTTCAGGTGATTTACATTAAAAGCTTCCCTAAACAGAGCTGCCTTCAGATGTCTTCTAAAAGTCTGGTAGTTGTTGTTTTCTTTGACATCTATCTGTAGCATAGACATTTTTAGCATAGGACAATGAGCAGCACCTATGCTTTAAAGTTCCCTGCCTATTGGCATCAGGCAGGTGACTTTTCAGTGCCTGCTAAGAACAGTTTTGTTTAGGTAAGCCTATTCAGACACACACAAGTTGACGCATCTTGTTTTTAACTTACCCGTTGATTTTGAATTTTTTATATACCTAGTGTTTTTCTTTAACTTAGTTTGATATTGACAATTTTAATGCTTTGTTGTTGTTTTTGTGTGTAAACCACTTACAGGGTCTGTTTACAAACAGTATATGAAGTTGGTTCAATAAAATAAAACTCCCACCATCCACAGCTAGCATGGCTTGACTTCAGGAATGATGAAAGACACACTTCCAAACGTTGTTGGACTACCTCATTGGCCACCCCTGGGGATCGCCTACCAAGGGATTTGGGTGTCAAGTTGCGAGACACGGTTTCTTTTTGTGCAACACCGAAACGATTAGAGGTGAAAGCGCACGTCTCTTTTATGAGGATTTTATATCTCAGCAGTTAACTTAGCTTTGGGCTAAAACATGGCATGCGTGTGATCTCAGCCTGGAGGTGCCTTTTCCAGCTCTTACTTTCTTCAAAACGATTCATCCTTTTCATTATTCTTCAGATACAAGAAAATAAATATTTTGTCACTCTCTGAAGCCTAGCAATTAATTAGACAGACTGGGTTTACTTTTATACAGAATCTCCCCCCCCCCTTTTTTTTACTGCTTTGGTGAAGGAAAAAGACCTTCATCTGGAGATAAATTGTAATGGCAGTTCTCTTGAGGCTTTAGGAGGAGAAAAGTCGGCTATGGTCTTATTGTGAAAACCTGCCTACCAGGGGCCAAGACAAAAATTACGGTTGTCTTGTAGAGGCTGATTTCTCCATGCAATGGGTCTTTATTACGTGGATCTGATGGATTCCCCATAACAATGTAGATCTTCTTTTTCTGTGCTGGTATGGAGAAAATCTCTGATTCCGTGAAGGGCGTTGCTGCGACCCCTTGTAAGTAGGGTTGGCTGTAACTCTAGCAAATAAATGCAAATGAATGTCAAATGTTGGGATAAGGCACTGATTTGGATAAACAGTGGATTTACCGTATTTTTCCGTGTATAAGACGAGGTTTCCCCCCCAAAAAATAATGTCAAAAATTAGGGGGCGTCTTATACATGGTAGTGCCGAGGGAAGACCGGCGATTGGTTGTTGCTGCAAAAATAGGGGGCATCTTATACACGGGGGGGGGGGGGATCTTATAGATGGAAAAATATGGTAGTTAATTTCAGCTGGTGGCCTTGCATACAGAAGCTCTCAAGTTCAATCCACAAGTATAGCTGGATGCAGGGGTGCTATTTCCTGGGGGCCCAACCCTTTGGGGGGCTCCCTAGTCTTCAAAAAAAATAATAATCAGGGCCAAGCACAGAGCTGAGTGCAGCCTGGCTTCAGTGGCCGGCTCCTCTTCTTCCTGCCACAGAAGGGAAGGAGGGGGAAAGCTGCCCCCTGCTGCTGGTGGTGGCGGCAGGAGGAGGTGAAGGAGGTGCCGCCAGCCATTGAAGCAGTGCAATGAAGCCATTTCTAGCAACTCCAGCGTCCTGACCATAGCTGTCAACCTTCCCTTTTTTTGTGGGAAATTCCCTTATTTCAGCACCGTTTCCCACTGCTTCCCGCTGCTATCCCGGATTGTTAAATATCCCGTAGACTGTCTCCGGGACAGGTGAGGCTGCCGATCCCTTATTTTCATATCCGAAAGTTGACAGCTATGCTGCTGATCCCTTATTTTCGAGGCTGCTGATCCCTTATTTTCAAATCTGAAATTTGACAGCTATGATCCTGACGCAATGTTTACCCCCCCCCCCCCAATCTTCCTCACAAGTTGGGGCCTCTGGCTAGGAAATACTCCTGCCTGAAACCTGAGTACTGAGCTAGGTGGACCAATGGTTTCACTCAGTAGAAGGCAGTTTCCTATGTTCCTTGTAAATGCTTGGAAGACCCCTTTCTTGGCTGGGAAACGCTGTGTTTCTGTACCTTGTAAATTAGGTCCCACACATCGAATTGGTATTGTCTCTTTAAGGATGCACTTTTTTCCCTTGATTAAAAATTAATCACATTTTCTGACTATTTTGAAGGCCTTGTGGGAAGATCAAATCTGTCGTCTGATCTTTTTCTTTTTAACTGATCTCTCTCTCTCGCTCTCGCTCTCTCTCTCTCTCTCTCTCTCTCTCCCTTTTGCAAAGAGCCCAATTGTAAATGAGTGGGTAGTTTTAGGGAAAAGGCCTGCAACACTCTTGTATCTGTGTTATCTGCGTTATATCCATTTCATTTTGCTCCCCGGTATCACAATGGAACTACTTCACTGTGTAATTTCCATGTAGCTCTTTTTTTGCAATTCTAATTCCTGCCTGCCTATTGTATTACAAAAGAATTGAAGAACTAGGATATTTGTACGAAGGACATTTTAAATTCTAATGTCAGGGGTCATTAATCATTTTTTGTTGTTATACCTAAGAAGTACAATTCCTACACAGAGGGGAGAATATGGGAGAGGAATACATTTTGAAAATGCTGTTTGAGATTCATTTTTCACTTTCTTCAAGTTGCAAAAAAATAAACCCAGAAAATTAAAAAGAATCCCAAGTCAAAATAATTTACATATATTATAATTTTGGCAGCTGTTATCCATAGTATCTGTCTCCAAGTGTTGATGTTGAAATTAACACTTTTTAAATTTGCTTCCCTTTCGTTTTTAAACTTGAGGTTTCTACAAACAAGGGTGTTTTTTTTTAAGTAAAAAAACTCTGTGTTTTTATTAACACATAAGTCTCCAGGGGAATTGCTTTAGAGCATTTGAATATCTAAAACAAATTTGCAAAAGCTTGTTTCGCATTAGATAGCTATTTCCCCATCCTTTTCCAGATAGATATGTGTTTGTTTTCCAGCTAAATTATATGTTAATTAATTAACGGATGAAAGAGCAACGTTAATTCAAAGTATTATTCATTGTATTTTTATTAGCGATAATATCGTTCCTCCCCCTCATTTTCGAATGGATTTCTCAACAACTGGTGCAGGTCACATTTTAGGAATTATCTCCTTGGATGTGTCATAGCCAAGTTCTGGTTGGCTTCAAAACAGCAGCTTTTGAGGCTGGCAAACACTGATTTGTGGGCTATTGCAATCCAGTTCAAGTCATGCTGGTTTGAAAGCCCCTTTATAGCCACACTAACTGGCAGGGTTTTCAGGCAAGAGATATTCACAGCCCCACCTAGATATGCTGTGGATTTAACCTGGGATCTTCTGCATGCAAAGCAGATGTTCTGTCACTGAGCTGCAGCTCCTCTCTTACTAAGGAGTAGGAGCTGACTTTAGCAACCTCTCTTAACCAATGAAATCCTCTAGTGGAAGCAGCAGTTGGGCTGATAGTATACACAGCTGCAGTCTAACATTTGGCTTGGCTTTCAGCGGCTGACGCATACAGTCAGGGCCGCTGAGAGACAGCTATGGGGTGCAGATGTGTTGGACCTCATAGCCCACAAGGGTTACAAAATTGTCAGCTTTCGTTTTTCTAAAAAGGCAAGTCTCCAGGCCTCCTAGAAAGGAAGTTACGAAGTAAAATAGGAGCGCCCCATCCCTCACCTCCGCTGCAATATCTGTGAAATGAACCAGCCTGGCTGCTGCTACCTTTTGACGTTTTTAGCCAATGAGTGAAGTGAGAGCTGTGATGGAGTCAGTTGTTCAGACACTGGGCATTCCTGGGGTTCTAAAAAGCCGCTGTTTCTCACTCCCCTGTGCTTTTTTGTGTGATCAGTTACTTCTTATAAGTTATTTTCTGCAGATTCTGCTTTTTATCTCTTTAAATACTGAACAGAGTACGAGCATCTGAACGTAATTGGTGTACAGTGGTACCTCGGGTTAACTACTTAATTCGTTCCGGAGGTCCGTTCTTAACCTGAAACTGTTCTTAACCTGAAGCACCACTTTAGCTAATGGGGCCTCCTGCTGCCGCTGCACCGCCAGAGCATGATTTCTGTTCTCATCCTGAAGCAAAGTTCTTAACCTGAAGCACTATTTCTGGGTTAGCGGAGTCTGTAACCTGAAGCGTATGTAACCTGAAGCGTATGTAACCCGAGGTACCACTGTAAATCTTAAATCACCTTTGAACCTCTCCATCTGAATTTTATCTCGGACTGAATGCAATATCTTTTGTTGTTGGGATCTGCCTCGCTCTCCCCCCCCCCCAAGATTTTTTATTGAAGTTTTCACAATACAATAAAATAGTATCTAGAACAAATAGAATCAAAAAGACAATAAAGGCGGGGGGAGAAGAGCAAGAAAAGATAAAAGGGAAAGAGAAGAAGAAAAGGAACAGAGAGAAATGGAGTGTGTGTGCCTCCAAGGCTGAAGTCAAATAACTGCATTAGCTGCACCAAAGTGACCTCCCTGGGGCACAAGCCTGGGCAGTGTGTGTGGGCATCCTGGGCTGCCCAGAAAGCAAGACCCTCCTCTCGTCCTCACTGATGTGGTCCAATGGAAAGCAGAGCAATACATTTGGCATCAGCTTGGCTGCAGGAGTTTCTGGAAGGAGGCGTACAAAGCACCATCCAACCATCTTAGGGACGCTACTCCGCTTTTGTGTAGTTTACTCCTTAATCTTTTCTTCTCCCGAAGATATCCTGCAAGGCAATTGTCAGCCTAAGATCAGCTGTTGAAAGGCCTACAGTAATGCAACTCATTTAACAACTCACAAAACTTGAGGTTTTTTGCATGGTTAAGGGCAGGCACTAGGGCTGAGTGTGGCTCTCATGCCTTTAACTACAGTGGTACCTCGGAAGTTGAACGGAATCCATTCCAGAAGTCTGTTCGACTTCCAAAATGTTTGGAATCCAAAGTGTAGCTTCTGATTGGCTGCAGAAAGCTCCTGCAGCCAATCAGAAGCCGCAGAAGCCACGTTGGATGTTCGGGTTCCAAATAACATTCGCAAACCGCTTCTAGGTTTGAGGCATTCGGGAGCCAAAACTAGTACCAAGGCGTTTGGGATCCAAGGTACGACTGTATAGTTATGAGGGAAGTTTTACCTGTTGGACTTATGTCTCTTCCATATCTTATTATTTGTGTGTGGCCTCGGCTTCATTTTTAGCATGCCACCCACTTGCAAAAAAGGCACATATTTGCATGTGACAACGTATATGCTGATTTTATGCAAATTTTCAACTTCTTTAGTGAGTGCATCAGAGGACCCAATCTATATTCATTAAACTGGGAACATAAAAAAAAACCCACTTGTTGGCACCCCTGTTGATAGCACAACGTGTGATGTGAGTTGTGTTGGCGTTTTCAAGCATTTCTACGCATGAACATCTGGGTGTCAAGATTTCTTTCTCAGGAGGTTTCCGGAGATAATGCTGTTTTGTGGCGTTGCACACGTTCACTGTTTGCACACACTGTGTGACCTGAGGCTTTATGTTATGGAGTCCCTCACAGCATCTTTGTAACGGTGAAACACATTTAATAAATTTAACGTTGGGGTGGCACCTAGGAGCTGGAGCCTATGAAGTATTATAAGTATCTAATTTGGCATCTGGCAGTTTATCCAAATGTAAACTGCCAAGATCAGTCCAAGGGGGAAACATACTGATAGGAAACGGCCCAAAATCACCATGAAGAATCTATGTCACTATTATGGTTCAAGCCATTAACAATTAATTCAACTCAGTACTCATCTATACCTGCCATGTTCTTCGAAATTCTCAGACTGACCTGAACATTTTTCTCCAGCACATTATCTGCGGCTGATTTTCCTCCATAAAGTGTGCTTGCCCACATTGAATGCTACATTACCAAGGGGCTGTGAGACTGTCTCATGTGGCTGTTTCAGAATGCTGAAACCACAAGGCATTTTTATGGGCCACCTCCCTTTACAGGGCTGTCTTCAAATGTCTTCTAAAGATTGTATAGTTAGATATTTCCTTGCCTTGAGGGTTGCATAACTCAATACCCTCCAACATTTCTTGGATAAAAATATGGACATCCTACCATACCCCTCAACATGTCACCATTGAAAATAGGGACGTCCTAAGGAAAAGCGGGACATTCCGGGATCAAATCAGAAACTGGGAAGGCTTCTGTAAATCCCAGACTGTCCCTGGAAAATAGGGACACTTGGAGGGTCTGAGGGCCTGACCTCAAATTTTGTCATTCAGCATTTGCATTCAACCCATAGGAAGGCCCCTCCTAGACTGCCTTTGTCTACTAGCTTGTTTAGCTTTTAATCTTTAATATCCATGTTAATCATGAAAGCCATGTTCTTGTTGTTAACATCACAACAACATAGGCCATGCTTTTCCTTTATTTTCTGGATCACTTGTGATGATCTGGTTCATCTGATGAGCGTCACAACATCACAGGATCACATTGTATGGGCTTAATTGCCATCTTCCGAGCAATGCAACACCTCCCCCCCACAAACTAAAATGAAGGTTTTTGAATTTGTTTTTAAAGTTCTTTGAAAGAGAGGGGGAAATTGCACATTATTCCCATCTTTATAGATGGAAATGATTTGAATAGCTCTTATGCAAATGGTGCAAGCAGAATAACAATGTGTAAGGCATTCATTGAACTTAGCTATGCTTGCACATTATTGCTTTGATTGTTCTTCAGAACACATAATTTAGTGAAATGTATCAGTTGCTTTGGTTACAAATGGAAACGTCCACAGAGAAGCAAGTGGAAACTGTGGTTTGTCATCCCCCCCCCCCTTTCTACCATTCATGTTCCTTCAACAATGGTATGTATACATTATCACCTTGTGGAAATCCTATATGCACAGGTAAATGGGGAGAGTGGAGTAAGTTTATTTTAATGGACATCAGAGTTCTTTCTACAGTTTCTGAATGTGCTAGTAGTGAATTTTGTGGATTAGTCCAACAACGGGAGTTAATGGTGGCTCTGAAATCTTGGCATTTGTCAGGAAGGTGAACATAGGGGTTTGTGCCTCCAAGCCCATTATGATTTGGTCCTAGACCCTTTTCAGAGTTGGGCTCAATTTCCAGTGGACTTGACCCCCTATTTGCCTTCTTTTCCTTGGACTTGACCCCCTATTTGCCTTCTTTTCCTTCATCTGGAAGGGGTAGAACAGGCTCAAAGCAGAGCCCTCTGTTAGGGGCTACCTAATGGCAAGTCTTCTCCGCTGTGGCCACCAGGTAGGGGATAGAAGGGGATAGAAGGATTGTGTCTGGGGTGGAGAGATGTAGGCTGCACCCTGTCCCTTGGTGATATCACTGGGACTATGAGAGGGCTTTGGCTTGGAATGAGATTGAGCTTTAAACACATTGTTTGAACCTGACTTGGAATTGGGTCCGAAGTAATTTCTTTTTGCGGTGGTCACTCTCTGAACTGAGCAGCTAAGGTGTATGAGGCTTTCCCATCACTAACAGGATTTATTGCATATTGCTTAATTCAGCATGTGCAGAGATATGTGAAAGTATAACAGTAGTGTCAATGAAGGGGGGGGGGGAATAAGCAATTAATTTCCTTCCAAAGCACATAAGTATTAGACTAAAGATAATAATATTACTTTGTATAGCAGAATTTCAGAGTTAATTTAGTTATAAAGCATAGGCCTTTATTTCTAATATTCTTCATATGTGATAGGTGAGATGATTAAATTGCAGATTCTGATGTAAATTAGCTTTGACACATGCAAGTTATCAGCCTGAAGTCAAAGCACACAGCAAACCTCTTTGAGAAGACCTCTGTAGCTTGAAGTATTATCTACATCTATCTATCTTCATATGCCTGTATGAAGCATTAATTCTTCCGTGGTGGCTATTGCGTGTTATATCAGGATGCCAAAGCAAAATGTTTGAAATGAGATAAGGACCACTGGAACCCAAATGGAAGGTCGTTGTGTTCTTTAGTCTTTGGAATTCGAATATTCCTGACGTAAGGGACTCTCTTCAGAAATGGGCATTTGGTAACCTAAGTTTTATATGTTTTTGACAGTGAGCAACACAAGGGAAAAAAGTGGTTGTTGCTGACTTAAACTAGGGCAAGGATAACGATTATGCCAGTGTATCCATAACCTTTCTACTTTTATTCTCAAACCACAAAACCAAAACCATAAACCTCTTTTTATTGCTATACTGCTGTTTTTGTCTCTTGGATGTCTAGCTTGTTATATCTCATACCAATACCCTTAAGGTACTAATAAATCAGCTAGTTCTATCCAGATTTAGAATCAAGCCGTGGCTTAGCATGATATCAGTAGGACAGGAAGAGGGGCATTGTGGCAACAGTTTTGGTTTGCTCGTTCACACTAAGCCATGGTTTGGCTTAGTGTTACATGTGAAAAATATTGCGTGGCGATTCCCGCCCCCTCCCACAGTTGGAATAAATAAAGACACTGGACACCAGAATTAAGGTTAATGGGCGAAAAATGGCCACAACTTTATTGATTACAGGTAAGAGCGGTATTGGCTTTAGGCATTGGCCCTATCAGACTAACCGGTATAAAACCGGGAAGGGTTAAGCACCAACAGGGGGAGCCCCTGAGATGCACATCCCTAGGCGCTCCCTGAGGGGTTACCGCTCGGGGGCGCGCTTTAGGCCCTAGCCTCCATAGGTTTCGGACTAGGCGACGCCCCCCGGAGTCCTTTAACGACCTACCCCTCCACATTTGGGGGAGGTGATGGCGTTCCTCCCCTCCAACTCATTTGCATCATAATACCCCTGCCAATGCCTAACCGCCCAAACCAAAGGTGTTGTGACGTTTTGCTACGAGGTAGGCGAAAAAACCAAGTGGCATCCAAAATACAGCCAATTAGCCAAATGGAAAAACTCCTACCAGGCCCCTTGCGGCGACCAGCCGAAGCCCATAGCAAAGTCCAAATGCGAACCTAGAGGGTGGGTGGGTGGGTGGGAAAACCACAGCTGCTGCGAGGACGAAAAGGGGCGAGCACCGGCTGCCCCGACCTTAAGTGCCCCCTGGTAAGCCCTCCCCCACTGCCAGCCAATTGGCTGGCGGAGCGGTCAATGAATAATAATGAGATCTCGGGAATCCTGAGTCTTGCGGGGCTGCAGCCAGCCCCGCGAGGATGTAGATGGGGGCGTGAGCCCGCAACCCCCCCTCCTTATGTCGGGAGTGGCTTTCTTGAATATAAATATATTCATAGCCATTTGCCTAGCTATACCTATTACAAGTTTATTTATTCATTACAGTTATAAAAGGTAAAGGGACCCCTGACCATTAGGTCCAGTCGTGACCGACTCTGGGGTTGCGGCGCCATCTCGCTTTATTGGCCGAGGGAGCCGGCGTACAGCTTCTGGGTCATGTGGAGAACCAGAGCAGCGCATGGAAACGCCATTTACCTTCCCACCGGAGCAGTACCTATTTATCTACTTGCACTTTGACATGCGTTCGAACTGCTAGGTTGGCAGGAGCAGGGAAGGAGCAACGGGAGCTCACCCCGTTGCGGGGATTTGAACCGCCAACCTTCTGATCAGCAAGTCCTAGGCTCTGTGGTTTAACCCACGGTGCCACCCGCGTCCCTCTCATTACAGTTATATCCTACCCTTATTCAAAATAGTTCTGGGTGGTAGTGTCCCTCTCCCAGTTTTATCCTCAAAACAACCCTGTGAGGTACATTAGGCTTAAAGGCAGTTACTTACCCAAAATCATCCAGTGAGATGTTTGAATGAAGAATTGACTGCAGCCATGTTGGCACTCAGTATATGTCATTTTTCTGGGTTTTATTTACTTCATGGTCTCTTGCCACTCAAAGGTTTCCAAGTAGCTTAAAGAAAAGTATACACAAATATATTATAATATAGAGAAAATGAGGGTCATAAGCTATGTTAATCTTCCATACAACCTATGGATAAACAAAAAGACACCAGGTCCCTTAACAGTGATAAAAAATTGTTGGCAATACTCAATAAACAAAGCAATGCTCCCACCCACGAATTAGCAGGTAAATAAAAACTCAACTGCCTGCCAAAATCATTCTCATCGACCCAAGAATTCCTCACCCTTAACCTCCCCACCCAGAATTCTGGCATCAGGCTAGCTGCTGCAAATCAGCAGTGGGTGGGTCCAGGGTCATTCGGGGATAGTGTGGCATCTCCCCCTCACCTTTCTGGGGTAGCAGTAGCAAAGCAGGGAGATGGTGGCTGCTGGTGGGGCTGCAGGCAGGGGGTGCTGACAGACTTTGAGCTCAGAATAATGTAGAACAGACAGTGGCAGAGAAACCCTCTCCGGCACCCGGGGCAGGACGCCGAGGGGTGAGGCGAACCGCTCGGTGGTGCATGTGCGACGTCTGTATGGACTGTGCATGAGTGGCACCCCGCACGGACTGTGCATGTGCAGCATCCCATACTGAGTGCACATGTGTGGCAGCCTGCCACTCGCGCAGCAACTGCATGGGCTGCGGTGTGTGCACACTCTGTCCAAGATGTCGCACATGGGCATTCCGTACGGGATGCCGCACATGCACACTCTGTACGGGATGCCGCTAGCACATGCGGTCCATACGGGCATCTGTATGGGCTGCTGGTTGCATGGCGACCGTACGGGCTGCGCATGTGCGGCATCCCATACAGACTGCGCATATACAGCATCCTGTATGGACTGCACATGTGCGGCATCCTGTATGGAGTGCACACGTGCGGCAGCCCATATGGTTGCCATGCGAGAGGCAGCCCGTATAGATGGCACATGCAAGCGGCATCCTTACTGATTGTGCGCGCCTTCTGCCACTCTACAGCTGAGGGAAGGCAGGGACTGTCTTGTCACCCCCACCCCAGAGTGGCATCCGGGTTGCCCCGCCCCCTTTGCCCCCCACTTCATACACCCCTGAAAACAGATTTTTCTGGTATTTATCAGATAGTTAAAAGGGACAGTCATCACATTGGAATAGAAGCAAGTGTGGCCTTCATTGTGTAGAACAGTTTTTCATAGAACAGTATTCAAATATGTTTTTCTTCCTCCAGATTTCCAGTTTCCCCTTAGTTTTCTATGGATTAAAACATGGACCAAGGCATTTAAAGTTTCCTTCTCTGTCCAATTTATTAAATGGGGAATTGTTTACTGCTTGATCTCTGGCTGTGAGAGGCATAATATCTGGGGACTGTTAGTTCTGGGAGGAAGGGTACCATAAGATACTTATGTGAGCCGATCGTGTTAGTAAAGTGTTTGCCCAACAACCATCTGCAACCAGAATGGGTTAATTTTGTGAAAGAAAAAGGTGTGTGTGTGTGCGATCGCTTTCTGTGTGTGTCAAGGATGAAATTTATCTTTTTGGATAAAATGTGTTAACTTGCATTCCTGTAAAAGGTTTACTTCATTTGTCAGAATATATTTACTGTCTCAGGAGATGTATTAAATATTTTGAAATATGTTTGCCTTGGTTTCTCTTTGTCATATTTCTTTATATTTTCACTTCCTAAGCGAGGAAGGCAAGGAAGGAAGGGGAAATATGTTTTCAGTTTAATGTGATCAAAAGTAACTAAGCGTGCTATGTTTTCCACTTCATTCATCAGGGAGAAAGAAGTTAAAGCTGTAGTCCTGAAGATACTTTTCTTGCCGTGTGCCTCTGGGATTTAAGTGGGAGCTTTGCAGACCTGCTCCTGTGTTGCCTTGGCCAGAGCAGTGGGGAGAGGTTGGTAGTACTATTGCTGCAGCAATACATTTCAATATTAAGAGGAAGGAGGAAGGGGTGGTAGCAAGGAGGAGGGGCTGCCAGTGCTGCTGCCTGTCTTATCTGAGCATGTGAAGAAGAAGAAGAAGAAGAAGAAGAAGAAGAAGAAGAAGAAGAAGAAGAAGAAGGGGAAGTGGAGTTTGGAGAGCCAGTGTGGTGTAGTGGTTAAGAGCGGTAGTCACGTAATCTGGGGAACCGGGTTCGCGTCTCCGCTCCTCCACATGCAGCTGCTGGGTGACCTTGGGCCAGTCACACTTCTTTGAAGTCTCTCAGCCCCACTCACCTCACAGAGTGTTTGTTGTGGGGGAGGAAGGGAAAGGAGATTGTTAGCCGCTTTGAGACTCCTGAAGGGGAGTGAAAGGCGGGATATCAAATCCAAACTCTTCTTCTTCTTCTGGATTTGATATCCCGCTTTATCACTACCCAAAGGAGTCTCAAAGTGGCTAACAATCTCCTTTTCCCTTCCTCCCCCACAACAAACACTCTTTGAGGTGAGTGAGGCTGAGAGACTTCAGAGAAGTATGACTAGCCCAAGGTCACCCAGCAGCTATATGTGGAGGAGCGGGGACGCGAACCTGGTTCACCAGATTACGAGTCTGCCGCTCTTAACCACTACACCACAGTGGCTCAAAGAGTGAGAAAAGTGAGGAGATAGAGCGGTATCCTCTGAATACCTTCTGCTCTGCCTCTGGGAGGCTGTACATTGGTCCCAGATTTGGAGGAAGACAGCAAGCGAGTGAGCAGCCATGATAGCAGTGGTGTGGAGCTAAGGCCACTCAGAAAGGGATCCCACTCAGGACTGTGGGACTCTCCGAAAGCTTGCATTGGCCCTCTGATCTTGAACACCTGGGACTCACTAGGAAGTTTTCCCATTGAATGGAATGGAACTTACTTTTCAGTTGATGGCATTGAGGTACCATTCTGGCAGATGGCAAGGACTTACTTAGGCACGCTTCCTCGCATACGTGAGGAATTTCTAGTAGTCTCATCACAATGAGAGAGGTCTGGTGAGACTTGCCTTCACATTACATGCTAGGTTTATTTATACCTTTTTTTAAAAAAATGTCTACCCTGCCTGTTTCTCCAACGAGACTCAAGACTGCTAACAAGACTGGGGGTGGGGGGTGGGGAGCAGATATAATCCCTACAAACAAAATGCAGTATAGATTCAAAATAATAAATGAACAATACCCAGCCTGCTTAGCAAATTCCAACAACACAAAACGGAGCAACGTTCAGCAGCCAAGGACTGTCCAGCCAGTAAATAGAAAAACAAAATTTGCAAAAAGCTAGGGTGCCGAGTGGGAAACAACTCTCCAATCCAGGAAGGTCAGAGCTAGTGATGGGATTTGGACAGTGGCAGCATCAAAACCAGGAGACAGGGCCTAAGCAAGGATCAGAAGATGGGGGTTACAGTGAAATCAGGCACACCAGGGTGTGAGACCTCAAACAAGACTTGGGGCAAATCAGACAGGAAATGCAAGGCAAGGCATTGAACAGGCAAGCAGGGCTGGGAAAAAAATAAGGCTAGAACAAAAGTCCCCAGAAGCATAATTCTATAGTGACAACGATGTACTATGTACACTTTTGATGCTTTTCAAAGCAGTACATCTTTTTCTTTTTTTTAATTTTCGCACAATTTCAAGAACCAAATAAAATAAGCTGAAGTCTTACAACCTGGTCCTCTGAACCACAATGTGAGTGCAGCAGCTCCCAGGATTGGGTTCCAACGCTAGCTAGAACGGAATGCGACTATTTTGTTGAACCCAGGAACTATTGCCGGCATAACAGTAACTTGCCAGGGCGGCCGGTCCTTCACACCTCTAATACCTCCCACACGCTTGCGTAGTATTGGTGGAGTCCAAGAGAGAGGGCGATGACAGTGGCAACCATAAGCAGACGTTTCACTTCACAAGACCTGTCAGAATGGCCCTTGGGCTCATTGGTTGGTGCTGCCCTTTGGCAGGAAGGCAAGTGGAGTGGAGTTGCATGGTTTTCTCCAGTTTACTGCTGCACCATCTTTGCTGTTGAAAAGAAACCATGCAGTTTCATGCCGCTGGTGCTGGGCATCCATGGGAAGCCATATGTGCTCCAAGGCACCTCTGGTTCAGAAAAGATCAGGAAAGACCTCTGCTTAAGACCCTTCTGCCACTCACAGTTGATAATTCTCACCATCAGTCTGGCTCATTTCAAAGCAGTTTCCTATTTTCAGGTTTTATGCAGCACTGGCAGATGTCAAATAGGAAGGGGCAAGGTGTGAGCGGGGTGTGCAAACCTGCCTCTGGTTCCTCCTTCATGCTGCTATATGCAATGCAACCTACTCGTCCCTCTTTGCATTGCACGGCCTACGCCAGAAAATTCTTATTCTTTACTTGAAGCTCATCTAACAACCTATTTATCAAGGGCTTTTCACTTGAAATTCTAAGCTGTTGGGAAGCCCTGTGAATAATTGATATCCCTTTATTACTCATTGTTAGCTCCCCTTGCATAAAGAAAAGCATTTATCTTTTATAGTTTACTCTCTTGTGTACCGAGATGGAGCTGGCTGTAGGCATGTAAAAATTAACAGCCACGGGGACTTCCATTTCTAAGTAGTTTGCTTCAAATAGGTGGATAGGTCTGAATTTTTAATTAACAAAACGTTATAATGGTTGTCACTCTTGACATACCTGGTGGGCCAAATCTCTTCTAAATAGACCAGAACGTTATAACCAAGGATTAGTCATCCTATATTGCCTTTAAAAGCAAAGCCCTCACTCTTCCCCCCTTCCCCCGAAATCCTGTATCCTTTCACCGGGAAATTATCTGGTGAGGCATTCTCCTTTCTCTGCTTAAAGGGAAGATACTGTGAGCTTCCACAATGGAGACTGATGCATATTCAAGACTCACCTGCTATACAAGATTTGTTCAAGACTGAATGTAAAATAGGTCATTCTGAGCCTTCCATTTGTCAAGTAATTTAAATGACTAGAACAAACTGCACTTGCAAATTGTACCAATTTAACTGGTACCATATAAGGCAGATGCAGTTGTTCAGCCACAAAAGGGCCATGGAATCCACCTGGCTCTTCTTGCAGCCTCACAGCTCAATTCTGTACATATTTATTGGGAAACAAATCCTATTAGTTTCAACAGAACTAACTTCCTAGTAAATGCACAAAGGATCTCAGATCCACCCCCCCAGGGGGAGGCATGCAATATGGATCAATGAGTCAGAGGCGGAAGGATCCTAGTTTTGGCTTGACTTGTACCCTCATGCTGAACCAGTCGGGTTTTGCAGAGGCCAGTCCAAAGCTGTGCTTGCCTTAACTGCAAGTAGAGGACGGACAGGAAATTATATCAGGGAACCAGGGCCTGCTGACACACACACTCCCCACAGTCCAGTTACTCTCACCATAGGATTATTCCAGGCACAGGCAAACTTGGCCCTCCAGATGTTTTGGGACTACAACTCCCACCATCCCTGACCACTGGTCCTGTTAGCTAGGGATGGTGGGAGTTGTAGTCCCAAAACATCTGGAGGGCCAAGTTTGCCTGTGCCTGGATTATTCTTCATCTGCAGACCACTATGAGCCACATCAAAGTTGGGGTCAAAGTCGGTTCTCAGAAATGAACCAAGTTCGAGTATACTAGTGGGATAATGAAGAGCTGTGAATGACCAGTAACAACAGCAAATAGTTACACCATATGCTCCTTGAGCAGCTTTTGCCCAGACACCACATTTCACGACTACATGAGTAACACAGGTGAGAAGATGGCACTGTGGTGTTGTGTCATTGTTGACCACAGAGAGGATAACTGATGAGGATGCCCCTTTCTTTGGGTCAGCAACAGCAGATTGTTCAAGTTCTGAGACTGTCTCTCTTTATGTCCCAGGCAAGGTGGCTCAGCCCAGGGTTTGATCATGTTTACTAGGAAGTGATACCTTTTGGAATAGCCAATCCCTCCCAAGCTCTTCAGCTTCCAAATAATAGAGACATTTAAGCAGCCAGTGACGGCTGATTTGAAAACAACCACCATTGGTCACTGGGCTCCCCAAATTGTCAGTAGAACAGATGGTGTGGTTTGATGGCTGTTTTACTGGACACGCCAGTTGTGACATGCAAAACTCATCCTGGTCTGTAGAATGTCAGTGAGATAACAGAATTGTTTGAAGTCTCTCTTAAACTGGGTGAAACAACTCAATCCCACATGCATAATGATTTGATTGTCTAACATAGTTCATGCATAGTCCAGTGTTTATTGATCCTGAAAGCATTTTGCTTGCGGTGCATAATACCTCTGTTGTTCTTTGAAAGAACAAAGCACGGTTCTTTCAAAGTGCTTTGTCACACTGCACCCCTCCTTCTCCTTCATCTGATGGACTCATAAGTAGCTTTGTAATGGTTTCAGCAGCAGGGAAGTCTGTCTAATCAGGGAGAGGAAATGGAAGGAGATAAATGTTAATGTGAAACTGGAGGGGAAGGGAGGGGGTGGAATCTATTGCTTTGCTCCCTGGAATGCCTCCCCTTCTACTGTTCAAAATTTGTATACACAGAACGATAAGGAGAGTTTTGTCTTGGTTTAAGCAGGAACCGAATGTAATAAAAGCAGAGAGGGAAAAGTGATGATAGACATCTGCTTAGTCATTCGCTTTGGCACACTACAGCAGGCCTTCAGTCTGAAGTGAGCTGAATTGGAAGCAGCGAGGACAGCGAATGGGAAAAACACAGAATTGACTTTGCATTGCATTTGTCATTGATTGGTACCTCAATGACATCTTCAGAGGAGGCAATCAGGGAAGCTGGGCTGGTTTGGGACAGAGCAGTAGCAGGATACTTTGGTGACCCTACTATGTTATCAGAGGCATTTAAGCAATTTCTAGAAGATGATGGTCTTAGTAACTAGTACAGGAATGGCCAACTTTATTCTCCAGTAGGGATGGGGGTTCTCTCTTCTGTACCTCTTCATCTTTTTATTGCATTGTGTTGTCTCAAACTTTGTCCTTGGAGGTTTGCTTTTTCTGAGCCTATTATGGTGCTTTGCAAAAAGCAGGTTATTGTTTTTTAATTCTCCTGACAGTGGCGTGATTGCTTCTTACATAGAAGATACCATTATATTCTTACATTCTTATTCTTATTTTGCTATTGATTGACCATCATTAAGTAGCCAGCTGCCCTCTAGTCTAGGGTGTAGGAAACAAAAAAAATGAAAGATTTAAATCATTGTTGTGTGTTAATGACACATATCATCAGCAAGACACCCCCTGTGGGATAAAATCCTTTAACAAAACAATAGATCCAATCTACTCCCTCACCTCCTCACCTCCCTTCCACTTTTTGCAAACTGTAAAAATCGTTTTATTTTTTTAAAAAAAATTGTATTTAGCGTAAGCTTACTTATTAATATAAATATGCAACTTTAATAATTATTACTTTAGTAGGATACACATTTTAAACATTCAAGATAATGCAAAGCATCTCTGCATTACAGAACATCACTGATTGATTGATTGATTGGGTGGGTGGGTGGGGTTGGATTGTAATGGTCTCTGTTCTACTCCACAGAAAAGAATGCTTGTATTGTTGCGCAAGAGATATTGCTCACAATATTGAAATGGCTCCGTGGGAAAAGCTATGGAATGTAGATTTAAACTTGACAGCATGTTATACATTGGAAAAAAAAAGACATGAAAATGATATATGGATAGTATTTATCTCCCAGCAGATTTGCAAAAACGTTTCAATCAAAATCAAATCTGTGTAAAGAATAGTCAGGTACCTTCTACCATATGTGGTGGTTCTGTAAGGGAACAAAAGCTTTCTGGGAAATGATTTACAATGAATTGAAGAAAATGTTTTAAATAACTTTTAGTAAAAAACCAAAAGCTTTTCTTTTAGGGATGGTGAATAGAGAAGAATTCTGAGGGACCTAAGAAATTTGTTTATGCATGCTACAACCGCAGAATGAATAGTATTTGCCCAGAGGTGGAAAGAGGATTTTGTTCCAACTAAGGAAGAATGGCTGATTAAGTTGACGGATTATGAAAAATAGCAAAATTAATGGGTGTGGTAAGAAACCAAAAGGAAATTTCTTTTATTAAGGAGTAGGGAACATTTGTGGAATATTTGAAAAATCATGGTATGCAACTAAGTGCATTAGTAGAGTTAACTTAAATCAAGCAGTTAAAAGCATTTATAAAACTACTAGGGAGACAGGATAAGAAATGTAGCAATGAATGTTAATGGCAACCACCATCGCCTCAATAAAAGAGAGTTGAATGGGATATACATTCTAGTTGGGACTTCGTGGAAAGCATGGCCTCCATGGGGCTGTCCCTGAATAAGTTTGGCCCAACCCATAGCCACGGACATGCCTTGGACCTGGTGTTTACCTCCATGGATGTTGGTGTTCTGACACTAAGTAAAAGCGAAACAAAAGAAGTGCCATGGTCAGACCACTTCCTGGTGCAACTTGACTTCTCCGCGACCCTTCCCCTCTGCAGGGAGGTGGGACCGATTCGGATGGTCCGCCCCCGCCACTTAATGGATCCAAATGGTTTCCAGAGAGCGGTAGGGGATGCTTTATCCCATGTTGATGGCCTTTCAGCTGATTCCCTGGTGGCCCGCTGGAATGTGGAGTTAACCAGGGCTATTGACTGTTTGGCTCCGAAGCGCCCTCTCCGATTGCATGGAGCCCGGATGGCCCCGTGGTTTTCCACGAATCTGAGGGCAATGAAACAATCGTTGAGACGGCTAGAGCGCCGGTGGCGGATGACCCATTCTGAAGCTGACCGGACACAGGTTAGAGCTCAGTGTCGAGCCTACCAAGTGGCGGTAGCGACGGCGAAGAAGGCTTTCTTCGCCGCCTCTATTGCATCTGCAGAAAACAGCAGCAGGAGACTTTTTCAGGTGGTCCGCAATTTAGCGGAACCACCTGCTACATCGGGGCCCAATACGGGCCACATGATCTCCTGCAATGATTTTGCAAAGTTTTTTGCAGATAAAGTCGCTCAGATTCGGGAAGAGGTAGACGCCACCGTGGGAGCAGGGCCGGGGCGGGGGAGTGCTAGAGTCCTGTCTAGTCAAATTGTGTGGGATCAATTCCAATCTGTTACCTCCGAGGATGTGGACAGGCTGCTTGGACGAGTGAAACCAACCACCTGTCTCCTTGATCCTTGCCCATCCTGGCTTATAAAAGCTAGCCGGGAAGGGCTGGGCGATGGGCTTCGTGGGTTGGTGAATGCTTCCCTCCGTGAGGGAGCCTTCCCAGACCCGCTGAAAGAGGCGGTTATTAAACCGCTTCTTAAAAAACCATCTTTAGATGCGGCCACGATGGCCAACTATCGCCCAGTCTCAAATCTTCCATTCTTGGGCAAGGTGATTGAGCGAGTGGTTGCTGAACAACTCCAGGCACGCCTGGAAGAAGCGGACCATTTGGATCCCTTCCAATCGGGATTCAGGCCTCATCATGGGACTGAAACTGCCTTGGTCGCACTGGTTGATGATCTCCGGCGGGCTAGGGACAAAGGTGAGAGCTGTTTCCTAGTCCTGCTGGATCTCTCAGCGGCGTTTGATACCATCGACCATAACATCCTTCTGGACCGTCTTGAGGGGCTGGGAGCTGGGGGCACTGTCATACAGTGGTTCCGCTCCTTCCTCCTGGGCCGTGTTCAGAAAGTGGTGGTGGGGGATGAGTGTTCAGACCCTTGGGCTCTCACTTGTGGGGTGCCTCAGGGTTCTGTCCTCTCCCCCATGCTTTTTAATATCTATATGAAGCCGCTGGGAGAGATCATCAGGGGGTTTGGACTGGGTGTTCATCAGTATGCAGATGACACCCAGCTCTACCTCTCCTTTAAATCAGAACCAGTGAAGGCGGTGAAGGTCCTGTGTGAGTGTCTGGAGGCGGTTGGAGGATGGATGGCGGCAAACAGATTGAGGTTGAATCCTGACAAGACAGAAGTACTGTTTCTGGGGGACAGGAGGCGGGCAGGTGTGGGGGATTCCCTGGTCCTGAATGGGGTAACCGTGCCCCTGAAGGACCAGGTGCGCAGCCTGGGAGTCATTTTGGACTCACAGCTGTCCATGGAGGCACAGGTTAAATCCGTGTCCAGGGCAGCTGTGTACCAGCTCCATCTGGTACGTAGGTTGAGACCCTATCTGCCCGCGGACTGCCTCGCCAGAGTGGTGCATGCTCTGGTTATCTCCCGCTTGGACTACTGCAATGCGCTCTACGTGGGGCTACCTTTGAAGGTGACCCGGAAACTACAACTAATCCAGAATGCAGCAGCCAGACTGGTGACTGGGAACAGCCGCCGAGACCATATAACACCGGTCTTGAAAGACCTACATTGGCTCCCAGTACGTTTCCGAGCACAATTCAAAGTGTTGGTGCTGACCTTTAAAGCCCTAAACGGCCTCGGTCCAGTATACCTGAAGGAGCGTCTCCACCTCCATCGTTCTACCCGGACACTGAGGTCCAGCACCGAGGGCCTTCTGGCGGTTCCCTCACTGCGAGAAGCCAAGTTACAGGGAACCAGGCAGAGGGCCTTCTCGGTAGTGGCGCCCTCCCTGTGGAACGCCCTCCCACCAGATGTCAAAGAGAACAACAACTACCAGACTTTTAGAAGACATCTGAAGGCAGCCCTGTTTAGGGAAGCTTTTAATGTTTGATGTATCATAGTATTTTAATATTCTTTTGGAAGCCGCCCAGAGTGGCTGGGGAAACCCAGCCAGATGGGCGGGGTATAAATAATAAATTATTATTATTATTATTATTATTATTATTATTATTGGGTAAGTCCAAAACAATGACGACAACTAGAGTAATGTTGGTATCTTTAAAGACAGCTAGTGTTGGCAAGGAAAAGCAATGGTTTGTGGGGTGGTGAATGAGTGAACAGCTGCAGAATTCATATTCACATTTGATTATCGTAAAATCGTCCACTATCCCTATTCTCCAGGCAGCAGTCAAGATACCAGAAATGTCTTTGGCCACACAAACTGACCCTCTTATGAATAATTGTCTCCCTAGTATAGTTGGCGTAGTTTAGCAATAAATACTTCCGAGATATGGAGCAGGTGTGCTTTGGCATGGCACTCTAAGATGGAGACACTGTTGGCAAGTAGCTCATCTGGTTAGGCAAGTGGTGTTCAGCCCTTCTGAATAGGTTTACACTCTCCCTAAAGGATTAACTTCATAGTTAGTAGATGATACCACATCAGTCCTTTTCTTTTCAGGTACAGGATTAGGCTGATGATGTCCCAATAGAGATAGCCTGGTTATGATTATCCATAGTCTAGTAACATTCCCTAAATCCAGTGTGAATCAATGACAACTATCTACTAGGAGGCATTCTTATATGTAAGGGAACCTCTATCTGTCTGAATCTTGACCTTTCTTCTTTTGCATCCTCCTCTTCAGGGGTTGCACACTACACAAGGCAAACTTATCCCCCAGCTAAGGAAACGGTGGAGTAACCCAAAGATGCGATGAGATTAATGCCATTATTGACACATTATCCAATGTGCTTCAATCCTATAATGTTTCTGCAGAGCTGGCACTCAACAATGATATGTTGACACACCAATCACAACAATAAAAATAAAATAGAATTATTGTACAGAAGATTATATTGAAGGATGGCTTTGGGGGTAATTCGTATTAGGCCAGCTTTGTCTGGCAGCTTTGGAGATACACGAGGTAAGACATTGAGACATGTTCTAGGTAGACTGCCTACGTTGGGTTGTGTGATTCAGGAGGAGGGCAACAGTGTGGTGTTGATGTAGAACCAAATGGTGGGCAGTCCCACAACACCTATTTGGAAGCCCTTGATTCCCTCCTGGACAACATTACCGAAAAATATTTATATTCCAGCTTGGACATTTTTGTTAGATTCCAAAATTCATTTTTCCATCCCATTTTTTTTTAAGACTGCATGTTGCTGCTGGCACCAGTGTTGTAATTATAAACTGTATTTGAGCCAGATGATCTAATTGGACCAGGTGTGTGGGACCAAAGCCACCTCCACAGCTGTCCTTTCTACCTTGTGCTCCTCTCTTGTTTTCCTTTTGCTGTCAGAATGGAACGTGTTGAAAGAACTTCTGCAAGCGTAGGGTGCCCGTTTTAATCAAACAGCACCTTGTACTTAGTAGCAATGCAGTGTTGCTGAAAGGGTTGTTTTGATAAAAAAGAAATCTAAATCAGTTGTCATTATCAGCGAGTTGCATCGAGGATTCTTTCGTCTCTCTTCCCCCCCTATATAGTAACAACAAATGAGATAAAATGTATGTGCCACTGTAATTCTAATCAATGGGTATTCAGAGGGCACATGCTGAATGAGAAAAAGAAGATATATATAAATATTTTTCGGTAATGTTGTCCAGGAGGGAATCAAGGGCTTCCAAATAGGTGTTGTGGGACTGCCCACCATTTGGTCAACAGAAAAAGAACCTCTTCTGATTTAAGGCAGAGGGCTGGATAGTATGGTAAGGTTACCAGACGTCCCCGTTTTCCAGGGACAGTCCCTAGATTTACAAATCAGTCCCCTGACAAAATCCATCTATTTAGTAGGAAATTGAAAAGTGTCCCTGGATTCATTGAAAAAAACCTGGTAACTTTATAGTATGGGAGCAGGCGATCCCTCGGGTATTCTGGGCCTGGTGATAACTGGGCATGCTAGGTAGGTGCAGAATACAGAGTCATTTGGCAAAGAAAGTCTAGAATGGGGGATGGAATCAGCTAGCTAGGTGGAAGTGGAGGCTGGGGAGGTGGACATGGTTGCAATAATAGCCCAAGAAGCTTTCGATACTGCTTGAGTAAGCAAGACTCAACTAAGAGAAAGCAAGGAGTTCAAAAGGTGAGGAAAGTGCAAGGTGGACGGTTAAATCTCTGTGGCATCTCTTCCTCTCTTGCCCTTTGCTCCGTTTCTCTCCTTTTCCTTTCTCTTATGAGAAAAATGAGCAAGAAATGGTGGAGGAAGAGACAGAGACACCCTAGTCGGTGCTTTCCTGCTCCACACTGAGAAGCTGTTTTTAAATGTCCCCAAGGGACGGAAGTGAGAGCTGTCCATATCAATGAATGGAGAAATCCAAAATTTAACCATAGCTGGGAGTGGGCAGATGTGTCCACCCCAAGCCCCCCAAAGTACAGAGCTGATTATAGAGCTTGCCTTCGATTCTTATTTAGTCTGAAACATTTATGTAACCTTTGCCAGTGCAAACGCCAAACGAAATGCCATTCATTGGCCCTATGTTGCAGATTAGAAGGAGCTGTGGTTGGGAGGGAGTGTCCTACGCTAGACCTGCAGCGCAGTTCTAAATGGAAGCCGCAAGGTCAGGCTCCAATTTTGCAACAACCTGGTGGCGTTGTCTAGAGGTATTAGGCCCCTATTGCAGAGGGAGGGTAAGTGTTATAGCTCAGTGGCAGAGAATCTGCCTTGCATGCAGAAGGTCCCCTGTTCAGTCTTGAGCATCTCCAAGATAGGGCTGGGAGAGACTCCTGCTTCAAACCCTGGAGAGCTACTGCCTGTCAGTGCAGACAATATTGTGCAATATGGACCTGTGGTCTGACCCAGTGCAAGGCAGCTTCCTCTTTGGGGCTGAAATACAGCAGCAGCAGCGACAACAACAGCAACCCTATAGCACTGTCTATTGTTTTCTTCCCCACATCTCAGGTTGGGCTGAGAGAATGTATGCATAAGAAGCTGAGTCAAAACCATGGCCCATCTAGTCCAGTATTGTCTATTGGCAGCAGCTCTGCAGGGTTTCAGGCAGGGAATCTTTCCCAGCCTTACCTGGAGATGGTGGGGATGGAACCTCAGGACCATCTGCAATCCCTAGAGAGACCCCTGTCTGAAACCCTGGGGAGCGATTGCCAGCCAGGGTAGCATATACTGTACTGAGCCAGATGGATCATTGGTTGATGATGCCTAAGTATGATATCCGAGACTTCCCAGACCAGTAAGGAAGGGAGAACAAGGGTGCGTAGAGGATGTCAAGCGATCATCCCTTGTGGAGTTCAAGGCAAAGGGATGGTGGTATTCATTGGAGCAGTCCATTGCCACTTTTAATAAATTCCTTCTTCTCAACTTTATTCAATAATAATAATAATAATAATAATAAATTTTATTTATATCCTGCCCTCCCCAGCCGAAGCCGGGCTCAGGGCGGCTAACAACAATAAAACAATACAAAAGTACAGCATAAACAACACTCTAAAATCATTCATTATAAAATTAATTCAGTGCTAAAATGTACGCTACACACACACACACACAGACACACACAGGATTAAGGGGTTGGCCATACCTGCTCTAATAAAAATAAAAATCCAAATTTGTTGGGTTGCTGTTTTTTAATTCAGCACAGAAGGGACTTTCTCATTTTCACCACAGTGCAACGGAAGCTTTTTCTTCAGCGACTTAAGACGGCTGGAATTTATTGTCTTAGTGCAGCTTAGGGATTTTTTTTTTTCCAAATACCTGTTTTATACAAAGGAATTGAGCCCTGCTGGTTCTCTGTCCATTAAATGCAAACAGTACCTGAACAGCGGCTCGGCATAATTCAGCTAAATCACAATATTCTCATAATCATGCCGTGAGCATCTTTTGTGTCCCAGACATTAATGGCTTGTTCTTCTTGGCGTTCAAATAAAAGCCATTACCAGCATGGCATCCCGTGGTCTTCTTTTCAGATTGTCATCACATTCATTATCCTCTGTTTAGATTTTGGAAACTGAATCGAGCAATGCCTTTTCATTACCGACCATAATAACTGAGAGGGGGGCAAATGGTCACGTTCCCAGCTCTTGTTTATCAATTAAGGCTTTTATTGGAGAATGTCAGCAATCATCCATGCAAAGTGGAATACTAATTCCATTCACTACTTTTCTGGGACACCCTAACGCTTGTGTGTGTGTGTGTTGGTGCCTTTCAGCTGCTTGCAGGCTGAAGTACATCTTGTTAACAAGGATAATCTCTTTGTTTTTAATGTGATATTAATGAATTCATGAAACAAGATAGTGGTAACAATACTTGCCATGAAAGTATTCTGAAATCTTAATCTGATGTATTTAATTAAACAGGAAGGAAATGTCTCTTCAATTAAGCTATGTCAGTTTCCTGTCTCTTCTGAGTACCTGTGGATAAATTCCACACAATTCTTTTATTGTCTGGATTCATGGAGGAGAAACACTTGAGCAGCTACACAAGGCATGAATAACTTCCATACCACCATCAACATGCTTAGACTCGTCCACGCAAGAGATTCACTTTCTGGACAATTACTGTGCAATTGCGTGATGAAATACAACTGACCGCTTTATACACTTACATGCCTCCAGCTTCCACCACAAAATCCATCCTCTACAGCCAAGCCCTATGAATGTTGAGTTTCATTGGACAAAGATCCACGGCTCAAGAATTAACATTATTTGTCAAACTACAATACTCATGCAAGGAAGTGAAAAAGATGAACAAATCCGAACTGGCACCCAGGATCAGCCAAATACAGGAGCAATCTAGAAGAGAAAACCATGATGGAACACAATTTGTTGCTGCTTATAGTTCCCAGCTAAAATTAAATGTTTCATCAATGACAGAATGACTCTTCCCACTCACAAGCCTTGCGCGGCGATATAAGAAGTGTTAAGAGGTGATATAACAGGGAACATAAAATTATGAAAGTGGATAGAGAAAAGGTTTTGTCCCTCTCTTTTAACACGAGAGCTCATGGGCACCCAAGGAAACTGGATGTTGAAAGTCTCTGGACAGACGAAAGAAATCACCATATTTTTCGCTCTATAAGACGCACCCGACCACAAGACGCACCTAGTTTTTAGAGGAGGAAAACAAGGAAAAAAAGATTCTGAATCAAATGTTGTACTAAACTATTTAATAAACAACCAAAGGGTTTCATCAGGATACCCTGAACCTTGAAGATACTTATATCACACTCCCACCCCCCACACATCCAAGGAAGCTGCTAGGTAGGAGATCAGGACAGGCAAAAGGAAGAACTTTGCACAGTGTATGTTTAAAAGACAGAACTTGCTACAAGACTGAGCGACAGCTACTAGCTTGGGTGACTTCAAAAGGGGATTAGACAAATTCCTGGAGGATAAGGCTATCAATGGCTACCAGTCATTATCACTATATGGTACCTGCAGAATTAGAGGCAGCATGCCTCTGGATGCTTCCTTCACATGAGAGGCACTGCACAGAGAGGGAGAGCTGCGCAGCACCCCTTCAGCGAAGCTGGAGGGGGAACAGAAGGGGCTCCGTTCCCCCTCCCGCTTCGTGGGAGAGGTGCTTCGCTGAAGGGGCGCTGCGCAGCTCTCCCTCTCTGCGCAGTGCCATTCGCTCCATAAGACGCACTCACATTTCCCCTTCCCAGTGTGGTGTAGTGGTTAAGAGCAGTAGACTCGTAATCTGGGGAACCAGGTTCGCGTCTCCGCTCCTCCACATGCAGCTGCTGGGTGACCTTGGGCTAGTCACACTTCTCTGAAGTCTCTCAGCCTCACTCACCTCACAGAGTGTTTGTTGTGGGGGAGGAAGGGAAAGGAGAATGTTAGCCACTTTGAGACTCCTTCGGGTAGTGATAAAGCGGGATATCAAATCCAAACTCAAATCCAAACTCTTCTACTTTTTAGGAGGAAAAAAGTGCGTCTTATGGAGCGAAACTTCTTCACACGGGGAAACTTTGTCCCACAAGAATACCCATAAATTGGCATTAATGATCAGTGAACTTCTGAGTAAACAAATATATCTTCAGTTGCGGTCAGAAACATCCCACAGTCAGTGCTTGCTTGATGTTTTGGGAGGATCATTCCACAGGCATTTCTTTGCATCCCCTCAAATGTTAGTAAGGTACTTACTATCTGTGCAGTCATACCTTGGAAGTTGAATGGAATCCGTTCTAGAAGTCCGTTCGACTTCCAAAATGTTCGAAAACCAAAGCACGGTTTCTGATTGGCTGCAGGAAACTCCTGGAGCCAATCGGAAGCCGCGGAAGCCCTGTTGGATGTTCGGCTTCCAAAAGAACGTTTGAAAACTGGAATAGTCACTTCCGGGTTTGCGATGTTCGGGAGCTGAAACGTTCGGGAACTAAGCTGTTCAACTTCCAAAGTACGACTATACTTGACTGTACTATTCTGCATTTCATTTCCATCTCACCTTTATAATCCCCCTGCCAAACCATGTTCATATACATGTATGTCATATATGTAATGCTTCATGCATCTGGAGAAGTGGACTGTAGTCCCCAAAAGCTTATGCCATTGTGAATTTGTTAGTTTTTAAGGTGCCACAAAACTCTTTCCTGTATCTGGAGGTAGAAATAATATCCTTATTCTTCCTTCCACCAGAAACTATTAGACATCCATGGGTGAGGCTGCTTAATGCTTTGGCCTTTACATTTGCTTTATTTGAGGATGCCACATGTCAGAACTCATTTCCTATATTTGGCCTGCTACCATAAATGCTTGGACCCAAACTCTTGTGATTCATAAACGATGGTTCTTTCTGCATTTTCTTCAGACGGATGTCCTTGTTCTGAAAGCTCAGAATACCTCACAGCTCAGCAGTTTGGTCGCATGGCTTTTTCCCCCCACCCTCCTGCATCCTTCTTGTAAAAAAATGGGGAAGAAAAAGTATTAATTCTGAGCAGCTGGCAAACATAGTGAGAGACTTGATTATCCAGTTGGCACATTTATTAAAGAGAAGCTAGGTGGATTATTTTAATATAGCCACATGGCTAGGACCTCAAAGCATTCTTTCTACTCCCTAATGCCAACTTTGTTTTGAAAAGAGAATAAAGATACCTTAAGCCAGCCTTCAAAAGACTGAAGTCCCTTTCTTTTATGAGTGGCATATATGACCATCGAGATGAAGTGTGTGTACTTGTGTGCATTAGTTGGGAGATTTTTATCCTTGCAAGCTTAATGCGTTATATAGTATGGTTTGTAGTTACCATCATTTTCCTTTTTAATTCTCTATTCCCATCTGTGACGGGACGATGAGCTGCTTGTGTGTAAAATCCTAGTCCCTCAGAGTTTGGTCAAGTTTGCAAACCTCTGTCTGTAACGGAGCCCCTTAAACATGGCTCCGTCAGTCGCTGGCAGATTCCGACAGTGGTTGCTTTCGGAATCGCTTCCAACATAAAAGCTCCTTAACGGAAACACGTCTTCTGGACTCTCTGCGTGACAGTTTCCGGCGAGGAGTGGGTGTCCCTACAGGAGGTCCTGAAACCTCCCCACTGTTTTCGCTGGAAGTGTCTCTGAGCCATCCCTCCAGCTCCCTTTCCCTCAGCTCAGCTCCTCTCCCCCTACTGGTTCCCTCTTCAGCTGCTGAGTCTCTCCCAACCTGTGTGAGCCCTTTCACTTCCCTTCCTTCCGATGGCAGTTCCCTGACATCCACCTCCCCTCCAGGGCCCCCTTCATCCCCTCTCGCCCCCTCCTCTACGGGCGGTGAGGAGGCAAAACCCCGGAATGAACTTCCTTCATCTTCCGATGTCCCGAACACTTCTCTCCACCTGTTGCGGTTCCTGGTCTCGAAGTACTCCTCCTCCTCAGAGTCCATCTCCCCTTCCCCTTCCGATTCCGAGAATCCTTCCAACTCCTCCTCCTCATCGGTGGTCCCAAAGTATTCCCTCCGGAACCTCTCCACAGGCTGAGGTTTCCTTGGGAACCTTTGATGGAACGTTTCTATCAATACCTCGTCATTGATATCTTCTGCCATTACCCAAGTGTTTTCTGACTCCGGTTCTCCTTCCCACGCTACCAAATACTCCACCTGATCCCCCTTCCACCTGGCGTCGAGGATTTCTGCCACATGGCTGCTGCATTCCCTTTCTTCTATGACCGGTCCCCGAGTGGCCATCCCTTCTCGTCCCCCCTCATACGGTGACAGTAACGACCTGTGAAATACTGGGTGCAGTTTCATGTGGTTGGGTAACCGGAGCCTGAAAGCCACTGGGTTGACCTGTTGAATGACCTCAAAGGGACCCAATCTCCTGGGTCTTAATTTCTTACAACCTCCTTTGAACGGCAACCCTTGGGTTGACAGCCACACCCTATCTCCCACCCTTATGGTTTCACCTTCCCTTCGGTTCTTGTCTGCCTGCCTCTTGTATTCTTCCTTCGCCCTTTCTAAGTTGAGTTGGAGCTGACGATGGATTGCTTCCATTTCTTCTACAAAATGCTCGGCTGCCGGGACACCCCATCTCTCCCCTTCTCCCCCTGGGAAAGCCCTGGGATGACACCCATAATTAGCCAAGAAGGGGCTCATCCCTGTGGACACATTCTCGGCATTGTTG
The DNA here is from genome assembly GCF_964106645.2 of Podarcis pityusensis. Classification (NCBI taxonomy): domain Eukaryota; kingdom Metazoa; phylum Chordata; class Lepidosauria; order Squamata; family Lacertidae; genus Podarcis; species Podarcis pityusensis. The sequence continues at coordinate 104,247,904 of NC_138029.1, forward strand.
TAGGCAAATTCCGCCAGCGCCAACTTTTCTACCCAGTCATTCTCTCTGTCATTGACATAACACCTCAGGTATTGCTGGAGGACCCCGTTTGCAAGCCATTAACTGTCTGCGGACCACTCCCTGTTCAATATCGCTGGAAAACATCAGATCCATGGCGCGAAAGAACTTCATCGTGTCCTTTAGGACGTCACTATTCGCTGCCATCAGGGGTCTAACCCAGTCTCTCGCCCCCTTTTCAAGATGCCCAATCACGAAAGCCACTCGTGATTCCTCGTCAGGGAATTCATCAAACTGCAGATTGAGGGCATATTGCATCTCTGTCCGAAAGCCATGATAGTCTTTGGGCTCCCCCCCAAACTTCTGCACCAATCCTGGTACCTTTCTGACGAGCTGGGTGTCTTTCCCCTTTTTGTCTGCATCCTGAGCCCTCCTCTCCTCAAGCCTCGCCGTCTGCAGCGCTAGCTGGACCTCCAACACCCGGTACCTTTCTTCCAGGCTTGGACCCGCTCCAGCTCCTGCTTCTCCGGTTCCGGCTGGGTTGCTCATGATGCCTTCTCCTGCACAAGCTGCTCACGGAGACTGTCGGAATGCTGTGACGGGACGATGAGCTGCTTGTGTGTAAAATCCTAGTCCCTCAGAGTTTGGTCAAGTTTGCAAACCTCTGTCTGTAACGGAGCCCCTTAAACATGGCTCCGTCAGTCGCTGGCAGATTCCGACAGTGGTTGCTTTCGGAATCGCTTCCAACATAAAAGCTCCTTAACGGAAACACGTCTTCTGGACTCTCTGCGTGACAGTTTCCGGCGAGGAGTGGGTGTCCCTACAGGAGGTCCTGAAACCTCCCCACTGTTTTCGCTGGAAGTGTCTCTGAGCCATCCCTCCAGCTCCCTTTCCCTCAGCTCAGCTCCTCTCCCCCTACTGGTTCCCTCTTCAGCTGCTGAGTCTCTCCCAACCTGTGTGAGCCCTTTCACTTCCCTTCCTTCCGATGGCAGTTCCCTGACACCATCTCTTTCTCTTCCCTTAAAACGGATCACTGTTGTGGTGCTGGAATTCTTAGGAAGATGCGGATGCACTGAATGGACCACATAGACCAGGGGTCAGCAACCTTTTTCAGCTGTGGGCAGGTCCATCTTCCCTCAGGCCATGTGTTGGGCCGGAATATAATTTTGGGGAAAAAATGAACGAATTCCTATTCCCCACAAATAACCCAGAGGTGCATTTTAAATAAAAGCACACATTCTACTCATGTAAAAACACCAGGCAGGCCCCACAAATAACCCAGAGATGCATTTTAAATAAAAGGACACATTCTACTCATGTAAAAACACGCTGATTCCTGGACCATCTGCGGGCCGGATTTAGAAGGCAATTGGGCCACATCTGACCCCCGGGCCTTAGGTTGCCTACCCCTGACATAGGCTCACTCAGTATAGGTGCACCCTCTTGACCTTTGAAGAGACCAGCACTGCAATGCTGAGTTGGTGTCGTAGAGAACAAAGAGATGGAATTAGTCGAGGCATCTTTCCTCACAACCTTCACAGAACAGTGCTGTCCATAGGAGCTGCAGTATATGAGCTTTTGTCAATGTGTTGGGGAGGATGACAGCACTGGGAGGAACTTGGTTCAGGTGCCTCTCTTCCTGTAACCTTTATGCTATGGCACCTGTTACTGCTGTAATATAACACGGCACCACAATGAGGGTGACCTTTGGTCCCTCTAGCATTGTTTATTCTGAGGAGCAATGATTCCCCAAGGCCTCATACAGGGATCGATGCCTGAGATGCTTGCAGCTGCTAGGAATTGAACTTGAGATCTTCTGCACGTGGCCCAAATCTAGGGTCAGCATCAGCTGTTGAACCACTGAAAAATAAGGCGAGCGAGTAGAATACCAACCAGGAGATGATGCTACATGTTTTTTGACATAGCACAGCACTGTACCAAACTCCAGCCTTGATGTGTACTGTCTACTCTTATGTGGCAATGTGACAAGGGATAACTTAGACAGTAGAGCGTGAGACTCTCGGGTCATGGGTTTGAGCCCCACATTGGGGCAAAAAAAATCCTGCATTTCAGGAGTTGGACTAGATGGCCCTTGTGGTCCCTTCCAAATCTACAATTCTAAGAAATGATCCAGCAATGTGGCAGACTGCATGGAAACAACCCCATCCTGCCTCTTTATTCAACTTTGCCCTAACAAAGGATGCCCTGTTTGTGAGTCTGAAGCAATCTGTGACTAGCAAGGATTCCCCACTCCTAATTCTTGCCTCAGGTTTTATGTGGCTTTGTTCTTTGTTTTGTTTTGTTTTGTTGTTGTTTTTTGCGTTTCCAGGTAAATGTGTTTAGAATTGGAGCTAACAGTTTATATTTCATATGCTCCTCATTAAAATGCCTACTGAGTGACCAGGTTCCCACACTTGTGGTGTAGAAGTTCATAATTAAGAGAGCTGGAAGGTTCTGGAAGGCTGGCAAAAAAAGTAAGCAATGTGTCTTTGCTTATTTATGTTTGTCGTAAGTCTCAAGGCAGCCTGATGTTTACAAGATAAGTTTGTAATGGGCAAATGGCTATTATGTGGCGTTGGGGAGGAGAAAATGATGATTGAGAGGTATTCTTAATTAAAATTAAAAGCTCCATTTGTGACATTTCACAGCTCTCTTCGTGTGTACGATGGGCACCATTGATTTTGAGGCAGATTGTTGAATTTCTTATCTCCAGCTTCTGATTGATCTCTTCAACATGTAACAAGCCAGAGTCCAGAGTGAACAAAGGGATTGTACATTTATACCGCTTAGCCCTTTTAAATTAAAAGAGAAAGAGAGCCCAAATCCTGGAGTAATGAAAGGAAACAATATATTCCATTTTAGATTATTGCTTTGGGTAGTAGGTCTTTTGCTGCTTTTGATGACAGCCTTTTGACATAATCACTAGTCAGCATAAAACTTGAAATTGCCCTGCAGACAGAATCATTCTTCTCTATTTTCTGTCACTCTGGAACCGCCTTTATTCATCTATCGGTGCAAGAATCAACAATTTCAGATTCCAGATAATAAAAGTAACTTGGACAATACTTCTGCTGGAAGGAAAGGAGAATGATAGATATATTTCCCCATATAACTAAGAATAGATAAGTCCTTTCTATTCAACTATTTCAAGAAAAGAACAGTCTATGGTGTTCTCTTTTGAGCCTGGAAGAGCAAATCCGGACAAAAGAGACATGAGCTCAATCTACAGGCGTAGCAGTAAAACACAGAACAGGATAACATCCTTTTACAATTCACTAGGTTCAATACTTTCACATTGTTAAAGGCATTGTTGTTGCTGTTGTCATGTGCTGCGTGCATGACTGTCGCACCGGGACACCACATTTGCCTGCCAGGCTGTGGTGGTTTTTTGTGGCATCTTCCCAATGCTGTGCAGTCTGGGATGACTTCCTTCCAGGCCTCTTCTGCCCCTCAAGATTTGGGGGGCTGAACCTCATCCCAGAAGACATGGGGGGCTGTAGAGGCCTGAGCCCCATTAGAATGGGTGTTCCTGGTTGTCATTGATATTATGGTAATGATTTATTGAATTTGGTAAATATGCTTTAAGCCCAGGGACTCTAAGCTTTGATCAGTCTTTGCTATCAGGGTTAATAAGTAAAAAGGGGTGGCTTCTCTGCTCTCATATGAACAAGTATACTTATTTTCTTGGAGCAATGCCCTGTGTCTAGTAGGATGGAATTGCTTTCCAAAAGGAATTGCTGTACCCACTTGCCTGGGGGCAAGGCCCATTGAACTCCATCCTTGAAGGTGTTTACAGTGCCTTTTACAGGTCAAAGACTCCCTGGGGCTGATGTTGTAACAGAACCTTCCTATATGTTGTTTTTATTCATTGTCATAAGGACAAGCTGCCCTGAGGCATTAGGCCACTCCGAGGCTTTTCAAAGTATGTGCCAGGACAAACATTGATTGGATGAATGAACAACATTTGGGAATGCACAGCTAGGCCAAGCAGCAACAGGCTGTAGTCCTGTGCATGCTTTCCTGGGAGTAAGGCCTGTTGAACATAAGGGAGAGCAAACATGCATTGGGTTGTGTGTCTTTGATTTGACGCTTGAACAAACAGAAGGATGGAGATATAGCAGCACAAGTAATCATTGCCTCAACCACCCCCTTTAATAGCTTCTCAAATAGCAACCTACAAAGTAATGCTAATAATGAGCCACTGATGAGCTCATCCAGATGCCTTTTTTTTTTTTAAGCCGTGCAACAAGAACCTCAAGCATCAACAACGAAAATTGATTAAGGATGGGGCTCCACTGTGTCTGCCTTACTCTCCTAATGAATGGTATTATCTATGCTGAAGACTTGCTTGTGAAGAGAGAGTTATGGCAGGGATGCTAAGAAACTTGTGTATGAGAGTCGACTGATCAAGCAGCCTCATGTTGAAGAGACCTTGCCCGCCCACCCCAAACACATGCCACAAAACTGGCAATGCCAAGTGTCTTGCTCTATGCTGAAGTGACCCTCGAGTCTAGAACAAATCATATTGAGACCCCTTGTGGCATAGTGCCAGCCTGTTATTACATTATGAGTTTGTGGGTGCCAGAGTTTGTGAAGGCAAAACACCCCTAATTCCTGGATTTAGTAAGTGTTAGAATCAACGCTTGAAATATTAGGATGGCCTACCACACGCTGAAGTTAGCCTGCATGTCAAAAAACAGGCCAAATCAGTTTTTGCATGCTCAGATAATCGCTTGGGAGTGTCGCAGGACCCCCCCCCCCAATCATTCAGTTTGTACAAACTTCACACACACTCGCACTCACACACTACATACGCTACACTTCTGTTATAAATTCATAGAAAATCAACCATACATCGGATTTGCACTGTTCCACTTTTATTGTAGTCCATGAAGAAAGGTTTGGGGAAGTTTGATACGGGGCAGCCATAATCCCTTGAGCATACCAGCACATACACAGGAGCCCTGCCCAGTTGCTATGCCAACCCTGATGGTCCTAGACAGAAGACCATCAAGATCACAAAGAACTTGCATATGGGAGTGGATTCAGCACGGACTGGAACAAAGGACAATAATCAACTCTTCCCTCTGGGGGCAAGAAACTGCAAACTCCCCTCTGTCACCTGGAAAGTACTCATGGGGAGGGGGAAAGGGGGAACCAGCCAGGTGACAGGACACTCAGGGTACCACCACAACTCCTCCCTCAACCCCTCCTTTCTGTGATGAAGGTGTGATGTATCTGAGGGGTGGTCTTAGGTTACACGCCTTCTGTGATGTATGTATGATGTTTCAGGGGGTGGTCTTGATCTAGAAGGTGGCAATTTCAAAAGTCTTTATGAGGCCTGGCACACCATTTTTCTGGGTCCTTCCTCTCTCCTGCAAGTGAGGGGAGCACCCTGTTGCAACAGATCAATAAAGGCCAAGCCTACAGGCTGCTGTTTTGCTCCAAGTTATCCTGGTTGGTGTCTTTGTTTTTGTCCAAGGGAGCCCTCGGATTTTTCCGTTAACAGGAGAAGAGCTATCACAGAGAACAAACAGAACATAATGGGAGATTAACAAAGCAGATACTCTGGGCCGGACTGATGGATGGAGCCCTGCTTCCCAACTCTCCCACTGAGGCAGTCTGGTGGAATGCCTGCTCTGGGGTGACAGTTGAGGGAGATGAAATCTGACAGGGCTGGCCTGTCAGCCAAGCTCAACTGAGCTGGTTTTAATTTTTCTACATTGCAAATGGCTTCGATCTCTCATTACGATGTGGCAGTATATAAATATAGTCGTTAACCAGTTGGCATCCGTCTGTCTCGAGAGACAATGGAGGAGTGTCCTTTTGAGGGTGAAGTCCCAATTGTTGGAAGGTTGCATGCGCTTGTTTTGGCTATAAAGAACCGATGTGGGAGAGACGTGTTTTGCTGCACCTGGGGCAGGTGAAGGCGTCTGGTTCTGCTGCTGCTGCCCCATTGCTTCTCTCTGCATTCCTCTTTGTTATTTAAACAGACATCAGGTCTGACTTTCAAGTCCGCAGCTTTTTTTGCCTCCAGCTTCTAGTTCACATAACTCAACTCTCTGCCCTGGCCTTTTGTCTTTCTGACTAACAGACTGCTGAGGGAGAGAGGTCTACCCACTCGCCACTCCTTTTGTTCTCTTAAGGATCCATGTTTGTAGAGGGCCATTAACAGGCTGGTCTGGCTATCCCAACAGTTGAATCCCTGCTGTATCTAAGAGTCAGAAGGGGGTGCTCATCCTACCGCCCCCCCAACTCACAACAGTATAATAATGATACGTGAAAATATAGTAGTGAGTTAACAAAATTTTAGGTTTTCATGCCTTCACTGAAAGCATTTTGGGGGGAAAGTTTGATGAAGGCTTTGTTTGTTCTCTGCAGAAGTTAAAGGATTGTGCTGAAGGCTTTTGGTAGTTCTATAGACTCAGCACTTCCGGACCAATTTCCATCCTTCAGTCACAATGGGATGGTTGGCTGGGGGGTGGAAAGGAAAGGATCGTGTGGCCTGACTTTCCCATCTGCCCTGCGATAGTCACAGAAAATACAGATCAGATTACAGCTCATTATTCCATATTGTTTTTCTTCGGTGGGGAAAACACAACAATGATTTAGCTTCTGTCATAGCCATTGTGCGCTTGTGATTACAGATTCACTGCGCCTTGACGAAAGTTTCTTGAGGTTCTGCACGTCAGAAGCCTGGCTGCTCCCTGCAAAGCACCCCAAATGCTGGCACATTCTTGTATGGCTTTTGTACGGCTGCAATATTTCCTTGATTTCAAAGGAAGTTAAATGAGCTCCATTGTCAGGCAGGGGCGAGAGGCCTAAGAACAAGGCATCATATTTCGCAACAGTGTGATTTATTTCTCCTTGTGCCAGCTTTTAAATGGCAGTCCTTTCCTATTTATAATTCCGCTCGCTACTGTGCTAGTAATAGGCTCTCGCTGGGACGCCTTTGTTCCAGTCCTTAGCCCAGTAACAACATAAGTAAGTGGCTTGAAATTGTTTCACTCCAGCCCTCTGTTGTGGCCCCCATTTACACACACACACACACCCACACCCACCCACACACACACCATACTTGCTTGCCTGGCTGCAATATAAAGAGCAGTGTGTGAGGGAAGGATGGCATTGGAGATGTTTGTCAAGTTGTGCCACCAATGTTGGGTTTGGGGGACAGATGTTCAGGGTCTCACTCAGTGGAATGAGCAGCAGGGTCCCCCAATGCAGCAGAGATAGCTTGTCGTATTTTGAAGACAGCAAAGCAATGCACGTCAGCTTCTAAAGAGTCCAGAGAGTCTAAAGTTGCACCACTGTTTGGTGCCATCTTACAACTGTGGAAAGTGTGACATTGACACATGCAGTCTCACATGATTATTCTGCCCATGAGGTTTGCGGTACAGTCATACCTTGGTTTCCGAACAGCTTAGTTCTCAGACATTTTGGCTCCCGACAAATCAAAACCCGGAAGTGACTGTTCCAGTTTCTGAACATTCTTTTAGAAGCTGAACGTCCGACAGGGCTTCTGCGGCTTCCGATTCGCTGCAGGAGCTTCCTGCAGCCAATCAGAAGCCACACATTGGTTTTTGAATGCTTTGGAAGTCAAACGGACTTCCGGAATGGATTCTGTTCGACTTCCAAGGTACGACTGTATTTGCACATACACCTCAGCGGTATGGGACTGCAATCTTGTTGAAGCGGTTCTCGTGCCATCACATACGTTTGTGAAGAGGTGAGTACCTTATTTGTGCTCATGGTCCCTCCTCTCTTTCCATATTGTGTAAAGGAGGGTTGAGGTTCCCTGGTAGAACATCTGCCTTGCATGCAGAATGCCCCGGGTTCGATCCCTGGCATCTCCAGGTAAAGATGGGAATGTCACCTGCCTGAAACTCTGAAAAGCTACTTTTCCTCTGATCAGGGCCAGATTTAGGTTTGATGAGGCCCTAAGCTACTGAAGGTAATGGGGCCCTTTATATGTCCAGCTGTCCTCTGTCAACAAAAAATTGCCGCTAGTTTTTTGTGTTGAATATATGCTGTATGGTAATTTATGGACCTAATAGGTATCTAGAGCCATTTGCACATAACAAAATATGTATTTTATCAAAGTAATTGATATAGAAATGAGCAAACCATGATATTTGATGTATTGCAGTATTTTAATATTTTTTTTGGAAGCCGCCCAGAGTGGCTGGGGAAACCCAGCCAGATGGACGGGGTATAAATAATTTATTATTATTATTATTATTATTATTATTATTATTATTATATTTTAGGGAGCAGGCTAGCAGGCAGGGCCCATTACTTACAACATAGGAGCCTACACAACACAAACACTGTTGCTGTATGTAGGTTTTATTTTATTTGTTTTTTATCTTATATTTTGGAAATGTACATCCAGTTTTTTCCCTTTAATTTTTTGGGGGGCTCCCAAGAGAGTGGGGCCCTAAGCTATAGCTTGTTTAGCTTATACGTAAATCCGTCACTGGCTCTGATTCATTTTAAGACAACTTCCTGTGTTAAGTTTATGCAATGAGGGAGGAAGGTGATGGGTGACAGACATTTAAGGATAGCCTTCCTGATGGTGAGGTATTTTTCACCCATTTTGTTCTGTCTCCTCCTGTCTTTTAAATTAAAGAAACTTGATAACTTGTCTTCACCTTAGGCTTCAAAGCCTTCTTAAAACAGTGAACAGAACTGAAGCATCTGTCTCTTTTGTTAATGATCAGGTTTGCGGATCCCTGACAATGTGAGCACTTTAATAAATAGCGATAGGAAGATGAAGTAGGACAACAGAGTATAGATTCACGAATAGATGAATTAATTGTTTTGCTTGCAGGGTTTTTTGTATTTTTTTTTAAAAAAAGTCTAAACATGTGCTTCCTTTTTTCATTTGCTTCATTCACAGTAAAAGCTGCTCTCGGTTGATGTAAGAATTGGTGCATCGTTTCTGTGCCTTGTCATTATACATTAAATATAAATATAAATGTTGTTGTTTAGATGCTTAGTCGTGTCCGACTCTTCGTGATAAATATAAATATAAATATAAATATAAATATAAATATAAATATAAATATAAATATAAATATAAATATGTGAGGGGGTGTGCGTATGGGTCTTCTGTTTTAAAAGTGGAGCCAGAAAAGGCATGCTAGTGATCCAACCCTAAGCACATTTACTGGGGGGCAAGTAGGGTTTTGATGGGACTTACTTTCAAATGAATATGATCATTTCATAAGGGCATTTTCTTCCTTGGTGTTAATTGAAATAGCAAGCCATGCAGCAACCTGATTTGTTGTGACAGGAGATGCTGTCCTGTTTGCAATGGAAGTCTTGTATCTTGGGGGCCAGACTGAGGCAAATCAAATGGATAAAGTATCCAAATGTTCAGTACACAGGGCAGTGGGCTCGAGTGCCTTCCAAATCACGTTATCTTCTCCCACGTTATCTTCCAGGTGCCCTGTCTGTCCCAGCCTGTTGCAGTCTAAACCCATCTTCTCCAACCTGGTGCTCAGGACTACATCTGCCCCAGCCAGTGTAGGCCAATCCTTGCCATGTAATTGTTATAATAATTTAAGGTCTCAAGTATATAAATTAAATGTTCATAAATTTACAAGGCAAACACATACATAAGTATATAAACCACATGTCTGAAATAGTACAGGAGAGCAATCCTGAAACCATTTTGACTCTCCCAAATTGACCTCAAACGTTTCTCTGCAAGGAGGAAGGAAATGGGAAAGCCTCTCCATTGTCTTTTGCTTACCTGTCTTTAGGGCATCTTTGTGTATGAATAGGGTGAGCCTGTGCCTGGATTCAGGAGTTAAAGTGGTACCTCGGGTTAAGAACGTAATTCGTTCTGGAGGTCCTGAAACTGTTCTCAACCTGAGGTACCACTTTAGCTAATGGGGCCTCCTGCTGCCGCCGCCCTGCCACCGCATGATTTCTGTTCTCATCCTGAGATAAAGTTCTTAACCTGAGGCACTACCAGGTTAGCGGAGTCTGTAACCTGAAGCGTCTGTAACCTGAAGCATCTGTAACCCGAGGTACCACTATATTTACCATCACAAAAGAATGGCCAGGCTGCCCAAGTAAGCAGTCACTGGCCATTGTCAGGTATCCTGGCAGACAGGATTTCTGCTGTAGCCTGCCTCCTTCTGTGATGTATGTATGATGTATTGGGAAGTGGTCTTGAGCTACAGGGTGGCAATTTCAAAAGTCTATATAAGGGCTTGCACACCATTGTTCTGGGTTCCTCCTTTATGTGGTGAGTGAGGACTCTGACGCAACAGTTTAATAAAGATCAGGCTTACTAGCTGCTTTGCTTCTCAATATTCTCTGGTTGGCCTTTGTTATTTTCTCCTACCCATAGGGAACCCACTTAAGGACTCTATACGGGCTCTTGGATACCCCATAAGGGAAAAGAAGCAGATTTTGTTTTCATCACAACGTATTTCAATGATCATTTTAGAAATGAAACAAGGGAACTGCAAATGCATTACCTGCAGCCAGGTTGTGGGTGTTGTGTTTGTTCACCAGAGAAGATGGCTTTCTTTGGATGCAGAGTCCATATAGCTTCATCATGCTCGAGGGAGAAGCCCTGACTCTGATGCATCTGTGCACACAGAAGGCCCCTGGTTCTGCGATTGCCATCTCCAGTTAAGGGGATCTCAGGGAACTGCAGAGCAACTACCCACTCAGAGGTCACAGTGTCGGGCTAGTTGAACACATGGTCTGACATGGCAGAAGGCAGGGAGCCCTGCAGTAGCCACAGCCAGAGTTAATGGCAGGTAGAGCCAAAACCAAGGACAGGCAGAGTTAAATAATTCTAGTTTCCTCTCCATCCTCATCCCTGCTCAGCAACACTGAGACTCAGGCGGCATTGAAACGAGGGAGAAGGAATCTGGCAGGCATTGGACTAACATGAAAATAATAATAATAATAATAATAATAATAATAATAATAATAATTTATTTGTACCTTCCCCAGCCACTCTAGGCAGCTTCCAACAAAGATTAAAAATACATTAAAATGTCACACATTAAAAACTTCCCTGAAATGAATATATTGGCGAAATACCATACAGACATTCATTAGATATGAGAATATTGCTTGCCAAAATTCACACCTCAATCAAGACAGCATACAAGAATGTGTTTCTGAGGAGAAATCTGCACTAAAATGCTAACATTTTCATAAATATATACAGTGGTACCTCGGGTTACAGAAGCTTCAGATTACATACTGCGCTAACCCAGAAATAGTACCTCTGGTTAAGAGCTTTGCTTCAGGATGAGAACATAAATCGCGTGGCAGCGGTGCAGCAGCAGCAGCGGAAGGCCCCATTAGCTAAAGTGGTGCTTCAGGTTAAGAACAGTTTCAGGTTAAGAACGGACCTCCAGAACGAATTAAGTTCTTAACCCGAGGTACCACTGTATATATATATTTACTCCAATTGCTGCAGAAATGCAGAACCAAATTTAAGATTGGGAAAACGAGAAGCTGGTAATCAAAACGGACAGCTCCTTCCACCCCTACTTTCAGATCCAGACTTCTGGCTATAGTGACATTAGTTTAGTTCTCACTCGTAATAAAGTGTTCCCTGTGGAGGTATTTCCTTATGAAGGGAGTGAGAGAGATTTGAGCCAGTTACTTATCAGATGACAGTACTCAGCCCAGCTAGGGCTCTTTGTCTAATGGCAGAAAGGCTATTCTCCCTCCGCGCCGCAACTTGGAGCCAATCACCCATTCCAGAAAGGACAGAATGGTTACCTGGGGAGAACAAAGGCCAATCCCTCTGGCACACAGGGGTGTGCGTTTATCCCAGAGGTGTTTAGGACAAGAGATTCTAGTGCACTTTATATAATTCACTCTCACGCGTACTCTTTGAAATGCCAAAAGAACATCTTTTGTCACGAGCTTTCCCTGCTTTGACACATCGTTCTTTTCCGGAGCCTTTCTTCTAAAATTATATTGTAAGGTGACATGGAAAAAGATGTGCCCCCTCATATCTAACGGATGCCAGTTCAGGTTTCAAAGAGTGCCCCCCCCCCCTCCTGGCTCAGTCACGACATATAGATGCAGAGTCTGATTCCAGCAATTAACTCTTGAACGTAATGGGAAGAGATGTGAATGCCCCATTCTTGTAACCTGCTATTTCGCTCTGCTAATTTATATTCTTACTTTGTTTGCATATTCATTCTGAAAGCATCTGGTGAAGTTTTTGTTGTTTGTTGGGTGGCCTTTTTGTGTGTGTGTCTTTTGAATAATAAGAAAAGACAGAAATCAAATTCAGCAGAATTCAAATTAAAAGCGACAAATGGGATTTGGCATGAAAAGGAAGGAATTAAGGGGATGTTATTTCGCCCTCCCTGTACTTTTTTCTTTCTTTATTTTTTTAAATGATACATCAGATTGTGCAAGTCAGAATTAGTCAGTGCAGAGACTTGGTTGAAGGTCATCTCACAGAGAATGAAGAGAAAGGACCATACGAATTCACACTTAAATGACTGGGTTTATACAAGTTCTCATATTAAAATACACACACACACACACACACACACACGAAAGTTTACGAAACAGACACTTCTGCAGGAGTTTGGGATGGGCAGCATCAGCTGAGTCTACAAAACTGCCATATTTCCCTTAGGAAACCAGGAAGCTGCTTTATGCCAGGGATAATCTGTTTTATCTGGGTTTTTAGTTTATCATTGATTTTAGTTCATTTCTTTGAACGTTTTAAATATTTGTTTGTAGCTGATAATTTTATTATTCTGGTAATAATTATAATATTTTATTAACTATATGCCACCCATCTGAATGGTAAAATGCTTTGAAGTTCTATTACAATCAAGGGCTTCCTTCACGATTGATCTGAAAGCTGCAGTTAGTGCAGAGTGCTGCAGCACGATCGCCAACAGGAGTGAGGCCTTGTCAACATATAATACCTGAGTGCAGAGATCTGCACCGGTTGCTGATTTCCCACTGTCCAAGGTGTTACTATGAGTACCGTACTTTTCTGTCTATAAGATGCCCCCATGTATAATCGAACACCCACTTGCCACAGTGAATCGTCCACCCCATTCACTATCCATGAGTGAAAATGACAGAGCATTGAGTTCTGCTTCACAGGAACTTAGGCTCACTGTCGTCTGCTTTTTGCACAACCAGTCAAACAGGCAGTGGTTGTACATGTAGCATACTCCAGAAGTGCTTGTACCATCCGTGGTGTCACTTCCAAAACTTGCATCTGCAAAGATTTCAAGACCTCCAGTCTTCTGACTGGTGAACCTCAGCCTGTAGTGCATAGTCCCTTTCAGATAGCGGGCTATGCGCTTCAGAGCTTTCCAATCCTGAACAGTAGGATTGTTAGCATGTCTGCTAAGCAGGTTACAGCTTACAGCAATGTCAGGTCTTGAGCATCTAGCAATGAAATTCAACTTGCCTAGAATGCATCTGTACAGCGTTGTGTCAGAAAACGCTTCAGCAGTACTATCTACCTGGTAACCTGTCACCATCGGTGTGTCTGCTGGGTTTGCATCAACCAAATTCAACCTGGTTAATACATCAGCAATTTTCTGTGTTTGGTGTACCAGAAAATTACCTGCTTGGTCCCTCTCCACCTGCAGAGAAAGATAGTTGGATACCTCACCAAGATCCTTCATGTCAAAGTGCTCCTTCAGCTGAGCTAGGGTGCTTTGGTACAAAGCCTGATTCTTCCAAAACATCAGAAGATCATCAACAAAACATAAACAATACAGTTTGTTTTGCCCCTCCTCCTTGACAAACACACATGGATCAGCTTTGCCCTGGTGAAAACCTAGAGAAAGCAACGTCTCAGTGAGTTTCGTATTCCAACACCTGGCACTCTGCTTGAGACCATACAAGGATTTCCGCAGTTTACAGACCATTCCCTTCTGTATCTGCATCCCATCAGGTGGAAGCATAAACAGCTCCTCCTCCAAAAGCCCGTACAAAAAAGCTGTATTAATGTCATGATGGGAAACATGCAGTTTCTCCTCTGCAGCTATCTTGAGCATCAGCCGAATGCTCTCATATTTGACGGTGGGTGAATAGGTCTCGTGGTAATCCTGTCCTGGTACCTGTGAAAAACCTCTTGCAACCAATCTGGCTTTGTGTCTGACAACCTTGCCATTCTGGTCTGTCTTGGCCTTGAAGACCCATTTGCTGCCAACCAGTCTCATTCCTGGGACTACCGGTACCAGTTCCCAAGTTTGGTTCCTATTCAAGGAATCAACTTCAGCCTTCATGGCATTAAGCCAAGGCTCAGCATCTTTAGAGGTTAACTCCTGAACCTCTTTGAAACTTGAAGGTTCCCACACCTTCTCTGAGCTACTAAGAACAGCAGTTGCCGTCTTAGCAAACTCATCAGCAAATCTCTTTGGAGGTCTGCCCTTCGTGGCCCTCTCAGATCTGCGTACTAGACGCAAGTCTTCTGGACTCATCTCCTCTTTCTTAGGAGAAAAATGACCAATGGTGAACAGTGGTTCTTCCAGATCATTGTCAGACGCATCAGATGGTCTGACTGAGGCCTTTGCGCTCTTGTAGTCTGCTATGTCATCACTGTCACTGACATCAGCAGCAGCGCCGCCCACTGAACTGGAATCCGAACTCTGATCATCATCGTCATCATCATCATCCTCAGCAGCTTCCTCGGGTTTAGCTGCTTCTTTGACATCACCTTCATCCTCCTCTGGGTAACTCTGGAAAATTCCCACATTTTCCCCCCACTTAGGATTGTACTCAACACTCTTTGTGAACTTAATGGACTTAGAGTCAGTCATCCATACCCTGTATGCACCTTTTTCGTACCCCATGAACAAACCATGTGCCCTACGCTTCCCAAGCTTGTTGCTTTGTGGGGTGTGTACCCACATGTCAGAACCAAAGATTCTCATGTGTTTGATGTTGGGTTTCTTACCAAACATCTTCTCATAGGGGGTACAACCAATAGGTGATGACAATCTGCGATTATAAGTGTAAGCAAAATTCGACAGAGCCTCCCCCCAATACTTATCAGGGAGATTGGCATCATGCAGCAATGTTTTCATTCCTTGCAGCAACGTTTGATTTGCTCGCTCCGCAAGCCCATTCATCCATGGCGATCTAGGCGTTGACAAGTCATGCTGGATTCCCTTCTCAGTCAGGAAAGCTTCAAACTGCTGAGAAGTGAACTCCCCGCCTCGATCAGTAAACAGACAGCCAATACGTTTACCGTGAACATTCTCCAACCAAGCACAGAATGCCTTGAACTTAGGAAACGCTTGCGATTTCTGCTCGAGCATAAACACATGAATGTACCTGGGAAAAGAATCAATTAGAACCATGAAGTACCTTGCTCCACCCAAAGAGGGCGCAAGTGGACCAACCAGGTCTGCGTGCACTAGCTGGTAGGGTTTGGAAGCCTGCCTGCTAGACTCCTTGCCTTTTGGAGCAACCTTCACCTTGTTCTCTGCACAAGATACACATTTCATGTGAAACTTACAGGGTTTGATGTTCAAACCCTCAACCATCTCTGGCATCTTGGCCAGTGCCTTCCAAGAGAGGTGGCAAAACCTCCGATGTGCATCGTGAATGCATCCTGCATGAAGAACTTTGTTAGTTTGTGCAACACAACAAGAATCAACATTAGACACAATAGCACCATTGTCATCATAAGTTATACAGAACAAGCCATCCATAAACTTTGCATGCAAAATGTCCTCTTTGCCTTTTCTGATGACACAGACGCTCCTCTTGAAGGAAATCTCAAAACCACGCCCAGTGAGCTGTGGGACACTGAGCAAATTGTCTGCAGCACCTGGAACATAAAGTACATCTTTGATGGTAGTGTGCAGACTTGCCAGTTTCACAGTCCCTTCTCCTGCAATTCGCAACGTCTTTCCATCAGCCAGGTGGATCTCACCTTCTTGAGGTTTGAAGGAGATAAATAGGTGGCGGTCTTTCGACACATGGCGGGTACAGCCTGAATCAACAACAAACCTGGCTTTGGCTTTTGAAGCAGTCTTTCTGGCAAGCAAAACCTTGTTTTCCACCGGCGTGGGCTTTTGCAGCTTGCCCCCCTGCTCCTGGCCATCAGACTTGCCTTTAGCCTTTGGTGAGGCTGTGCCAGCAAACAAAGCATTGTTTTTCCCTGGCTTGGGCTTTCCACCCCCCCTCTGCTTCTTGCCATCTGCTGGCTTCTTCCTTTGTTTATTTCCAGTCTTTGGACAAAACTTCTGAGTGTGACCTTGGGTCCCACAGTTCCAGCACTTCACAGCTGCCAACGCTTTGGCTCCCCCTGGAGGCTGGAATGCTGTCCCACATTGCTCCCCCTGGAGCACACAAGCCGACTCAGCTGCATTCCTTCTATCGTATTCATTTTGCAAAGTCGCCAAGACCTTTGTAGCAGTGAGGTCTTGTGCAGGGAGGGTCGCCAGCTGACTTGCCACGGCATGGTAGCTTTCATCCAGGGAGTCCAGGATGAGAATTACAAACAGTGACTCAGGCATATTGAAACCTCTCTGAGTCAATTCCTGTCTGAGATGCTGCAAATGTAAAACGTGGGCTCTAAGGTCTTCCCCTGGCTCCAAACGCTTCCTGTGCAGCTTTCTGAAATAAAGCAGCACAGACCCAGCCTCTTGTCGGAGATGACAGGCTCTAAGTCCGTCCCACATCTCACGGGCACTGGCCTTGCCAGCCAGGGTGATTAACTCTTCAGGAGCTACTGAGAGCAAAATTATCCCCATGGCTCTTGAGTCCTGTGCCGTCCATTCATCTGTCACAGGGGCTGGGGGGTCCTCAGAAACGGTATTCCACACTCCAAGCTTTCTCATCTGGCCCTCACAGTACCTTGCCCAGGTCTGATAGTTGTGGCCATTTAGCTTTGGTGGAGATGGAGCAGCTTCTGAGGATTGTAAAAGATCCATCTCAGTCTTTTACTTGAGCCGTGAATCTTATTCACTTCAGAGACGTCTTATCTCAGCAGCTCATAAATCATGAGGCCTGTTTGGCTCGACTCCCAGACCAATTAGGCCAGCCGGACATCAAAGGCCCTTGCCGCGGCAAACAGAAAAGCCTTACTTTCGCTTTTCCTCCACATACCTTTCAGCAGTCTGTCGCAGTCTTACTCTCCTGTAAGTGCCGTGAATCTGGGCCCATAACCTGTTGTTGGGATACTGCCAGGGAGATAAAGTCCATCAAGGCCCCCAAGCCGTCTGCCGGACGATCCATCGACCTCCCGTAGGCACGCAGCGACATGAGTTTCTAGAAAATATCTTGCCACATTCTAGAGCTCATGCACACTCTATCAGCAATTAGCACAGCCAAAAGTTGCACTCAGGAGAGCATTATTTACAAGTTTATTCAGCGTTGATCAGAACACAGAAAAACATGACTGCCTGCTGATTTAGTGTCTGCGACACCGAGAGAAAACGAAAGCAACAGAAAAACATAAACATCCTGTGAACAGGAAATACGCAGACTCTGACTCACAAAGCCTGCTCCCTTTTAAGGTGGAACGGAAATATCCTAACATCGTCCACCCCATTCACTATCCATGTATAAGACAAGGTACATTTTTGAACATTATTTTAGAGTGAAAACACCTCGTCTTATACACAGAATAGTACGGTATATAAAGCCCTTAACAACTTGGGACCAGTTTACCTAGGAGATTTCCTTTATACACGCCTTCCCAGATGCTTAGAATGTTGAGGTAATCTTAATCTGTTTTAGCATGCAAACATTTGGATGTTATAGAGTTGTAATATTTTTCTTGATGCTACTGTTTTTATCTTTTGTAAACCGCTTGAAGGGTTTTTGTTGTTATTTACAATCAAAGCGGTGTATAAATTTCATGAAATAAATATATCCAGTAAGCAAGCAAGATACAAATATTATTTCTTTTTTTAAAAAATGATTAGACTATCCATCTAATTTAGGGATCAGCCACACTTCCCTTTGTCCAACCATTTCATCTGGGTCTGTGATATCCCGTGATTTCTAGGGATGGATGCCTAGATCCATTGAAATGAGTGCTGTACCATTGGGCTACAGCCCTCAAATTCTATGAACCCAATTTATTATTATTACAGTACTACCACTAACTTTGATATATTAATCACCTTCTAAACCACCACCTCAAGGCAATTTAAATATAAAATAGTTTCAAGCAGTTAAAAGTACAAAAAAAAAGCAAATACGTTTAAAAGTAGACCAAAACATTGACAAGTAGGACACTCTTGGTATAGACCCATTTATCAGGCAGGGAAAGCCTCTCAGAACAATAATATTCTCAATCGTTTCCAGAAAGTGCTGATAGCGGTCAACCTGTTGCATCCTTCATTTGGGCTTTATTGGCATAATTTAGACAATAAAAATCATAAAAGAGAGAAAAAGACCCATCCATAAAACGTTGGTAATCCAGACATATTAAACACTTAAAACATATAAAAGACTCAGTAGCCACCATTAAGTAAAATTAAGTGGTTTTAAATTTGACTTTTAAAATCTCAACTAAATATCCTGAAACGATCTCGGTAATTTCGAAACTATCACCCCTCAGCAGATATTGGATTACAGATATTATTATTTTTTACAAATAGATGTTTTAAGCTTCAAAGGAGTCACCAGTAGGCCTCTCCAAAGAGTGTATATTGGTATATTGTATGTGGTGTATTAGACGCCAACTTCTAAAGAAGATTGCGGGGGTCCGACGTGACGTCCTGAAATCACGGGTGTGATGTTGCGAGGATCCAAGGGGTGGACCTGAACGCCCTCTGAACATTGAGGGGGCCCGGCCCTCTCAAAAAAACCAGTGCCCCCCTCCGAAAGTGCTTTGGCCCCTAGGAGCCAGCTCTCCTTGTTTCTTAACCTTGCAACACCACTGATGGCATGCGTGACAGCTGGACCTGGAAATTCTATATGCCACCAACCAGCCATTCCTCAGCTCCCTTCACCTCCATAAAGTGGGCTCTCCATGGTTGTTGCTTTGAACAAGCCCGAGGAAACCTATTACTTCAGCCGGTGTTTGGAGAAAGGGTGGATCTTCAGAGTTCAATTACAATCCCTAGCAGTTTAAATGATAGTTGCTGTGCCATAATCTAAAATAAATTGCTTTTCACAAGAAGCCATGTAAGCTTTTGCACTGTGATGTCAAAGAGGCTGCTGCTTTTTATCTCATCTGAAATTCAAACAGCACCGACAGCCTTGCCTTTGAACTTGCCTCTTTACCTCAAAGAGAATTAGCCTCTTCGTTGGGGTTTATGCACTCTTTTTATACCTGGTGTTTACATTGAAGAAAACAATATTCTCTGAGCGTTTGATTTCTTCCCCTCCCCTCTCCTAATATGCCCGTTTCTGCTTTCCCTCAATCCTTCCGGCTCTTGACAAATTCTACTGCAGGATTTTCTATCTGCCCCCAGCAAAAAAGTTATTTCTTATCTGTGCCACTCAGGGCCATGCAACTAGGAAAAGTCCATCCCAAATCCTAATTGAACCTCTCCAGCTTACATCACTCCAAATACCCCAAGGGAAAGGCATGATGAACAGTGTATTTTTACATTCAGGAAAAAGCAACAACTGCAACCCAGAGGTACGGCAACCCACCTGAGACTGCCCTTCTACCAGGATGCAGGCTGGAGATGCCGTTTATGAATGCTGTACCTGTAAAAACACATCCCTTCATGTAAACACTGGGTGGTATCCTATGCTCTGGGTTCCAGTAGGATGAAGATTTATGCTTGTGCAATGGTACCTCCTACCCTGTCTTCACACAGATCTGCCCCAGAGGGTCCGGCGAGCCCCAGAACAGATTTAGGGAGCACATGGAGGGAGGAGAGGAGGTGATGAACTTTCTTCCTTGGAAGTTTTTAAACAGAGGTTGGATTGCCATCTGTCACGGATGCTTTAGCTGAGATTCCTGCATTGCAGGGGGCTGGACTAGATGTCCCTTCTAACTCTAGGACTCTATGATTCCTTGTGCAGCAATAAAACTGCCAGCACATTTGCAAAGCTAAGCAGGGTCTGGTATGGTTTCAAAACGGGTGGGGGACAGCATGTTGAGATTCCTGCATTGCAGAGGGGGAAGGACTGGATGACCCTCAGGGTCCCTTCCAACTCTGTGATTCTATGATTTTATTCATTGTCTTACATTTTTGTGCACTTCGGATAAGGGTAAAAAGGTAAAGATACCCCTGACTGTTAAGTCCAGTCGCGGACGACTCTGGGGTTGCGGCGCTCATCTCGCTTTACTGGCCGAGGGAGCCGGCCTACAGCTTCTGGGTCATGTGGCTAGCATGACTAAGCCACTTCTGGCGAACCAGAGCAGCGCGCGGAAACGCCGTTTACCTTCCCGCCGGAGTGGTACCTATTTATCTACTTGCACTTGATGTGCTTTGGAACTGCTAGGTGGGCAGGAGCTGGGACCGAGCAACGGGAGCTTACCCTGTCACGGGGATTCGAACCGCCGACCTTCTGATCGGCAAGTCCTAGGCTCTGTGGTTTAGACCACAGTGCCACCCACATCCCTTACTCGGATGAGGGTAGTATATAAATTAAATAAGTCAACAGATAAAACAAAACCCAAGGCAATGTTCTGGGTTGTCACCCACCCAGGTACTGACCAGACCCAGACCTGCTTAGCTTCAGCAAGTTGGCTGCTTCATCTGCCTTAAGATCATATCCCTGAGCTCTGGGGTGCCTGCCTGTTCCAATGCATTACTGTGCTCTCTTCTAGACTGTGTGCCTAATCTCTTAACGTGTAGCTGCTGCGCCACCCCGGAGCCCTTTTTGCATAGCATGACCTATATAAATCTAAAGTAATATTTCGCCCAGGACACCAGAATACCTTGATCACTGCTTCGGCATAGAGAATCCTGGTGCTTCGTAGCTTAAGCCTGACCCGACTGTGGCTCCCAGTCCCTTCTCTCTCTCCCCCCCCCACTGCTCCCCGCCCCCCCAGTCACCTGCAACCTGCTTCCTTCAAAGACTTTCTATCTCTGCAAGCCTCATTGTAAGGAGCTGGGCTTCCACCAGCAGAATATTCAAAGAACTGGTGCTTTTATCTCCATGCTTGGCATACACTCAGAAGATCAATATATTGGAGTGTGTGTATGTATATTTAAAATCACCAAGGTGAAGAAATGGATTTGTTTTAAGATGAGACGGGTCGCTTGCTCTTCGTTCTCCCTTCAAGCTGATCGCTCACTCCTGCCTTCATTTCGCTCTCTCTCTCCCCCCCTCCTCCCTTTGGCAGGAGGGGTTGTGCTGCTGGCTGCCCTTTCCGGAGCTGCCAGTAAGTCTTTTCAGCTAGCACAGTTGGCTTGCTCAAGGAGGAGCTGGATGCTTTGCCACTCTGCCTAATTTAAATTATGCTTCCAATTTTCCTTGTCTGTGAGGTCTCGGCATGTTGACAGGTGAAATTAAATGCTGCAATTTAGTGGAGAGGGGATAAAAAAAGGAAAGAAATAATATGTAGCCTGACCCTGTTCTGATGCAAATTCATGCAGAGATAGTTAAGACGGAGCACACACAGTTGAGTCAAAGAGACACCCTGATCCTTTGCTGATTTATCCAATAACTTGAGAGAGTTCCTGGAGGAGTGGGTGGGTGCGTGTACGTGTATCCATGTATGTTTGTGGGAGAAATGCTGGAACCTGTTCTTAGCTAGATGTTCATTCAGCAAAACACACACACACAATGAATGCTGAACTTTAGCCCCTTTTATGTTTGCCAGAACACATGACAGGTGAAAGTGTGTAGAGGGACAGGGGTTGGTGGCACAAGACCCATTCCAGTGCCTCCTCCCAAACCTGCTGGAACGTCTTGTCAGGCCTTCATTGAATCATAGAGTTGGAAGGGACCCTGAGGATCATCTTAGTCCAACCCCTTGCAATGCAGGAATATGCAGCTGTCCCATATGGGGATTGAACCTGCAACCTTGATGTTATCAGCACCACACTGTAACAAACTGAGCTACCCAGGCCTCATGCACTGGGTGTTCCGCTGGCTTCTCCTGGGGGAAACTGTTCTTCAGCACGCAAACGTCAGTTGGGTTTTCCTGGGGTTGCCATTTGTTCCGATTTAGAACTAAAGAATGGGTTTTCCCTGGGAAGGGAACAGGATGAGGGGGGAACTGCTTGGACCCATGTTTTCTAGCCATGGGACAAAGCGGAAGTGTTCATAAGCCCTTGGTCCACAAATACCTGAGAAGAGCCCATTTGGCGGCATGGTTTGCAACCACACCCTCCCTCTCTTCACACTTTAACCCCTTGTTCATTCAGGTGAACATTTTCTGATTCGTGCAGTTAAATGATGGATTCGCACAACATTTCCTCTCCCCTGCAAAACAAACTTTATGTGCTCACTTGTGCCAAGCTGGTGGCTGGTATTGACTGTCGCAATTAAGTTTCAGAGGAGGCAAAGATGGTTGTGTGCGCCAGAGATCAATTTCAGCATCATAATGACGTAAAAAGAGCTCTGCTACATGAGGTCAACCTTGTCTAACAGCAAATCTCACAGTTTAGCTATGAAGAAGTACTTCCTTTTGTCTTTTCTGAATCTTCCAACATCCAGCTTCATTGGCTGTGCCTAAGTTCCAGTATTACAAGAGACTGAGAAGAACTTCCCTCTATCCATAATACATTTGTTAGCCTTGAAGACGGCACAAAACTTCTTTTGGGGGGTACCTTGCTTCCTGTGGCCTTTTCTAGGAAAAGGGGACACTGTTTTGGAAACTGCACCAGGACTCACAACCACCATAATCTGGCCTTGCTGGTGGGCTCTGGAACATAACAACGTGTAGAGTGCACCAGTTAGGGAAGCCTATATTAGTATTTACTGGGGTGGAGGGGAAGCATTTTGTACTGTGCACTTGGCTGCAAAATTTGGCTGCTGTCTGACAAGGCAGAATGGCTCAAAATATGGGGAAGAAAAGACATGCCCATTTAAAATGTTGGTTTTTAAAGTACTCAGAAATCAATCACTGTTTCTGGGAAAAGGAACAAGTGCAGTGGCTTTGAGTTAAGTGCTGAAGGGAACGTCTGGTTGTTGGTGAAATTGCTCTCAGCTGAAATAGTGAAAAGTGAATGAATGGCATGAGAACATTCTGCACACTGGAAGAGCTGAAATGCCAGCAACTCTTGGTGCGATCATGATAGATAATTCCTGTGGGGTTCAGCCTCTCGCTTTAGCCAGCATCCTGTTTTAGCCATTGCCAGTAAGTAAATTCATCATGGGATGTGCAAGTGACCCCCCAAATGAGGTTATCCTGTCAGCATATTTTTAATGAGAAGTAGTAGTAATCAAGAGGAAAAGAAACCAGAGGAATGCAAACCCAAAGAGACTAAAGTTGGGAATGTGGCAAAGTGGCACCCCTCTCTTCAAATGAAATTAAAACCGAGCTTGTTGTGGTCACGATCCGGAAGTGCACAAATTTCCATGGTCTGCTGCAGAAAGAGGAAGATGTCTGGTACCTTTGTTCAGATCGATAATGCCTGTTCCAACGTTGAATATAGGAAAACTGTTTTGCCTGTTTGTGACTGAAATGTGTAAGTATGCAGTGTCAAGTTTAGGATCCAGAGGATAACATTTGCTATTTACTTATCATAGGGCTGAATGGATTTCAAACATACTGCCACATTGTCTGTGTGTCGATCAGCAGGGAATCACCTCAGGCCAAATGGCTTCTACCAGGACTGCGCCTTTAAAGAGGGGCCCCAATCCACCTGTGCAAATGCTGATGGGGAAGGGAGCAGCTGCTACCCCTAATGCATAATGAAATACACCTGGAGCTGAAATAGCCCAGAGGGAGAAGGGAGCCTGGCCTGCATGAGAAGGAAAGAGGGGAGCCTAGGCCTGGGGTAGCCATCTCCCTCCCTTAGTTAGTGGACCAACTAAGACCACAGGGGTAAATTGGCTATAGTAATCTATGCTCTGGTAGCCTCAGGGTTGGATTATTGCAGTACACTTTACATGAGCGACTTTTGATACTAGTTTGGAAGCTTCAATTAGTGCAGAATGTGGCTGCCTTGACTGTTGACAGGTCTGAGGCAAACAGACCATATAATGTTAACTCTGTCCCAACTACACTGGCTGCCTGAATGCTTCCAAGCCCAAATCAACATGCTGGTTTTGGCCCTTAAAGCTCTTAGGGGCTTGGGGCTTCCATATCTTCCGGAATGCCTCTCCCAATACGAATCTACCTAGACTCTTAGATCTTCATCTGAGGTCCTTCTCTGGGTTCCCGCTTGAGGCCTGGAGGGTGGTAAGAAGCAAGGCGGCCTTTTCTGTTGTGGTTTCCTGTCTGTGGAATGGTCTCCCCAACAAACTTCACCTGGTGCCTTTGTTGACAGTTTTCTCGGTGCCAGGTAAGGACTTAACCTTTCCTCCAGACTTTTGATAGGCTAAGAAGTTATTGTTTGTTGTTCGTATGCTGCTAAAACTTCCTTGCGGCTGTTATGGGGTTGGTGGGTGTTGCTTTGCTCTTGGGACTCAACCAAATGTCTGGTGCTTATGACAGATGCCACTGGAAAGTACTGAGGCATGGAGAAAAACAAGGTGCGGCCACTCTTGATAGCTCATGGGACTGTGTTGCCTGTGCTAAGGGCCACAGGTCAGTAAATCTGGAGTCACTGCATTTTCCCTGTCTTTTCTTCAACTGGGGCTCATGTTTGAGCACATTCTCCCATGGAATACAGGGCATTCAATGTGCTGCTACCCCAGGACGATCTCACAATATGTCTGTCAGCCAAGGGAAGTAGGCCAACACGTTATTCACAAGAGGACTTGCAGGGTGAGAGGCAGGGAAGGCCGGCAGGTTGGAGTGCCTGGGTGTGAAGGGAATTCAGCAGACTAAGACTAATAAATCTGCATGGAAAGGCTCACAGGACTTGCGACTTTTGCTTTGGTATAAAAATATGTGGAGTTTACCCTCAGCTGAAAAAGAAAACAAATCATAAAGGCACAGAGGATCCTGAAAAAGCCTATGCTGTTGGCTGGGATTTTATCTTGTATACAATCAATATAGACACACAGGGCTCTCTCTCCATGGTACAATGTGAAATTCAGCTTTCCTAATGGTTTTAAGTACTCTGTTTATCTGATTTAAATCTCTTGCAGATACACTGCTTTTGTGTGTGTGTTTGTACTTCTATTGTTTCATTGGGTTGATTTGTTTGATTTACGTCAATAAAAATGAAATCTGCGGAGATGGTTCGCGGGATTAAGAAGGGGAATGGGGACAAGCAGGATCGGTAAGGACAAAAGCAGGTCTGTTGGCCACACATCGTAAGTGTACATTGTACAGAGAAGGAAGGAAAAGCTGGTATAACAGCATGAAAGAGCAGTAGGAGTCAAGGCAGAGCAAGGGAAAAACCTGTGCAGTGCAATGGACATTGGGTCAGCCTCCAGAAAGGATCTACCTTCCCACAGACTGGTCACGATAGATCAGATTAGTTACCTTCTCTTTGCCCAACTGTATCTTGTTGGGCTTTTAAAAAAATCTTAAGAAAGCAACCACCGTCATCAATGACATCTGAGGCACTGCTTTTTAGAAAGAGAACGTAGACATTCTGCCATTCATGATTAGCGTTGGGTTTTGTCCAATAATCTCTACCCATTGAAAAATGAAAATAGGAAGCTGGCTCCAACTTGTCGCAGGACAGAGGGCTTAATAACATTTGCTTCCATTAATTACCCAGGCAGCAAAGCCAGAAGTCAAGTTCAGCTGAACTCCCCCGTATTGTTGGGAAAAGGGAGGAGATGAATTTAATGTACTCCCTATGGGCTTTGAATGAGAATAAGGAAACAAATCCAGGAAGTCACTAGAAGAACTTATGTGATCTCCTACCACTCTTTTAACTTTGTTAGGTTTTTAATAGGTAGGATCCAGGAATAGGTGTGCCTTATTTTGCAGCATTTTCATTACCCCTTTAAGGAGACAGATATATAAGAGGCTTATTTATATTGCTAGCTCTTGGAAATGATAACAGAAGAGGCTATGATCTTATATCTGGTGATTATATATAGTCCCCTCCCCCTAAAATAAAAATAAAAGAGTGTTTCACCTGCCAGCTGGCCCCTTGCAGTTAAGGTTACATTGTTGTAGGGGAAAAACAGTCTACTGTGTCTATTTATAAAAGCTCCAGGCAGCTCACGAAATAGAAATATATCACAATATAAATTTTATAGCAGTTGCTAAAGCAAAAATAGAGACAATAAAATCACCACAATTAATTAATGGAGTAAAGCAGTTAAAGTCATTCTTTATGCCGCTAAAATATCGCTAAAAGCACAGTGAAAGCGCACTGCTGTGCATGTGCTGGTAAGTTCCTGGCTGGGTTACTGCAATGCGCTCTGTGTGGGGCTGCCCTTGAGGCTGACCCACAAGCTGCAGCTAGGGCAGAATGTGGCAGTTCAAGTGCTCACTGGGGCAGAATATCACCCTCATATTACACCACTGCTGAAAGAATTGCACTGGTTGCCATTTAGTGACTGGGCCAAGTTCAAGGTTGTAGTAGCAGTATACAAAGACCTGTATAGATTTGGACCAGGATATCTATACATACCTAAACATTCACTGTGCTCTGCAAATGCCACATCGCCTTTTGTGCGGTGGCACCTCTCATTACATCCCAGACAGGTGTCATCTCCATTGTCCTTTCAGCATCTGCTAAAGATGCCCTTCTTTCAACAAACCATCCAAGTGGGGATTTCTGTCTCTCTCAGCATCTGAATTTATTTGTACATATGCATTTGCTTTCTCTTGTTTTTTTCAGATGCAATTGTTTTGTATATATGGTTATTGTAATGCGAAATCACTTTGAGATGTTAATATCATTAATAATGGTGATATTAATAATGAAATCGATTGAGTTTCCTTCAGAAACTAGGAGGACTCTGTCTTGGACAGGTGTTCCTTTGCAGAGAATTGCATGGGGCTGAGGGCACAATGTCAAGGCTGTGCTATGCTTCTCCCCATGATTGTGTTTCCTACATTAAAGGATACTTGGTGGGACATGTTCTGCACTGGGAATTGCCCTTCACGGCCTAGGACCCTCATACCTACGGGACCGCCTCTCCCGGTATGCCCCACGGAGAGCCTCAAGGTCCATAAATAGCAACACCCTAGTGGTCCCGGACCCTAAGGAAGTTAGATTAGCTTCAACCAGAGCCCAGGGCCTTTTCAACATTGGCTCCAGCCTGGTGGAACGCTCTGCCTTATGAGACCAGAGCCCTGCAGGATCTGATTTCTTTCTGCAGGGCCTGTAAGACAGAGTTGGTCTGCCTGGCCTTTGGCTTGGAGCCAATTTGATTCCCTCCCCCTCTTTCTTTTTCCTTTTTCCTTTCTCCTCCTGTGATGAGGCTGCATTTTAATATTTAAATGTTTTAATATTTTAATTGTTGTATTTTAATCTTGTTTTTAAGTTGTATTCATTCAACTTGTTTTTATTATTGCTTGTTAGCCGCCCTGAGCCCGGCCTTGGCTGGGGAGGGTGGGGTATAAATAAAATTATTATGATGATGCTACAGCAAGGCCTCTACCTTGGCCAGGGTCCTTCTTGGAGCGGGAGATGCAAAGGCAGATGGGACTCTTTCCTATACCTTTAACAGCTGCGTTGAAGAGAGAATTTCAATAGATGCAGCTTTCTTCACTGCTTCATGACAACCTGAGGCCACCAAAATTCCCTGTTCTACACCACTGTTAAAAATACAGGAGCCTTCCATTGTCATCTGATCTCCTTGCCTGAGATTTATTTTTGGCTTGGCATCAAGACAGCAGTGGTGATCATCCTACCTTTTCAGTAGGGCAGGAAGGATGGTGTGAAGGCAGGTGTGGGGGAACATTTTGGTGTTCCAGGTGTCGCTGAACTACATCAGCTCAGGAAACCACGGGCAATGGTTAGGGATGATGGGAGTTGTAGTTTGGCAACATCTGGAGGTCCAGAGGTTCCCCGCAGTTGTTGTAGGGATATTCCTTGCCAGTCTCAGATCCTGCTTGAAACAGGAGCTGAAATGCTAGGAACTATAATGAGAGAATTGATCCGTAGATATATGTAGTAGAGGGGCTTTATTGAGTTACAGTCAGCACGGATTTACAAAATACAGATCACGTCAAAGAAACCTGAAAGCCTTTTCCAATATAGTCACTGAGTGGGCGGAGAAGGCAGACATCGCGCACATAATATGTCTGAGTAGCTGCGAGGCCTTTGACACCGAACCACACAGGAAGCTAACAATAGTTTTGACAGACAGCACGGTGGTTGACAGACAGGAAATAGTGAGATATTATTGATGATTACATCAGAGGTAGACAGAAGAACACAGATCTTGAGGCCGTGACCTTACAAAGACGGGCTGGAAGGAAAGGCATTTGTTTATTTATCTAGCAGCTTGGGAGGGAAGATGTGTGTTTTATTCTTAAAGAGTTTATTATGTTCCTTTTTTTATTTTGGAGGGGCTGAGAGAGCAGCTTACTTGTGAATGATATAGAGCAGCAGCTACCCCTTTCACCCTGCCCTGCCTTTTTGGAGTGAGGCAGAGCCAGATGTCACATCTAAGATTTGTGCGTGCAGAAAATCATATTCTGACATGTTAAGATGCATACCAACCCCCAACCCCTGTTTCTTCCCATACACAGTTTTATTAGGAATGGATTTCTGGAATACCTAGGGCACAACCCAGTCAAAGTACACCGATTCCGATGACGCAGTGCTGCCTTGTAATCGTATACCTGTCTACTTGGAAGTAAGTCCCATGGAGTTCAGTGGGGTTTGCAGCCTAAAACATGTGCATTACTCCTTCCGTTAAGCCAAAGGGGCTCAAAAGTGCTTGCATTTGCTTGCCTGCATCGTGCCCAAAGAATTTCATCACTCAGGGCAGATTCAGCTGAGATCATTGGGAATGTCAGTTGTGTAAACTGGGGCTGAAGAGAGACAAATGTGTCCCCTGTCGTTATACTTCCGATGCAGCAATTATAAGTGAATGATGACCGTGATATTATTACAAAGAAAGAGGGAGGAAGAGGAGAACCATTGAAAATATTATTATTTTTTGTAAATGGACATGATGCCTGTGCTTTGAAAAGGCTCAGGGAGTGAGGAGGGAACCTGGCTGGTGAAGTTACAAATGACATTTTAAAATGGAAATTAGACATAAAGTGAAAGAGGAAATTTGTGTATGTTTCTCAAACTGCCAGGTCATATTACGTCTTGCCTCAGTTTTTAATCTGCTTCATAAAACATAGGGAGATGTTGTATTCTTCTCTCATGGACGCTAGTTTTGCACAGTGGTGCTCGGCCCATGTTATATGTCAACAGGACGAGCCCCAGTGATGGTGGTTGCTTCACAAATTGCGACTAAAAAGGAGTTGGAATTTAAATTTAAATTAAATTAAATTTAAATGGCGCTCTGTATCATCTGGAAGCTTCAAATGGGTTATCTGTATTTCTGCACAGGAGATGCCAGTCACTTGTGGTATGCGTGATGATATGATCTGCTTGTCTCTGGAGCCAGAGCTTGCGTAGTACTCCAAAATAAATAAAGCCCTTGGATTTATTCCCTGTCTTCGCCAGTGGGTACAGTCTAATAGGTTTTTTGTAAGTGGGGTTGGGGCAGACATTATCAGCTTTCAGGAGCTGGTCTCCTGCTTGACATGGAGCTGGAGTGTAATTTCAGGATAGATTTTGCAGAACTACAACTCCCAGGATGTCAAGCCATTGGCCATGTTTTATGGCTTGGTGGGAGCTGTGGTTCAGAAACATCTGGAGGGTCAAAGGTTCCCCACACCTAGTCTATAAGAGCATAGGCTAGCAATAAGATGAATTCTGTATGGCAAATGAATGTTCAATATAGAATGTTGTTAATAGTATATCTGCCTTTTGTGTGACAAAACCAATGCCATTCTTAAGCTTACTGTATACAGTCAACCCAGCATAGAATCTGAAATACACCACTTTCTAGCATAGGTTTTAGGTATTTGTTAGACTCAGGGTGGAAGTAGATCAGGAAAGTATTTCAAATTGAAACTTATACAGTGGTACCTCGGGTTACAAACACTTTGGGTTACAGACTCCTCTAACCCGGCAGTAGGTTAAGAACTTTACCTGAGGATGAGAACAGAAGTCGTTAGCTAAAGTGGTACCTCAGGTTAAGAATGGTTTCAGGTTAAGAACGGATCTCCGGAACGAATTAAGTTCGTAACCAGAGGTACTACTGTACTTGCGTAGCCAGTTTCCAAATGTCTTTTACCTACATGTTGTTGTTGTTGTCGTCGTCACTCTTACTGTTAGTTATGTTTCTTGAAATCATCCTTTCCTCTTCTCCCCCCTCCCCATGTTCTAGTTACACACAGGGAAAGTGCATCAAGTCTTAAAAGACTTATTTGCCAAAATTGTTCCTGACAACTTCGTAAAAAGAAAAGAAAAGTGTTTACCAAAAAAAAGCATTTAAAGTTAATTAGAATGGAAAGCAGTTCCTGTGCCTGATACAGAAAAGTGATCTACTGAACCTCCCCCCTTCCCCCTTCTCTCCCCCCCCCATTTATCAAAGAGATTTTTCATCATATTGCACATCTGCAGCCTTCAGAACAAATTCTGGCGAGAGCACTCAGTGTCACCATGAGAAAAAGGCTTAGATGTTTCCCCGGGATAGGGGGGAGAAAAGCAGCCCCCTATCAATTCCCATTTCTCAGACAGAATGATGCCTTTAACACTCGGTAATGAAAATTTTTATATGTGAGAGGGATTACCAGCATCAGCCTGTTATTGTCCTTTGATGTGCCCCAGAAATATTACAGTAGAAGTTATTAAAGAATAAATTGTGGGAAGCAAATAGCCCCTCTAGCTCAGTTTGCCACTTTGCCCTTTAGTCAGTTTCTGTCATGGTGAATTCCTTCTTTCATGGAGGGTTGTTTACCTTCTTTTAGCTTTGTAAAGACTTCTCTCTCTCTTAAATGAAAGAGATGCTCGATGACACAGTATTTTACATCTTTGGCATTACATGAATGATGAAAAATAGATTGATCATCAGTGACTACTCTTGTATGTCAAAAGGTTCTGCGGACTTTAGAGCAGGATGGCTCAACCTTCTTAAACCTTTTTTTTACCATCAAGAGTTGGGTCAGTTAGTTTTGCATAGAGCCCAACCATTCTCTGCTTTTCTCTGAAATGGAGAAAATATAGAGCGTGCCGAGTTGTGTCTGACAGCGTGTGAAAGTTTGCATCTCCAAGATTTAATTTTGAAAACCTGCCAGGTTTTGAATTGGTGCATAATTTCATTAACTTATGGTCCACAATTCCAGCAAAGGGGTCTGACGTTTGAGTGAACGCCAATTAACTTGCACCTTCACTCCACTGAGATCTAAGACTTGGAGATTTGGTGATGGGTGGCATGATGCCCACTGATTGGATGGATTTCACCAAGGGACACGCTGCGATCAAGGCCACTGGAGATGAAAGGCCAAGTGCTTATTAGTACTTCTCTCTGGGGATTAATTAGGTTTTTTCTATTTCTGTGGAAGAGCCGTCATGCCTAAAAGTAATTTGGGTGGATGATAGGAAACTGATAGATGGCCAGGAAATGTAGACACATTGCCTTCAGTCTTGTTTATTTTCAATTCTCAATTTTGTCCACTTGAGAATGAACTGAAAGTTAGAAATAGCCTCTGGGCCAGGGAGCGAGTGAGAGACAGAGATTTTTCCCCTTTCACTGTTTTAATAGATTATATAATAAATTATGAAATACCGTTTGGTTTCTAGAGACATACTGAAGGTTAAAGCGAATCAATTTATGTCAGTGAGCTCACATGTTGGAGTGTTTCAGACCGCTTCATCAAACAGTGGGTTGTTCCCTCCCGATTTTCTTTTCCACCTTTGCTTGTGAGCTTGTAAAATGCTATTCCTTTGCTTAATTGTTTTAAAGGCACGTGTGCTCCATAAACTTTTATTCTTATTACAGAACAATCAAACCTGTTGCTTTATTCGTGGTTTTTATCTGCCCAGTTTTGCTTGAATTGCCACATTACAGTAAGACCTTGGTTCTCGAATGGCTCCATTTTCGAACCTTTCATCTCCCAAACGCCAAAAAAAACGGAGGTAAATCTCCGGTTTTTTAAATGTTTTTCGGAACCGGAATGTCCGACATGGCTTCCACTTGGGTGCAAGAAGCTCTTGCAACCAATTGGAAGCCACGCCTTGGTTGTTGAACGTTTCGGAAGTTGAACGGTCTTCCGGAATGGATTACGTTCGACAACCAAGGCTTGACTGTACAGTGGTACCTCAGGTTAAGTACTTAATTCGTTCCGGAGGTCCGTTCTTAACCTGAAACTGTTCTTAACCTGAAGCACCACTTTAGCTAATGGGGCCTCCCGCTGCTGCCGCGACACCAGAGCACGATTTCTGTTCTCATCCTGAAGCAAAGTTCTTAACCTGAAGCACTATTTCTGGGTTAGCAGAGTCTGTAACCTGAAGCGTATGTAACCTGAAGCGTATGTAACCTGAAGCATATGTAACCCGAGGTGCCACTGTACTGAGAAAATAAAGCGAAGTGGGAGAAAATTCTTCAGTTTTGTTAACTGTGATAGTCAAGAGGGCCTCCCCAAGAGCTGAAACTTTTGACCCTTGTCATAGGAATGGAGGAAGCTTCCTTATACTGAGCCAGACCATTGGTTTATCTGGCTCAGTACTGTGCACTCTGACTGGCAGCCAGTCTCTGGGATTTCAGACAGGATTTCATCCCTACCTGGAGATACTGGTGATTGAACCTTCTACACCCAAAGTAGATGCTCTACCACTGAGCTACCACACTTTCATGTTGGGAAGCTGTCTCAGAAGAGTAACACAGTGCATAGCAGACAGAATATGTGATAGAAGGAGATTAAATGTACACGACTGTTTATCCGGCAGTTCCTCCACTATCCTGTATCGGATCACATCAGGATTTTAAATTTGGGGAGAGAGAAAGGACAGGGCGTGACAGGAGAGCCCTACATAATGAGTTCTATAAACTTGAAGACTGGGGGGATCTTTTTCTTCCCATCCTCCTCACTGCTTTCCTCTGTACCAAAACCCTCCCTAGATCACCACCCCGTTGGACTGTATGTGCTATGTTGCACACTGGGCTGTGTGAAGTGGTGCTGCCTCTGCCCAATTTCAGGTAACTTCTCACCTCTTACTGCAGCTCTGTGTGACACAACACCCCTTTCCACACTGTTTGAACGGTGACTTCCGAAAAGCATGATCAGGGTGAAGGGGGTTAAAGGAAGATGGGGTCAGTTCCACAAGCTGTTTTCACTTGTGCAACCTCTGGATACAACACACAAATCCAGCGGGTTGTTTTCGAACTCATCAGAATTATGCCCCATTATGATCAACTGGGCAAGTTAGTCTTGCCTTAAGTTTTATTGATTTTTAGTGGGAAATTTTGTCCAACTAACTTACTTCTGGCTTGACATATATGTTTGCCTTGTGTTCAGTGGTGCTTATTCTTATCCAGGCATAGGCAAACTCGGCCCTCCAGATGTTTTGGGACTACAACTCCCACCATCCCTGACCACTGGTCCTGTTAGCTAGGGATGATGGGAGTTGTAGTCCCAAAACATCTGGAGGGCCGAGTTTGTCTATGCCTGTTCTTATATTTGGAAAAAAAGGGGGTGGGAGAGAGAGAGAGAGCACAGTTGCTTTAAAAGAAGGCGGTATTATAACTAGTGATAATGATGATGAATGCAGATTGCTATGTAAGTAATGGATTAGCATTAATCACCGATTCATGTATAGTGTGGAAATTTAAACTAATATTGAAATGTAAATTACCCTACAGAAACCCAGTCCTCCACCTTGCCTGTTTGGTCACTGCTCATTAATGTTGAAAGCAGTGACACTTTCAGGACACAGGTGGCCCATGTATTAACTCAGCCAGCATATAGTATCCAAAACAGGACCTGATTCAACTGAAAAGTTGCTCTAGTGGGAGCCAGCAAATGAGTCCTGCTACAGCAACAATGCTTTTCCTGCCTTTGCTCCTCCCATGCACCCCGAAATTAGTTCTAGGGCTTCGGGATAACCCCAGAACAGCTTGTAGGGGGAGAAGGGGAAGATGCTTGCAGTCTCCTTAGCACTACTTTGAAATCCATCCATGGTATTAGCAAGTATAGGTGTGGTGCGTCAAATAGGAAGGCACCGTATTTTTCACTCTGTAGGACGCACCGGACTATAGGACGCACCTTGTTTTAGAGGGGAAAAAATTATCCCTCTCTGCTCAGCGCCCCTTCAGCGAAGCGGCAGGAGAAACAGAGCCCCTTCCATTTCTCCTCCCGCTTCGCTGAAGGGGCGCTGCGCAAAGAGGGAAAACTGTGCAGTGCCTCTCCAGCGAAGCGAAGCCTGGAGAGCAAAAGGGATCGGTGTGCACCGACCCCTCTTGCTCTCCAGGCTTCAGGCGGCTATCCGCAAGCCTTCGGAGCGCAGCGGGAACTTCGCTCCATAAGACGCACACACATTTCCCTTTAATTTTTAAAGGGGAAAATGTGCGTCTTTT
Organism: Podarcis pityusensis; assembly: GCF_964106645.2. NCBI lineage: Eukaryota > Metazoa > Chordata > Lepidosauria > Squamata > Lacertidae > Podarcis > Podarcis pityusensis. The sequence goes on from NC_138029.1 coordinate 104,282,425, forward strand.
ATAGAGAGAAAAATACGGTACCTGATATGGCAGCATATTGGACTTAATCCATCCAGTGGGCCTGAGTGCTTTTTGACAGCCAACTAAGCTCCTCCCCAGGATCTAGATATCTGCCTCCCAGCCCACAGGCCGCCTCCTGTGAGTCAAACTCCTCTTGGGGACCCTGCTTCTCACCCTCCAGCCCACTAGCACTCTTTCCTGGGTCATCCAGCTCCCCGATCACCCCCACATTTCTCCTCAGCGTCCAACCATCTCCACAGTGTCTCTCTACAGGACTCCTGACATTTTAAGGCCTGCACATTTTAAGGCCAGTGGGATCGGTTGCAGTCCACTGCCTATTTGCATCCTCCTGGGTTGCAATTCCAAGCCCCCCTTGTGTGCAGAGCTTTCTTAGCTGTCAGTTTACAACAAGCTGGCTGACTACAACTATCACAGCTGGCTGACTACAAGCTGGAAAAGTCGGTACAGTGGAACCTCGGTTTTCGAACGTTATCCATTCCGGAAGACCGTTCGACTTCCAAAACATTCGAAAACCAAGGAGCAATGGGCAGTCGGCAAAATCCACTGAGAAAAAAGAAAAACACACAGCGGAAGCCATTCAACTTCTGAGGTGCGTTCGAAAACGAGAGCATTTACTTCCAGGTTTTCAGCGTTTGGCTTCCGAAATGTTCAGCTTCTGAGACACTCGAAAACCGAGGTTCCACTGTATCTTTCTGTCAAATCCCAGACTCCCCTCCTCCCTGGATTCAGTCTGAACATAGTGAGTGACACAGAGATATCTCTGTCTCTCACACAACTTTTCCCACACAAAGTTGTGTGAGAGACAGAGATGTTTTTGTGTCACTATGTTTAGGCTAAAGCCAGGGAGAAGAGGAGTCTGGGATCTGAAAGAATGATATCGGCTTTTCAGGCATGTTGTAGCCAGCCAGCCAGCCAGCCAAGTCCATGTTGATCTGACTCCCCCACAATTAAACCAAACAATTTGCATATATTTCAGGGTCTGGGTGACTGTAAGAACCAATCAGGTGCAGAGACCTAAGCCCTTTTTTCACAGCATCTCCTAGAGCAGTATCAGCAGAAATGCTGGATGTATTTAGCTAAGAAAGACAATAATTCTGAATATGGGGTGCGAGGAACAAGTGCGGAAAAATGCTGTTATATGAAATTTAAATAGGTCCATTTTTTTCACAGGTCTGCTACACAGGTTTTTTCTCCATGGAACTGCAGGTTCCCCTTTAGTCTTACTGTTCCTCTTCAGAAGGCGAATCTACCTAATTCACACTTTCTGAGGCAATGCACAAACTGGAACACAGCCATCCTTCAAAATCTGCATGTGTCTGAATTTTTCAATGCAGTTCCCCAGCCAAGAAATGCAACAAAAATGCATATTTTAGAGTAAAGTGTGCATATAAAGTCACATATTCATGAAAATAGCAAACAGAAGTGCATTTTATTAGGCAAATTCACTTTGCAAAAATGTGCATATGAGGCAAAATTGCATGCAAGGGTCTGTATATTAGGAGAAATTTGCATTAAAGGGGAATATGAATTTTCATGCAGACTTTTTCTTTTTTTAAAAAAAAAATATTGCAAACTGAGGTGAAAGTTTTGACAGCTAAACTGAAGATTGGAAAAATGAGAAGCTTAGAGAAACTGAAATTGGTAGATTTGTGCATCCCTGCCCGCTATGTTACGTTACATCATGCCTTCTCACATGAATGTAAACATCTGCTACACTGTTGCTTGTGCCCCCCCCCCCCCCATCCTGCATGGAGCGACCGGTTTGTCTTGAATTGGTGTGAGAGTGATTTCTCAGGCCCATTATATTTGTCAGCGGCCGTTACTTTTGAAACAGGTATTTCTCTCTCTTCTAAAAAAATTATTAAAAATTTTTTTCTTGTATCCTCATGGCACAGACCATAAAAATAGTAAGTAAGTGGGTGAGAAACATGGATGGCAAACAGTGACAGGTGAAAAATACGAGCTGCTAGATTAACAAAACGGCATTGCTTGCTCTCTTGATATGGTAACACTCAGATGGGTTATCTTCCATGTGAGCTGGTGAATTTCTTAGTATAGTGTTACAGTGGTACCTCGGTTTTCAAACGTCTCTGTTGACAAACGTTTCGGAACTCGAACGCCGTAAACCCGGGAGTAAATGCTTCTGTTTTCAAACACGCCTCGGAAGTTGAACAGCTTCCGCTGAGTGTATATGTTATTTCCCCCAGTTTTCTCTATTAAATTTGCAGGCCGCCCTTTGTGCCTCAGTTTTTGAGCATTTCGGAACTCGAAACGGTCTTCCGGAACGGATTACATTTGAAAACCGAGGTACCGCTCTATAGACAGATAGGGAAAGATCCCTTGAGATCCCTGTAGATCTCCAGTAGTGGAGCCTGACACTTGTTTGGGGGCTGTAATACTACATGCAGCTTGGGTCTCCAGTGTGGCAACCACGTGGTTTTCATCTGGCACACATTAAGCCTCTGATTCCCACCCACCCATTTGGTCACAAGGCAGTGAGCATGGCATCCTTTTTTCCTACCCCAATAATTACCTAGACCTGAAGGGAGGAAGTTGGAATATGCTCCTTTTCTTTCAACTCTGTGTTTTTCAAGGCTCATCATTAATTCTACTGGATGCAGTGTTTACTCAGATCCCTTGTAAAAGTGGGGTCTCTCTCTCTCTCTGTGATTGTGTGTGTGTGTTTGTATGGTTTCATTAAAACGGGCTTTTTCAGTGACACGTTCCCCCATTTGTGGAATTTGCTCCCCAGGGAACCACGTCAAACACCATCATTGTCAGTTTTTAGGTGCAAGGCTAACACATTTTTATTCCATTTGTGGTGGTTAAATTGGCAAATACTGTGGTGCTCATCTCTTAGTGGGGTGGGGTAAGACTTGTCCTTTTATTGTAACATTGGGCGAGCAATTTAGGCATTTTGTATTGTACGTGGGTTATTGTTTCTTTGGAATAGAATTTTAACTCACCTAACCTGTTTATATTCTACCTGGTTATGTCTGTTAGAGGCCTTTTAAAAATAAAGCGACTACCAAATGCATAAAACAACAAAAACAACATACTTTTTCTTGTTCTGTCTCTCTGTAGGGGTGGGGCTGGCCTGGGTGACAGAGCCTATGACCCTCGCTTAAAACTCCAAATGCATCCACGGGCCTTAAAGAAGTTGGCGACTCCTGTAGCATGGTGGAAAGATATCACTTCAGCCACAGAATTACTTAGGTGGCTTTATGCAAGCCATTTTATCTTGCTTTTCATCAATATTCAGATATTATGAAGGGGTTGCTGTTAGGAAGTCCATGTATGAGTTCATGTAAGTGAGGGTGTTTACCTGAAAGTGCTGTTCTGACTCTGATACATTTAAAACTGTGCGCGATATGCATTCTGTGGTCCTGAGGATTCATTCCCAAGCGATGCATAAACTCAAGACGGCCCTGCATAAAGAGGCCTCCATTGTGCAACATTAATCTATGGCCGACCTTAAAGTTTAGAATATTTCACACCAGGGCGATTAGGAACACCCACAGTTTTGTTCGATGCATGTTTTAAGAGTGTTTTGTTACATGTTCCTTTCGCTTCCCAATGCTGATAAATATTGCACTCAAAATAGCCACCTAACTGGAGAGAAAATATTCTTTCCAGCATGCCGTGTATGGATTATGGGGGGAAACTGCAGTTGTCCTAGTTGTAAGGGATGTCTAATTACCGTGGTGAACAAACAGCCCCGTATATTCAACAGAAGTTCAGCTTTCCCCCTGCAACAATGAAAGCAAGATGTGCTGTTCCTGGGAGAAGGAAGAAGAGCTGCAGAGTAACCTGAGGCCATTTTTCTGACTGTAGCCAGGCAGTTTTGCTTCAGGGTACTGCTTTTGTTATATCCCTTTGCGCCCTCTGAGAATGAAAGCATACAGCAAAGCTTCCAAGAGAGAACTACCTGTTTGAGCGAGATTCGGTAGCTGAAGGAAGTTTCTATTGATGGATAGGAAAAGGAGCCGCTCCGTCATCACTAAAACAATGTCTGCTCAATGGACCCGCTGTGATTGCTGAAGGCTTCTCTCCTCTATCCTAGTTTAGCAACAAAAGGTTACACGAGGAGTCCTAGAGTCGAACCTCAGGTGGGTGCCTTGCACACGCTTTCAGATGAATGGTCTGCTCTCTCCACCCTTGTACCAAAGGAAATTGCCAGCAAAGGAAATCCCTGTTCATGTTAAATCCTGCTGAGAAGCAAATAGTTGTTTGGGGATTTAAGCCTCATTACATTCTGTTTGAAAAACACGGCTCACCTTGATGACCAAAGAATTAATCCATGCTATGGTTGACTCATCCACCCCCACCCCCAATTTCCCCCCCATTCAATTCACAGACAAATTGGGGACAGGTTCAGTAATTGGGGTGGTGCAAACTAGGAATCAGCAAATGCATCAGTTTGGGTTTCCCTCAATTTCTCCTTTTCCCAATCCACATTTCTGCATCAGCTGGTGATTATTTTATTTTTTAAGAAAACAGTCCTCGCTAAAATTAAACGTACATTTTTGACAGCTTTTTAGTGCACATTGCTCCTATATAGACATCTTTGTTAGTATACACCTTTTGCAAGAAAGCATTTTTATTTATTTATTTTTTAAATTTTTTATTGGAATTTTATATATAACAGAGCATAACCCCCCCCATCCCCAGTACACAAATCCACCCTCATTAAACATGAACATAAAATACATTGAGCATAACATACAACAATACAAACAACCATATAAAAGTCTTCCTTTATCCTGTATCTGTCTTCCTTATTTACTTCTTATAAACTGTTTCCTTTATGAATAATTATTAAGATTTTTCTAGTTATAACTTAAATATCCACAAAGTCTCCTGCAGACATTAATCAAAACAAGTCCAGGTATGTATTTTAGGGCACTGTTTTGTGAAGTATTCTCTGCATTTCCCCCATGCTTTTTGAAACTCTTGTCTAGTGTTATTTTTACCAGCTCCTTACACACACACACACACACACACACACACACACTTGAAAAATTCAGAGAAGGATGAATTTCAAAGAATGCATCACTTTGGATTCTGCACTGTCCTGGGAAGTGCCGATTAGGTTGGTTCTCATCAAAATGAACTGAACCAAAATTCTCCCCCCATCCCTACTGCAAACAAGGATGGATTGCAGCCTACCTACCGTGCTAGCATCCTTTCCCTACTGCTGCTTGGCAGTCCCCGCCCCCCTGGTGCTCTTTCCAGGCAGGAAGCTCACTCCGGTGCCTCTCCGGAAAGCAACTCAGAGTGAAAACAGAAGCAGGAAGCAATACTAATAATACTAAGCAGTGGTGCCCAACACCAGTGGGGAGAGTGACAGCACTTGCAGCAACAGCAGCAAAAAGAGTGAAGAAACACACACCGAGGGATTTGGGGAAGCATTCCACACCACCCCAGCTCTCTGAAATGTAAGCTTTGGAAAACTCAGGAGAATTCTGTTTAATAATAATAATAATAATAATAATAATACTGTGACATATTAGCTTTCACTGCATAGGGCAAGGGGGTGATATTCTACAATTCACAGAACAGTACTTTCTCATTCCTTAGTCTTTTTGCCTGGTTCTCTCTATTATTACGTGAACAGCTACAGCTGGCGATTGCTGCCAAGGTACGCACTCTGCATAAGGAGCTCCAAATCTCGAAAGCTTGACCTTTGCCGCTGACACGGCCAAGACGTCGTTGTGGCTGCTTTTCAGTCTCTGCAACTGGAAGAGTTGTGACAGTGTGTTGGGAAGTCACATGATATCTGTCGTAAATGTACAGCGACGGAATGAAGGTGATGTTTTACTGCAGTACTTAACACTTGGCACTAAGTAGGAGTTGATTAGGCAGGAAATAGACAATGAATTAATTTGAGCAAATTACAAGGGGATTAGTAGTGGATGTAGTTTTATGTCACAAGTGGAACATGATAGAGATGCTTACCCAGGAACGGGAGTGAAACAGGCCTGCTTCCGTGTGTTTATATAGCTTTTATTGTACTTCTTGTCCTTCTGAGAGCAAAAAAGTAAAAGAAAATAGAAATTACTCTGGATTTTTAGATAGGCTCTATGATTAAAGAGTGATCTACTCAAGGGCAGACCACTTTGTTGTCGGTTAGGGCAAATTCTCAAACCTCAGTCATTTCAGGACAGCTTCTTGTATAGATGCCCAGAGAAGTGATTGGTACTTGCCGATGACTGAAAAGGGGAAGAAAGTACTGAAGTCAGGGAGAACTTCTTGATGCTTAAATAAAATGGAAGACTGGAACACAACACACTAATTCTGTTATGAAGAACACAAATGCATGCGAGCATACAGAGAACTTATGCATGATTCAGACCTGCCTTGTGTACGCAGCGTCCATTTTTAAATTGCACCTCATCTAGCTGATAAATCTAGTTTGTCATTTGTTTCTGGTTCGTTTAACCTCAGCAGTTTTGTTTTTTGTTTTGCACATTGCTACTAGTAATTAAGCATCCAAGAGCTCAGTTGCTAGATCAAAGCCAAGCAAACAGCTTGGTTCCTTTGCAGGTTTTTGCTGCTCCCTCAAAAGAATCTGGTTCCTCAAATTTCCTACCAGGGAAGCAAGATTTAACTATCAAATGGTTAAGTTCTAGACATGCGACAAGTTAGGGTCTTTTCAGATGGGAGGTTTCCTCGACACCCACAAGTTGCAAGTGAATTCTGCAAATCCTGGTGTGGATAGCAGCTAATCATGCTGGCCTTAGATATTAAGGAAAAACTTACAATTGCGAATCTATTCAGCACCGGAGCTCCTCCTCCTCCATCGCACACAGAGGTTGTTGGTGATAAAATGATGCCCTCTTTGGGACTCTCCTTCCTGAAGCCACTGCTTCCTGTTACCCAGGATGAACTCAAGACATTTTCGCACTTGAGGTGAACCACAAAAGGTGTCTTCCTCCCCACCATGGGAAAAGGAGTGAGTGAAGATTTGCATCAGGAATATGTGGGGAAGAATGTTATACACCAGGAAGCTAAAAACCTGAATATATGAACAATATATCTATCTATCATCTATCTATCTATATCTATCTATATCTATCTATCTATCTATCTATCTATCTATCTATCTATATCTATCATCTATCTATCTATATATCAGAAGAGTACAGCAATTTTCTTTTTTATGATCGGTGAAAAATTCCTCTCATTCTCATCTTCATCTGCTAATGCACAGCAGTCTTGTCTTTGGGGCAAATCCAGTCATCCCATCTGTGGAAAAATGGGTAGTCTCCTCCTCCAGGTCTTTTCTACCTCTTCTCTAGGTATCTGATAACTGGACTGAATAAACAGGGGCATCCCTGAGGACAGTCAGAACTCTTGGTTTCTCAGCCCCCCTTTTTTTTGCATAGCCAGGAAGTGACCTTGTATGTTCGCTTGGAATAACACCGAATGACAAAGCACAGGAAACGCTCAGGACCGCTGGGGACCTCTAAGCTGAAGTTGCTTTTACTGAAGCTTTTCTCCCACTTCAGAAGTAACGAACAATCCTGTGACAGAGTGTAATTTTTGTTTGAAAGGAGAAGCATTAAACGGCCCATGGAAGTGTGGCTCAGCATATTTCATATAAATCTTGCAAGGGGAAGGATGGGGTTTTCCTTTGGGGGGGGCTTAGAAGCAAATTTGCCGCTTATCTGCAAGGGAGGGGGAGAAACTGGCTTTAGAATGGCTCACAGAGCAAGCAGCAGAAATTTATCTTAGCTAAAGAGCTGGAACGCAGCCCAGGAGGATGCAATGCTTATTGTGCTAAAATAGGTGTGCTATCCTGAGGGCTTCTTGTCAATGGCTTTGGCAGCTCGAGAGACTGGCACCAACAGTGTCTTAAGCTGCTTGCCAGGCACAGATTCCCAGAAGCAAATTTGCTTGTGGGCTGAGTCTTGTTCCACATGCGTGGTACAGATCAGCTCTCCTCTTCAGGAGCATAGGCTGGAAAGGAGTCGGAGCAGGGCCTAAGCCAAACCTAAGCACAGCTTCTTGCCCCAAGCCAAACACAGTCCCAACAGCCATGATTTATTGGGGTTCCTCTTTTTTTGCGGGCACTGCAGTAAAAATAGGATGTTTCAGGCCCACAGAGGGCACTATATATATCCTGTGTTCAGCTTAAAAGGTAAAGGGACCCCTGACCATAAGGTCCAGTTGTGACCGACTCTGGGGTTGCGGCGCTCATCTCGCTTTATTGGCCGAGGGAGCCGGCGTTTGTCCGCAGACAGCTTCCAGGTCATGTGGCCAGCATGACTAAGCCACTTCTGGCGAACCAGAGCAGTGCACGGAAACGCCATTTACCTTCCCGCCGGAGCGGTACCTATTTATCTACTTGCACTTTGACGTGCTTTCAAACTGCTAGGTTGGCAGGAGCTAGGACTGAGCAATGGGAGCTCACCCCGTCACGGGGATTCGAACCGCCAACCTTCTGATTGGCAAGTCCTAGGCTCTGTGGTTTAACCCACAGCGTCACCCGTGTCCCCCTGTGTTCAGCTTGGTGGGCCATAAATAGGTGATTTGGGCTGTGTCTTTTGAACTTTTTTTGGGGGGGGGAGTTGCTTTGAGTTTACCTTATTAAGAAAAGTATTTCTTAGTAGGTGAAAATAGGTGCGGTGCTTTCAATAGTGCGTCATCGTTATAGCAATTTTTGTTTTTTCATTTCCTGCTGCTGTTTTAGAGTAAGGCTGCAAGGGGTATTTTAAATGGTTCATTTAGAGCTTTATCTTTGCAGCTAACTGCCTTGAGGTTTCTGGAGGAAGGATGGGATAGCAGGTGCCAAGAAAAGCCTCTGCCTAAGACCGTGATAATTTCTGCCAGTCAGAGTAAGCAATACCAGTCGGAGTAAGCAAAACAAAATGCTTGACCTGGCATGAGGCAGTTTGCGCAAATTGCCCTTGTAAACATTCAGACTTCACTGAGAACCGGGGCACAAAATCAGCTAAGGGTATACATCCCAAAGGTGGCTTTGATGTGACTTGCCTGCAATGAATGGTGCTGTTTTCAGGTGATAGGCGGACCTGTTGCCATTGACAGCCTGGTGGTTTGACAGAGATTATCAAGGAAGCACACTTCTTGCTGAAAGCAGCGTCTTTGATATTGTGCTAAGAGAAATTCACAATCTGTGGTCAGAATAAATTATGTGCAGTGGTTATGTGCATGTGCATAATTAGTACCTCCAAGACAAATGATTATGAGAGCCAAGGAGCTGTGTGAGAGCGAAAGGGATTTGCTGAGAAAACAAATAGATCATCTGCCTGTTCAGTCCAAATATATTCCCTCTAAAGCAGGGGCAGCTAAATTGTGGTGTTGTTGGACTCCAGCACAGCCAACGGCCATAAGGCAAATACTAGCTTCATAAGAGGAATTTTCCTCTTGATCAAAGGAGGGGAAGAAAATACGACCTTTAAAGCCCAATATGGCCTTGGCCCAGTATACCTGAAGGAGCGTCTCCACCCTCATCATTCTGCCTGGACACTGAGGTCCAGCTCCGAGGGTCTTCTGCTGGTTCCCTCCCTGCGAGAAGCAAAGTTACAGGGAACTAGGCAGAGGGCCTTCTCAGTAGTGGTGCCCTCCTCGTGGATCACCCTCCCGTCAGATGTCAAGGAAATAGACAACCATCTGACTTTTAGAAGACATCTGAAGGCAGCCTTGTTTAGGGAAGTCTTTAAGGATTGAAGTTTTTATTACATTTTCAGATATTTTGTAAGCCACCCAGAGTGGCTGGGGAAACACAGCCAGATGGGCGGGGCAATAATAATAATAATAATAATAATAATAATAATAATAATAAATTTCCTTCCAAATCTGCTTTGATCCAGATAATCAGCACACACACACACCCCATCTGATGCCAGCTGCATTTTTTTTTCAATGTGCAAGTTAAATGGACGAGACCTTTGATATAATGTCTAATTTGGCTCTCAGATATGTTTATCTCTTGAGTTGTCCAGCTTCTTGCCAGTTTGTGGCTCCAGAACCACAACTACAGCCTCAGTCCCCTCTCCTGCGCTGCCCCAACCTTCTGCCTAGTTAGGGGGCTTGGTCAGCTTCACCCGCCATTTCTCATTGGCAGATGCCTTCCTACCAGATCTCAAGCAGCCTGCAAAAGCACTGGCCTCCTTTTGCACCAGGTCCGGGGAAGAGTCTACAGCCACAGGAGCATGTGGTGCCTTTTTGTCAGGCTCAGTGCTTTCCGCAAAGTTCATGTTTGGCGATCGGCGCATTCACGCTTCGCATGGTATGGCTGTGCAGTTGCCATGGTGATGTTGATGTTGTCTGTGGATAATGCACAGAATTAAAAGTGCTGCTCTCTCATTGTAAAGCCTCAATAATCTTGCGTCTGTTCAGTTTCAAACAGCCCGTGTTAACAGGGGAGTTTAATTTAGCATGTTAATAAAACCTTGCCAAAGCCATCAGGCCTCTCATCTCCCATAAAGAATACCTGTCATTCCCCCCCCTCTTTTTCTTTTTTTAGACATAATAATGTCCACAAAGAGCCATTTCTGAAATACCTGTGTTAAGAGGCGAGCTCTTGATTCTTCTGCTCCTTAGCAAAGTGGTTACCAGAGCAATGCTGGATAGATGCACTTTTAGAACCACAGAAACACAAAATCTCAAGGCATCTTGAGAGAGAGGCATTTCCCTTTCCTTTGTTTAATTCGGGAAGTGCTCAGTCTCATGAATGAGAGTTCTGTGCTTTGAACATGCAGCAGAAGTATCCTAGAAGCAAACTCCCCTGTCATTTCCTCCATTCAAGGGCCATTGGCCTTTTCTGATATCTGATCATTTTAGACAAGCCTTTATGCAGGGAACTTGCCGGATAGCCAGAGGACTACGGATGCACTTCGTGCAAGGCAGTCTGGAGTTAGCCTTAACATCTGTTAAGATAAGAACCAATTAATCAAGATTGATACTAGGCAACGTGGACTAATTTAAACTCGTTTGTTAATGCAACTGAAACAGAGAGCACGAGAAGGAGCGCTCATCGGTGAAATTAAGAGCAAAATGGTTACCTATTATGTAAGATGGGGAACGGCATCATTTACAGTGATGTTGACAAAATGTGTATATGCAAGCATGCGTTACATGGAGTTTCGCATGCAAGCATTATTGCACTTGTGGTTGTATACAAGGCACCGGAAGAACTCCGGAGGAAAAGAATGGTGAAAATGCAAGGAATTAAAGCACCACAGCTCATCCTCTCTTTATGAATAAAAGTAAGGCCTTGTGAATGACATTATGGGCCTTTTTGGATTTATTGTTCCTGGCTTAATAAGCTAAAATAGATAGATAGATAGATAGATAGATAGATAGATAGATAGATAGATCCCCCCCAGAAAAGCAGACAAAACAGAAGGAATAATAAGGGACCCCCCCGCGCCCCAAATATAGATAGAAAACTGCAATGTACAATAAAGTTGTACAGAGAAAGTAACTTGGTTTTTGGAATTAAAGTGTCATTCAAACTAGCTTCGCGGCAGTTGGAGTCCTTGGGCCATTCCTAATTTTCTCTAGCCAAGGTGCGAACACCTTTGCGTAGGGTAAAGGCATTGCCACCCCTGTCAATGCCCCACTAGTCTATACACAAACAGAAACGAATCTGACATAAATGAAGCTGTGCTGATGTGAACAGCTGGGGAGGGGAAGAACTGGGAAATATGTTGGGTGTTGGGAACAACTTCACTGAGCTCTATGGCGGTCATGTGAATGCACTCCAAGACGATAACCTTGTCTTTCATTTCCATTCATTTTAATGAATGGGGGGTGCAGGGGAGGGGGAAAGATTCAGTGGTGTCTGGCCACTTTTCTCCATTCCCCCCAAGATTTCTGGGCTCGCTGCGTGGAGAGCGAACATACGTTTCGTTTACGTATGCCTCTGAAGTAACGGCTTGTAACATTAAAGAGTCTTTCTGTCTACCTTGTGAGTGTCATGTTAACTCTGGTGTGGAGCTTCGTGATTGCCTTTGATGTGCCTTGATCTTCTTTCTCTTGCTTTCCATCCTGAACTATGTTTTATTCAAGTGAAGTGGAAGTTATTGACTCCTTCTGTAGTTTTGTTGCCAAGGCACCCCATGGAGAACATAAAAAATTATTTGGCCTCTGTGGATAAGTTTCATGTGTCACCCCGATGTAAAAATATCGTTGGTTTTCGTTGGCTCCTTGGACCCTTAGGCTGAAGGTGATATTTAGATTTGTGATAATATTATAGGGTGGTGGGAAAAAGATAAATTCTAAGGCCATTGTTTGAAGTCATTGCAAAGCCTTCTAAACTCTTCTCCTGCACCCTCAAGTGTACTTTTGGGAAAGGACGTCATCTGTTTTGGGTTGTGTTGATTGGAGGGTCATAGCTTTGACGCAGAGCAGCTACTTTGCACGCAGAGGGTCGCAGTTTTGAATCCAGGCATCTCCAGGTAGCGTTGGGAGAGAAGCCTTGTCTGAAGTCCTGGAGAGCCATAGCCAATCAGTGCAGATGATCCTGAGCAAGATGCACCAATGGTGTCACTCAGTATAAGGCGGCTTCCTACGTTCGTAACACATAAGAGGAAAGTGAGGCCACACTAACTACCCCCTCCATCTCACAACACCTGTCCACCCTCATCCCCACCAACTGCATGTTCATAGTTCCATGTCTGAAGGCTTCCCCTTGACAAACATTAGTGTGGGGAAGGGCGTTAGTGATGTACACATGACACTGAGGCTAGCTAGCTAGGCTCTCCTCACATGTCATTCAGCATGTCAACTGAATGACAGAGAGCTTCTGCCTTTAACACCGGGGGCTGACGTGCCCTTTTCTGTGGCTGTTTTTAGAATTCATTGCAGCAGGGCCGGCCCAGCCATTATGCAAGGTGAGAGCACTGCCTCAGGCGGCAGAAGCCCCCAGGTTAGCACTCCCGTGGGTGTCCCGCCTCTGCCGCCAGCAGTGAAGAAGCAACACTTCCTTTTCCGCCATTTTGGGGTGAGATCATGTCCATTTGGGGTAGGATTTCTCCAGTGCTATTTTTCTAGAAAAAGGGGTGCCGGAACTCACCATGAATGCTTCCCTTGTTCTCTTATCCCACTGGAGGGGTGCTGGAACTGAGTTCCTGTGAGTTCCAGCTGAAAAACAAAGCCCTGGATTTTGCCCCCAAATGGTGTGTTCTGACTCGAAATTGGTTCTGATGGCAGTGACGCTTCTTTGCCAGCTGCAGATGTGGCAGGGCATGCAGCAGTGGCAGAGTGTGTGGCAACAGGTATGATGGCAGCAGGGCAGGGCTACACTTCCCATTTTGCTTCAAGAGGTGAAACGGGGCATGCCTTCCCTTTCTTGCATTCTTTACAAAAAGGGATACGCTTCGTTGTTGTTGAGAATGTAAGCATCCCATTTATGAAGCACACTTTATGCTGACACTCAGAGCTCGTTCTAGTTGGTCCTAGCAGGCAGAGACAGGGAGGGTTAAGGTGGTTCACAACAGATGCTTCTTCTTAGAATAAACCTAGTTTTATTTGAAGATTGCCCCTCGGTTTAAGGAATATGAATTAAGCAGAACATGACATGGTGCCAGGATTAAAGTACCAAGTGCGGCTTCAAATCAAACCGTCTGCTTATCTCCCTTCTCGTCATCAATCTGCTAACTTCTTATATTTCTCAGCTTTATTTGTCCTCTCAAGATTCTGAAGCATCACAGTACATGAGAGCTTTAGATTTCTATGGAATATTTAAGTGCTTCATCTCTGCGGCTTGCTAACTTCTTCACAATAGTCTTTGATTCAGAGATGAACAGAATGTGGTTGCAGTCCTGAGTCTTACAGGACTGGAAGCTGTTGATGTTTTTGAAAGCCAGCAGGCAAGCCAGGCTGAGAGACACAGCTATGAAGAGGTTTTCCTTGCAAAGTAAAGTGAAACTTGGGAGAAGGAGGGAGAGAGAAATTTTGTAGGAAGGCAACATGAAGGTGAGTCACCTGAATAATTTTATATTGCAAGTCTCTTTGAGACTTTATATTTCATAAACAAAAGTGACTAATAAGCCCTAATAACAATATTTTAAACAGACTTCATGCTGTCCTTATAGGCAGTCAAGAGATCCCATCATAACACATCAGTGTGTAATTAGCATTAAAAATCTAAAGCTGCTAAACAGATTACTGGAAGGCGTAGGGATCAGTTTAGACAAAGCAGTTACACTGAGGCAGGGAACTGAGATGGCTGGCAAAGTACTCAGAGTTTAGGCTTAGATAGAAGTTTCAGGGACTCATGAAGAGGTAGGGTTTACAAGCCCCCCAAATTATTCTCCCCCTCAGGTTAAAATCTAAGCCAGAGAAGAACCTGCCTAGTCTCACCAAGCCCAGCCCTCAATACCCCTTTCCCTTGCCTGGCACATGGTGGAGGCAGAAAAGAAACTGCATGCACAGAGGGAGAAGAATGAAAGAGGCCTGTCATATTCATCCCTCTTTGTCTCCTGGTTGTTCTGTGTTAGGGCAAAAGGCTCCCCAAAAACTATGGGAGATGCAGTTCTCCTGTGAGTTGATTGCCATTTTCGTAATTTTATATAATCTTACTATTGTAGAAGTTTCATAATACAGCACTGCACTGCACATTAGAACATTTAAATAGATTTAAATAAGCCTTTTCTTAACTTGAAGAAGCTTCTGTAGAAATCTGTCAATGCATTTTGAGCGGGAGTAATTTTTTATCAGCCTATATCTATGTTTTCTTTGAAAGCTCAAATAGCATGTTTGCTAAGGGCAAATACAATTATTTTAGGATATACTGCAAACTTTGCTTATGTGCCAGAAAGGAAGAAAAAGAACATGAAAGTGACATTTTCTGAATTACCCACCAAATGAGTAGTTAAATACAATCTTGGTGTAGCAAATAGAATCTTCTGAGATGACGTACATTACAGTGTGAGAGTTTCTTTAGGCATTTTGTAAGTGATATTGGAAAGATTATCTTTCCTAAGTGCTGATAATGCATGGTAGGTTTATGTCTTTATTACTTGCTGACAATGTCTTATTATTACTACATAAATTTGCTTTTACTCCTAATTAAACTTTCAAAAAGTAGTTAGGCTTGTCCTTTCGGAAGATGAAACATTTGTGTGTACGCAGTGTCTCACAGAGTGATGCACGTGCAAAAATAATTATCGAAAGGAAACATCTATTGATAAAGTGCCATATGGCCTTGGCACAACTCTAGATGATCTTACAAAGACTTGTGTGTTTGTCAGGGGAAAACGTCTATCCTTAAACATAGCATTTGTCCTTGTTCTGCATGCTGACACATGACAGTCGGTGTGGCGCAACAAAGTGTTGGACTGGGACTCTAGGAAAGGCAGGTTCAAACCCCTATGGAGGCAAGATGCTCACAGGGTACCCTTTCACCAGTCACACACACACCAACAAAGGTTTGATGTGAGGACCAAACAGGGAGGGGAGAGAATCTTTGGAGAAAAGGTATGATATAGATCAGGTACACCACCTTGCCCCCATGACAGTGAGTGCCCGGGGTGTGCTGACGTCACCGTGGGGTGAATAAATGTGACGTTAGCCTGCCCCTGGCATGCTGACATCGCTCACACGTCTCGGAAGCGTGCTGATATGTGCATACCCCACGGCATGTGTGTGATGCAGAGTAGAATTTTTTTGGGTGGAGGGCCGGCCCCTTCACTGGAAATTTGTGGGTGCCCAGGCCCCCATGGCTCCGCATAGATGGTGCCTATGATAGAATAAACAACTTAACAAACAACACATGGTTTGTAAAGGAACAATTCAAATGACAAGGAACTGTCACATAGAGCAGTTGGACTATTCAGGACAGACAAAAGAAAGTACAGTGGTACCTCTGGTTATGTACTTAATTTGTTCCGGAGGTCCATTCTTAACCTGAAACTGTTCTTAACTTGAAGCACCACTTTAGCTAAAGGGGCCTCCCACTGCTGCTATGCCACTGCTACATGATTTCTGTTCTCATTCTGAAGCAAAGTTCTTAACCCGAGGTAATATTTTTGGGTTAGTGGAGTCTGTAACCTGAAGCGTATGTAACCTGAAGCGTATGTAACCCGAGATACCACTGTACTTCTACAAGCAGCCCGTAGTTAAAACATTCCTACAAGAAGTAGTGATGGTGCCAACCTGGGTGGTTTTAAAAGGACATTAGGCAAATTCATGGAGGGCAAGGCTATTAATGGCTACTAGATGCAATGGATATGTTCTCCCTCCCCTGTTGGATGCAGAAGAGTATGCTGGATTCGATGAGCCACTGGCCTGATGCAGCAGGTTCTTCTTACGTTCTTAAGAAACTTGAGCATGAGAGCAACCTTCTGTCTGCTCTCTATCATTAGAATATCTGTATTTTGTATTTGATCTTTATTTCCGAGCGGCACCTGAACTCGAGTCCCCCAGCAGTGAAACATTGCCGCTTTCCTCAAGTCAATGTGTTAATGAAGCCTGCATTCAAGCCCTTCCGGGTGCCACAGAAATTGAAGCAGAAGTAATAGTCTTGCTGAATCCGTCAAGTTCAGACAAGTTTGATATATTCCTTCCTAATGAATTCTTTCACTTAGTTGTGCTCATTATCAGTTTCAGAAATAATCAGATGGTATTCACACTGGGGGTATAATTCCTTTGCAGAGTGGTCCAAACTCAGAATGTGACTCCTCATCACAAAAAAAGATAGTGTAGAATTGGTGGTGGAGGTGGAAATACAGAAAAGAGCAAACAAAATAACCAGAAGGCTGCAATAACAATGTTACTAGGGGAAGAATTCTGCATCCTCCTGTTCCGATGGTTCCATCAATGCAAATATTTCTGCTTCTCAGACCAAACTATCCCCCCTCCTTCCCCAGCGCTGTTCTGGGGTTCTGCTGAACCCCACAGTGGATTTGGAGTAAGTGCAACGAGGAGGTAAAGGCCCCATTGCACTAGTTTTATGGTGTAGTAACGGGTACAAAAGGGTGGCGCTGTGGTCTAAACCACTGAGCCTCTTGGGCTTGCTGATCAAAAGGTCAGTGGTTCGAACCTCTGCGACAGGGTGAGCTCCCGTTGCTCAGTCCCAGCTCCTGCCAACCTAGCAGTTCGAAAGCATGCCAAAAAGTGCAAGTAGATAAATAGGTACCGCTCCGGCGGGGAGGTAAATGGCGTTTCCATGCGCTGCTCTTGTTTCGGTGTTCCATTGCGCCAGAAGCGGTTTAGTGATGCTGGCCACATGACCTGGAAAAACTGTCTGCGGACAAACGCCGACTCCCTTGGCCTGAAAAGCGAGATGAGCGCCACAACACCAGAGTCGTCTGCGACTGGACTTAACTGCCAGGGGTCCTTTACCTTTACCTTTTAATGAGTGCAAAAATGCATATTGTTATAATAATAATAATAATAATAATAAATTTTATTTATATCCCGCCCTCCCCAGCCGAAGCCGGGCTCAGGGCGGCTAACAACAATCAAATAATCAAAAAATCAAATAATCACACAATCTAAAAATATTTCATTATAAAAATTAATTAAATCAAATTGATGGCAACCAATTAAGCAAAGTTCTGTGCAGGTTGCCAGAGGAGGGAGTCAGGCTGCGCCCTGATCAAAGGCCTGGCGGAACAACTCTGTCTTGCAGGCCCTGCGGAAAGATGTCAAATCCCGCAGGGCCCTAGTCTCTTGTGACAGAGCATTCCACCAGATTGGAGCCACAGCCGAGAAGGCCCTGGCTCTAGTTGAGGCCAGCCTAACCTCTCTGAGGCCTGGGACCTTGAGGATGTTATTATTTGCAGACCGTAGGTTTCTCTGTGGGGCATACCAGGAGAGGTGGTCCCGTAGGTACAAGGGTCCTAGGCCGTATAGGGCTTTAAAGGTTAAAACCAGCACCTTAAACCTGATCCTGTACTCCACCGGGAGCCAGTGCAGCTGGTATAGTACCGGATGAATGTGATCTCGCAGCGAAGACCCCATAAGGAGTCTCGCCGCGGCATTCTGCACCCGCTGGAGTTTCTGGGTCAGTCTCAAGGGCAGCCCCACGTAGAGCGAGTTACAATAATCCAGTCTGGAGGTGACCGTCGCATGGATCACAGTGGCTAGGTCAGGGCGAGAGAGATAAGGGGCCAACTGCTTAGCTTGGCGGAGATGAAAAAATGCCGCCTTTGTTATAGCTGTAATCTGCGCCTCCATAGAAAGGGAGGTATCGAAGATTACCCCAAACTCTTAACGGACGGTGCTGGCACTAATTGCACCCCCGCAAGAGATGGGAGTTGCCCCTCCAATCCCATATCGTCCCGCCCCAGCCAGAGGACCTCTGTCTTCGAAGGATTTAACTTCAACCGGCTCCCACGTAACCATCCAGCCACAGCTTCCAGACATCTGGTCAGTGTGTCTGGGGCCGAGTCAGGATGGCCATCCATCAACAGATAGAGTTGGGTGTCATCAGCATACTGATGGCAACCCAGCCCAAAACTCCGGACAAGCTGGGCGAGGTTATAGGTTTCTGATGAGAATTTTCACCAGGTGGGAAAGTGATTCACTACCTGCATTTGCATGTTATATGTCACTTAAAGGGAACAGACTCCTGCCAGAAGGGTAGCCTAACCCCTGTGATTTCAGACGACCTTTCTTCCAGCTCTTTGGATTTGAGAGATTCTATGCCGGCCTGGGATGTTTTCGCACTTTAATGAGAGCAGCCCTTTGTGATACATGGAGCCAGCTTTGCAATAACCATATTTACACCAAACCCTGGTTTCCCAAAGGTGGAATATTTCCCCTCTAAGAGTTTATTTTGATGGGCATGTTATATGTGAAGACATTTTGTTGCAAGTAGATTTACATGGTTCAGTGCTTGGTTTTGCTTCTAGATGCTCTGCTGGGAGTTTTACTCGTATGCCAGGTCTTGTTTTTAGGCTTGTTGGCTGTCAGAATAATAGCAGCGGTAGTATATTAAGAAATATATCCTAGTTCATCTTCATTTCCCTTTAATATTGGCAGTTTGGGCCAGAGCCAAAGCCTGTTGAAGTTATTGCTTTCTGATTTGGCCTTACAGGACACAGAGGCCCAGAACTTCTGATCTCTATTATTGTCTCTTTTTTAACTGATGACTCCGGGTGAGCCATTTATTTTTATGTTATCATTCATATTTAGTTTCGGTACCCTGATTCTAAACACGTTGGCTTGGATCCTAGTTAAATTAAACTCAAGTTGACAAAAGGAAAGTTTTTTTTCCCCAGCCACCTGTGCTCCCAGAAAGCCTCTTGGGGTTGGGGAGAGTTGCTCCAAATTGTTCATAGCTTCTGCATCAACTTCTCGCCTCCCCCCTTTGTGATAAATGGCAGGGAGAAGGGAAAAGCTATGTTTAAACACACCAGACACATACAGCCCTGCTGCATTATGGGGTGCCCCTTTTTTGAAATGTAGTATGACTGAAATGTGTTAGTAGTTTTTGCAATTATTTGAGGATGTTTGTGTGTGTGGGGGGGGAGAGTTTGTCAATTTGTCCATAAAGTGGGCTATCAGCATTAAAACTCCTGTATTGCTTTTAAGGTCCGTATAGTTAAAGCTATGGTTTTCCCAGTAGTGATGTATGGAAGTGAGAGCTGGACCATAAAGAAGGCTGATCGCCGAAGAATTGATGGTTTTGAATTATGATGCTGGAGGAGACTCTTGAGAGTCCCATGGACTGCAAGAAGATCAAACCTATCCATTCTGAAGGAAATCAGCCCTGAGTGCTCACTGGAAGGACAGATCGTGAAGCTGAGGCTCCAATACTTTGGCCACCTCATGAGAAGAGAAGACTCCCTGGAAAAGACCCTGATGTTGGGGAAGATGGAGGGCACAAAGAGAAGAGGATGACAGAGGATGAGATGGTTGGACAGTGTTCTCGAAGCTACCAGCATGAGTTTGACCAAACTGCAGGAGGCAGTGGAAAACAGGAATGCCTGGTGTGCTCTGGTCCATGGGGTCACGAAGAGTCGGACTAAATGACTAAACAACAATAAATTGCCTTTTTTTTTTGCTTCCTAAGAGATCTCACCAGAGTGGTGGAGGAGTTCGAGTGTCGGGCTAGGAGTTGGGAGCCCAAGGTTCAAATCCCAGCTTGTCCATGAAACTCACTGTGTGACCTTGAACCAGTCACTGCCTCTCAGCCTAGCCTACCTCACAAGGCTGTCGTGGTTTGAATGAGGAGGTGGAAAATAAGCATGCACACCATCTTGAGCGCTTTGGAGAAAACGTAGGATGACGATAATGACAACGACAACAAACAGACTGTGGCACTTGATGGGTTGCTTGTCGTAGAACTTTTTAGCAGGCATGACTTCCATTTCCTGCCTCTTGTTTGGTGGCGCCCATGCAGATTAGTTTCACAAGCTTTTGAAACCTTTCACTGGAAAGGGACAGACTTCCCTAGCTGCTTAGGTGGTTAAGGAAGAACAAAACTGAGACGATCACCAATAACCTGGCTTTCAAAAACAGCACAGAAGGCCTTGTCAAAACAGCTTTTAGAAACATTTAGAGCCAACAGATGGACTTCAATATGTAACTTCCAGAAGAGTGGCTACGTATTCCATGTTGTTCCATATACTCTTAAGCAGTCAACATTCCTTGGTTTTTGCAGGTTCCTCGTCCTGCCTTTTCAGTCCAAATCTTCAAGAATTTTTGCATTCCGGGTCTAGGATCTTGCTCTTTTTCAGGGCAATTAATGGCTGCCATAAGGGGCTTACCATTTTCCGTAGCCTGCTGAAATAAATCAATTGTATTGGCAGGGCCATTATCAGATGTGAAAAGCGAGTCTCACGAGCAGATTATTCTTCTAAAAACAGCTTTCCCTGGATATTCCATCCTATTCTAGTTCAATCTCTTAGCACTCTCAAACTCTGAAATCATAAGAAGAGAAAACACAATGCCAAGTACCTTTTGAGACAGATACTGTAAAATTAACTTTGGGTTTATGATCGCTACTTCAGGAGGTCTCTTCAAAACCATAGACAATGCTGCTTTAAAATTGGAGATGCAAATATAAAAGACTAAACTGGCAGAAAATAAAGACACAGGTGTACAATTGCTGTTCTTATAGTCCTCACTATACAAGGCTTTATAACTGTGCTTTTACAGAACCTTCAATAATTCAATTCCTGCCATATCTGTTTTACAGTCCTCCAACAAGGGTGTGTCAGAAAAAGAGAGAGAGAGAGAGAGAGAGACAGAGACAGACAGACAGACAGACAGACAGACAGACAGACAGAGTTTCTGCAGGTGCATTCATTTGGGAACCCACTCATTCTTCTGTTCTATGATCTGAAAATCATACTGTTTTTAGCTCCTTGTGCTACAACCCATAGTTTGGAGGAGGAGGTACAGGGGAATGTAGCGACGATACATTTTTTTTCCAGAGTAGGAGCAATAATGTCATCTGCCACAGTGTTTGGGTAACTGATAGACTTTGCTTCTTCTGACAAGCTGATGAGACTTCCAAGTTTGTTTGCGACAGACTAGCATAGAGGAAGTTGGAGAAGGAGGAAAAAACAATTAAGTAGTGGGTGGGTGCTTCTTTCCTTTTCTTTGATGGAGTTCCAACTTCATGCAAGTAGTTTAAATAGTAACACTTCTTCACAAGATCGTTTGCATTTCCGGATAAAGGCTTAAGCTTGGAATTTCTGCTGGCTGAATATATTTTGTTAAAGCTAATGTTCTTTGTAAGTTAGGCCGAAGTTAGCAACATCAAGTTCAACGGAGCAATTCTGTGCAGCGAGGCGAGGGAGCAAGAGTAATCGGTAAGACTTGAGCCTGCAGGCTGGAGACACCGGGCTAGTTACAGATATTATTGTGTTCAAAACCATTGTCTTAATATTTGGCAGCTGCAAGGTGTGAAATGCAAAGTTCAGGGCCCTTGGGATTTGATGCCCTTGCTTCACCTTAAAGTCACATTACGCATTTCACTTGTAGCTTACTTTGTATATAGTGAATTGCCCTTGTTTGATCTGGTTTGAAAATCTGTGTTTATGAGGGTCATTCCTTTCACCTGAAAACATTTTTTTAGGGTGGGGTATAGTTTTCTTTCTAAGGGGCTCTTAGAATATTGTTTTGGATATATTCCTAAAGGATAGAACTTGTCTTCTTCCTCCTCTTCTTCTTCTTTCTTGGCGATCACTTGTAGCCGAGTAAGATTGTCTTCCATAAACACGGTTTTAACAATGAGTCCATAAGTGACTGTGGAGGCCAATTCTGGATCCACACGTCGTTCCACAGTGGGGACATTGGTTTTCGGGCGGGAATTGATCACGATGTGGATTGGCCAAGTGTGCCTTCCTCTTAGCACGTTTCTCCCTTGCGTCCTGAATTCAAGTGTCTTCAAAGCCCATGACACCTTTGGTAAAGGTTGTTCTCCAATTGGAGCACTCACAGGCCAGTGTTTCCCATTTGTCGGTGTTTATACTACATTTTTTTTAGATTTGCCTTGAGACAGTCTTTAAACCTCTTTTGATGAGCACCAGCATGATGCTTTCTATTTTTAAGTTCAGAATAGAGTAGTTGCTTTTTAAGACGATAATCAGGCATCCGCACAACATCCAACAAAGTTGACGTTGAAGAATCATTGCTTCAACACTGAGTTTATGTTCAACCCCCCCCCCAACATCTTATGTGTTTCCTTGCTCCTGCTGCACAACTGTCAGAACCTGCTTGATCTGCATTTGTGTGGTGAGCCACTGAACTCCAGGTGGCAGCCTCCTCAGTGAATAACGTCCCAGCCTTGAACTGACTCCCCTCATCCAGGCTGGCGATTGGATCCTTCTGGGCAGAGAGGAGCCAGAGCTCAGTGGAAGAATCATCTGCAAGGCATGCAAAAGGTTCCAGCTTCAGTGTCTTAACATCTCCAGATAGCGCTAGCAGAGATCCCTGTCTGAAACCCTGGAGTGCCACTGCCAATCAGTGCTGGGAGTACTGAGCTAGATGGACAAATGGTCTGTCTTGAGATGAAACAGCTTCCCACCTTCCTCTTTTGGCTGAGGGTGTCCCAAGCAACAATATCTTCTCGAGCTTTGCATCCTTAATTACTCTTTGGTCCTGCTTTTCTTTCTTGACCCTGCCGACTCATTCCTCCATCTCTAATCCAGCTCTTTCATCCTGACTTGCATGGCACCTGTCTCAACTCAGACTCCTATCCATGGCCTCACATCGACAGCATCATTAGCTGCCACTGATGCGAATGAGGAAACAGCGTAGGTCCGCTGTAGCACAGTTTGTCATGGCAGTGTCAGCAGTCTTGGCTTGAGCACTGCATCACGTCCTGTTGTTAAGCGTTCCAGGAATGTGCACCCCCTGATTCAAGTGCTTACCAAAGGCTTGAAGGTGCTCAGAAAGTGCCTTCCCTCTGCCCCGCTCTCTTCCCTGACCCTAAAGCTTAAAACAGGCATAGGCAAACTCGGCACTCCAGATGTTTTGGGACTACAACTCCCATCATCCGCAGCTAACAGGACCAGTGGTCAGGGATGATGGGAGTTGTAGTCCCAAAACATCTGGAGGGCCAAGTTTGCCTATGCCTGGCCTGAAAGCTTTCCTTTGCGGGTGTGGGTGTGTGTGGATAGAGATGGGAAGGAAGCAGCAGCAGTGTCCAAGTGGATCTTTGTTTCCCGCTGGGGGTGCGACTACCAGTACAAGAATCCCCAGTGACAAAATGCTACAAACCATGGGAAAAGTTGCTCTCCAGGGGTCATGGGAGCACCTGCCTCAACCCCTGGTAAGTTACTGGGTCTTGGGCAGGGGATACGGGAGATTGAGGCAGGCGAGATCTTGCAACTGAATCACACTAAAATCAAGGGAACTTATTCCCTGAGCTGGGGAGAGTTAACCACAAAGGTTGGGAAACTGTGTACTTCCTCCACACCTATGCCATCAGCCTGGGGATTTGTTAACTGAACTGATGCTCAGCGTGTTAGAGACAGCGTTGCTTACCTAATGAAGAGTTGTTGAGGATGCATATGTTTTCGTAAGCAGTGAACTGATTTTCTGTAAAGAAAATTCCTTTGGTGTTTTGATGTGCAGAATTCTTGCCTCTGGTGAGAACAGTTCCACCCCCCTCCTCCGCCCCAAATTTCCTCTCATGCCTTCAGGGCATTTAGAAATAGCCTGTCTTAGGGAATTCTTTGCATGGGCTGGGAGGAGGAGGAGGAGGAGGAGGAGGAGGAGGAGGAAGGCAGCAGCGTAGCTAATCTGCATGCCTTTGTATATCCCCACAGGGGCACAGGTCACATAGTTTCTGACGAAGTTCTGTGTAGCTGGCACAGTTTGTCAGAACAGAAGCTTTTGAGTGTGTTTCCCGATCACTGCCCTAGATAAGACAGTCCAACAGATTTTTGATGCTGTCGTTTCGAAGCGAAACTGACTGGAGCTCTCCTTTCCGTTTATATTTCCACCAGTCATTTTGAGCTTTCTCCAACAGTGGAATCTTAAAGAGCTTAGATTATATGGTGCATCTTTCTTAACGTGGGGTTAATTGTACCGAAGTCAGCCCGGTGCATGGGAAATGAGAGAAGCATTAACGGAGGCTGCAGGCTGCATTTAGTACACAGCAAATGTATGATGAGAATTGCGAGTGCAGTGCTTCCGCAGATGTGCTGCATTCCTTTAAATCATGGGTAAGCAAACTAAGGCCTGGGGGCCGGATCTGGCCCAATTGCCTTCTAAATCCGGCCCGTGGATGGTCTGGGAATCAGCATGTTTTTACATGAGTAGAATGTGTCCTTTTATTTAAAATGCATCTCTGGGTTATTTGTGGGGCATAGGAATTTGTTCTTTTTTTCTTCCTCCCCCCCCCAAAAAAAAATATAGTCCGGCCCCCCACAAGGTCTGAGGGACAGTGGACCGGCCCCCTCCTGAAAAGGTTTTCTGACTCCTGCTTTACATGGATATACAAACATACGGCTGCAGCCCCATATCATGTCAACTCAGAGAAGTAGGTCTTATTCAATTCAATGGGGCTTACTCCCAGGTTAGTGGGATTAGGATTCTAGCCATAGGAACCTCCTTTATATCTATGTTGACAGTCTGTCCTTCTAGATCACAACTGCCAACTCCTGTCTTTGCTAGCCTGGTGCCCTTGGGATGTTTTGGACCATAACACTCATCAATTTCAGCCAGCAGTGTCCTGCCTGGGTTGGATGGGAGTTGTCGTCTAAAGAAATATGGAGGGCACTGGCTTGTCAAATGCTGATCTCTGCATCAGCTGCTTGTTTTAACTGAGGATTGAACATGGAAGCTTTTGCAAACAAGGCATGTGGTTTGCCACTAAGCTGTGGCGTCCCATGTAGTCACTACCTGATACTCTTTAATCTAACACGAGATACCCTATAAAAAATCAGATATGCAGCATCTCAGGAAAAAAACACCTAATTTTTCAGTGTATGGTTTTTGTTTTGCTATTTTTAGTTGTTGTTTTTCAGAAAAAGCATTGTTTTGTCATTCTAATACTTGCCCCTCACAGTTTCAGTCAATCCACTCTACTGAGTTGTCTATAATATTATGCCCAGTTACAAAGACAGTGGAACCTCATGACCATATGCAGAATCGCCGTTGGAGTGAACAGGTTCACATCCCGCATGATAGGCAGGTGATAACTCCATTCAGGTGGTCAGCATAGGATTGCACCAAAAAGTGCATAGGGCCTGAGTGGGAAAAGAAAGAGCAGGTGTTCAGAATGCCTTGAGAGAGCAGAAATTATTGGTGAAATCGATTCTAATGGAATTCCAAGGGGGGGGGGACATATGGAGTGCAGTTGATAATTTGTGGGAAGAAGTTGAGACTCTGGGCACAATCTATTGCCTTCCAGAAAAGATTGCACTCTTTTTAATATGACTGCTTTAGAACTGATATGCTGCATGTGTCCTGTACCTTTAGCCTTTCCAGGTCTAGAAGACAGTGAATGGAGGTTATTACGAGTGTTTGGCGATGTGGTTTCTAGCTAAGAAGCTTGCCTTGTGCGGTCTTTGCAGCTACAGTGGTCTTGTCTGTAATTATAAATGTTGGGTGTGTGAAAGCAGCTGATCAATACTTCAGTCAGGTGATTAGTGTTTAGTGATTTCCAGACGCAAGTGCCCAAATTTATCTGACATGGTGTGCCTGAAAGTGGAGAAAGTGGTCGGAAATAGAGCAATTTAGCCAACGAGGTAATGAATTTATGGATTGGTCTTGCAACTTAAAATGTAAACTTAGTTCAGTTGCAATAGAGTGGTGCTTATTGTTTACATCTCCCTTGAAATGAAATCCCTATTGATCAAATGTGATCTAAAATGTAAAAAGAGAGAGAGAAAGAAAATGGGGCTAGAAGAAGCACAACAGTTGGGTGTGTAGAAGAAGAGTTTGGATTTGATATCCCAGTTTATCACTACCCTAGGGAGTCTCAAAGCGGCTAACAATCTCCTTTCCCTCCCCCCCCCACAACAAACACCCTGTGAGGTGAGTGAGGCTGAGAGACTGTGTGTGACTGGCCCAAGGTCACCCAGCAGCTGCATGTGGAGGAGCGGAGACGCAAACCCGGTTCCCCAGATTACAAGTCTACCACTCTTAACCACTACACCCGTTAGTGAGAAGCTCGATGAGGCTGGAACTTTGCACATCCCCTGAGATACGGTGTTGTGTATGATGGGTGAGACATTTTCAGAAGATCCAGAAAATTGTGACTCCAGCCTGGCTTCCCAGCCATGCACTACAAGCACTGTCATTAACATTTTAACTTGTTTGGACCGTCTATGAAATATGGACTGGGCATCCAGATTCCAGTCTGCCAGTTGGCCATACCTGATGCCTTTAAAAGAATACCTTTAAATACCTTGTGCCTTTAGAAAATACCCTTGAGCTGTACAGAAAAGTCAGGAAAGAAATGCAGCTGCGAATGAACTAAATATTATTGCCCCTGCCGAAAGACACACTTCTGATTGCAAAGAGATCTTATATCAGAAATCTGGAATAAAACAGGAATGCTCTCTTACCCCAACACTCTTGCCATTTATACCGCACGCAATATGACTTCCAAACTGAAGTTTAATTATTCTACACATCTGCGCTTTATTTGGTGGAATCCAGCTAGACCAATTGAAGTCAGTGGATTTAATTTGTCAGGGCTGATTTGTCATTGATTTCAGTAAGTCTGTTCTGAGTATGACTCCCTTGCTCTGGTTACTTGATCCCTGATTTCTTTTATAGGTCTTTAAAAAAACTGTAGTGTTCAGACAGGGCTTTGGCACATAAATGCACACCCCAGTTTATTAACATGCTGTTGATGTTTTTATTGAAGTTATAATTGTAATACTGTGTTCTGGTGCCTCAATTTATAAATATTTAAATAACTAAGTAAGTGATTTGATTTAAAGTTCTTAGCTTTTAAACACACCACGAAATGTATTACTTCGGACTGTGCGGCAGTGGCTTTTTATAAGGCTTATTGCATTTTCATATGAGTAGCTCAAATTGCCTTGGAGGTCCCCTCGTGCTTATGTGGATGATTATTGATTTTATATTCACAGCATAAATTGATTGAAGCGACAAAGGTTGAAAGTGTCACCGAACCCTTTCCAGAGTATTTTTTCCCAGTCCCAGTTCATTCCCTTTCCTAATCTATTTTAACATAGGTGCATTTATGTGGTTAGGAAGCAGATAAAACTTTTCTGTTTTGGCACCACAACTTTGGAATGCCTACCGCAAGCAGACATTGTGACACTGGCATTGCCATCTTCTCTTCAGCATCGGGTTAAGAAGACACTCTCATTTTCTCAGGCATTTCAGAAAGAATTTCAGCCCTAACGGATTTTGCTCTTTGGTTTTTACCTTGCCGTTCGTTTTGTTTGCTGCGTTTGTTTAAATACATTGTGCTTCTATGTTGTGTGAATTATCTCACTTTTGCACGTTACCCTGGAATCTCCTGGTGGAGATGTGGTTGAGAAATGTGCTAATTTAAGTTAATATTTAATAAATCCATGGGCTCCCATTGAAAACACAGCAGCTTCCCATGACAGCTAACAACGTTTAAATCTATATAATATACAGGCTACTTAATCACTTAATGATGGCAATAAAGCAGCAGCAACAAGCAAATCCTTTTGTACATTTGATTCTTGTCAATCTGACACTTCCACTCATGTCAGTATAATTCCCAGATCTGAGGCTAGTTCCTATTGGATCCTGTTGCTAAAAGCAAAACTGAACAAAGAGTCTTTTAGAGTTTCCCCTGAACACTACCAAGGAGGGGACTGATCCTGTATTTTGGTGGAGAGAGTGCCATATCCCAAGGCAGAGGTGTGCTAGCCTTCTTGAACCTGGTGACATGATATTGTTGGACCAGGACTTCCATCATTCCTGACCATTGAAATTGGTGAAATGTGGGGCTTTAAAGCCTTATCAGTGAAAATAGACAGGATGGAATCTACACACGTGTAAAAAATGCTGTGAAAACACTTTTTAATAATAATAATAATAATAATAATAATAATAATAATAATAATAATAATTAATAATAATAATTTGAAAAATACATGGAATTTGGCATAGCTCACTTTTGCCATCTAGTGTCACATTTGTGTATTGCGCTTTACAACACATTTAAAACGTTTTATTTGCAACTGTATAGCTGAGTCTTCAGACAGAGCTTGGATACACTTACTAATCTTCCCAACCTGTGCACTAGACAATAAAAAGAAAGAAAGGCAATCATTTTGCACAGGAAGCAGGTGTTTTTCATTTCAGAGCAATAGATATTCTCATCTCTCCTTCACTGGTCATAAGATGCAAGTTATATGGCAGAAATTGTTCTTGGCATCCGTCTGTCTTGAGAAACAATGGGAATGTGTCTCTGGGAGTTAAGTCAAATTGCTGTATTAGCAGCACTGAAGTGACCTCTCCAGGTACGCGAGCCTGGGCAATGTGTATAGAGGTCCTGTCCACCCCCTCAAGAAAGACTCCCTCTCAGCCTCGCTGATGTGGTCCACAAGAAGCAAAGCAATACATTTGACACCCGTTTGGTTGCCGCAGTTGCCGGAAGGAGGCATACAAGATGTCAACCAACCATCTTAGGGACTCTATTCCAGATTTGTGTAGGGTTTACTCCTTAGCCTTTCTTCTCCTGAAGTCATCCCACAAGGCAACAGAAGTTTAGGATCAGAGTTTTCCTTCTCCTAGATGGGCTACCTTGCCAGGTTGATGAGCCCCATCTGCCCCTCACTTCCCTCTACAGCACGTACAGAAACTGCCTTCTTGATCGTTGGACCCATTCTTGGCGTTGTCCACTCGGTCCACCAGAGTCTGTATTTACATGCAGGGGAAGTCCCTAACTCACCGAGGGTTTGAGACCCACTGGCTACCCTCACTGGGCAGAAATCACACCACTGAAACCTCCCTTCCAAATAATAGATAAAGGCTGTTTTGTGAGCACTGGCTCTGTTGTAGACCATCTCGATGTTGGGAATTCCATTCCACCTTTGCTGCAGATATGTGGGATTGTTACATGTCACATGTCTGTTTACATTCCAGCACAGATTGCTGGAGTCCTGTGAGCGGAACATCCGCTCTGTATTGCTTTTGTTTTTCTCTCTCTCTGAGAAGAAAGACAGGGAGAGAAGCCGTGCTGGTCCCGTGGGTTATCCATGAGGCGAGGTCCGAGTCCAGTCCGAGGTCGAGGGTGCAGTATAGAGGCAGTCTGTCAAAGCTGAAGCTGGGTCCAAGGCAGGGAGTCGGGTGAGGTCAGGAGCTCCGGCAGGACAGGGTGCAGGCAGGAACTGGCTACCAACAATGTTGCTCCTGCAACTTGGGACTAGAGCTGGCTGGCTTTTATCTGCCCTGAGGCATAGGGCGGCCCCAGTCCACAGGTGACTGGCCTCTCCTGGCCTGGAGGCGACCACTCCTCCTGTGGGAATTTGGTTCCCTCCGCCTCTCTGCCCTGAGCCTCTGCAGCTCAGGAGAGGCTGGAGGGTTACCGGACCCAGAGGCAACCTCAGCTTCCCCTGACGGGGCTGAGAGTGGAGCACCTGCAGGCAATGGGTCCTCCATCACCTCAGGAGCCAGAGCAGATTCAGCTGGTGCCTACACCTGAGGGTCCAGCACAGGTGAGGACCCTTCAGGCTCAAGCCCCAGCCCCGGCTCAGCTGGTTCTGGAGGCGGGGAATCCTGTGCAGCCTGGGATTCCTCAGGTTCAGCCTCCGAGTCCGAATCCCAGGCCATTACAGAAGCCATGTTTTCTTTGTCCTGATTTATATACAATAAACGTAGTTCAGTATCCCCGCCTCGAGCCAGATCTGTTGTGTGTTTACTCTGCTGGGTAATGTGTGCTCTTGCATGCACAGCAGCGTGAGTCGCGGACGCACATCAGAGGAGGATGACTGATGGATCTCCACAGTGGCAAGGCTGAGAAGGGAGATGCTCTGGCTGGGGCCAAGTCAGCTGGCTTTCCATCCCACGGTTCCGACACTCATCTCATGGTTCCCAGTGGCATGGTTGCTTTGGTAACTGCATTTGTGTTTTTATTTATTATGGTTTTATCACACCCTTTATCCAACAAGCCCGGGATTTTTGCTTTCCTAAGGATTGTTCACACATACCGAGCACAAGTACAAGCTGTAGCTGCACATGTACAAGTGTTCGTGTGAAAGAGTGTACACTTGCTGATTTGTGCAGCTCAACTGTGGTGTACACAGATTGTGTGCTCATTGAGTGTAGCGTGCAAATGCCTCTCTGGGTATAGTCATGTGGAGATCAGTTTGGCAAGACCTTGTGTTGTTCATAGATATGCGCTTTGGTCTCTGCTGCATCTCTAATAATAATAATTTATTATTTATACCCCGCCCATCTGGCTGGGTCCCCCCAGCCACTCTGGGCGGCTTCCAACAAAACACTAAAATACAATAACCTATTAAACATTAAAAACTTCCCTAAACAGGGCTGCCTTTAGATGTCTTCTAAAAGTTTGGTAGTTATTTTTCTCTTTGACATCTGGTGGGAGGGCGTTCCACAGGGCGGGCACCACTACCGAGAAGGCCTTCTGCCTGGTTCCCTGTAACTTGGCTTCTCGCAGTGAAGGAACTGCTAGAAGGCCCTCGGTGCTTGACCTCAGTGTCCAGGCAGAACAATAGAGGTGGAGACGCTCCTTCAGGTATACTGGACCGAGGCCGTTTAGGGCTTTAAAGGTCAGCACCAACACTTTGAATTGTGCTCAGAAACGTACTGGGAGCCAATGTAGGTCTTTCAAGACCGGTGTTATGTGGTCTCGGTGTCTGCTCCCAGTCATCCATCTAGCTGCCGCATTCTAGATTAATTGTAGTTTCCGGGTCACCTTCAAAGGTAGCCCCACATAGAGCGCATTGCAGTAGTCCAAGCGAGAGATAACCAGAGCATGCACCACTCTGGTGAGACAGTCTGTGGGCAGGTAGGGTCTCAGCCTTCGTACCAGATGGAGCTGATAAACAGCTGCCCTGGACACAACTTCCTCCATTCATAGCTTTCCCCCTTTCTTCCCTCAGCTTTCCATATGCAAACTTCATGTTCCTACATCTGCAGCTCAAAGTGAGCAAGGCCGCACAGTTAAGTTTCATACACAGAAATGCTCATTTGCAGCCCTTTATATATACACCCACTTGGTAAAATTAGATTAAAATAACACTACATCCCATGTTAATCATCCCATAAATAATGCATTTGTTTATATGTATGTTGATAGTTGGTAATGTAATACGTAATTGGAAAACAGATTTAATGCAATTAATACTTCATCAGAATCAAGAGTTGCTTATTTGGTGAACAACATGTTAATGGGCAACTTTGTTAAAAAGAGAGAAATGGAAATGGTCAAGGAAAAGAGGACTTTTCAGCATGTTTTTTAGTTATCAAGATGATCAAGGGTCTCCGAAACCAAGCCTTATGAGGAATGGGTGAAGGAGCTGGGTATGTTTAGCCTGCAAAAAGAGGAGGAGGCTGAGAGGAGATCTGCTAGCTATCTTCAAATATCTTAAGGGCTGTCACATGGGAAAATGGAGCAGGCTTGTTCTCTCCTGTTCTGGAGGGTAGAACTCAAACCAATGGATTCAAGGTACAAGAAAGGAGATTCTGCGTAAGCACCAGGAAGAGCTTTCTCCTGGTAGGAGCTGTTTGATGGTGGAGTGGACTTCCCTGGGAGGCTGTAGACTCTTCTTCACTGGAGGCTTTTCAGCAGACGTTGGATGGCCATCTGCCATCGATGCATTGCAGTCAGTTGGACTAGATGAACCCCAGGGCCTCTTCCAACTCTACAATTCTGTGATTCTAGGATTCTGAATTCTATGATTCAGCAGCCACGAAATTAAAAGACGCCTGCTTCTTGGGAGAAAAGCAATGACAAACCTAGACAGCATCTTAAAAAGTAAAAAGTAGAGACATCAACTTGCCAACAAAGGTCCGTATAGTAAAAGCTATGGTTTTCCCAGTAGTGATGTATGGAAGTGCAAGCCGGACCATAAAGAAGGCTGATCGCCGAAGAATTGATGCTTTTGAATTATGGTGCTGGAGGAGACTCTTGAGAGTCCCATGGACTGCAAGAAGATCAAACCTATCCATTCTGAAGGAAATCAGCCCTGAGTGCTCACTGGAAGGACAGATCGTGAAGCTGAGGCTCCAATACTTTGGTCACCTCATGAGAAGAGAAGACTCCCTGGAAAAGACCCTGATGCTGGGAAAGATGGAGGGCACAAGGAGAAGGGGACGACAGAGGACGAGATGGTTGGATAGTGTTCTTGAAGCTACCAGCATGAGTTTGTCCAAACTGCGGGAGGCAGTGGAAGACAGGAGTGCCTGGCGTGCTCTGGTCCATGGGGTCACGAAGAGTCGGAAACGACTAAACAACAACAACAACAACATGATTCTGCCAGAATTTGGCCCTATACAGGAAACTTCCGGGTGTATTAGGAAACAGTTCCCATCAGGCTGTGGGGCTGATGGGATCGGTGGCCCAAAGTTTGGAGGAGGCTGCTACAAATGTTACCCTACAGTCTACACACTTATCTTGGAGCGAGCCCCATTGAGCTCACATAGGATTGTGCTGTTAGGCATGTAAGTGGCGTTTTAAAAATGAAGTAAAAATACCACTTGCCGACGACTTTAATCTATGCAAGCTTCTGTATTGTCCTTTGGAGACTAGTAGCTGACGCATTTCCCAAATATTCACATTTTGCATTTTTATTAATGGAGCGAGATAAAAATGCTCTTGAGGACAGTTGGGCATTGTAGGAAGTGCTAAGAATGTGACAGGTTCTCTGCACTGAGCACACAAGGGCCACACTAATGTCAGAAAGTTTAAATATACTGTATTGCAAATGAAATTAGGTATGATAAATCTTTACCTTTAGACTTTTCATCTCAATTCCCGTTCTTATGCTGTGTTCCAGCAGCGCTGTTGCTCCTTTTTCTATTTGGCCTGAGTTTCTTCCCTTCCAGCAGTCTTTGAATGACAGCGTTCCCTCTGCATTAAAGGCGGTCTTAGTTATGTGAGTCCCAATCCACAAGTAGTCAGAATGCCACCGGCCTTGCACACAGGAAGAGGTACAGTCGTACATTGCATCCCTGATGCCTTGCGAGTCTAACGTTTTGGCTCCTGAACACCGCAAACCCAGAAGTGAGTGTTCCAGTTTGCGAACATTCTTTGTAACCCAAACGTCCGACACGGCTTCTACGACTTCCGATTGGCTGCAGGAATCCATTCCGGAAGTCCATTCAACTTCTGAAAATGTTGAAAACCAAGGTGATTCCTGCAGCCAACCGGAAGCCACACCTTGGTTTTCAAACATTTCCGGAAGTTGAATGGACTTCTGGAACGGTTTCTGTTTGAGAACCAAAGTACAACTGTATGTTAGCAGACTCAAGGAGCTCCAAGGTTTGCAGAAGTGCAAATGAAGGTTAGGAAACAGACTTGCAGGACCTCCCCCCCCCCCCAAAAAAAAATAATGAGGAGCAAGCATGTATCTTAACCATGAAATGCTGACTGCTTAGACTGAAAACGAGAAGCAAGGAGGGGGAATGGAATGGAGGATCTGAAATTCTGAACAGCGACACTCCATGCTGTAGCATTTTGTTGCGGCACCCATCTGTTGTTTTTCTATCACCTTTAGATTGCTATCCTTATATCACTTCCCACAGCCTTGGTCACTGTTGCCTTTTACCAATAATTTTAAAGTCTTTGTCCTGATAGATACTCTTTCGCAGATAACATTTTTGCTTACAATGTATCTGACTGGTACTTTTTTTTTTGCACGACTAGTATACATTGCGAGGTTTTCTATTTCATCCCCACCCAAAGATTTCTTCCAGTTATACAATTTGTATTTGTAAAGGTTTTCTTTTTCTGAGTGACCTTGAACTTAAAAGGGCATTGGTACACTGGTGCTTGATTTATTTATTTGCATAAAGAATTCATATACAGTGGACCCTCTGGATACAAATTAAATTCTTTCCTGGGGTCCGTACTTATCCCTGAAAAGTCTGTAACTGGAGGTGCCGCTTCTGCGCATGCGTACGGCGAAACCCAAAGTATACACTTCCGGGTTTGCTGCATCGCAACCCGAAAGTTACATTTCCAGAGTGGTACGTAACTCGAGGGTCCACTGTACTGCCTTTCAGTATAAGAATCTCCAGGGTGGCTTCCGAACGAAACAGTGAAATTGTGCTTCAGGAGAACAGGGCAGCAGAGAAAATGAGCACAGTAAAAATGGAAAGGATTCCCTCGCCCTGCCACTCAGAAAGCCATCTGCTGGTGCCAGAAAAACATCCGAATAGGCAAAAGACGAACTTGTCTAGGGAGAGCACTATATCTGAGAAGGTCCTTACCTCATTGCCATCCTAGATCTGGCCTGAATCTCTCTCTCTCCCACACACAAGAGAAAAGGATCATTTGTCCTTTCTGAAAATGGGGAGGCTGTGCAGAGACCGTGTGTGTGTGAACTGTATGCACTTTCAGTGTGTGGTTTACCACAGGAGGCTGCCTTATAATGAGCCAGACCATTGGATGTTTATTCCGCTAAATCTACCTGCTTCTTGTTTCTGCATTTTTTATGGCTCGTAGTTCATGTGCCTACTGAGGACTAGGCACAGGTAGGGCTACTGGATTAATATTATTATTAAACAGAATGAATAAAAGCTATGCTGGCCATTGAAGGCGGGTGCTGTTTAATGGTGCACTTACTTTGGACATAATAGCACTTGGCCAAGGTTGCTGGTAGCATATGTTTGACTGTTAGGCCTTCCTCTGCATTTCCCAACCCAGTTTGTGTGGCACGCAAAGAGGAAGAAACAATTCTCATATCATTTTTAGTTTCATTTTTTTTTTAACTGAAAAGCAGAGTGGAGGATTTGTTGTTGTTGTTGTTGTTCCATCCTGCTTTTGTATACAGTGGTACCTCGGGTTAAGAATTTAATTCGTTCCAGAGGTCCGTTCTTAACCTGAAACTGTTCTTAACCTGAAGCACCACTTTAGCTAATGGGGCCTCTCGCTGCTGCTGCGTGATTTCTGTTCTCATCCTGAAGCAAAGCTCTTAACCTGAGATACTATTTCTGGGTTATCAGAGTCTGTAACCTGAAGCGTCTGTAACCTGAAGCGTATGTAACCCGAGGTACCACTGTATTTTGGAGGAAATACATTCAGACTTGGTTATTTCAGCCCATAGAGTGTTGTTTTCCATAGACATTTCTTCTTGCAAAATTAATTTCTTCCTTTAGCCTCCCCGTGATGCCAGAGAAATGCCACAACATTTTATTTATCCCTATAAGATAGACCTCACTGGTAATCCCAGAATAAGCAGAGATGACTTTTTTCCCTGTAGGTGGGGTGGGATGCCATTTCATTTCAGCCAAACGCTGCAGACTCCAGCTATTTCTCAGATTCTGCCTCTCTCCCTGCCCCCCTCTTTTTGGGGGGGTGAAAAGCATGATTGATATTAATCTTTTATTTTCCTTTATAAAAAATTATTCCCCCCCCCCCCTGAACTCCATACTGGTAATATATTATTCAGCCTTTCTTTAATAACAGCTTTGGGTTGTTCCATTAGTCACTACAGTTATTACAACGCTAAAGGCCTAATTCATCAGCATTTGACTTCCACAGGCAGAGTGTAATGCTTGTCTGATTCCCCCCATGCATCAGGGCTGTCGTTCTGGGTTATGTGGGAAGCAGCTGCCATTTTGGCAGGAATGTAAGGTGCTTGAAGCAAGCATGCCACTCTGTGACAGTGTGAGGCAAACAATAGCATGTCAAGTGCCTTGTCTAAAGACAAGCCTATTGAAAGATGCATAAATGGAAGTCTGGTTAGCTATTCCATCATTTTCAAGACTATCCAAGCCATCCAGGGCAATTAGCAAATTTATAACAACCTCATGAAGGCCATACGCTCCAATCGTCCCTATTTGCCCAGGACATTTCCAGAATTACAGATTCCAGGATATCCCAGGGATTATCTGGCATCGGTGTGGGAATGTCCAGGGTGGCAGGAGAGGATATATTGTTTATTATCATTGCTAGCTTGCGCTAGTAAGTTTCTTTACTTAGCAGAGTTACATTCCCCTTTTTACATGCACAGCAGATAGCTGGTTGCAGGCTCGTGTGAGCCTCTCACTATTATACAATTCAGTCTGTCTCAGATTGAATTGTACGTTCCTGGTAAGTTCCCTTGAATACCTCTTAAAAGAATAATGACACCACAATCTTATTCAAAGTCAATAAAAGAAGTTTACTGTAGATTCTGGCGTATTAGGCGACTGGGCGTATTAGACGACCCCCCAAATTGGCAGCTACTCGGAAGCAGCAGCAGTGGGCGGGCTCCGCTCCACGCCGCCCATACCTGGCATATAAGACGACCCCCGCCTTTTTAACCTCTTTTCTGGGGTTAAAAAGTCATCTTATACGCTGGAATCTACGGTACTTACATCAGTTCACAGTTGGATTCCTGAAGGCAGACTTAGTTACAAATATGTACATGTGGATCTACCCCATATGGGGGAATAATCCCAGTGCTTCTGCTGGCTGAGAGCTAGCAGAGCAGTCCTAGCTAAAAGCTGGTCAAACGAAGAAGGAAGTCAAAAAGAGAGAAGGGTGCTGTGTGACTCGTCCTTTTGTTACCTGGACAGGTTAAATCACGCCCACCTTCTATCACATGCGAAAGGAAGGATGCTCCAGCCAGGAGGAACAGGAAGTTTCGACTGGCTGGACCAAATGTTCCCTCGCATGTCTTCTCTAGCATTACAAGGAATGTTGTACTTGATTCCCTCTCATGGATCACATCCCACAGTTGGCACTTGCAGAGAGTGCGGCACCAAAAGACCCACATCCCGATTTTCATCAGCGTGAGGTTGGAGGGTGTGGAAGGCAAGTTGTGCAGCCATTCATAGGGAGACAGAAAGCTACTCGATTTATTTATTTGACTTCTCTTAGTGCAGGACCCAAGGCAGCTCACAGCATATTGTTGTAGAGTGCTGCAACATATTTCTGCATTGCAGCAGAATATACATTTTTTAAAAATGAATAAGTAAAATAAAAAAAACCCACACAAATAAATTAAAACCGATTCAAATGATCATGCTTTCCATACATTCCACACTTGACCTTTGGTAAAATTGCCCTTATCTGGCATGAGGGTAATAGATCAAGAAGGCATCTCTAACATGCTTTTTTGTGTTGCACACTGTACATACCCTTGGCATTAGGGCACTGGGGGCATGATGTGAGAGTCAGAAAGCTACATTTTTTAAGGTAAAGTTTCCTGGGAGCTAAATCCTGAGATTATATCAAATTGATGAATATTTCCAGGGAACGCCTTTAGGTGGTTTAGTTGGTGTTATGTATCCATAGACTTACGGAGCTTTGAACTTCCCATTTGAAACCAGTCATTTACAATGGAAAGTTAAACACCTACATCACACTAGCTATGTTACATAAAAGCGCTCCCCTTTAATTACTCCTGGACAGGGCTTGCCAAAATTTCATGGATTCCGGATGGACTTCAGTTCCCTTCATCCCTGTCTATTCACCATGCTGGCCGGGGCTGATAACTGATGGAGTCCAACAATATCTGGAGTACCCCTAACTAACAGCATGGAGTGCAACTCACGTCCGTTTAGGAGATACACAACAGAAAGATTGTCCTTAGAGGGAGCAGCTGCAGGCAGTGTGTATTTGTGGGAGGGAACTGGAGGGGTTGTATCTGTGTATGTTTGTGCACTTCTTCATGGTTTTGTGTGAGAGAGATTGGGCAAGGAACAGCCAAAACTTCATTTGACCTGGAGTCTTTGAAAAAGTTCACACCTCTCTGTTCTATAACTTCTTCTATGATATCAGGGGTGGGACACATGCTAGGGTTGCCTCCCCCTCTAAGCTTGACAACAATGAACTTCTTTCTTAATCACTGAACAACTGAAGGGTGCTGGAGGCTTACAGTGCAATCCTAACCATGTCTACTCAGAAGTAACACCTAGTGAATTGAATGAGGTAAGTGGGTTTAGGATTGGAGCCTATGTTGTAACTGAGCGCAGTATGCACAACTGCTGAACATGTTCATTATTTACATGGTGGGTACATTAAAGTGGGTGTCCTAACCTGCAGTTTCCATTCACTGGTGTGTTTGTGTGTGAGTAAACCTGTCTTTAGCCAAATGGTTGACGAGATACATAAATATATTCTCTTCTGTAAATAACTCTGGCATTTTTTTTAGTTCTGCTGTTTGATGTATGTCTTGCTGTCGGTGTTGTTATTTATTTAGATTTGTACTGCAGTTGCCAATAGTCTGCTTTTCAGGGTTTTTATGGTTCTTAACTTTTATTGCGAGCCACCCAGAGGACATTATTAATTGAGCATTGTGCAAATAAACAGAGAAACAAAGTGACCGTTGTTGTTTTATGGATGCCCAAACACATAAATGTATAATAATTTTGCTCTTTGTTTTGAGCATTGGGGATGAGCCCTGAGCGGCTTGGAGCGTGTTGTGGTTGTGGAGCCGGAGCCAAGAGTGGATCTGATGAGCGTTTGCCTCTCCCTCCTTTATCTTACACACACACACTTGGTTTCCACAACTCCAAGATTTATTGACTGCACGGGTGCTCCATTGCATAGGTCAAGCCCAGATAATGTCATTTTGAGGACATGTCTCATTTGAGGACATGGTTGAACAAAACTGATACGAAGAATTGGGGTATAGTAGTAATTAAAAGTTTCATGCCATCCTTGGCCTGCCGCACCACCCTTTAGTGATAAAAGGGAATGTCACACAATATTATCTACTGATTGGGCTGAGGCTCCTGCTGATTGGACCATTATGATGTGATGAAAGTTAAACAGCTGTCTATTGAATTGCATGGATTTTGCCTTTATTATACCTCAGCCGCAGCAGCAGCAGCAAAGAAAAAGGCATTAAAAACATCACAGAGGAAAGAATAAGAGCTTGCTCTTGAGTGCCTCGCCTTCATTACACATTATTACACCAAAAGTGCCTGTGAGCATAGAGGTACTGATTGGAAATGTCACTTTTTGACATAATCAAACCCTTTTAGGAGAGGTAAAAATGGCTAGCGGTACGTTTTTAAGCAACAGTTTTGTTAGACCAAAGGGCAAAATAGTGCATCTTAGAAAATGTCAAGAGCAAAACGAATTTAGCAATAAACAGTGTTTTGCTGGAGACACATTTTACTTCTGTAGGTGCAGCCTGTGTCAAATCATCTGCATTTCTGCATATGTTTTCCTGCCAAAATCCGGAGCCTTCAATTTGCCATTTTAAAGGCGATCTTTTGAAAAACAACATAATAAAGCCTATTAAACAAATGAATGCACTTATGTGTTTAATTCCACCCCCCAATTAAAACTTTGGGTTGTTTTTTTAAAAAAATAAAGCCAGTGGGAGTGTATGGAACTAAGTAATTAGCCAAGAGGCTGACATTTACCAGTTTGAAATGACAAATCCCAGATATTTTATAACACTGTCTTGTGAAATCGCTGCCTCCTCTCCTCCCTTCCCCGTGGCATACATATGTGAAACACAGAGGAAACTAATAGCAGCCTTCGATATTCTTGCACATAGGTAGTCGCTGGCCTACTTTATAGTGTCTCATCCAATATCTTGGCTATAAATGTTGGCCTCCTTGGAGGGTTTTGAATGTTTAGAACTGTGAAGTAAAGCTTGAACATGTTTTGTCTTTTTGTTTTGTTTCTCCTCAGGAGGTAGCACTCTGAGAGTGTTTAAGCCTGAGTATAAGCACGCTTGCAACAGCATTCAAAGGTGCCGCTGAAACATCTGCTCTTGTTTTGTTCAGTTATGCTCTGACATAAAACAACCCACTTTGCTTGTCCCCTTCGAAAAGGAAGAGCAACATGGCACATAACATCTGTGAGC
Source organism: Podarcis pityusensis (assembly GCF_964106645.2). NCBI lineage: Eukaryota > Metazoa > Chordata > Lepidosauria > Squamata > Lacertidae > Podarcis > Podarcis pityusensis. The sequence goes on from NC_138029.1 coordinate 104,322,786, forward strand.
GAAAGGGGGGGGGGAGTGGATCAGAATGCGGGAAACACTTGCAAAATCAGATGGCGCTGCCATTTATCTATTTAAATCTGCCCCTCCCACTTCTTATCGTGAGATCCAAGGTGGCTTATGGATTGAAACTATGGAATGTAGTGGTACCTTGGGTTACATACGCTTCAGGTTACATACGCTTCAGGTTACAGACTCCGCTAACCCAGAAATAGTACCTCGGGTTAAGAACTTTGCTTCAGGATGAGAACAGAAATCGTGCTCCAGCGGCATGGCAGCAGCAGGAGGCCCCATTAGCTAAAGTGGTGCTTCAGGTTAAGAACAGTTTCAGGTTAAGTACGGACCTCCGGAACGAATTAAGTACTTAACCTGAGGTTCCATTGTAATCAAATTGGGGTGGGAATTGACAATAATGCAAGATAATGCTAAAACCACATAAGACAGCCAATAAACAGGTCTCTATTGCCCACATGGATTAGCAGTGACTTCCCAGGGTTTCTGGTGGGAAGGCATCCACAGGCTTGGGGGCCTTCTGAGCTACAACCCTTCCCAATTTAGGTTTGCTGATGGTAAAGATAAAGGTAAAGGACCCCTAGACTTTTAAGTCCAGTCAAAGGCAACTATGGGGTTGTGGCGCTCATCTTGCTTTCAGGCTGAGGGAGCCGGCATTTGTCCACAGACAGCTTTCCAGGTCATGTGGCCAGCATGACTAAACCGCTTCTGGAACACCGTGACGGAAACCAGAGTGCACAGAAATGCTGTTTAGCTTCCCACCATAGTGGTAATTATTTATCTACTTGCACTGGCATACTTTCAAACTGCTAGGTTGGCAGGAGCTGGGACAGAGCAACGCGAGCTCACTCCGTTGCGGGGATTCGAACCGCTGACCTTCCAATCAGCAAGCCCAAGAGGCTCAGTGGTTTAGACCACAGCGCCACCCGCGTCCCTTATTGCTAATGGTAGCCACAATTGGGCCCATAACTGTACTCTCCAATGCCTTCTGAAATTAGTGAGGTTTTTAACCATCTGCTGGAAGGCCAAAGGAGAGGAAAAGAGGCAGGCCTCTTAGGAAAGAGAATGCCATCACCTGGGGCCAGATCCTCAGAAGATCGCCCTGCAGTTCTTTGACCGAGAGTTTTGTAATCCCAGAATTTGCCGTTATTTATTCTAGTCCATCTTCTGTGGGGACTTTAGTTGACCTGTTATCTGCCTCAAGTTCCTGCCTTTGTCTCCTTAACCCAATTTTCTGTGGCGATGCTATTTTTTGCCAAAACGTGCCTCATGGGTTCACAAATCTGAATGTAGAGCTGGCCAACCAATATTATTTGACTGCCCTTTGTTCCAAGCATGCTAGTCAGATCACCTCACAGCCATCAATCTCGATGGGCGACCTTAGGCTGGTGGCACATAGGCATCTGGGCAGGCACTATGAGAACAGAATACTGGACTCGATGGGTCATTGGCCAGATCTAGCAGGCTCTCCTTACGCTTCTATCACCCAGACTATCTCCAGAGCTCCTTGAAGGAAGCACAGAGCTAAAATAAATAGTGTTGTAGGAATGGAGTCTTTTTTGTATGGCAAAGCATTCAAATTGCTGCATGCATCATAGATTTCACCACTACCACCTGTATTCTGGAGTGGTACAGCCCAGGAAGAGCCGCGTTATGTGATCTTCTGCTTTAGAAGATTCTACTAAATTGTTCTGGTCTGGATGTGGTCCTGCTTGAAAGGCCAACTATTTTCGGACAGGGAGGGTGTGGGAAAAACAGAATTTATATTCTATAGATATAAATTAGCTCTGCAGTACATAAAAAGACAGTTGGCATTGTCAAAACAGTATGCAAAGGATGGCACAAACGTATCAAAAACATGACCCTTCCTTACAGGTTAGGGAAAAAAAATATAATTTAAGCGGTGCATAATGACTAATTAGTGCTTCTTGTCAAGGTAGCAGAGGGAAACTGTTTCTTTAAAGTGAAGAAGTCCAGATATCAAAGATTTACTGACAGTAATGAAATCTCACCATTGCAGACTGTTTTAGAGAGGTGCATCTGTGCACTGAATAAACTCCCCACATCTGGACGGGGGTCCAGTCCCTTGTTGTCTCACATCTGGTTGTCACCGCTATGCTGAGTAGATGGGGATCAAAAGACAACTGCAGACCAACCTAGACTCATATAATTCTTGCTCTGCGTCAGGTTGTTGGGGAGCTCTGTCTGTCATGAGAGCACAAATGCAATGAGATTGGTGGGTATTTTGCAGTTCTGCCATTTTGCATCGCTTCGATTGACAGATTGTACCCTTAATGGTACAACTCTTTTTTCCTCCTGCGCAAGGGCTTGCCTGAGATGTGAAATGGGGTGTTCTTGCACCTGATCAGAGAATCATATCTCTGAACTAACAGGCCTCAGTTTGTTGCGTCATGGAGCTTATATCAAACATCAGTTCCCGTGTCCATGGTAAATGTACTTTGCTGGAAAATGATAGAAATGAAGATAACATCTGGATTTTCATGAAAGTGTTCAGACTCCTTTGACATTTAGTTATAATTGTCAGGCTTTTCTGACAGTTCCATGGGGACTCTTAAGAATTACAGATGCAACATAAAAGAGGATGCTGGATCAGACCAATGACTCATCTAGTCCAACATCCTGTTCTCACAGTGGCTGACCAAATAATTTAGGGAAATCCACATGCAGGATTTGAGCACAAGAACATTTCCCCTTCCTGTGGTTTCCAGAAACTGGTATTCATAAGCATTGCTGCTTCTGTCTGTGAAGGCAAAGCCAAGCCATCATGGCTAGGTACACAAGGTAGGGTGGGGATTTTTTTTAAAAAATCAACTTTTCATATATTATAACAATATATCTGACATACACATAAATACGCAAGAAGTATCGTATTACACGGGAAGAGAACAATCAGCAACTACTAAATCTGTGGCCAAACCAAATGCCTTTCAACCCTAGATGGGCCTTCTTCAGTTTTACATTTGAATTACACCTGAATCGTGAAAACAATAATAAGGGGGAAAGAGCCCAAGCCTCCTGGTCTAATAGGCCAAGAAAGGGGCCACATGCACTCTGGGTTCTCATAGGGAACATCTGAAAGGATGGTAGTTCCATTCAGATATGACCATCACACCAGTAAGATGTGGGAGATGATGTATAAACACTGGCATTTGCTTAAAGATGTACTTGGATGTCAGGATGGCCCTATGTTTGAATAGGCTCAGGACCACAATACCTCAAGGACCGCCTCTTTCCATATAAACCTACCCGTACCCTGAGCTGAGGCCCTCCTTCATGTGCCTCCTCCTTGAGAGGTCCAGAGGGTGGCAACATGAGAACGGGCCTTTTCTGCAGTGGCTCCCGTTTGTGGAATGCTCTCCCCAGGGAGGTTTGCCTGGTGCCTTCATTATACACCTTTAGGCACAAGGCAAAAATGTTCCTTTTTAACCAGGCTTTTGGCTGATTTGATACCCTTTTAAAATGCCGCTCTTTTTTGAGGGGTGTGTGTGTTATTGGCTTGCTGTGTTTATTTTGATTCTATATATTATGGTTTTTATGCTGATATTTTCTGTGAACTGCCCTAAAACCTCTGGGTATAAGGGGGTATATAAATTCAATTAATAATAATAATGATAATCAGAAACAAAATGAATTGTATTTTTGAACTTGAGCAAAACTTTCCTTTTTCTAGAGCTGCCCACCCATACACGCTGCATGAATTGCAAGGCGCTGAGGCACAAGGTTAACCTTTCCGGTTGCTCCTCTCAATATTTGTCGCCTTCTAAAACCTCAAGCATTTCACAGCATACTATTTCCTTACCTTCTGGAGTGGGATTTGATTATTATTATTCTCTCCCCCCATCACCACCCTGAGTGAATCTCAGAGCCATTGTTAAAACAGGCTGGGGTCCCACTGGCACTCTAGTCCCTAGTAATTCAGCCAGATAGTTGGAATAAAAAGCACCGGGTCATCACTTTTCTCTCCCCCTGGAGCTTTGGTTATTGAAGCATCAGATCTTGCCTTTATTTCCAAGGTCACCAACTTTCTGCTAGAAGTGTTTATTATTTTTGGAGTACGGGAGGAAGCATCACCTTCAGCTCTGCCAATGCGTTTTCTGAGCCTGACGCTCTCTCCTTCCGTAAATCTGTTTTAGAGGTGTTAGCTCTTTGTCTCTCCCCTTCCCCTTCCCTGAAACGACTCCCCCGTTCTTCAATGTCGGTAAGTGGTTTCTTTCTGGCTATTGAAGCTTTTTTGACATTCCCATTTTAAAAATATTGCCAATCTGATTCAGCTTTCACAGTGTAAATAAGGAAAGGAGGAGGGAAGAGCTGAGCTCTGCTACTGTGGTATGGGGTTTCCTGTAATGTTTCTTTTTTTTTTTTTGAAACAAAAGCCATACTTAAAAGAAACCAAAATACACATCACCACCACATCGTCCCCCATATTCCAGACAACATACAGCAGCTGCTGCTTACTTCAGATACCTGAGTATCATCATGCAGCCGTGATGGGGCAGCCATGTGAATTTTGCTCACACATCTTCTCCTGGGAAACCTCAGCCTTGGGGGGGCCAAATGCAGCCCTCTAGACCTCTCCAAAGGGCCCTTGGAATTCTTCACAGGCCACACCCCTTATCTCCAAGCCACGCCCCTCAGCAGCCCTGCTCTGAGCCATCCTTCAGTGCTTTTACTTGAATTGAATACAGTGCATGCTTGAATTGTGCATATATTGCTTTCTTGGTTGGAGAGCAGAAGGTTGTGTGTGGGGAGAGACCCCTGACTTCTGTTGTGCAAAAGTCAGTCACATCTGTTATCCCATCCACTTTTGCCCCACCTGCCCCATGGCATGTGGCCTCCAGGGGGTGTTGCAGCTACGGTAGGTGGGGCATCAATGAAAAGGCTTGCAGGTGGATGTTGATAGGCCTAACCATGCAAGACACGGGCTTATTTTAGGCTGTGTACTGCATATTGTACAGTGGTACCTCGGGTTAAGTACTTAATTCATTCCGGAGATCCGTTCTTAACCTGAAACTGTTCTTAACCTGAAGCACCACTTTAGCTAATGGGGCCTCCTGCTGCCGCCACGCCACCGGAGTATGATTTCTGTTCTCATCCTGAAGCAAAGTTCGTAACCTGAAGCGCTATTTCTGGATTAGCGGAGTCTGTAACCTGAAGCATATGTAACCTGAGGTACCACTGTATAGTTAAAGCACACGGCTTTAACCAAAGAATCCTGGAAACTGTAGTTTGTTAAGGGTGCTGGGAATTGTAACTCTGTGAGGGCTAAACTACAGTTCTCATATTTCTTTAGAGCAGTGGTTCCCAAACTTTTTTTGGCCATGCCCCACCTAAGCATCTCTAAAATCTTGATGCCCCCTCCCCTGTGACATATAATTCTTATTATTCAAAAAGTGAACTCCTATTCATGCGAAGGAAGCCTAAAAGGCCATTAACTTGGTCTAAACCAGCTTTCACATTCCCCCCCTTAGGAATCAAATTGCCCATCTGTGGGGCGTGTGCCTCATGTTGGGAACCATGGCATTGGAGGGAAGCCATGTGCTTACTGTATTGTGTGTATGCAGTCTTAGTAATAAAAAAGCAAGGGGAAAAATTAGAGTGTTCATTCAGCTGCAGTGACCAAAAGCAACTCTGTGCATTTTCTGTTCTCTGAAATGTTGCCAATGATCTCATTTGCCGTATGTTTTAAGATCATCGACTGTTCTGATGATTTCAATTAATTCTCCTCCACAGGTCCAGGTGCATAAAAGGGCATTAAGATGTCATTCCGTTTTGGGCAGCACCTCATCAAACCTTCTGTTGTGTTTCTGAAGACGGAACTATCCTTTGCACTTGTGAACCGGAAGCCTGTGGTTCCGGGTCGTATCCTTTTTTCCCTTTGGTTTACATGCATCTGGCATAACAGTCCATTTCTGGAACCTTGGCTGTCTCCGCCGGAGTAGAAGGAGCCCCTCTTTCCCCACTAAAGAGCAGGTAAGATGTTACTCATATTTATTCTGAAGCCAGTCAGTGGAGCATAATATGCTTGATCGGTGTTGCAGAACTTCTGAAAGCGGTTGCTTAGCAACAGTGACCTTAGAGGTGAATTTTCTTCTGACCTTTTCACCACAGAAGATGTATAAATAAACAGGTGGTGCTTCTTTGCTTCTCTTTCGCTTTTCCTTGTTTTAAAAAATGATCTGGAAAGTGTCTTGGAGATGCTCCTGTTTTTAACTGTCACATTATCAGCCCTGTTGTGCTGCCTATTTTGCTTCCCCCCACCCACAAATATTTTGGTCTAAGCAAATGCGACCCAGGTCTGGCATTGGGAATTAAAATGTAACAAGTCTCTTAAGGCGTCCAAATGCCAAGCACAGCCGTGCCAAAGTTTAAACTCCTTGCTTCTCTGGTAGCCAAAGAGGCAAATAATCTGGTTGGAGACCTTTCTGGACGTTAATATGTGTTGTATTTGGGAAGTAAAAAACAACAACAGATAGAACTGCTGATTGCTCATGTCAGGAAAGATCCACCTATAGCAATGTTTCCCAAACTTGGGTCTCCAGCTGTTTTTGGACTACGACTCCCATCGTCCCTATCCAGCAGGACCAGTGGTCAGGGATGATGGGCATTGTAGTCCAAAAACAGTTGGAGACCCAAGTTTGGGAAAACCTGATCTACAGCTTTTTGGTGATGAGATCATAGTTTGATGCTAGAGTACCTGCTTTGCATTCAGAAGAGTTAAAAGGACTTGGGGAGCAGTTAATGGGAAAGACATGAGACCATAGAGATCTGCTTCCAGGCAAGGTTGGAGTGAGATCTATCAAGTCCATATTCAAGCTATCAGTGGCTACTATTCATGATGGCTATATGCTTCTTCCAGGACCAGAGGCTCCATGTTTTTGAATATCAGTACCTGGGGAACGGCAGCAGGAGATTACCTTCATGTTTTGCCTATAGGCTTTCCAGAGGCATATGGATGATCAATGCAGAAAACACAAATATTGGATTAGCCTTTGTTCTGATCCAGCCATACCTTTCTTAGGTGCACTGGCTGAGCATCACCACCGATTTATTAATCGCCTTCTAAACAAGCCGCCTCAAGGAGATTTACACACAAGAGGATTCAAAACAGTTAAAAATTCAAAACATATCAAAAATAATAGAAAAGACAAAATTGAGTTTTGACTGTGTATGTTAAAAATGTTGAAACATAATAAAATATAATTGGGAAACAACCCTCAAACATATCACCTACATTTCAAACGAGACTAAAACCCAGACAAAGTGTACTCCCATTTACCCATCTGGGAAAGCCTGACAAAATAAAAAAATGTATTCAGTTGTTTCCAGAAAGTGCAGATAGTAGGAATGCTGTTCCACAGAACAAGGGAAGCCATGGTCCATGGGTTTAGCTGACAGCAGGCAACTAAAAACCGGCAGTTGACATTTGCTATAACCCTCCAGAGCACACATAGGAAGTTGCCTCAGACCAATGGCTTATCTGCCTCAGTACTGTCTACTTTCATGGGCAATGGCTTGCAGGTTTTCAGACAGTGGTGTCTCCCAGAGTCTGAGGAATGAACCTGGAACCTTCTGCATGCAAAGCAGATGTATTGTTCTGGGACATTATGGGGAAATGGAAATGGTGACCCCAAAATGGTGGCCCACAGCTGCTTGGAGCAATAGCTGGAGGATACTGGGTGCCAGAGGGCATACATAGTTCCCCCCCAAAGTGGTCCATGGTTGGACAGAGAAGATAGTGACCAACTGGCAATCCTACACACACTTACAGTGACCCTGACTCTGCCCTTCTCGCCTGTATGTCATTACAATGCTGAAAGCGAAACATGGTTATGTAAAATGAAGTGTGATGCTACTGAGAAGACTGCAGAAGAGCTATGTAAAGCTGCATTCATCTGACCTGGCAACAACAAGTGTATTCCCCGGGCTTTATAGCAATAATTTCATCTGCTTGGTTTCTGACTCACTTATACATACATATATTTCCTAGCAGACAATGAAATATTAATGTGTTTGAATTTCGGCAAGATAGAGACAAAAAGAATGAGTTTAAAAGCCAATTCACTTTGGATGTCAAGTTAATTAACTTGTATGTTTTGAAAAATCCAGGTTTAAAAAGGGAGCTGGGAGGAGGGAAGTGAGACTTAGATTGTGAAATTATTCCTACAGCACGGCTTATATTCTGGAAAGGCTCTGTAGTGCAAACCACTGCAAACATAGAAATGCAGGACGTTGTTGAAGATGTCGGTTCATTGCAACACGGTGCTTTGGGGTGTTTGTGCAATTTTCATTGTATTAAGCTTTGTTCAGGGGTTGGGTTTGCACATTCAACCACATGTTTCTGCACTGGTACTTAAGACATAGGGACGCAGGTGGCGCTGTGGTCTAAACCACAAAGCCTCTTGGGCTTAACAATTAGAAGGTCAGCGGTTTGAATCTATGCGATGGGGTGAGCTCCCGTTGCTCATTCCCAGCTCCTGCCAACCTAGCAGTTCAAAAGCATGCCAGTGCAAGTAGATCAATAGGTACCACTGGGGCAGAAAGGTAAATGGCGTTCCCATGCGCTCTGGCTCTTGTCACAGTGTCCCGTTGTGCCAGAAGCGGTTTAGTCATGTTGGCCACATGACCTGGAAAGCTGTCTGTGGACAAATGCCGGCTCCCTTGGCCTGAAAAGTGAGATGAGCGCTGGACCCCATAGTCGCCTTTGACTGGACATAACATTCCAGGGGTCCTTTACCTTACCTTTTTACTTGAAATATTCAGATTCCATTAGATGTTTATAGGGAGGCTCTTGTTTAAAGAAAACATGCAGCCCAGTGTTGGAGTCATAGTAGCTGCTCCCTGAACCATTTCCCCTTTCCTAAACTTGATTTCTGATATTCTTTCCCTTGCATAATCTTTGTGGTTGGTTGGTTTGGCTTTTCAGAATAATGAAGAAGCCGCATTGATGGTCTTCTGATTCATTTTTGCTGGCTTTTTGAAACGGGAGCAGAATTTATTTATTACATTCAAATAAACAAATATCACCTGGGGAATTCAAGGGGGCATACATGGGGCTGCCTCTCCTCGTTTTATCCCCACAACAACCCTGTGAGGGTTGTTCATAATTCATACTTCAGCTGGGCTATCGGATATCCTATATTAGGTAAACTAGTTTATGTCTCCATGGTTATGAATTATCCATATTATTCATAGACTATATCTTCTGAAAAGCTTGGAGCAGACAACAATACAGTGGGGGGGAAACCAAGGTTGTACCAAGTTTTCACCTGTAAAAGTTTACCTGGCTTTGTGGGGGTTAGTGGTTGCAAAATGACCCCCTAAATGCTCACAGGCAATACTTTTGAGATGTTGCTTGTGGCTGCCTACAGTCACTGTGTTTCCCCTTTGTGCTGCTCCTGTAGCACAAATCTGTGCCTTGATCTCTCTCGTCGTGTGATGCCAGTCACATATGTAAGGAGTGTGTAAGGATAGCACAATGCCAATGAGATTGGAATAAAGCATCCCTCCTCCCACTTGCGCGTGACTGGACATACGCATACACATCGGGAAATAAATAGATAAATAGAATCATAACAGGAAATGGCAGGAGACTGCTGGAAAGTCTTTATTGTTTGTGAGGAGACCCTTCCCAGATCCTGAAGAGGATGTCAGTGAGAACGGAGGAAGCCCTGAAGAGATTGGAGGTGCAACGGGGCTTTGTTTCGGCTGCTTAGCCTCCCTGCCTAACAGCTGACATGCAAGGTAGCACAGAGGCAACCACCGCTTTCCTGTGCTTCCCCCAGCTAGCCCCAGCTTCAACTCTATATATTTTGCTCTGGATTGGAGATACAGCCCCGAGATAGAGCTGGGGAGCAGGGGAAAATAGGCGCTTAGGGGCTTTTTAAGAGAGTGCTCCCTACTTTATGTGATTTCACATATGTGCAGGCCCCCCCAGAATGTAAGTGGGGGACACTTGTGCCTGCCAGTACGAGGAAAGGTAGATGAAGCCAATGGGAAGTAACAGCAAAGATCCTTGTTTGGCATTGCCCTCCCTCACAATGGGGGTAAGATGGGGTTGCAGAGCAAGGTGTGACCACAGCCTGAATGGGAGCTTTATTCTTTATTCTCTCCCTTTGCAGACACCTGCTCAAAATTGCTAGAAGTCAGTTGTTGTTGTTACCAGGGGTTGCAAGAAGCTTGGTTGAGCTCTAGAAAAGCAGTGAAATGAAAATCAGGTAATATGGTTTTGAAAGGCTAGAACCCAAATTTCCTGATTCCTGAAAAACAATCTAAACGGAGAAGACTTTCATAACCATGCTTCCAAAAGTTTCTTGGCCTTAGCTCCCAGTCCCTTTGAAGGAGAGAAAGCAACCAATGATCTCTTATAGAAACCCCTTGCTTTCCAAAGATGGCTCAGTGAAACCATCATTCAGAGGTCTCTCTTGGCTTTGAGCACTATATAGATTATTTGATGCATCCTTGAATTTTCCAAAAGTTTTAAACAGGGCCCCTTACCACAAAGCAAAGTGTCTTCTTCACACTAGTACTTTGTCTTTGTGCAAATTCATACCTTTTTCCTGCTTCAATTTAATATTTGCCAGAAGTCCTGGAAGCAAGGCACTTTTATAAACATGAAAAAGGGCAGGATCTCTTGGGGAAATAGCTGAGCTTCAGACACCTTAGTGGTCAGATTGCACATGTTTACACAAGCCATTATCCTCTGATAATAATCCCTTAATCCTGCAGGGTCAAACCAAGAGTTTAGTTGTTTGAGATATGTTTTAGAGAGAACTCGAGAGAAACTCTAAGGTTCTCATTTGTATGCCCAAGAGATTTGGTGGTCAGGCGCAATGGGCTTAAAAGGCCTTTTGCTGGGAAGTTGATGCTGTTGGATGTTTGTTGAATGAAGAATAAACGAGGGAAATGAAATAAATGGAACTGAGCAGAGCCGTGGAAAAGGAGTAAGCAGAATGACTGATGCACAATGAATTTATGTGATCCAACAAGGATCAAAAAGGTGTGGAAAGAGCAAGGTGGATGGGAAATAATTTGGAGATAAATTATGCTGAAAGACAAGTCAGGAAATAATTAACCTTCATGCTATTGTTATGCAATGATTGTGTAGGTGTCTTTTTTTGACAAACATGACATGAAGTGAATAATACAATAAAGACACGATTCTCACAATAGCAAATTCTATCTCTAGTGGGGGCTTTGTTGTGAAAGAGAAAGGTTTGTGGGGGGCAAGGATCCCCTAAAATTCCTGGTTGCCAGGTTCTCCCCATAATTTCTGAAATGAGTAAATGTAGAGTTTGAAGTCAAGACAGTCTCCTCAGGAGCTTGGCTTAGAGAGGTTCCATCAAAGAACAAAGGCAGGTGATGACACAGTCATTACCCTGACAAAAGGCGAGACATTCAGTATCAGACAAGAAAGGGGGAGACTGCCGGGATTACAGGGGGTGTGATGTCGCCACAGGGTGAAAAAGTGCTTTTTGCAGGAGGCTTTTGAAATTGAGGTTGCCAGGTGACTGGGAGGATGCTGGAAGAGGAAGGGGAGGAGCTGACTTTCCGACCACAATTCAAAGTGTTGGTGCTGACCTTTAAAGCCCTAAATGGCCTCGGCCCAGTATACCTGAAGGAGCGTCTCCACCCCCATCGTTCTACCCGGACACTGAGGTCCAGCGCCGAGGGCCTTCTGGCAGTTCCCTCGCTGCGAGAAGCCAAGTTACAGGGAACCAGGCAGAGGGCCTTCTCGGTAGTGGCACCTGCCCTGTGGAATGCCCTCCCACCAGATGTCAAAGAGAAAAACAACTTCCAGACTTTTAGAAGACATCTGAAGGCAGCCCTGTTTAGGGAAGCTTTTAATGTTTAATAGACTATTGTATTTTAATATTTTGTTGGAAGGCGCCCAGAGTGGCTGGGGAAACCCAGCCTGATGGGTGGGGTATAAATAATAAATTATTATTATTATTATTATTATTATTATTTATTTCTGCAAAAGCTGCTGGCTGGAGGAGTCAATAAATGGCTGCTGCTTTGTACACATGTTTGCTGAAGCTATGAGAGGAGCGACGAAGGACACTCTTGTAGTGTATTGTTTTGCAGCCCTCCAAGGCCCCCAAGGCCCCCTAAGCCTATAGCGACAGCAAAGAATCAAAAAGTAATACAAAATTAATATCAAAATCGTGGGACTTCCAGTGAAAAATGGCTGAGGCACCTAGTACTTTTTGTGTACCTTATAGGGTAGGCCCTTGATTCTTCCAGCCACTGCTGAATATTCTACTTTGTGATTAGCTTCACATTTTCTTTCATATGTTTCCATGCAATACTATTAGCAGCCTTGGGTAATATTAATCTCAAACAATATTTTGTTTAACAGTCTCTTGCCCTTTTGTGTATTTTTGAAGATGTATTGGCTGTTATTGTTTAATTTGCTGTCATTTAAGGGAGTGGTATAGTTTTAATTTTTGCTAACATTTTATTACGATAGCCTTGTCCGTGTGAAGTGGATTACTTAATTTTGGTCCAAAGGCAGATGCTGGCACCTCACATTGGGTCTGCAAGCAAAGAGGCAGCCAATTAAGTTATTGTAAAGTTGGAGCAATATGCATGCAGTTGGCTTTTGCCAGTCAAAATGATTGTACCCATATTCTACACCAGGCATAGGCAAACTCCGGCCCATTATCCCTAGCTAACAGGACCAGTGGTCAGGGATGATGGGAATTGTAGTCCCAAACATCTGGAGGGCCGGAGTTTGCCTATGCCTGTTGTACACCATTTGAAGCTTCCGAGCTGCCTTCAAGGCAGTCCGAGGCATAATAACCACATTGCAGTAATCCAACTGGGAGGCTGGTTCTGCACTCTCTCCAAATTTGGAGCGCAGGTGCTATCTAAATGTATCCTGAGCAGGGCCAGCCCACCAATGAGTCAAGGTGAGGTGATCACCTAAGGCAGCAGGATCCATAGAGGCAGCAGATCCCAATGTAGCTCTTTATCCCCCCCCCCATTGTTTGTGCTGTAGATCTTTCCCACCCCTTCTTCCCTGGTTGTGGGGGGGGGGCATCATTTTGGGTCTCGCCTCAGGCGCCACAAAATGTCTTGGGCCAGCCCTGATCTTGATCCTCTCTAAAGCAATACGAAGTCTGTTTAAGCTCCCACAAAGCACACCCTATTTGTTTCTCCCGGATGGGAAGCCCATCTCAAGTGTGCATTGCTCTCTGGAGTGGCGTAGGAAACTGCATCTGTGCCTCACCTTCATCTGTGTTGCAGTCAAAGTCAGGATTAGGTTTGGGGCTGCAGGATTAGCTGGGAGCCATACCAGGAGGAGGTTTGTCCTGTGTGGCATTGTTCCTGTGTAAGTGCCGCTGGCAAGATGCCCTGCCTCCTTCCCACGTCTGCCTGAGTGGGAATATGATGATACTGGCAGGGCAGACACCATTGCTTGATACAAATAAAGGTGTGAGTCACACTCTCTTCAGTTATTAATGCAACTTTTGGAATAAATTAAGGTGTGGGCTGATTTTAAAATTTCCTTTGCAACAAAGGACGTGGGCTGTTTTCCCCTGTAGTTGGTTCTGCCTAGAATGGCCACGTGTCCTACTTTACAGAGGACAGTCCGCTATTTTCAGGATTGTTTAATACAGGTGCTGTTTAGAGAGAGGAAATCTTGATCAAGAGAGAGGAAAAGGTCCTTTGATGCTGTCCATCACCCCTTAGCACCTGAACAGACATGCATGATGTCAGGAATGGGGCAAGTGGACATGGCTTGGGGGAGACTCTTCTCCTGCCTATATGCAGTGGAGAAGTTTCCCATCTGATGCTTGCCTGGTCTGGCTTGGTTCCTCTGAGCATGGCTCCTGTTTGTTCCATCTCTCCACTCAGGGCCGGCCCACCCATGAGGCAGGGAGTAGCAACCACCTCAGGCAGCAGGATCTCCAGAGGCAGCAGATCCCAGTGTAGATCTTTATTCTCCCCAGCCCTTGTTGACGATGTAGATCATCACTCGCCCCTTCTTCCCTGGTGGGTTTGTGGTTTTGCGGGTTGCTTCAGGTGCCAAAATGTCTTGTTTCCATCCATGTGTTGAAGCGAGTGGAAGGGCACATGAATTGTGTTAAGGGAGCTGTGTTTGTGCTTGTTGTTCCTCATCAGAATGAACCTGCCTGACCTGGGAGGAGAACCTTTCCGGGTGCAGAAGTGTAAGAAAATGTTCCATTCTTGGGACCCACAAGCAAAGAGAAAGTTATTATCGTGAGAGCTAAGGAAAGCACCTTCTACACATACATACACATGAGTTTGTACCCTATCCTAGCCTTTGAGCTTTCGGATTTTTTGAAGCCAGCTATAGCAAGGCTAGGGACTTGGGTGGCACTGTGGGTTAAACCACAGAGCCTAGGACTTGCCGATCAGAAGGTCGGTGGTTCGAATCCCCGCGACGGGGTAAGCTCCCGTTGCTCAGTCCCTGCTCCTGCCCACCTAGCAGTTCAAAAGCATATTAAGTGCAAGTAGATAAATAGGTATCGCTCCGGCGGGAAGGTAAACGGCGTTTCCGTGTGCTGCTCTGGTTCGCCAGAAGTGGCTTAGTCATGCTGGCCACATGACCCGGAAGCTGTACGCCGGCTCCCTCGGCCAATATAGTGAGATGAGCGCCGCAACCCCAGAGTCGGCCACGACTGGACCTAATGGTCACGGGTCCCGTTACCTTTTTTATAGCAAGGTTTCATGTCTAGGTTCCACTCAAGCCTTTCTCAGACCCCTTTGTTAGTTGGAGTGGGGTGTCTGTGCAGGAACCCAAGTTGCCGAGCAACAAGCGATGGGCCCTGCTGGGTGAAGCCCAGGATAATTTTGTAATAAAGTTCTGCTCTCTAAAGTGCTACTGTTTGTGGGTTTGGTTTTTTTGTTTTTGCACCGATATGAGTAATTTGAGGCTGCACTGCTGTTTTTATTCAAGCATTTACTTCCATTATTACACAGCTTTGCATGTGTTCCGCTTGTGTCTCACAATAAATATAACCATTATTGAGCTTTCTTTTTGTTGTTCTTGAGGATAGGTTTTTTTAAAAAAATGCTCCTTGTTCTATTCTTATTGTAGTATAAGGTTCTCGCTTTCAACTTGTGTTAAAGCATGAAAAATGAATTTGAACATTAATAGAATCCATTTGCGGACCAGAGCTTTTATTGTAAATAAAATTATTCATTTGTTATGTCCTATTGTTTTCAGCCGACATAGTATTGATCTTTGGGTTTCTGCTCGGGGATGCCATAAGGAGCACTAGCATAAAGAGGGAGCAGTGCAACATTTGTAAATTGATTGAATGTAAAGCATAATGACAGAGACAAACATCATTTCTAAAGCAATGCTATATCACACACAGCATTTTTCAACAGCTTATTGAGCTGGTTATTGAAAAGAGCAGCCTCTCCACAGTGGAACAATGAGCAGGATGTTATTGGGACCAAACAATTTTATTGTGATTCATTGAGGACACTGTGACCCTTGCAATATATGCATTAAAAATTAGAATGGATTTTCTAAAAGAACTTTTTGGCCTACTTTGGCTGTAAAGAAAAGTTGTGAGCACGTGGGAAAGAACAAACCTCCGAGACTTTTATTTACATATGCACTAATTCTAGAGCAGATCTCCATCTCCATCTTGGATTCCAAAAGCACAGGCAGGTGATCTGAGTGTAGAGCAGATTTTTGAGGGTGAATGGGGGTTGAAAGGGAGAGGAGAGGAAGGGGAAGACTGCTCTGCTTGAACAATGGCAGTGCTGGATGCATCCTATCCTCTCTGTTGTTCTCAGTAAGTACTGGTGATCACCTGTTCATTTTTAGCAAAGTGGATTGGTTGCCTAGAGTGAAAGATGTGCACTCCAATGGGTATGTTAAAAGCTGGACTTCAGGAAAAGTGATTGCTGAACAAATTTGCCAGGGAAGAATAACAGGTTGTAAGAGCAGAATCTTCTGTTCTGTTCAAACTATTTATTTAAGACATTTCTATACAGTGGTACCTCGGGTTACATATGCTTCAGGTTACACACTCCGCTAACCCAGAAATAGTGCTTCAGGTTAAGAACTTTGCTTCAGGATGAGAACAGAAATCGTGCTCTGGCGGCACGGCGGCAGCAGGAGGCCCCATTAGCTAAAGTGATGCTTCAGGTTAAGAACAGTTTCAGGTTAAGAACAGACCTTCGGAACGAATTAAGTACTTAACCTGAGGTACCATTGTATTGCTTAATTATTCACATTTCTAAGCAATGATCCACAGAAAACGAAACAATAAGCAATCATCATAGTATGAAACATTACCTTCAAATGCCTGCAGGAACAAGAAAGTCTTAGTTGTGTGACTGAAGTTCAGCAAAGGTGGGTGCCTGTCTAATCTCAGCTGAGAGGGCATTGCACAGGCTTGGGTCCACTACACTGAATGCTCAGCTTCTAGTAGTTGTAAGTCATGCATCTGAGTCATTTGGGGCTCTCAACAGGGACTCCCCCCAATATCTAGGAGAAACCCCATACTATGCAACCCCATCCAGCCTCCAGGACTGGTGGATGCTCAATCTCCCAGATATAGGAGCCACTCACCAACTGTCCCTCCATCTTCCCAGGGCTCAAGTTAATTTTACTAGCCCTTATCCATTCTACAATGGCACCTGGAGAACATTCCATACAGTTTTTAATCAATACATGGAAAGTGCAATGCAGGTATCAGCTCCCTCCAAACTCCATGTGTTTTATCACCGCGTTTGAACAGAGCCAACACAGAACCTGTGCTTTGCCATTTTTGTGTGTACATAACTTTTGCATATGTACATATGCCTATTGTGTTGGAAACAGGGCCATTGGGGTAGTGCCAACCCACTCCACATTGTGCGTATGTGATCTGACACTTTTGAGTGTTTGATTGGCTGGATGAATACGTATCCCACCTTGTAATTTTAGCGAGTACAGAGGTAGTGTGTTGTATTTTAAAAAAGAAGAATAAAAAGTAGATTCACTTTCTGAAAACATTTACAAACGTTTCTAAAATACAGGTGGAAGCCTTCATTGCCTTGTAATTGTTGTTGCCTAGAGAAAGAAAAATCTTTTGCCATCAAGAGAAATTGCTATCAGTTTCGTAAGAGCTCTCTATGTAACATGTAATAATAATTATTATTTTAAAATTATTGGGATAAATATATCTTTAAGCTGTAGGTGTTTGTCTTGAATTGCAATACATGCTCAGAAAGCTCCACAGGTAATAAAAAGAAAGAGAGAGGGGGGGGGAAAGGGGGGGGAAGTATAACTATCTTTCATTTATGTGAGCTAGGGTAGAAGATTGGAGACCAGTCACCAGCATCTGTGTACAATTTCCTTTTACTATTTAATGCAGCATCATACTTACTTGACAATCGAAATCCATACCTCCCCCAAAGAGGAAAATGGGAATTGTTAGAGGAGAAGTAGGTGGTTACTTGTCTAGATGGTACCTATGGCCTAATAAGATCAATGTGTTGCCATGGCTCTTGCTTTGAGCAGTGACCAGACACAGATGTCCAAGAGGGGCCTGAGTCTGTTCACATCGGCTGTGGAGACACCAGGTGCAAACATTGACACCAATTGTGGACTTAGTCACCTAGACCTTCCTGATCCAGAGCCCCCAAGGCAGAGGTGGCATTTCACCAGTTGGAACCCCCCTGCTCCCATCCACAAAGTTTCCAAGTACAAGGACTGCCTCCTTTATGGTCAATAACTGAGAACTTTCCGCAGTCATGTTGCTTCAGACCAACCAAATGAGCTATTTCACAAGAAGTGTGCTTACAAAATTAGCACTATTTAGAAGCAGGTGGAAAGTCTGCAAAAAAGCAGACTGAATGGATCCATGACAGCACCAATGAAACTGACATGGGACAAACATAGGTTGATCCATCCATCCCTACAGAAGAATGATATCTGTGGAGGCCACCATCTGTGAGACCCATAATTAATCTAGACTGATGCCACATTCTAAGAACACATGGTAGCACCCTCAGCTGTAGACTCCTTCAAATGAGCAAAAAAAATCCTATGAGTAAAAATAAACAAAACAAAAGATAGTGGGAGGAGGGATTAAAGAAAAATGCTACTATCCTGCATTTCCTGGTAATCCTTCCTTACTCTGAAAATGTATATACAGTGGTACCTCGGGTTACATATGCTTCAGGTTACAGACTCCGCTAACCCAGAAAGAGTACCTCGGGTTAAGAACTTTGCTTCAGGATGAGAACAGAAATCATGCTCCGGTGGCGCAGCGGCAGCAGGAGGCCCCATTAGCTAAAGTGGTGCTTCAGGTTAAGAACGGACCTCCGGAATGAATTAACCCGAGGTACCACTGTAAGCCAAAAAGGACGGCGCTGGCTATCTTATTTTTACTGTTCTTATTTGTAGTGAGTGTTGTAATTTTTAACCCTGGATGTAAGCTGCCGCAATCATGGAATGAGATGCAGTGCAAACATTTTAGAGAAAACAAATTTATATAAACACTAAGCAAGAGATGAATATATTCACAGAAAGGTTTATATTTCTGATTTCCTACAAGACTAGCAAGGCTGGCCTAAGAGGAAAGACCACAAGCTGAGTGATACCCAGAAGACAATGGCTCAGTAGGATGCCATTTGAATTCAAGTGTTTATAGGAAGCATAATTATCTTGGGTGCTGAAGCCATTTGAACTCAATTACATTCAATTAGATGGTACATTTATAGGCTGCGGGCTTAGGGATGGGGGAGAAATTTGATCCTGTTTGCGTTTAAAGGTGAACTTAACCTAATTTGCAATTCCTGAAACGCTATGGGAATTGAAACACACCCATCCTTCAAATTTGCAATTCTCCGAATTTTGCAATGCAGTTCTCTAGCCAAGTCATGAGTGCAAAACTCCATCTAAATAAAAAAAAATCCTTCCAGTAGCACCTTTAAGACCAACTAAGTTAGTTCTTGGTATGAGCTTTCGTGTGCAAGCACACTTCTTCAGATACCTGCTTGCACACGAAAGCTCATACCAAGAACTAACTTAGTTGGTCTTAAAGGTGCTACTGGAAGGATTTTTTTTTATTTTGACTATGGCAGACCAACACGGCTACCTATCTGAAACTCCATCTAGTGAGCATAAATATGTATATATTACTGAAGATAGCACACAAAATGGACTATATGAGGGGAAATTGCTTTGCAAATATGCACATTAGAACATACTCACACTATGATGCTGGTGGAGCTCACTACTGTTAGGATTCTTGCTCCGTGCTTGCAGTCATGAGATTATTTTCTATCACATGATGGTGTATGTTTTCATTCCACATAGTGGGAAGTGATGGAGACAGGATGTTTGGATTACTGTGTTCTGTGATGTGGGACTATTGCCCTTTGTTCTTTCTCTTTGCTGTCTGATGAGAAAGAGGAAGGAGCTAAAGCAGAATGTTCCAACAATATGTAAATAAAGTGGTTTAGCCAAACTGCTGTGCTGCTGGGTCTTTTACGCGAACAGCCAATACTCTGCAGGTTCCATAAGTGTGCTCATGCCTCTTGGTATCAGTCGCTGTGATGTTCGGGCTGAAGAAAGCTTCTGAAGCTCCCAAACGACTGACCAGGAGGGAGAGAACATGCCAGTCGGGCATGTGTCTCTGCCAGGGTCCTACACATGAGTAGGAGGATCCTGAGGCATTTGATAAAATTTCATTTTGGTGAATGATGTGTGCTGCCTCCAATCCTCTGTCCACTTATACTGTCCATTGTCCATGTGTACTTGCACAGGGACATAAACCACAAAGTGGTTGACTTAGTGTTGCAACAAAATTGTTCACTAGGATGGAGAATGGAGACTTAGGTACCATGCATGTGACTTCCACAACTTCTGGAGGGCACCAGGTTCGAGATGCTGGTTTTGTCTGTCAAATTATTTCCATCCAGAGGGTTTGAAGCTGCCTTTATGAAGTTTTCTGACAGCAAACATGGAAACAGTGCTTCACAATCTTCATCATTAATTTCTGGAAGAAAAGTCGCCACATCTAAGAGCCCCATGATCTTATAGGCACTGCTTTCTGGGAGAAATCAAACTCAATAAATCCTACAATGATCGGGGCTGCCTGTGGCTACTTAGCAGTGAGTAGAAATGTACTCTGCACATGCCCAGGGGCTAACTTAGGGATACGTACTTTTTCAGGACTGAATTACAGAGTTAAAAATACATCTGGGGAATGAATTCTAGCTCCAAACAAGTCTCCTGGTACTGAATTTCAAGGCACCCACTGCATACATTTGGTAGTTTCCCAGGGAAAATACAGCTGATTCAATTGCTGTAATAATGTGTTATCTAACCACTTTGCCATATGAGAAAATTGCTCCATTTTTAATTACCTTATTGGCTGAGCTGATTGTGAACCAAATGGCATCCCTTGGTGTGGAACATCTTTGGTGATTTCATCATTTGTTCGACTTCTTTAAACTTCGTTGTCTTCTTTTTTAAAAAAACAACAACCATTTGCAGCCAGTTGTGTGACATTAATACACCATTTGTATTTTACCCTATCACGTAAAATTTCAAATGTGCAGTCGTGCCAGGGCACAACTTCCTGACATCCACACTGTTGAATGGGCACTGGTTGTAATTTTTTCCTCCCATGGGGATAAAGAGTACATTAATGCAAAGCTGCCTCCTCCAGCGGAACTGTTTCTACTGTTTGTTTCATCTGTTGTTTCATCTCGAACAAGTGCCCCCTCTCCCTTTCCTTTTATCCAGCCCTGCTTATTGGACTTGTGTTTGGATTACTTGAGAGTTTTGTGTGGACTGGTTGCATGAAAAGGTGCTGCATGAAAATGAATGTTGTCTGGCAAATTAAGGTCCTGATACAGGGCAAAAAACAAACAAACAAAAAAAAGCCTTTAAGGGTTTTCAAATGGCCAAAAATATGATGGCCCAGTGTGCATGTCTTAGTAAACCAGAGGTGATGGTTTACTGTGAGCATGGAGATTGCTTCCACTTTGTTGCTCCCCTGGCATAAATGGTTTCTTTCACACCCAGCCTACAACCCTACCCACAATTGACAAGTCATGACCAAACCTTAACTTTGTGACATGGTTTGTTTGGAGTGAAGCAAGCTATGATCTGTAATGTAGGGTTACCATATTTCAAGATGAGAAAATCCAGTCACAAAGGTTGTTGAGCTTTTCTGGGCAAAGTTATTGAGGTGTTCTTTTGTTTTGCTTTTTTGTTTGCAACATCTAAAAAAAGAAGAAGTATTTTTTCCAGAAAGTCACCCAAAAGTCAACACTTCCTATATATATCGGCTGCCACTTTTCAAAAATTCTATTGTCAGTGGACGAATCACAGTAATGGCTGGGAAATTCCGGACATATGACAGTCCTTTGCAAAGCCATGGATTATGGTTTTTTGCTCCAACTCATGCTAGGGAAGGATTGAAGTGGGAGTAATCCATCAACTGCAGTTTAACAAATGTGCAAACTCTCCAGGTAAAGGTAAAAGTAAAGGTAAAGGTAAAGGACCCCTGGATGGTTTGTCCACATACAGCTTTCCGGGTCATGTGGCCAGCATGACTAAACCGCTTCTGGCACAACAGGACACCATGATGGAAACCAGAGCGCACAGAAATGCTGTTTACCTTCCCGCCACAGCAGTACCTATTTATCTACTCGCACTGGCGTGCTTTCAAACTGCTAGGTTGACAGGAGCTGGGACCAAGCAACGGGAGCTCACCCCATTGTGGGGATTCAAACCGCCGACCTTCTGATCGGCAAGCCCAAGAGGCTCAGTGGTTTAGACCACAGCATCACCCGCATCTCCAGGAACAACTCCTGGACAGACTGGCAAGTCCTTTGAATTGGCTGTTCAGAAAGCTATGAAAACTTTTGCAAGAGCAGCTGAAGAAAACTTAAAAAAGGAAAATGAACATTTTTTCCCTGTGACAAATAACTGCTCTTCATAGCCCTTTTTCTTTTTAAAAGAAGTGTGAAACTGTGGCGCATAAATATAGAATAGTTTAAACCCAGCAGTTCTTTATGGGCTCGGTATACAGTTAGTTCATAATGGAGCTGGTAACTGAAAAGACGACCTTTCATTTTTTTTATATGTAACCTCTTGAAGAAACAAACTTGGTAACTGTGAATATTATTCATGAGAGCAGACAGGGAATTGGCAAGTGTGTTACAGCTTTATCGTAACTGCTACCAGAATAGCTCACCAGGCTCTGCGTTATTGTTCTTGAACATTACCTGCAGCTATGGGAAGATTTTGTCCCCTTTATTATGCGTTGTATTGTAATAGATTTGTAGTGTGTGGGGCTTTCCCCTAATATAATGCCTTGCAGTTGAAACGGTAAAATGGGAGTTGAACACGGGAACAATTCCTGAACTTTTGTCTATTATGCTTTGTGCACATTTAAGAATACTTCCCTACTCCTTCCCTTAATAGCCGTGTAATCGGAAATTTGTTATTTTCAGCATAGCTAAACAAAACCCGGACAAGAGATGGAAGGCTTGAACTTATGACAGAACCAGCACATAATTAAAAGGGGTGATTGGAATGCTTATTCATAAATAAGAATTATAATAAACGATGCAACACATTTTGGAATGTAATACTTGTAATGGAATTGGATCTGCAGGAAAGTCAATGATAATCATATTAAATTCCATAATATTTCCAATGTAGCATGATGTGAGTTTGTGGAGGTCGTGGGATCTCTGAACTGTGTGACACATTACTTCCCCTCCAAAACCACATTTAGTAGAGAGGGATTTGAAGTTTCTCCTTTCAACTCTTTCAACGTGGAAATAATGACACCATGTTTGCTCATCCCTTGTTCCCCCCCAATGAACATGCGCTGGCTTTATTTTGCTCCGCTGAACTTAATGGATGGCGTTTGTCTGTCATGAGAATCGCAAATGAGAGTTAGGACTTGATTCGCTATAATTGCTTCTAAAGAGAACGTCTGACGATTTCGCAGATAATAACGTTTTAAGCTAGCTCTTCCTGTTTCAGAATGGCAGGCTGTAGAGAGGCACATGCCTTGAGGGAAGATCACTCGGCTTACGCCAGCGAGGGGCATCTTCTCCAGACATGTCGCCCTTAGAAACGGCAGCTGGAAATGTAGCTCTAATTGCCCTAAGGAGGCTTGGTCTGAAGGGTAAATCAATTCCTAAGATTTATGCATGGCACTTTCCTAACTGAAAAAGGAGAAGCTGTCACAAGAACTAGTGATGGGTAGATAAAGCTGACAGATTAAAATAGGCCTTGGGCGAATATTCAGGGCTGATTCATACAAACGCTAGGTGCCTGTCTGCACAACCTTTTTAACCTCTTCTTACAGCGCCATTTTCTTTAATCCATTGGCACCAGTGTGGGAGCAACTGTGGCTGAGGCATTTTTATTAGATTGCATTGAATTCAATATGTAACATGTAGTTTGGTCCCCAATAAGACAAGCCAGATTCAAGTGTCTCACAAATGGACTGAACAGGAGTATGCAATTTTCCATATTGTTTGTGGGCTTCCCAGGCACATCTGGTTGACCACTGCTGAAACCAGGTCACTGGACTAGGTCAGTCTGTCTCAACCTGTTGCCCTTCAGAGGTTTCGGATTACAGCTCCCATCATCCTCACCCAGCATTTGCCGGGGCTAATGGATATTGTATTCCAAAACATCTGGAGGGCAACAGGTTGTGAAAGGCTTGACTTTAGCCTGATAACACATTGATATGTTATATATATACATATACATACAAACATATTTTTACTGGTTTTTTTTTAACATATCATTTCCAACAATCATTTAACATAACTTCTTATCTTATACAATAGTTTAGACTTCCGTCAACAACTTCTGAAGATTTTCCGTTCTTTATCACTTGTTCTGCATTTCTTAATTTCTCTATTACTTTTAATTGTCCTTCATTCTCATCATAATCTTTCTTGCAATGTTTCAAATAATCCTCCTTACAGAACTTCTTGCAATCCTACTAGCGTCATCTGTTTATTACAATTGCTTTTCAAATAGTTCAAATTCCTTCTAAGAATCTCTGATCCCGCAGGTTTCGAATCCTTCCTGTTAATTTGTCTATTTCTGCATAGTCCATTAATTTCATTTGCCATTCTTCTTTCGTCGGTAATTCTTCTTGCTTCCGTTTTTGTGCACACATTCATATGTTCTTATTCCGCACCCGGAATACTGTGTCTAATTCTTGTCCACATGTTATTATTGCAGAAGCCATGCATCTCCCCCCCCCCCCGCATCTGGCCACTATTATGGAGTAAGCCGCATTGGACCAAGTGAGACTTTCTTCTGAGTAAACACGCACAGCATTGTACCGTAAAAAGTTTTCACATGACAAAATTGCTCCACTGCGGCCTTGCTCCATCGGGCTTAGCTGTGTAAGAGCTACAAAGATAACTGTACCTGAGAACGGATAATTTTTCTCCTTCTCTAATACGTCTGGAGATGGATATAGTTATAGTTATCAAGAGATCTTTTCATCTTACAGATTTATTTCTAGTACGGGATATCTTTTCAGACTGAAAATTATTTCTCCCTCTGCTAATAATTTGGTAGTGGATCACAATAACCTCTGGGCTTTTTGATGAAAATGGCAATTTGGGTGTAATGGGTGTTATATAAGTTACATCCAGCTCAAATAAAGCAGGAAATATTACATTAAATTGTTATCGCTTTTTAAGAAAAAGAGGAGAGGAAATAAAGGGGAGTTCGGTTTTAATGTAAAATCCCTTTCACTGCTCTGCCACGGTGTAAGTCAGTTTTTCCTTTAAACAAAAAACAAGTATTGCTGTCTTCTACTCAGAGATTTTTAGATTAAATTTCTTCTATTACAGGTAATAATTAAATTATTCTGAGCTCTGTGAACTTGGACTTAGTTCAACAATTGGGACATCCCTTGGTCCTAAAGTTTTTATTTGGCACCATTAAAAAAAACCCCAGGATCACAGGCTGACATAATGTTTTTGTAAATGATCTGTGAAAAACAGTGGAAAATTGGAATCTCAGGCCTGGCTTATTGCTCCACACCTTAGAAATAGCTTAGGATAAAGGTGATGTGCAATAATAATAATAATAATAATAATAATAATAATAATGAATTATTTATACCCCGCCCATCTGGCTGGGTTTCCCCAGCCACTCTGGGCGGCTTCCAACACTAAAATACAATAACCTATTAAACGTTAAAAGCTTTGCTAAACAGGGCTGCCTTCATATGTCTTCTAAAAGTCTGGTAGTTGTTGTTCTCTTTGACATCTGGTGGGAGGGTGTTCCACAGGGCAGGTGCCACTACCGAGAAGGCCCTCTGCCTGGTTCCCTGTAACTTGGCTTTTTGCAGGGAGGGAACCGCCGGAAGGCCCTCGACGCTGGACCTCAGTGTCCAAACTGAACGATGGGGGTGGAGACGCTCCTTCAGGCATACTAGACCGAGGCCGTTGAGGGCTTTAAAGGTCATGGGAAACACTTGAGGTTCATGGGGGTGACGTTACCATAAATGGCTATAAATCTTCTCGCTGCTATGCATGACCTGAGCCATAAGGCCAACAAGGAAAAATACGACTTCAGTCTTGCTATTCCCGTCATTCTAGGATAGCAATGAAGTTCACAAAGTTCCTTCTTGGATTTTGGGAATAAACAGCTTAGGGGTGCAATCCTGTACACCAGGGCTGGCTAAACTTTAGCCTTCCAGATCTTTGGACTACAACTCCCATCAGCCTTAGCTGGCAATGATGGGAATTGTCCTCAAGGTGTCCCTGGACTGCACCAAGTTGGCAGGGTGGGGTGGCGAATGCTTAGATGGTGAGGAAAGAGACCAGTAAAATGCAGACAAGAGTTAAGTTAGGAGGGCAAACACCTTCACGTGGCCTGCATTTGTGTTGTTTTCCAGCGGCTTAACTCAAAGTAGAAAACAATAACAGTGAAGTACAACTGAAGCTATTTTATTGACTGGCCATTTTATATTCTTGCTTTGAGTGGTAGAAACGACCTCTTGTCACCCCACTGCTGTCTATCAACAGCTAATTCAAATTGGTTAGAATACCTCTTGCTTCAGGTAGTATTGATTATATTTACTTTTAAGCCTCTGTGCTTATAGGAATTGTGCTGGCCCCCTGAAAATGTGGAGAAAACTGAATTACCTTCTCAATTAAGCAAGCAGAAACATCAGTTTCAGAGGTATGGCTTTGAACATATTTTCATGGGATTTGTCCAGAAAAGTCATCTGCTTTTTCTTCTCAGATATTGCTCCGATGGTGCAGCTCGCACCATTAAAGCTGGTTATTCTGTGCCTCGGTATTTTATTGAAATTCTTTAGGCACAAAGGCCTCCTACGATACCTGCGAAATGAAATTACCCAGTTCCTCCCCGAAAATTTATTTAGCCTAAGGTAGAGTAAATAAAAGCAAAACGAAGTCAAAGTTTTTAATATAGTTCACTTTGCAAAGGCCTTTCACAGCACCAGAAAATTACTTCAGCACCACAAACTTTTTAAGTGCTTTTGGTCAGGCCAGTGTTTTATCAAATGTCCTTAAGGGACGTTTCATACCTCTCCCCCCCACCCTTCAGACGTACACCCAAGACAAAAATGTAAAATGTGAAAGCAATAGCCTGTGTTTGTGAGCCACACACTAATCAGGAGGTATACTCATGATGAGGAATACTCATCAGGAGGCTGTGATTGGCCTATTGAATGTATGCATGAATTTGCCTCTCTGTTCTGTGGGATATGGTCCTAAGGGATGGGATCCAACCTACACATTTTCAAACATGGCGGCAACTATCCCTGGTTGTAGGAGAACCTGGAAACCTTGGTGTTCTTTGTTGCCTTTAGTTTAATGATCTGCACCATGGGTAGGCAAACTAAGGCCCGGGGGCCAGATCCTGCCCAATCGCCTTCTAAATCTGGCCCGTGGACGGTCGGGGAATCAGCGTGTTTTTACATGAGTGGAACATATCCTTTTATTTAAAATGCATCTCTGGGTTATTTGTTGGGCATAGGAATTTGTTCATTCCCCCCAAACAAATATTGTCCGGCCCCCCACATGGTCTGAGGGGCACTGGACCGGCCCCCTGCTGAAAAAGTTTGCTGAGCCCCTGATCTGCACTCAAGTAGTGCTGATTGAGGATGGAATGAATGCAGGGCATGCCATCATCATCATCATCATCATCATCATCATCATCATCATCATAATTTTTATTTATACCCCGCCCTCCCCAGCCAAGGCCAGGCTCAGGGCGGCTAACAAGCAATAATAAAAACAAGTTGAATGAATACAATGAATGAATATGGCTAATATAGGTCATCCTGCTGAACAGAAGCAGCTGTTTCACTCAAGGACCTATGCATGAGCAGTGCCCAGAAACACCTACGGTTCCACAATGCAACAGCACCTTACTTCTGAAGCATGTGACTCCATTGTTCAGATGGCTGTACTGGGCAACTGCTGCACCACCACTCTCTCTATCACCTTACCCAAGAAGGAGGTGTTTGCAACCAAGTGTGTGAGCCATAGGGTTCAGGGAGGGTTTCTTTAGAAGTAGGTGCACTGCCGGATGCTATGGGGCAGCTCCATTGCATAGAGATGCATTCATCACACTCTGAAACCACCTGGCCAAACCCTCTGAACTAGCTTTCACCAACCAGGACAGACAGGCATAGAGAGAGCAAGAAGCTGGTCGCATCTTTGCAAGGCTCCTGTCCACTTGATCAGTCCCACAGAACATTGGAAGGCACTGCATCCATCATGTTGTGAAATGGGAAACTTGCTATAAATCTTCCAAGTATGTTTATGAAAAAGGGAATTGCCATCTCCACTCAGGTATCAAAAAAAAGAGTTAAATGTAAGAAACCACAACCCAATCCTTTAATTAGTAATTAGTCATGTGGAAGAAGTGCAATGGCAGATCTCTCCTCAATTAATATTTCCCTGGTATTAATCCATTAATATTAATAAAATAATTTATACATGACTGTCTCATGGGGGGATCTTGAATCCTGCGTGGGGAAAAGTTAGGCTTGAAAATCTTGTACTGTGCTGTACTTTTAACTTTCAAGGCAGAAATGTTATTGTAACTCTGCTGACATGGCATAATATTTTACTTTGTTAGTCTGCGTTAATATTGAAAACCCAGGGAAAAAAAGACATTACTTCACAGCACTTTCTTGAATCAAATTATTTTGTACAATAAATGTCTAGGAAGGACTCGCTTTAGTTTTGCCTTGAGTGCCTGTACTGTTACTACCATGTAGCCCTTAAGGAAGAGCAAGGAGCTCATAGATCAATCATAAGAACGTAAGGCCAATGTCCCAGCTAGTTCTTCTCTTTCTCCTTCTGCTCCTCCTCCTCCTCCTCCTCCTCCTTTGGCGATCACTCGTAGTCAAGTAAGATTGTCTTCCATGAACACAGTTTTAACAATGAGTCCATAAGTGACTGCACAGGCCAATTCTGGATCCACATGTCCTTCCACAGTGAGGACATAGGTTTCCGGGCAGGAGTTGATCACGGTGAGGGTTTGCCAAGTGTACTTTTCTCTTAGCATGTTTCTCCCTTTCGTCCTGGGTTCGAGCATCTTCAAAGTCCATGGCACCTTGGTAAAGGCTGTTCTTCAATTGGAGCACTCACAGCCCAGTGTTTCCCAGTTGTTGGTGCTTATTCTACATTTTTTAGATTTGCCTTGAGAGAGTGTTTGAACCTCTTTTGTTGACCACCAGCATTACGCTTTCCATTTTTAAGTTCGGAATAGAGTAGTTGCTTTGGAAGACGATCATCAGGCATCCGCACAACATGACCAGTCCAATGAAGCTGATGTTGAAGAATCGTTGCTTCAGTTGCTGCAGCTTCAATGGCCCATCTAGTCCAGCATTCTGTTCTCACAGTGGCTGACCAAGTTGCTTGTGGGAAACTTGTAAGCAGGACTGGAGCGCAAGAGTACTCTCCTCTCTCTGGTTTCCAGCAATTGATATTCAGAAGCATTACTGCCGCCAACCATAGAGGCAGAACACAGCCATCTTGGCTAGTAGCTATTGATAGCCATTACTCAGCTACAGTGGAATAACTGGCACTTTTACTCAGAGGTAAAAAAACAACAACCCCATTCTAATGGGTAAAATTGTTTTGGGATAATGAGTGTCCTCCTTTCCATGGCGAGAACCGAATTTCAGTTGGTGCTTGCAATGAAGAAGATTCCCATGCTGTTTGTTCTGTCTGCATGTTCTTGCCAACTGATGTTGCGTTAACATAAGTGGGAATGGGAGAAATCCACAGCAACCTGCCCCCCCCAGCCCTTCTGCCTTGAACCAGAGGGTTGCATAGAATGCTAGTCCTACTCAGAGTAGACCCACTGAAATTAATGGGCCCAACTAAATAAAATCCATGGATTTCAGTGGGTCTGCTCTGCATAGGGTTTAGTTGGATACAACCCAGAGACTCTATGTTGAAAATAGCTGTATTGAGCAAAGCTGGAAATACCCACAGAAGCCCCTTTCCGGCATTCATCCATGCACAGTGAATGGATGGTAGTCTCTGCACCTACCTACGTGTGCACATTACACACATGGGACCCTACAGATGCTCTGCTGAATGTGCACAGATCACATAGGGGCCTGCTACAGCTTCCCCCCACCCCACATCCTCACACTGCTCGAGTCAATCCCCACCTAGCAAATGCAACCAGGCCAGGAAGCCACTACTACTGCTACTGTGCCCCTCATCATACACCACTGCTGGTTTGAAGCCCCAAAATGCAGCAGAGACTACTTGTAGGGCAGGGAGCAATGGAATGTCCCACTCTGAGGCTATCGGAGGCTAAGACCAATGAAACAAGCCTCCCAGCTAAGCAGGGGTGGAGGAAGGGGTGTGCGGTGGGTGCAGGCCGCCCCAGGTGTCACCACTGAGGGGGTGACAAAATGCTGGGCCGCACTCACCACGGGGCCTGTAGCGTACCTGAGCCACGCGTCTCTCCTGGGAGAGACGCAGTGGCTTGGGCATGCGCAGTCTCCACGCTGCCCAAATGGTCCGCCCGCTGCCTCCCCCTCAGCTGTAGGGTGGCTGAGTGGGAGGAGGCAGGCAGACTCTGGAGGGCCCGTGGTTCGCCCCGCCCCTGGATGTGCCGCCCCAAGCACCCGAGCGGCTTTCTCTGTCGCTGCAGTTAAGACAGCAACACAGTGTTATTTCATCCAAAGTGGGTGCAGGGGTCCTTGGCAACTCTGCCTGGCTACAAGATTTCGAGCGAATTGGTGCCAGCTTCCCCCATTATTTCTCTTTCGCATGATTTTTGCTGACGGCAGTTCACATGTTTTGCAGGAAAATTGTTGATTCTACGAACGACAGCAAAATTATGTGACTTTATTGCTTGTCTGTAAGGTGCATTTGGAACAGCTGCTTGGAATAACGATGATATTGTTCAAACATCAGATGATGATTTACGTCTTCTCTCCCCACCTCCCACCCTGAAAAAGGAAAATGTCTTAAAATGTGGTGGCTGGAAGCAGTCTGTATTAAATGAATTATGTGAGTTGAAGCTAATCTCTGAAATGCAATGGATTCTTAACCAACAGAATTTCTTCCCTTAAAGCATTTTGTTATTGCAACATACGTCTTAGTGTTTAATACCTAGGCCAGCCATATTCATTTTGTTGCTAGTGAACTTTTCTGGTTTTGTAGTTTCAAATGAAACGCTTAAGGGTACACTTGGAGTGCCATTAAGTGGGTTAGATTGCTTGGTAGCCATTAATAATAATGAGAGTTATTGCGGTTGTCTTTATGCCGCCTTTGCAACTCTGAAAAATGACCTCATAACGCAACTTGTTTTTTCCTTTATTTGTGCAAATTCTTTAATCAACTTTTTGCTTTTAAGGTCAGGGAAAACCCTCCACTGAGATAATAGAAAGCTGCAAATAATATTGAGCAGTTTATTCAAATCTGGAATGTAAAACCCCTGTTTTTGTGTGAAATGGTTGCAATGGCTGCTGAACAGGCTGGTAAGGGATTCAGACTGTGGGGACAGTCTCAATTGAATGTGCTTTTTAAAACAAAACAAAAAACAAAACAAAACAAAACAAAACAAAACAAAACAAAACAAAACAAAACAAAAGCCTACTATTAATCACATGAAGATATGAAAATACTCCTGGGACAGGCCTGCATTCCTCTGCCCTGCCAATCTTTTGCATGTTTAGGAGCATGCTTGAACATTGCATTAGAATCTATAGAATCTGGCCTTCTTTAGGTTTTAGCTACTACTACTGATTGATTGATTGATTGATTGATTGATTGAATTTATACCCGGGGTATCAGAGCGGTTCACAGAATAATAATTTATTCTTAATATGGAAGCAATAGGGCATTTAATCCTTGACACCCTACCGTGTATGTTTGAAGACTAAAACTTTTAGCATTTATCACAGGGAGACAAAGTGCTTGGTCTCAGGGGAGGTTTGAGGAGAAACATCTCACTGAGTCCGTATCCCGTGGTTTTAGCAGTGAGCACGTAACAACGTCTTCATATTTGTTCTTGTCAAGAGGCAGCAGGGTAGGGCATGCTATGTGTGTATTACAGTGTACACAAAGAACAAAACCACTATTTACACAATCAGTTTTCAGGGTTAACCACCCATAACAACCTGTAAGCTCACTTCAGACTGACTTCTTTACCCATTCAAGGCATGAACTAGATGTTGAAATGAAGTGAAACAGAGTCATTGACCTCTGGCGAGATATGGGGCTCTTGACTTGCCTGTTCCATCCCAAGATAAGTGATTTTTGTAAACAATAGGAGTCTTGGGTGAGTGGAATCTACAGATCCATTCTGAAACGCAGTGGTCTTTGCATTACATTAGGTAGTAAGCAAAGCAGTCTGCTGGAACAATGAGAAAATCCATGTCTGTGTGTTGCTTTCATCTCATGATGGCAATCCTCTGATAATTAACTTGCCAAACCTTGGTTTTGTTAACTCCTCACGTTTCTCATTGTTTCTTGAGACTATCTTGTTTTTTTAAAAAAGCCAAGGTTTTTGTCAAAGTTATTACAGAAAAAAGATCTACATGACGAAAAACTTTAGGCATTAAAAAAAATATATTCTCAGCACTTGGTCCTTAATGATTTGTTCAAATATCACTATGGTATTATTCATATTGGGACGTAGAATTATGACTCACAAGGGAAGGGATTTGCAATGAAATCAATAGAGTTATTACTGAGTTTCCTGCTGTTACAGACCCACACTGGTGTGTCATCTCTACAGCCAAGTCATAGCTGCCTTGAGCTGCCTTGTCTGAGGAATAAAAGCTGGAAGGCATTTAATAATAATAATAATAATAATAATAATAATAATAATAGGTCGTACGACATGTGGAAGAAAGTGATAGAGGTGGGCAGTGGTCCATGTAGTTAGTTTGATTTTCCAAATACAGTTTGCATTCCAGAATAGCAAATCAGGCATCTACCAGATTTCTGGTTGGAGAGTCTACAGTGGTACCTTGGTTCTCAAACGCCTTGGTACACAAACAAATTGGAACCCAAACACTGCAAAACTGGAAGTAAGTGTTCCAGTTTGTGAACTTTTTTTGGAAGCCGAATGTGCTCCATTTTGAGTGTTATGTTTTGATTGTCACACTTTCGTTTTGAGTGTTACGCTTCTGATTTGAGTGTTACGCTGAGGTCTGTTTGTTTTTGCAATTTATTCTGTGTTTTTGTTTTTGCTGCTCTTTTTGTTTTGTTTTTGTGACTGTGTGGAAGAACCCAGTCCAGCTGCTGATTGATTGATTGATTGATTATGTGACTGCAGTACATTGTTTATTGCTTTCATTTTATGGATCAATGGTCTTGTTAGAGAGTAAAATTCATGTTAAATTGCTGTTTTAGGGGTTGTTTTTAAAAGTCTGAAACAGATTAATCCATTTTGCATTACTTTCTATGGGAAAGCGCGCCTTGGTTTTGGAACGCTTTGGTTTTGGAACGGACTTCCGGAATGGATTAAGTTTGAGAACCACTGTACTAAGGGAAGATTGCGCCTCCCTCAGTTTGCTCATCTTTAGTTCTCTAAGGTACTTTACAAAGAAGTGATGCGATTACAAGCTGTTGAAAAAAACGGCATCACCATTTATATTGCACTCCTTGAATGTTCAAGGAATTTCATATACATTATCATAGTAATCCTTACAACAACTTTGCCTTATTCTCATAATTTTGTACAGGGGTAGGCTGAGTGAGAAAAGCTTGCCTATAGTCACCTAGTTAGTTATAAATATTATTGGTACTTTTACTTATTCATCATGTTATATCCAAGTCTCAAGGTGATGTAACAATAAAAGCAGACAGTGCAATTCAATAGGACGGACGGACACACACACACACACACACACACACACACACACACACGTTGACTTGATCACATAATAATTATGCCCCCGCCAACAGCCTAAGCATGATCACTATTAAAATTAACCAGCAAAAGAATACCCCCTTCCACTGGCAACAGTGATGGACTGTTAGCAAACAAATGGATGAGAAAAAGAGAAGAGTCTGTACCTTGTGCTGAAACTGTGTTAATGTGGGCACCAGGTGAGTCTCTTTGGAGAGAGCATTTCTTAATTTTGGGGGGGGGGGACCTGCCACCTGCACATTTGTTCTGTGGCTTTCAACTGAAGCAAAATACGAGTACACATTCTTCCATTTTTGTATTCTGTTCCAGCTTTCCAGACAGTTGTTGAAATACTGGCTGTATTCAGACAACAACTCTTTATTCCATTTTCCTGATGTTTTGTTACCTGGAATTTTTTGTATTTTATGTGATATTTCATATGACATAAAAGCTGCTTTTGGATACCCCGCATCTGAAGGCAGCTGTTATCAGTTCTTATAGTTGGTTCTTATAGTACGCTGGTTTGACATCAACTGATAGGAAGTGCCTACAGAGGGTGGTGAATACAGCACAAGATATTATGGGCTGTCCCGTGAATACACTGGATGACCTTGCGGAAGAACGTTGCCTCAGGAGAGTGAGGAAAATTCTAAGGGATGATTTACACCCTGGCCGGCACTTTCTTGATCTCCTGCCCTCGGGCAGAAGATACAGAAGCATGATTATTCACACCAACAGGGTAAAAAACAGCTTCTATCCGTGGGCTATTAGGCTGCTGAATGAAAAGACAACAACAGGGCAACTGACTTTTGGGTTTGGTGGGTGTGCGTCAGTAAACGAGGGGAATTAAGACTAAGAGAGCTGAGTGGGGGGGGGGGTGCTCGTGTAATCTCACTGTATACAAGTTGTACAAGTGACAATAAAGTATTTCATCATTCATCAGATTAGTTACAGGGATGAGAAGCTGGTGGTCTCCCAGATGTGTTGTTGGACTCCAGATCCCATCAGCTCCAACCAGCACTGCCAATGGTTTGGGGTGAAGGAAATTGTAGCAGTACAACATCTGGACAGTCACAAGTTCCCTGTCCCTGATTCATTGGCTCAGAGTCGAACCATTTTCTATATCCTGTTTGAATTAAAATGTGCTGTACTCCTGGTGCCAAATTATATCAGTTCATGAGCACAACTCCATCAGGAAACATGAGTTGTGACTCAGTAGTGAGGCATCAAATTAATGCCAACTGGCAGAAAGCTTGTCTCTGTCCAGGTAACTCCATGTATATTAACCAGAAAACATATATACAGAAAACAGAAGCCCTGTTGTTGTGTGGTAGAAATCGATGCGGATTAGAATTCTAATATGCCTCAGGATTCAGGTGAACTTATAAAAGGAACTTTCTTCCATTCAATCTGTATACTTATAAGTTGTTTTCCTTCGTGCTCTGTGGGAAAATGAGTTTTCACTATATTTTTCCCTTTACAGATGCTCCCCATTTTCATCATGCCAATTGGGCTTTCTCAAATGGCTCCAAAGATTCTGTAACTAGTTATTTATGTACTTAAATTCCCAACAAGGTATTTTCAGACTTGGGAGTGATTTGTGGAAACATTCCCTTAAAACTGCAATGTGTGTTTGTGTGTGAGAGTGTGTGAATATGTGTGTGAAAGAGAGCGAGAGAGCGAGAAAACACTCTCGCTTGGAACTTAGGTTCCAGTGAATTATAGCAGTCATTGCCTCAAAACGTGTCCTGGCTCCCACTAATACGGTACTCAGACTTTTTCCTCAGTGTATTTCCATACTAGAAAGGGGTTGATCATGTTGGATTTCTGCCTGCCACACAGCTTTTAAAGGTACAAAAAACTTGCTTTCCCACAGAATCTAGGACCCCTGGCATCAATACTGTTTTACCTGCCTCTCAGTGGCCTTGGGTTCAAGAGTGACTGAAAATCATGCCCTCCGATTCCGTTATGACACCCAACTGAGGAATTGCTGAGGTCTGTTTGGCAACGCTTTGATGTTGCTGGTCTACCTTCTTTATAAAAGCTTCTGGCACTGGTTAGTTTAGTCATGAAACTGGCTCTCGTTTCTGCTGGTTCTTCTTTTTTATCGGTTGGTTTAATATTAGTTATGTTGTGTTTTAGTTTTTGTTGTTACATTTTTACAATTATGGGTTTTATACTGATTTTTGGTGCTGCTCTGACATCAGCAAATGTAGCTTATACATTTTAAATGAAAGACAAGTGGTTTGCCCTTCAGTCCTAGGAGCATGTAATTGCAATATGTGGTTACTCAGTTGTGGGTAACCACTTGGGAGGACTAAAGTGCTCAAGTCACGACTGATACCCATTTGTTTGCTTTATTGCCTTGAAGAAACAGAAAGCACCTGGAATCTGCAGCTTGGACTGCAAACTCCAGTGACAAAACTACAGGATAGAATAATAGAATCTTAGAGTTGGAAGGGATGCCAAGGGTCATCTAGCCAACCCCCTGCAATGCAGGAATCTCAGCTAAACCATCCAACCTCTGCTTCAAAACCTCCAAGGAAGGAGAGTCTACCACCTCTCTGTTGGGAGATTCCATTCCACCTTTTGTTCCGACATGGGATTGTTGCGTGTCACATGTCTGTTTACTTTCCAGCACAGATTGCTGGGTCCTGTGAGAGGAACTTCCGCTCTGTGTATTGCTTTTGTTTCGAGTCTCCGAGAAGATGGCAAGGAGACACGACATGTTTCTTTGTTCTGATTTATGTAAAATAAATCCGTAAAATAAATAAAATAAATTATGTAATAAATAAAATAAATTATGTAAAATAAATCGTGAAGCTGAGGCTCCAATACTTTGGCCACCTCATGAGAAGAGAAGACTCCCTGGAAAACACCCTGATGTTGGGAAAGATGGAGGGCACAAGGAGAAGGGGACGACAGAGGACGAGATGGTTGGACAGTGTTCTCGAAGCTACCAGCATGAGTTTGTCCAAACTGCGGGAGGCAGTGGAAGACAGGAGTGCCTGGCGTGCTCTGGTCCATGGGGTCACGAAGAGTCGGAAACGACTAAACAACAACAACAACAACATGATTCTGCCAGAATTTGGCCCTATACAGCAAGCTACCAGCATGAGTTTGTCCAAACTGCGGGAGGCAGTGGAAGACACGAGTGCCTGGCGTGCTCTGGTCCATGGGGTCATGAAGAGTCGGACACGACTAAACAACAACAATCCGTAGTTTTAGTATGTATCTACAGCCTCAAGCCTCTTTTGTTGTGCAGTTTACTCTGCTAAGTAAAGCGTGCTCAAGTCAGCAGGCTTGAGTCACTGATTTACGTTGGAGCCAGAGGTCGATGTATCTCTGCAGCAGCAAGGCTGAGAGGGAGACGATCCATCTGGGGCCGAGCCCCCTGGCCTATCAACCCCCAGATGCCAACACTCTCGTGGGAGTCTGTTCCACTGCTGAACAGCTCTTACTGTCAGAAAGTTTTTCCTGATGTTTAGTCAGAATCTCCTTTCTTGTAACTTGAAGCCATTGGTTCGAGTCCTACCCTCCAGAGCAGGAGAAAACAAGCATGCTCCCTCCTCCATGTGACAGCCCTTAAGATATTTGAATATGATGTTTCTTCCCACAGTGAGCAAAAAGCACTACGTATGTGCCCATGAACATGTGCTTATTTATCACTATGGCACATATTTCATTTTTTTTTCTCTCTCTCTTTTAAAAATAGATGTTTTAATTTAGAAATTAAAAAAAAAAGTCACAAAAGCATTTTCCAATGTTCAGTCATTTCAGCTTGGTCTTCCCCCCATCCCTCCATGGTTTCCCTAATTTTCCAAACTGTTCTGCATATTATAGATATTACCGTATTTTTCACCCCATAGGGCGCACCGGCCCATAGGGTGCACCTAGTTTTTTGGGGGGGGGGGAAATAAAGGGGAAAAAATATTTCCCCCCCCAGGCACGGGGCTGGGGCGGGGGAAGCCCAAGCTTCCCCCGACCTCAGCACCCAGAACAGGCTGCTATCCGCAAGCCTAGGGAGCCCGTCGGGAAGTCGCGCCGGGCTCCCACGGCTTGCGGAGAGCTGCCCGAAGCCCGGAGAGCAAGAGGGGTCAGTGCGCACCAACCCCTCTCACTCTCCAGGCTTCAGCGAAAGCCTGCATTCGCCCCATAGGACACACATTTCCCCTTCATTTTTGGAGGGGAAAAAGTGCATCCTATAGGGCGAAAAATACGGTACTTTTATCTTTCTCACCCTGTTTTCAGATGTAAATTTGACTGCTGTTCTTACTCTAAAGCTACTTGCATTTTAACATGTTTGCAACAAGTTTTTAAATTCTATGGCACATATTTCAAGGTAGGTGCCTAATGAATGAGACTGTATCCTTGTCAGGATTAGTTGCAAAATGCCATATCCACCTGGTCTCAAAACAATAGTAAACATTGTAGACGTTATTATGATGACTAAGAATTGTATATTGTGAAAAGGGAGGTCTTGTTTTTTCTCAGGGCTTATGAGGCTCTTTAACTTTTTCAAGGAGGTGTTCATCTGACCTGTCAGCAGTAACACCATTACAGCCAACAAGTAATACTGTTTTATAGGAGGACACCAATTCCCTGTATACCTGTGAAAGAACAGGCAGAGTCACAACTGTTGCTTTTGCTTGACATATTTTTACCCAGAGAGGTGAACTATTGAACTCCACGAATACTTCTGTTGTCAAAGCCGCAGATCTCTGAATTTTTAGATAATAACGCCCTTCATGACTTGCTAATTACCCTTTATGACAGCCTGCTTCCTCCCTTTTCAAAAAAGAGAGGCTTTTAGGAATTAATTTTAATTGAGGAATACAATGAAAATTCACAAAACACAGTGGTAACCCTTTTGAAACAGTGCTTGAATACATTTTGAAATACTGCATAATGCTACCTTGCCACTTGCAGTAATCCTTATATTTTATATTAGACACTGAGGAGTAAAAGTTAGGAGCACTCAGAATAGTGAGGCAACATAGGCGACTGCATAATGGGAACCTTTTGACCTTTTCCAGTTAAAAGTATTTGAACTTCTGTGGTGTGGTGGCTAAGTGATATTGGATCATTTCTGACTGAGGTTGAGGTTGTGGACAAAGTGCTTGAAGAATGCGTCTGCCTCCTTGACCCTTGTCCATCTTGGCTTCTGAGCTATAGGAGGTTGACTAGATGGGTCCCAGGAGTAATTAATGCTTCACTGGAGAGGGAGAAGGTACGATCTGTGCCTCCTCTCTAAGAAGACCTATCTGAACCTAGAAGTGTTAAACAATTATTGCCCGATAGCAAATATCCTAGTGATGTATGGAAGTGAAAGCTGGACCATAAAGAAGGCTGATCGCCGAAGAATTGATGCTTTTGAATTATGGTGCTGGAGGAGACTCTTGAGAGTGCCATGGACTGCAAGAAGATCAAACCTATCCATTCTGAAGGAAATCAGCCCTGAGTGCTCACTGGAAGGACAGATCCTGAAGCTGAGGCTCCAATACTTTGGCCACCTCATGAGAAGAGAAGACTCCCTGGAAAAGACCCTGATGCTGGGGAAGATGGAGGGGACAAGGAGAAGGGGACGATAGAGGACAGATGGTTGGATAGTGTTCGCGAAGCTACCAGCATGAGTTTGGCCAAACTGCGGGAGGCAGTGGAAGACAGAAGTGCCTGGCGTGCTCTGGTCCATGGGGTCACGAAGAGTCGGACATGACTAAACGACTAAACAACAACAGCAAATATCCACTTTCTGGCCAAGGTGCTTGAGAAGATTGTGGCAGTCCAACTTGGAAGAAGCTTATTACTCAGATCCATGCAGAAGATGCAGTGAGTTGCAAAGTTCAGAGAACTGTGAATCGTGGACGATAGTTGTATTCTGGTTGTACATTGTTTCAGGCAGTGCAAGTTCAGTAAGTTCAGCTTTAAACGTAAACTGAAGCTAATTTCTCCCCTATTTCTACAATAGAACAGTGTCGAGGTGAACAGAGAAATGAATATTTTCTCTCCTTCTCCCTCACACACTACAAGATCTTGGGATAATCCAAAAAGGTGATTGGTATTATGTTAACTTTTGACAAAAGAGTCTATGTATGCATGCAGTGAAATTATCAATTCATTGCCTCAGAATGTTGAATTATGGAATTATGAAATTATAATTCCGAATTCGGTGGTTTCCAAGGAGTTGTGATATCCTTTCCCTTAGAACTAACTGAATTCATTGCCTTAACCATGTGTCCACGCTCCCCTTCACAGATGCAGAGCTCTCAGTCTCACTGGCTGCGCACATGACCAATATGGTACACAAATGTGCCTCTTTTGGATAAGTGACTTGTAGGAAATGTCTCGCTTGTTCTAGAACTGACTTACCATTTTACAGGGATTTACACTAGACAAATCCTTTCTTCAGATTTTACTGTGAAATTGTTGGCATTTTAATTGCATCATTGATTTCAAGGGGATGTGTATAAACATTCCTAGCTCTTCTTAACAAATGAATGTCAACAAGAGTAACTTTCTGGTTTTATTCATGTGTTCTGTCTGCTATTTCTGCCTCTCCTTTTTGACATGCTCTCCTTGGCATTTAGCGCCCTTCATTTCTTGCCCTAATGCTGGTAATGCCTCGGTGTGAGGAAGGTGGTTTGAGTGCAGGCGTTCAGTGCAGTTGTAGAGGGTGTGATTTCTTTGGCCTGCTCTTTTAGTCAATATGTTGCTTTTGATGGCTGCTTAACGACTGCATGATAGCTTCTTTGCTCTTTCCCCCTCCCTCTCCGTTCTCCTCAAGGGAATGAGCTTTGATGCTTTCTTTGTGAGATTCTCAGCCTAATGCAAAGCAAAATTACTTGCCACTGCTGCTCCTAAATATTTACTCAGATGAGTTGGCATCTGCCTAATGTATTTGAATATCCATAGTCAATGAAGTTGTGCTCTTTGCATCTTCAGGGAGGATGCTTCGTGCCTCTGTTTTCCGATACTTCCTGTTAGCACAGCAGGAAGCTGGATGAATGGTTTGTATGGAAATGTTTTTTAAATTGCCTGGATTCAGATTTAATGCAGGTCAGAATATTACTAGCAAGTGGCAACATGGATT
Source organism: Podarcis pityusensis (assembly GCF_964106645.2). Taxonomy (NCBI): domain Eukaryota; kingdom Metazoa; phylum Chordata; class Lepidosauria; order Squamata; family Lacertidae; genus Podarcis; species Podarcis pityusensis. Next base: position 104,363,264 of record NC_138029.1, read on the forward strand.
CCCACCCTTTCTGTTGCTTCTCATGCAAATTGAGCAAATGCTTCCCTTCTTTTTAGAGAGTCTGTAATACAGTAAATCATTTTTATTTTATTTATATATTTTTTTACAAAAAAACTGCTTGCAGTGCCATGCTCAGCTATGCTTGCTTTGCATGCTTGAGTTCAAGTCATACCCAAAAACATAACTGCCAAAGTATGTAGGGTAGGGAACCACACATGAAAATGGGTACCACATACGGACTTCTCAGTATCTCTTGCTACTGGACCAGGAACTGTAAGAACTTCCTTGCTCAGTGTGATTCCCCCTGGGTGTAACTCGACTCCCAACTCCTACCAGCCACAGTGGCCAAGAATGATGGGAATTGTGGTCCGGCAACATTTGGAGAGCACTGTGTTGGCTATCGCATCCAACGACTTTTCATTTTTCCTCTCCCTGTACTTTCCCACTCCAACTCGTAACTTAGACATGATGGCGGGGGGACAGTAAACAACGGGGGTTAATATCCAGCGATTTCAGACCTCTCAGGTCCTTCATCAGGAAATTAGTGACAACAGGAAACAGCTTAAACATTTGTATTTGAAACAGAGGTCAGGAATATGTTGAATATTACACTTTTTCTCCTACCTCTTTTGCTTCCTGCTTTCCCCACTCCCGGCAATTTTTTCTGGGGTTTCCCATTTTTGCTGCAACTAGGAAATGATACTTGAGGTGCTGATTTTCTCCTTTCCCCTAAAATCTTCTGGAACTTAAGCTTAAGTTTCTATTGATATATCTATCTATCATCTATATCTATCTATCTATCATCTCTCTCTCTCTCTCTCTCTCTCTCATCTATCTATCTATCTATCTATCTATCTATCTATCTATCTATCTATCATCTATCTATCATCTATATCTATCTATCTAACTATCTATCTATCCATTCAGCCATCTATCTATCTATCATCTATCTTGTGATGAAATGTCTCCTGACTTCACCAATCTAGTGTAGCGACAGTCATGGGAGGACTATCTAGCATGCCTTTATATATTATTGCATCACATTTGCAGAGGTGGAACAGACTTTCAAGTGTCATCAGAACATTACATGCGAAGTAGCCCTGAACGATTGGAATGCCAACAATCTTCGTAGGGCTCTTTAGCCCTGGCAAAAAGTGATTATCTTTACTTAAGATAAAGACATGCTAACATAGGCCTTGAAATCTAAACGATATGTACTACTTTCATTTGGAATTATAATTAAGGTGTATAATGTCATTTAACTGTTTAATGAACTCTGGATAATGCAAGGGAATACAAATATTTGACCTTCCTGACAGTGACTGATGGATTGAAGCTGTGTAGCATGGTATCATTAGAATGTCAAATAACATCATTATTCATGATTATCAGGAATTATTCAGGTGAAATGGCAAACCTAATGGAAAGCTATTATTTGTGTGTGGGCTGCAGTTTGACTTTCTCTGTCAATGCCAGTCCCTAGATGATGCAGACCATGAGGCGTACATATTTATTGTGCTGCAAAGAACAATTACCACTGCATGCTAAACAAACGGCGACAATAAAACAAAAGCATTGCGGCAGGTCTCTAACTTGGAATCACACAAGTTTCCTGCAGGAATTTTTTCCCTTAAAATATATTTTTATAAATTGCCCAAGACTCCAAAACCAACCTAAGCTTGCTTTCGTTTATGTTGATTTTTAATATATAGCTTCTTTGGAAAAGAATGTAGCAGTCATATATACTGGCAGTGGCCATTTTGTGAGCTTCCAACTGACGTGTGTCTCTGATTTTTCAGTCATGGGAGGAATGTAAAAACATTTGAGTATATCTGTAAAAGGGGTTTTGACATTCAGTCATATATATTTTTCTGGGCCTGGGAGAGGCAGTTCTCTGTGGCAGCCTCTAATTTGTGGAACTCCTTCTACATGGAGGTGTATCCTGGATTCTTCACTTTCAACAAATGCTGAAAGCACCCCTCTTTACCCTGACCTTTGACCCCCCAAGATGTGTGTTTTCAGGACTCCCCCTGTTCTTGTGAATGTAATATGTTTTACCTTCTTCAGTTGAATCTTAAACTGTTGCAGCCCTCACTGAGAGCTACTGGTGAAGGGCAGGTTATAAATTTAACAACTACAGCAACACAGCCCTCCAGAGTCCCTCCCCCTCCCATGATCCCTGGTCTGTTTTGAAAAAGATGAACAGAAAGGTAGAGCTGTAGTACGAAGGTGGAGTGGCTTTTGTTTAATACCTGACCTTTAAAGATAAGAACTTGGAAACATCTGTGCAGTTGCAAGGATGGTAGTAAGGTGGTCCTTGCAGTACCAGGAAAGGTGAGCAGTGTACCTCATCTATGAACATTGAACACTGACAGATATTCTGCCTCTTTCCATCAAGGTTACTCATCTTCATTCATAGAACCCTTTTCAATGAACTTCCCTCAGCTCCTCAGTGGGTTTGACACATCTGCATTTGGAGAAATACAAAGGATAACATTATGCACCATCTGCGGAATACCCTATTTCGGATAGATTGTCTGTTTGATGGCCATAGCGATGGTCCATCGCAATTATCAGAACTGCACCATCATGAACTCTTGCCACAGTCTCTGAGGTTAAACTGTTATTGTAATAATGATAGCCTTCAGATGCTTGTATGACCTGTACAGGACATAGACTGTATAGAAAAGACTTTGCTGCCATTTTGTGTCTTATGGAGTGAAAGCAGGCTGCGCAGCTATCCCAGAAGCCAGAACAGCAAGAGGGATTGCTGTTTTCACTGCGCAGCGATCCCTCTTGCTGTTCTGGCTTCTGAGATTCAGAATATTTTTTTTCTTGTTTCCTCCTCCAAAAACTAGGTGTGTCTTATGGTCTGGTGCGCCTTATAGAGCGAAAAATACGGTAAGTTTCATTTTAGCTCCTCAAGTTACCACTGAAATTTCTTAGATGTGTTGCCCAAACTTTCAGTTTGAACATTTCACTTTAGATGAAACTCACATGCCAACCCTCATAAAAATAAAAAATGAGGTGAGGTGTTTTTAATGTGCAGGCATCATTCTACAAACTATAGGGATGGTCATTGTGTTTGCTGGTGCTATTTTTTTTTCTTCAGGTGACCACATATCATCTCATACTGTTATTATTTTTAAAAATTTGTGAATCACTTTTTCTTGCCCAAGCCAACTCAAAGTGACTTACAACCAAATATCTTCCTAGCAATCTTTTATTTTTTTAAAGTCAGCTATCAAAACACCCTGAGAAGTATCTTCAATATATTTGTCTCTAAGTATCACTACAGTTTTAAAGGCCACATGTATTTAAAATGCAGTCACACTCAGTTCAGAGTAACAGGAACATTGTTTGTCAGGAGAAACTGGAGTTTTTGAGAAATCAGCAGCATTAATACAAATGCCCTCCTCTGGTAATTTGATTTTGCTGATTCCATTTTCAGGTTTCTTCGTTGCCTTCTCTGAGTAGCTTGTGCATATGTTATCTTGCCTGATGAGATGGAGAAAATCGAGGTGGATTGAACCAGCTTAAAATGAATTTTAATGAATGATGATTGCTCTTATTCATAACATATCTGTGGAGCAGAAATAGGTTTTTGAGACATTATGGCTGCAAGAGCAGTTCTGAAGACTCTGGGGGTCCAGAGATTTATTTTCAGTTCAAACTGAGTGGTAATACAGAAATGCATGCACGCTATTTAGCTCTATGCTTTCATCCTTTGTGATACACGAGATAACTTAATTATTCCATGTGGGGCTTGTCTATACATTTTCCTGTGGACACAGCTCAAGTGGAAACTGACATGCCCAAGCAGCCTGCACATTGTCCCCAGATGCCTTCCCCAATTCATTTCCCCTCACTTCCTTTCCTTAACTTCCCAGCCCTCATTTGGTTCTTGTCAGTAATATGTTTAGCTTCTAACAAATACATGGGCTGCTTGATGCAGAAAGGAATCTGCCTTATACTGTACTGAGTCAGAATGTTGGTTCATCTAAATAGCTCAGTTTCATCTGCACTCAGGGCCATCTTTACCTGGGGGTGCAAGGGTGCTGAATTCTGAGGGGCGCCAGGCACCCACTGATAAAGCCGCCTAAGCTCTTAACTATCTTGTTGTTGTTGTTTAGTCGTTTAGTCATGTCCGACTCTTCGTGACCCCATGGACCAGAGCACGCCAGGCACTCCTGTCTTCCACTGCCTCCCGCAGTTTGGTCAAACTCATGCTGGTAGCTTCAAGAACACTGTCCAACCATCTTGTCCTCTGTCGTCCCCTTCTCCTTGTGCCCTCCATCTTTCCCAACAACAGGGTCTTTTCCAGGGAGTCTTCTCATGAGGTGGCCAAAGTATTGGCGCCTCAGCTTCACGATCTATCCTTTCAGTGAGCACTCAGGGCTGATTTCTTTAAGCTGATATCCTTAACTATCTACCTGTTATGAAATACTAAATAATTTTGATCAAGCTGAAAAACAAAATACATATATACTTAGGTATTACCGAAATGTATACCTACTGTTTCACTAAAGGACTTTCGACTTTGTGCACTCATTTACCAAAGACGCGCTGTCAGCAGCGGTACTTGCCATTCACAATGATGGCGCTTGTCAGCCAGATGGGTGGGGTATAAATAATAAATTATTATTATTATTATTATTATTATTATTATTATTATTATTATTATTTTCATTGTCATTCTCAACAGCCCTGTGCACGTGAAATTAACTCTTACATCAAGATATTACATTACGTATTGTCTTGAGCGGCACCTTTGACACCTGAGGGGGTGGCTAAAATAAAATTGGGGGCGCTGGGCAGATCTTTGCACCCCGGCGGCGCATATGCTAAAAACGGCCCTGTCTGCACTGCCTGGAAGCCCTCTGCAAGGTTTCAGGCAGGGGTCTGTCCCAGCCCTACTTGGAGCTGCTGGGGGTTGAATCTGGGACCCTTCTGCATGCAATGCTCTACCCAAAAGTCTAGTGGTAGGAGCGATGTTCTAGGTTTTTATCATATAGGTGTGTTAACGAATTCAGTCAAACCTGGAATTCACTCTCACAGGAAGTGGGCATATATATGGGGCAGTAGAACCCCTTGTGACTATTCCTCGCATCTTCTTTCCCCTTTGCTGGCTATTTCTGGGCCGACATTCCGGTGTCAGAATGAGCCTGTGGTATTGTTTGTGGATGCCTGGAGATCTCTGTATAGACTCTCGCTTGGCCCGTATGACGTTTGCTTGCCCCATTGTTGTAAAAATGGGGGAGCAGCCTCGGTTGCATAGAGTGCAGCCTGCGCTGTGGCTTTATTGCAAAGGAAGCTGTGTATAGATCTTCCACCACTGGATTTAAAGTAATCTGTGTGCTAGTTGAAAGTGTTTTCCAATAAAGTATTGAGGAAATGGGTGGAACTTGGATCAGAGAGCCTTACACTATAAGCACTGAGGTTTAATGTCTACAGAATTCCTCTAAAACACTCACAGCCTTGTCAAATATATTATTATTATTATTATTATTATTATTATTATTATTATTACCCCACCCATCTGACTGGGTTGCCCTCCAGCTAGTAAGGGAAAACATCATTTGGTCTTAAAGTTTTAATTACATATCCCCAGTTCTTGGAATAAGAAGTATATGATCCCAGCTCAAGCTCAACAGAACGTGGCATTTCAGCATGGTGGGATTGTGCAATTCATTCCAGAAGTGTGCAAAAAAAAAAAAAAAAAAAAAAAGGAATAATCCTACAGTAGCCCCATCTTTCCAGAAATGCTTGGAGGGGAGAAGCATTCCTGCAAACATACCGTACTTTTCCGTCTATAAGGCGCCCCCATGGATAAGATGCCCCCTAATTTTTGGGACTCGATGTTAAGAAAATGGAGGAGAGATTGTCCAGAATGGGAGGAATGCCGGAAAAAAGCTCACCCAAATTCCAAACGCGATTGAACGCAACACAGAAGCCTCCTATCGTATTTCCAATCGAAACCAGCAGCCGCCAATCACACGCCAAATTGCCGCAGCACAGCCCAATCACCAGCAGCCATTGTCGTAGCAGTGACCAATCGCCAGTGGACATTCTCGCAGCAGCCACCAATCGCAAGCAGACATTGCCGCAGCAACACCCAATCACAAGCGGACATTGTCGCAGCAGCCTATCTCCCGCAATAACACCAGTGACAACCTACTACTCAAGACAGAAATCATTTCCACAGTCCCCCCTCTGCACTACCCATGTATAAGACTACCCCAATTTTTAAGCGTTGTTTTGAGGTAAAAAAACATCGTCTTATAGACAGAAAAGTACGGTACTCATCCAGTCATGGATGGTTGTGACTGACGTAATGTGGAAACCTGGAAGCTTGCTTCTCCCACTTGCAGTGTGTGAAGGAGCCATACAAAGTACAAAGCCTTGGGTGGGGAATACAGTGTCTAAGAGTGTGGTTGTGCAGCCAGTATCCCTTATGCCTTTATGGCCTCTGAAAGCATGTGAGAGTGCAAGATTTGCTTGCAGCATGGCTGGGACTGGATGGTGCAGAGTAGCTGATTGTCTGAAGATGTGCATGTGTGTCATGTCAGATGTGGCTGAAGGTCTGCACGCACTATTTCAATATTGAAGCACTGGGTTCATGCTCTCAGCATTTTCATGCAGTCCTGGCCTGGCCTTGAACTTGCCAGCAGCTGCGAACTAATGCTAGCTTGTCCTTTCAAAAGATATGCCTTCAAAATTTTCTAGATGCAGCACATCACAATATCCATTTTGAGATAATTGGGGAGGGAACATTTCTTTCCAAGTACCCTGCAACATGCATAAAAAAAAGTTCAATCTCTCTCAGAACATAAGTATATGCCATATTTCCTGCAATGCGTTCTTTGAAGGATAATAGCTTTATCTGTGGGCTTGAAACAAAAGGGCTTCACAGAGAAGAAACGGTCATCAAGAAGTCTTGGGACAACCGCAGCACCGTCAATACTTCTGCAAAAAAATACACACACACATGTGCACACCCTCAAAACACACACACACAACAGCAACAAACCAATCCCGAACATTTGGGCAAATGGCAGGATCTGACATTCTGCTGTTGCTCTAGTAGAGGCTCAGGAAATCAATAAAAGGGGGCGGGGAAATATAGGCGAAATTAATCAGTCTCTCAAATATCTCTGTGCCAATGTAAAATGCTTTCTTATCGCAAATGAGCTGATGGTTATAAAATGAAATGCGTTTAAAGACGTGACTAAAGATGATTAAAATATCACACAGAACCAAAGCACTCCAACTGTAGTTATCCATTAAATTGACCATTAATAACTTGCGATAAAGAGGAATAGAACTGTGTTCATAAATTTTGTATGCAGATTTTATTAAGCTGGCACATTATATGAATTGATTCCATGACATCTTTGGGTTGTGGCTGTATAGATAAAATGGTCTCTTGTATGAGTCTTTGTATAATCTAAGAATTCTCTCTCTCCCCCCCCCCCCCAGCATTTTTTTGACCACTCTGCAATCAGGAAATATAATTATGGACTTGTATTTGTGATGCTGTACTGTTGTGTCAGCATTTCTGTTACAAGTTCTGTTTTCTAAGGTTTATAAATCAGGTTTCTTTTTTTAAAAAGTGCCCAGCCTTGGTCTAGCTTTTGAATGCTTCTTAACCTGATAATGAAGCATTTCCCCTTTCTATATTTCCTGCAGGGAGGGCTGTCATGGTGGGAAGTGAATCAAGGCACTGTATGTGCTTCTGAACCATGACTTTGTCGACTGTATGTATGCTTTGGGGAAGGGCTGTAACTCCATCGTTCAGCCTGGACACTGAGGTCCAGCGCCGAGGGCCTTCTGACAGTTCCCTCCTTGCGAGAAGTGGGGTTACAGGGAACCAGGCAGAGGGCCCAGTGGCGTAGCGTGGGGGGTGCAGGGGGGGCCGGCCGCACCGGGCGCAACATCTGGGGGGGACGCTCGCACTCGAGCGCTAAAATCCACGGGTTAGGGGGCGCAAATTACTTGCCTTGCCCCGGGTGCTGACAACCCACGCTACGCCACTGAGAGGGCCTTCTCGGTAGTGGCACCCTCCCTGTTGAACACCCTCCCATCAGATATCAAGGAAATAAACAACCATCCAACTTTTAGAAGACATCTGAAGGCAGCACTGTTTGGGGAAAATTTTAATGTTTGATATTTTATTGTGTTTTTAATATCCTGTTGGAAGCTTCCCAGAGTGGCTGGGGAGGCCTGGCCAGATAGGTAATAAATTGTTGTTGTTGTTGTTGTTGTTGTTGTTGTTGTCTGCTTTGCATGCAAAAGGTCCCAGGTTTTCTCCCTGCCATCTCCAGGTAGGTTTAGGAAAGTCTGTAGAACCACTGCAGGTCATTGCAGACATACTGAGCTAGGTAAACCAATGGTCTGATTCAGTATAAGGCTTCCTGCACCTACAATCAAATTTGTAAATCTGTATACTACAGAGTCTATAGACTCTCTTTAAAGCAACAAGAATGCTGTGTAGTATTGGTAACAAAGGAATCAGGCCTTTGTTATGTAACATCCAGGGATACAACAGAACTGCAGAGTCCTGATTCACGGGCAGGATGCAATGTCAGACCTCTGAGTTGACTCCCCACGGCCCACCATCAGCTGCTCAGTAGGGAACATAGGAAGCTGCCTTCTGCTGAGTCAGGCCATTGGTCCATCCGATCCAGTGTTGTCTGCGCTGATTGGCTTGGCAGGAGATTTCCTCAGCCATCCCTGGAGAAGCCAGGGAGTGAACCTGGGCCCTTCAACATGCACTATCACTGAATTGAGGGACGTAGGCTTTGTTGTGGGAAGGGTGCAATTGCAGCACCTTTCTCTGCAAGAAGATGTGCTCCAAGGAGATATTGAAGGAGCAGGTGCATAGCTTGGGGTAGCCCTGGATACATCTTGGTCACCAGAGGCCCAAGTGTCCTCTGTGGCTTGGAGCTGGTTTGCCAGCTATGGCAGTTCCTGCAGAGGGATAACCTGACCACTGTAGTCTCTGTGTTGGTAACCTCGAGGCTGGATTGCTGCAGTGCTCTCCACATGGGGCTGCCCTTTGGCCTAGTTCAGAAGCGCCAATGGGTGCAGAATGCAGTGTCCAGATGCTGATGGGACATTTGGCCAACAACATGAGTTGCTGCTGCTGTTGGCATCTGTGTGTCTCAGTAGACAATGGAGGAGTGTGCCTTTGGGAGTGAAGTCAAACCATTGGAGAGATACAGCGCCTGCTGTGGCTGTAGAGACCGATACTGGAGAGACATGTTTTGTTGCAGATGGGGCAGATGAAGGCATCTAATTGTGCTGATGCAGATGCACCATGGCATTTCTTCTTTCTGTGCTCCTCCCATTGTTAAAACATCTGCACTGGCTGCCCAGCTACTACTAAGCCAGGTTCAAGGTCCTTGTGTTAATTTACAAAGGCTTGGATAACTTAAGTCCAGGGTACCTTAGGGACCACCTGATCCTATATATCCTAGCTCAATCACTGAGGTCTGCAGAACTATCATTGGTCATCTCCTATGTTGGTATGGCTCATATAGCAGCAGCAAGAAACCAAGTCTTCCATGTTACCACCCAGGCCTGTGCAGTGTTCAGGCAATAGAAATTCAATAGGCACCTTCTGTTTTAACCTCGAAGCACCTGTGGAAACCTTTCTATGCCACCAAACGTATGCTGGCATTTAAGAAATCCTTCTCCTAAAATGGTTAGTGGATCTCTGATTTTAGTTTTGTAAGGTTTTTACTGTATGGTTTTATTTGTTTTATTTCACAACCATACTTTAAGACATACAGTTAAAAGACCAAAACAGATTAAAATATTAGCTCAACTTTCTAAGCATCTGAGTAAAGGTAAAGGTAAAGGTAAAGGTAAAGGGACCCCTGACCATTAGGTCCAGTCGTGGCTGACTCTGGGATTGCGGCGCTCATCTCACTTTATTGGCCGAGGGAGCTGGTGTACAGCTTCCGGGTCATGTGGCCAGCATGACTAAGCCACTTCTGGCGAACCAGAGCAGCGCATGGAAACGCCATTTACCTTCCCGCCAGAGTGGTATTTATCTACTTGCACTTTGACGTGCTTTCGAACTGCTGGGTGGGCAGGAACTGGGACCGAGCAACGGGAGCTCACCCCGTCACGGGGATTTGAACCGCCGACCTTCTGATCGGCAAGTCCTAGGCTCTGTGGTTTAACCCACAGCGCCACCCGTGTCCCATGTAAGCATCTGAGTAAGCTTGTCTAAACAAGGATGCTTTCAGCAGGCACCGAAAAGAGTACAGTTAAGACATCTGCTTGATCTCAAGAGGCAGGGAGTTCCAAAGTGCAGGTGTGCTGCCACACAAAATGATCAAGTTCTCATAAATGCGGAACGAATATTATGTGGCATCTGTAGTAGTGCCAGTTTTCATGTGCGTTTGTTGTAAGTTGTCCAGATGTTTTCTATGAATAGCTGAATTGGCTTTTGGAGCTTGTACAGACGTTACTACAGCTAGCTCATCCTGCATGTGTGAGTAGGGCACTTGCCTGATCACACTAATGCCTGAAGCTGGGTACTCATGAAAGATAGTAGCAGGTCTTTCTGTGATGAGAAAAATTGCAATATGCAGTTCTTCTAATCATGGAAGCAGCTACAGTGTGATCTTCTGTGAGTCTGCACATCAGACGTTAATTGACACATGGAAAAATGTACAGGAAATCGTTCAGAATATAACATCTATACTGGTTCTCAGAGGAATAACATTCTAAGAATGTAGATCTGTTGGTTTGAATTCCCCCCCCCTTCACCCCCTTTCAAGAGTAACTTTTTGTGCATGGAAGAAAATAAAAAGTCGGCTTCATTAAATAACTGGCATGCTGTTGCCCAGGGTTGACCTTTATTCAAGAGTTGTAAGAATTAAAGGCTGAAAAACAGGACTGCTATGCCCAGTTCTTTCCCACCCTATTGTTAAAACCTCCATCTCGCCAGGCAGCTTTCCTGCAAAATGAGCTTTTCTTTACTTATTACATCTGCAAAGAGAAGTAGGTAAGCTCCAGGCTTTAATTATTGACTCACATGCTCTGAAAAATAAATAGAGAAGCCATTTCTATTAGCCAGGACTTTACCGCCCATGGTAATATCAGAATTTCCTGTGAATTTTGTAATTAGACTGGAAACATAATGTTCCAGAATGCATACATATGAAAAGGACATGTTCCACCACTTAGTGGATCATGCAGGCATTTGTCAAAAGAAGGAAATGAATGAAATGCTGTGTGTTTGTGGAGCCAGCAAAAGGCTGGGAACCTTGCTACTGATACAGACTTACTAGATAATAAAGTCTTTTATGGATGATTTTTAACAAGCTGATATGTGCAATGTCTCTTGTTGTGCACCAATTTTAAAAAGAATTTAACAAATAAAAGGGTATCGCTGTTGCTGCCTCTAGCTGCTAGGTCTGATCCTAGGCCTTCTTGACAAATTTAAAACTGTCTAATTGCAGACACTCCAAGTGTTCCTATATTCCAGGGACGGTCCCAGATTTGCAGAAGCCGTCCTGATTTCTGATTTGATCCTGAAATGTCCCACTTTCCCCCCGGACATCCCTATTTTCATTGGAGAAATGTTGGAGGGCATGGGGTTATTCCACTCACCAAGCCAAGGAGATAAGTAACTATACAACCTTTAGAAGACATCCAAAGGCAGCCCTGTATGGGGATGTTTCTTAATTTTTAGTGTTTTATTATGTTTTTATATATGTTGGTAGCTGCCCAGAGTGGCTGAGGCAACCGAGTCCAATGGGAAGGTTATAAATAACACAATTAAGATTTTCATTATTATGGAAGAGGACGTCCCTATTTTCATCAGAGAAATGTTGGAGGGTATGCGGATGGCGTCCGCCTGGCAGTTCTTAAACACCTGAAAAGTGAAATTACTGATCTTCTTTAAATGTAACTTGTCTCTGAATACCAGTTGCTGGCAACTGCAAGTGTGGAAAGCGGCATTTCACTCAGGGCTTGTCCACACATCTGCTAGTCCTGTCGCTTCCCCCTGGGAAAACCCACTCTCTCCCACTGAATTCGGAGCAAGCGCCAGCCGGTTTCCTGCAAGTTGAGATTTACTCTGTTTCAAAAGAGTGGGTTTTCCTGGGGAAAGCAGTGGGGCTAACAGAAAACTGTACAGACAAATGCTTTCTAGTCAAGGGACAAGCAGCAGTGTGGATGAACCCTCAGATCATGTTTGAGGGTCACCATGGAAACAGGATGTTGTCCTAGATGGGCTTTTGGCCTTATGTTCTTACTTTTAAAATGATTTTTCTTCTGTTTAGGATAGATGCAAAGTATGAAAATGATGTATAGATGGTATCTAACTCGAGTTAAATTAGCAAAAAAGTATAAAACTAAGGAAAGCAAGTGTTGGAAATGTAAAATAACCGAAGGGACATTTTTTCATATGTGGTGGGATTGTAAAATTATAAAGAAATATTGTGAAATAGAAAACAAATTATAAAGAAATATTGTGAAAAACAAACAAACCCAGAAGCTTTTCTTTTAGGTATTATAGGGGTGGATTTATCAAAATCACAAAAGAATTTCTTTATGTATGCAACTACGGCCGCACAGAAATTATTAGCACGATATTGGAAAGAAGAAGGTGTCCCAGCTAAAGAAGGTTGGCAAGTCAAACTAATAGAATATGCTGAAATGGCAAAACTGACAATGAAACTAACAGGAAGAGATGACAACAAATTTAAGGAAGAGTGGAAGATGTTTATTGCATATATACAGAAGCATTGTACACAAGTTAATACATTAGCAGAGTTTTAAAATTACTTGTAATTTTGATATGAATGGATTATAGGTAATTCAAATGGGTTTCCAACTTAGCAATGGACATGTGGCATATTGATAAATAATGGAACCAAGGAAGGGACTAGAGGGAAGTCAATCTGTTTTTTTGTTTTGTTTTTTTTTTGGAAAATTAATAAAATTTTTTTTTTTAAAAAAAGGATAGATGCAAAGATATTGTCAGAGAACACAATTCATGCATTTTTTTTGCAGAAAATCCGATAAATAGGAGCAGGGAAGTGTAGAGTCTTCTGCTTCCATGTGGAGTCCTCTCTACGTATCATGTGCATTATTTCACCCCCCCCTCAAATTAACCTCAAGGAAAGAGCCATGAAGAGGAGATTAGATCCTAGGGGGTACCTATTCATTCCATAATGAATTTGAAAATGAAAACAAATGGAATAATTCATTCCATTCAGTAAAGAATGCTAAAGAAACCAGGGAACCCCGGAGAAGCAAATGAGCTCTCAATGTCATGTATTCATTCATTTATGTTTGTTGTGCATTGAGAACATATTCATAGCATTTCCCCTTAGAATCTTATTTCTGTAGCAATAGATCAACTACTGGAGTTATTGGGGTAAGGGAGGACAATTTTTAATTGGGTTTATATTCAAGTCCTGGGCAACAGTTGGTGCTCACAATGGAGCAAAGCAAATCTCAAGATAATTTCTAAGGTGCGTCATTGGATTAAACAGAGGGACATGGTATAAAATTATGGAGGATTTACATAAAGTGGAAAAAGATAAGTTTTTCTCCCTAATGCTAGCACTCAGGGATGTCTAATGAAGGTGAATGCTGGAAGATTCAGGACAGACAAGAGGAAATATTTCTTCTCAGGACAATACACTGAGATCCAGTGCTGAGGGCCTTCTAGCGGTTCCCTCGTTGCGAGAAGTGAGGTTACAGGGAACCAAGCAGAGGGTCTTCTCGGTAGTGGCGCCCGCCCTGTGGAATGCCCTCCCACCAGATGTGAAGGAAATAAGCAGCTATCTTATCTTTAAGAGCTATCTGAAGGCAGCCCTGTTTAGGGAAGTTTTTAATATTTAATTATATTTAATATTGTTTTTAACACTTAATTGGAAGCCACCCAGAGTGGCTGGGGAAACTCAGCCAGATGGGCGGGGTATAAATAATAAATTATTATTATTATTATTATTATTATTATTATTATGGAGTGCACTATCACAAGATGTGGTGTTGGCCACAGATTTGGAGACCTTTAGGCGATTAGACCAAAGTTGCCAGCACGATTTTCTGGGCCAATACATTATATGTGGTTTCGGCTCTCCAAGTGACTTGTGAAAGAGGACTGTGATCCGCATGAAATTTACACGTTCAATTTTGTGCCCTCTTTTGCGCGCGGAGTGGAATGGCACCAAAGTGAAACAGTGGCCACACATGTAATAAAATATCCGACAGACAGAATGTGAGCAGGTGATAATTGCATTTCCATACAAGAAATGGCTTAATTTGTTGAATTTCTGCCTGCTACGCTGTGAAAGGCGGAAGAACCCTGCTTTCCCCCAACGCCTAGGCTCCAGTCCTATAACTGCTTACCTTGGAGTAAGCCCCATTAGTCTGAGTTATTACACAGAGAGACTTAATGTTCAGGGATTCTAACACCCCATCCCACACACAATTTTTGAATTTTATGAGTGATTAGTTTAGTGTTTTGACTGAATGGTTGATTGGGTTAGTCCTCCAACAGACAGATTCCTCCTCCTCGTCCTCTTCTTTATATCCTGTCCTTCCTCCCATAGGTGCTCTCTTGCATTGGGTGAGCAATAAACACCTTTACAGAGCTGAATCTTTCTCTGAAAACAAGCATACAAGGAGAGCAAGGAAGGGGAGCTGAGATCACACAAGTTCATTGCTCACTCCTCTGTGGAGTGGCAACTTTACATCTGAACCAGACCTTAATATATGAAAATAAATAATACATCGCTGCTGTGACTCTGGGGATATAAGCTGCTATTACAAACAAGCAGCCAAACCTTTAAATGGGGTAGAAATTGCACTTATAACAATTTGTTTTCTATGTTAGGCTTTTAATGAAACAAGAGAAGTCCCAATTCGCTCCCGTACCTGGAAGCATATTAGGAAAGACTCAGTACCGTCCTAGGCATGGGAGTAACTTGGCAGGAGTGCTCTTGTTTTCAGATCAAGTAACTATACGGATAATTAGGACGTAGCTAGAATAATGTAGAGTAGCTACTGAGAGTTTGCCTGAAGTAGCTGTGGAGGTTTCTCCTCAGACTAAGCGTGCCAGGGACTTGAAGGGTTTCCATGAGGCTAGCCAACTTTTTCAGAGCCTTTCTTCACATCCCTCAGTTCCCCCTGGATTTATCTGGAAGGAAAATGCAAAGTAAAAGTGGAGGTTCCGCCTCAGTTGAAATATGAGAATTTCAAGGGAAGCTGAAACAGTTTTGTTAAAATTAACCACATTCTTATGGGGCTTCAAACATCCCCGTTATCATTATGGCAGTGTCATCCGCAGTATTACAAGTATCATTTTATTGTTGTAAAGAAGAAAAATGTGTGAATGTTCATGTTCACAGGCTCAAAAACCTTTCAGGGGTTGATACTCCTTGAGTTGGTGCCCTTCAACTCCATCTTGCTCCATCTTCCATGTGACAGCCCTTGAGATATTAGAAGATGTCTATGATATCTCCTCTCAGTCTCCTCTTTTCCAGGCTAAACATACCCAGCTCCTTCAACCGCTCCTCATAAGTCTTGGTTTTCAGACCCTTGATCATCTTGGTTGCCCTCCTCTGCATATGTTCCAGCTTGTCAATATCCTTCTTAAATTGTGGTGCCCAGAACTGGAAACAGTACCAACAACATCTGGAGGGCACCAGGAGGGCATAGGAATTATTCATAAAATAACTCCCAAGCAACAACAACAATAACAAAAATTAGCAGGGAGAGTTCTGCAATGCCTGGCAACTTTAAAGCTGTTAGAATTAGAAGGGATGTCCAGGAGGCACTATGCTTCTGAGCAGCAGTTGCTGGAAACTGCATGAGGGGTCCTTCTTGAAGGCTTCCCCTGGGTATCTAGTTGGCCACTGTGAGAACAGAATACTGGTCTAGTTGGGCTACTGTTCCTTTGACCATGAAGGCAGAGTATAGCCATTATGGCAAGTACCCATTGCTAGCCAGATCTTCCATGAATTTGTCGAATTCTCTTTTAAAGCCATCCAACTTGGTGGCCATCACTTTCCCTTGTGGGAACAAATTCTGTAGTTTAACTATGCATTGCGTGAATAAGTACTTCCTTTTATCTGTTCTGAATCACACAACTTCACTGGATATCCAATGATAATACCTTTTCTCTGAACTAAAAAGGCCCCAAAGATGAAGCCTTTGCTCGCAGCAGAGTTTCTCCGTCCCCATCTCCACCTGCATTTTGGCTGTGCTTTTCAGAACCTTTTTCAAATCTACAATATCTTTCTTTGAGTTGGGGGGCGGGGGGATCATAAATTTACATTGTATCCAAATAGGGTCACATCATACATTTGCATAATGACAATATGATATTGGCAGTTTTATTTTCAGTTCATTTCCTCATAATCCCTGCCACGGAATTTACATTTTTCACAGCTGCTATACAATGGGATCACATCTTCATCCTCTACTGCCCAAGGTCCCACTCCCATAAGACTATATGTGAAATTAAGATTTTGTTGTTGTTAGAAGGTCAGTAATATTTCTGTTAGAAGGTCAGCAAGGTCACAATTGAAGTCTTTGAGAACTCTTGGCAGGATGTCATTTTATTTTCACCAGTATTTTTTACTAGAATCACTACTATTTACCTCAAGTTACAGGTAAGTAGCCATGTTGGTCTGCCGTAATCGAAACAAAATAAAAATATTCCTTCCAGTAGCACCTTAGAGACTAACTAAGTTTGTTATTGGTATGAGCTTTCGTGCGCATGCACACTTGGTATCTGAAGAAGTGTGCATGCACATGAAAGCTCATACCAATAACAAACTTAGTTGGTCTCTAAGGTGCTACTGGAAGGAATATTTTTACTATTTACCTCAGTTCCTCAGACTCCCTTCCTGCAAAAGTTAGTTCAGGCACTAGGATCTGCCTTTTCTCTTCTGCTGTGAAGCTAGATGCAAAGAATTCATCCAGCTTTTCTGCAGTTTTCTTATCCTTGACACAATGGTGTCAAGTAGTCAGAATTGCTTATAATTGTATCTATGTGGTCATTTCCTAAACACTGCCCATTTGACACAGAGTCAGGAATCTGCTCCTAGTGTCTAAAATCACATTCTGCTTGCTACCATTTCCCCCTCTGCTTGCTCCCCTTTTTGGATGCTGGCACAGTCCCCTCAGCAGAATGTACCCAGGCCCATGCTGCCTTGCGAGTTGCCATGGCAATGAGAATATCACCTGCAGAATCATTTTGTGGTGCTTTCCTGTCCGGCTTCCTCACAGCGGTCCCTATAATAAAGTGGGAAGTTAGGACAATTGCTCTCTGACCATATGTTTGACAGGTAATTTGTGTTTCGTGTGGCGCTCCAGCAAAACTCTGCAGGCCTCAGCGTTCAGCCCTTGCTTTCCATTTTGAAGCCAAATGTGCTTTAAATTACAGTAATGCGATGAACCTGTGCACACAGAATTAGCTCAGGCTGTGAGAATGCATATTGTGGCAAAGAAAAGAACCTAGTTTGAAATTAGCCTTGATGGTTTACAGGCCAAAAGCAGGCCTGGCCACCCATGAAAGAGGAAAGTCATGCAAGCTGAGGGAACCATCTTTACCTTACCTCACAGTACAATTCATTGCAAACAGACTGTGTCTGCTCAAGGAAATAACATTTTACATCCCAGCAGGTACAGAATCAAGTGAGTTAGGACAGGTTCTCTACTCTTGCACTGGAGTCACATATCCAAAACCTCAGCAAAGTTAATGTAAGTTTGCTGTTGTATTCGTCTCTCACGAAGCCTTCGAGTGCAAGATATTAGGTTAGTGATATTGCATTCTGTTGTTTATACTGTATAATTAGTTTGTTTCTTTTGATGGCCTGGAGGCTTGGAGAACTGCAGAATGTTAATTAAAAATGCAAATAGATTAATAAACAAAATTCTGCATGTTTTAATAACACCCCACCCCCACCGTTTGCTGCCACGATTTAATCTGTACCACAAAATATCCCCTCAGAGTGAGCTTTTCCAAAATATGTTCAGGTTACTGCTCTTCCAAACATTCCAAGGAAGATAGTTCTACAAAAGTGGCCCCTAGTGCATTTTAATTTTATTTATAAATGACATACATTTTTTTTCTTCCTACCTCTGTAACTGTGAGTGGCCAAAGCGTGTCACAGCAAATATATGAAATAAAATATATATGAATAGTGTGCTGAAATACAGTGGAACTTCATGTTACGGGTGGGATCCGTTCCGGAGGTCCGTCTGTAACACGGAACTGACGCAAGCTGAAGTGCCGCGTCCGCACATGCATGTGGCACGATTTAGCGCTTCTGCGCATGCTCGAACGGCGAAACCCAGAAGTAACCCATTCTGGTACTTCCGGGTTGCCGCGAGATGCAACACGAAAACATGTAACCTGAAGTGGGCGCAAAATGAGGTATGACTGTAATTATTTGGTACTTTTGTTAACAGCTCATACTCATCACTACACCATTTTGGTCAAATAGCCTTATGTCCAGAGGTTGGGAGCTCTTTGGGCTACATTCCCCTCTTTGCAACTTTTTTTTTGGTGCAACTTTCCTGTGCAACATTCTGAAAGTCATATGCCAGTGCTGGTCAGGTCCAGAAGCAAAAGTAGGCTGTGCAACAAATAATACATTTTATCATTGTACAGTAGGCTAGTTCCTAGACGCACCCCTCTCTGTCTTCCATCCATCTATGCAAGAACTATTATTAGAGTTCAAGGACACATTCACACCAGGCAAATCACTTGGGAGATGCAGCAAGGCCAGTGAGGGGTATGGCATGGAGAGAGATCTGACGGCCAAACAGATAGACTTGGAGGGCCAGAATCAGCGCTTGAGCCTGAGGTTCCCCACATCTGTATTTGGTCTCAACTGGTATCAATATGTGTGTGAGGTTATTTTTCTCTGTGAGAGCCAGATGTCAGCCTGCAGACAGTAAAATGAGGGGATGTATCAATGAATGTGGTTCAAATTGGTGTTATGGTCCAGGGCTCTGACCCATCTTCTTTAGAGGAGAAACTTTAAAGATTCTGATGGGTAGAGACAAGTTGATCTCCGAAACTCTGTAAGAGGCAGTTGCCAAAGTGTCCCTGCAGGAATCTTAATAATAATAATAATAATAATAATAATAATAATAATAATAATTTTTATTTATATCCCACCCTCCCCAGCCAAAGCTGGGCTCAGTTTCCAAGGAGAAGAAGCAGACAATGAGGCCTCAGGTTTTCTTTACTCCGGAAGAGGTAGCTCTGCCCTCCTTCCTAGATAATGCCCCACCTGAACTCCCTAAACTCCCTGCAGTCTCATAGGGAGTCCCTTCTGCACCCCACCATGCACAGGGACCACAGGAGGCATTTCAATCCCACCAGAGCATATCTCTATTTGAATGCAGATTTAAACTACAAAATCCTTCCAAGGAGGCAGTGTGGTGTAGTGGTTAGGAGCAATGGATTTATAATCTGGTGAACCGGGTTCGCTTCCCCACTCCTCCACATGCAGCTGCTGGCTGACCTTGGTCAATCACACTTCTCTGAAGTCTCTCAGCCCCGCTCACCTCACAGTGTGTTTATTGTGGGGGAGGAAGGGAAAGGAGATTGTTAGCTGCTTTGGGACTCCTTAGGATAGTGATAAAGCGGGATATCAAATCCAAACTCTTCTTCTTCCCCCACGTCTCTCTTCACAGAATTATCCGAAAAGCTTCAGTCAAATCAAGACTAGCTGGAGCAAGACTCCTAGTGAGTCATATATCCAGGCTAATCTTGCTCCACAGGGAGCTCTCCATGGTCCTAACCCTCAGCCATCTGATCAGTGTCTTGCTTTGCCTCTGTGAGCTGAGCTGACAGAACATTACAATGCCGAGGAATTTATATGTCTAAATGCCTGGCATGGATAATAACGCTAGGGATGATTGCTCTCAATGAGAGTCCCTTTGGAGACACGCTGGTCGACTCTGGCTAGGGCTGACTTCAGTACCCCTATGTTCGGGGTAATGTGATTTAGTTGAATAATGTGCATAGCAACTGAGCCTTATGCACATTCACTCTGCCTCATGGATAATGTGCATGTAATCTGACAGTATTCTGTACTCATTTCCCAGGTAAATTGTCTGGTCATTATGCAGGCCTTGAGGAGTGTGCACATTCTGAATGGTGAGTTTGAAAGAAAAAATTGATCAGGGCAGGTGCAGAATTTCCTCTTCGTGGATGCATTTATGTGTGTCTTCTCCATGAAGCATGGTGAATATGCACTATGACCAGTTCCTGAGCTGCTTGTGGTCTTCCCATGAGCATCTGTTTGGCCCCTGTGAGAACAGCATGGTGCATTAGATGGGTCTTTGGGTTGATCCAGCAGGGCTCTTAGTTTATACAACCCCAAATCCCATCCCTAGCATTCCTTTATTCATGGAGAATTGAGAGAGATTTCTGCTTTATAACCCTGTCTAGCTGCTTCCATAGTAGTTGGTTAGAGAGGACTAGTACTTGATCTTGCTCAGAATAAGGCCGCTCCTGAAAATCTTAGTTATAGGTAGGTAGCCGTGTTGGTATGCAGTGGTCGAGACACACACACAAAAAAAAATAGCACCTTAGAGCATCTTAGAGACCAACTAAGTTTGTTGTTGGTATGAGTTTTTGTGTGAAAAGAGAAGACCTTGTGGTATAGTGATCAGTGTTGGATGTGGACTGGGAGACTTGAATTCCAATCCCTGCTTGGTGCATGACTCCCACTGCGTCACCAGTTGCCTTAAAGGATTGTTGTGAGGTAAAAAAATAAAACCCCATCTATGTAGGTCACCTATAACTTCTTGGAGGAATAATGGGATATATATATGTGAAGAACTGATGAAATTTTAAATTGTTCTCAGTTGCCTTTATAGGTGGAGGGTATTTTGTTGTTGAACTGCAGGCTTTATGCATTGTTTTTTTTAAAAAACTGAAGTGTTCAGAACAAAAATAAATAAGAATGAGCTTCTTGTAGTTAAGTTTTTAAGATAAGCTCTATATTAGCTTTTCAGCTGTCCTAACACACTACAAAAGTAAAATCTTATAAATGAATGTATAAAAGTAAATTATGTTTCCTACAATTTTACTGAAAAGGACAAATTCCAATAGTAATAACTTTCCTCCGAAAGGTTAATGAACCTCATGGAGAGGGGATTGTTAATTTTTCATTCCACTTCTGTGGGCTAGACTTCTTTCTGCTTGACATGAGTTACCTTTGATGTGTTCAACTGATATTAAGAAAAGTCTTATAAGTAATCCTTTCATTTATCTTGAACTTTGCATGCGGTAATACAGAATTTTAATTTAAATTACCTCTTTTACATATCACATCAAAGAACAACATAGCTATCTTATACAACACAAATTACATTTGATTGGGAAAAGAAAGCTATGTAGTTTTAGCATTGAGAATTAGGTTTTGGCTTTGGGGGAGGTGGGGTGACATTTTTGTGCATTGCTAATAAGGAATCCTTTTCAATTCTTTCTTCCCTTGCTAATCTTTTATTGGCTTTGTGGGACATTAATTTATCTTGTAAACTCTTAAAGCAGGTGAGGCAATAAAGCAAAATATAAAGGTGTCCTCTTTTTGGGTGGGGGGTTTGAAATG
Organism: Podarcis pityusensis; assembly: GCF_964106645.2. Lineage (NCBI taxonomy): Eukaryota > Metazoa > Chordata > Lepidosauria > Squamata > Lacertidae > Podarcis > Podarcis pityusensis. Next base: position 104,384,878 of record NC_138029.1, read on the forward strand.
GAGTCATCATACTCTCCTCTGTGCTACCAAAGAATGGTGCCCAGATCCTATGCAATTTGGTTTTCCAATATTGTCCCGAGTACACCCAGCCCCGGTGAAGACAAGCATTTGGAATTTTAATTCTTTATTGGCAAAGCACTCGACTGCACCAGCTCCTTAGGTGCAAGGGATATAGGCACCACTCTTGCAAATCATCTAGCTAGGCATCTGCTTCTTCAGACTTGTGCTCCGACCTGGACAGTTGACACAGTAGCCCGAACACGCCCCCTTCAGCACACTTAACCCCCCTCATCTGACGTAGTTCACACAAGCAACTGGTGACTTCTCCTGTGTGGCAGCTCCAACTGCTCCCGTCACTTTAAGTGTCTCCTTGTCCTTGGAGATAGTGGAGGAGGAGATGGAGGAGATTGTAATGGCCTGGCTCTTTCTGTGCCTTCCTGCAACTCTTCCCCCACCTTGTCTCCTCCCATCTCTGACTGCCTGGACTCTTCCTGTTCACCCTGCCTCATGGATGGCACAGAACCCCACAAATTGCTGCCCCCTTCCCCAGGAACATATTCCTGTCTCCCTGCCTCATCTGCCCACCCCTCTGGCTCTTGTCTCTCCCTGACAGATATGCATTTTGAACTTAAAGGTAAAGGGACCCCTGGCAGCTAAGTCCAGTCACGGATGACTCTGGGGTTGCGGCGCTCATCTTGCTTTACTGGCCGAGGGAGCCGGCGTTTGTCCGCAGACAGCTTCCAGGTCATGTGGCAAGCAGGACTAAGCTGCTTCTGGCAGACCAGAGCAGCACATGGAAATGGCTTCTGTTTACCTTCCTGCTGGAGTAGTACCTATTTATCTACTTGCACTTTGACGTGCTTTCGAACTGCTAGGTTGGCAGGAGCAGGGACTGAGCAACAGGAGCTTATCTGTCACGGGGATTTGAACCACTGACCTTCTGATTGGCAAGCCCTAGGCCCAGTGGTTTAGACCATAGCACCGCCTGCATCCCATTTTGAACTTACCCAGTGATTTTTAGTGCTTCAGAGAGCATGTTCTCTTTTTTCTCGATCCTCTTCAAGACCATGAACAGATTGGGGAGAAAACTGGAATCAAACAAAGGAATGCCAACAGCAACGTGAGTCTGATTAAACTGTCCTCCTTAGGATTACCATATGTTCATTGATCAAGTAATTAATTGTGGTGCTGCAGTTGCAGATACCTCCTGTGGAAGGTTGCCAGATGTCCTGTAATTTAAAAGATGTCCCTGTCTTTTTAAGGGATGTGCTACATTCCAGAAGTTTATAGCCCGTGTGGAAGTTAATAGATCTCCTTTCTTTCAGAGCATCAACAACCGCTTATAATTCCATATAACACAGCTCTGCTGTCTTTCATTTTTGAAATTTTATTCTTCATGCATTTGTTTTGTAAAGACTAAAATATAGAAAAATATGATACTTGTAAGGGCTTGTTTGCATTGGTATGTATACATATGCTCATATGCAAAGGTTGTTGATTCAAGGTTGTTTTCCTCATTCAGTATTTTCCTTCTTTGCGTATTTATAGCCCACCTTTCCTCCAAGAAATTCAAGAAAGTATACATGGTTCTTTCCCTCTCAATTTTATCCTCACAGCAGTTCAGTGAGGTATCTTAGGCTGAGAGACAGTGACTGACCCAAGTCACCCAATGAGTTTTTTGGTTGGTTTTGAACCCTGGGATTTCATCCTTGGTCTTCCTGATCCTGCTGCAATGCTTTAGACATGACACCACACTGACTGCCTTGTTTGCATGGACACATATTTCCATGTTTATGAGAAATGTATCCATTTCTTATCATTTTAGTATCTTGGGAATTCAAAGATTGCTGCTTGCATTTGCCAATTTATACTCTCTAACCTATTTTAAGAAGCTAAGATAAAGGTCCTTGTTTTCAGTTTTACTAGATGTTTGCTTTTTTTGTTCTCGTGACTTCTCTCAAGATGAAGAGGAAGCGAGTCAAGAACATCTCATTGCCTGGAGGCACTTCTCGTTGCATTAATTAACCCCTAGATTTTGTAAATAACTCATATAACGAAATGAGCTAGTTGTTACCGTTTTCAAGAAAAACAAGCCATTTCCCTAGCTCTTTGATCATGCTACATTGTTCTTCAGCTCTGTTAGGGAATTTCACACCCCTGTGATTATACTATCTTAAAGTGGGTGGGAAACAAATAAAATAAAAGCACAAGGTAAAATCCAGGAAGTACTTATTCGGAACAAAATACTGCTCTGAGAGGATGAGAAATAAAATTCCAGTGTCCCTGCACCTAAATCCATGAACCTTGATTCATGGCCATTAGCAGTTATGGGATATTCAGGGCTGATAGAAGGAGATTTTGCATGCAGAAGACCCAAAGTTCAATCACCCCCAATTAAAGGAATCAGGGAGCAAATGAAGGACAGGGAACATGGGTGTGAGATCCTGGAGAGCCATTGCCAGTCAAAGTAGACAGTACTGAGCTAAATTGAACAGTTGTCTCATGGTCTGGCATGGTATAAGTCAGTTTCACATGTTCCTAATTTCCTGCATCCTTAGAATGAGTCATCTTGGAAATTGGGGGGGGGGGTACCAAATGAGACTGCAAAGGTCTCTTATCCGAATCTAGATGCAGAGGCCTCAACCAAATGGTTGAAAAATTATTCAGTGTTTCATTTTGTCACGATAGAGATTTAGTCACGATCACATGCATTTCTGGATATGTAGGAGTTCCAATGAGCTATGTTACAGCTCAGTGAGAGCAATTTGTGACTCAGTTATACAAAACACTCACGCTTCTAAGTGCTGTAAGTCCACTTGCAAAAGTGCCTTTAGATTACGCAATGTGGTAATGGTCTTTCCTCCTGTAAATTCTGTTGGCCCATGTTGCTGATAGCCATAGGCCTGCGGACATTTGGGTTGCTGAGTGTCAGCAAGTTCCTAATAGGCAGGGTGTGTGCTGAAGGCTGCGAGAAACATGCAGGGAGCCAGCAGGATGCTGAGCTGCCCTTTGATCACTAGTTGTTTAGAACCACAGTGAACATCTGATTAGGAAAAACCAACAGGATGGGCGGTGAAGGAAGTGTGAACCCTCATCAAAATATACCTGTAGTGCTGTTTCTAAGGTTATCTGTTGACCTGCTGAATACACACTATATCTTACTTTTGTGCCTGAAATGGAAACATCTTTTCTGCTTGCTTCTCTGGTTGGAAACTAGCAAGTGTTCTGATAATAAAAACTTCTGGGTTAAACTTTGAGCAACAGTCTTCTTGGCTTGGAGGCGAAGATTTTGACCTGTTCTTCCTAGATTTCCCTCCCTTCCTGCTCTATGTGTGATGTTGACAACTCATGTTTGCTAATCTGGTTTTATTCTGCACTCGTCCCATTAACTGAACTGTTTTCCTGATTCCTGGCCTTGGCTTTTCATTGATTATCACTCCTCTTCTGTCCGTGATGGCTTCCTATAACTGTTTTGGTGTAGATATTACCTACTGGAGCTCTGAGTCTGCAAGGTGTTTTCCCCAAAGATGCTTACACCTGACAGCTGAATCAGTAAGATACACAATCTTAAAAAACCCACATCAATAGGTCTCTAGTAAAATCAACAAAAATTAATAATTTATAGGTTACATAATGGAAAAATGCCTGCTTAAACAGGCAAGTTTAGCCATGTCTTCTGAACAGACTAGGACAGGCCATCTTGTCATGTGAGTTTACAGTATCTAAGGCAGTGCTTTCCACATAGATGTCAAGGAGTGGGGTGATGAGGTGTTGATTCTGGTTGTATAGGAGTCTGACTAAAATCAACAACACTTTGTGCCCAGAAGCCAGCAAGCATCCAGTGCCACCAAGAGATTTATGGTCTTGGAGATCTCCAGCAAAGGAGGTGGACATCCCCAGAACATTGTATTTGTTGATCCTGGAGGTGACCAATGCATGACTGATGCTTCCCACATGTTGAAACAGCACCCTATTTGTGCTGCTTGCCATTTCTCAACCAGTGATATTGCTCTTTCAGGAAGAGTGTGAGCTTGCCTCCTGTGGAAATATATTATTGGAATTAATTCCTCCTAAAAACCCATTTAAACTTTGGGCCACTGTTTCCCTCTCCCAGATCCTTTTGAGGAAATGAATAAATAACCTTAATCAGTCAAATAATTCTGCTTTAAGCTTCAGTCAGTAGGCTTGTCTGCTCTTAGGAATTTATACATTTCATTATTAATAATAATGGTTGTTGATCTACATAAAGGAATGGCTTTCTTTTTTCCATCTTCTAAAAAAACCACCCTGTTGTCTGCTGTACGACTATGTTAAAAGATGCAGATACTAGATGATTTCTTTTTTAAAATGAAGTGAATAATGTGTGTTCAAAGGCTCTATTTTTTTCCTACTTCTAAGGGTTGTTAATTGGTGCTATTTAAGATTAAAAACCCATCGCTGTTCATTTGAACATGAACGTCTTTAAGGGATTTTTTGACAACCCATTAATCTTGTGCATTCAAGCCCACCCCCCATAAGCATATGCAATTTTATGTGAATTTTGTGTGTGTAGTAGAATTAGTAGTAGCAAAGACTCCTAGAGAGAAAAGTCACTGGAGAAGAATTATGTCCATTTTCATAACGTACATCAGGATGGATGCTCAACAGATACCAGTCATCATATAACTTCTGTGTAATCTTTGTGCAAACAAATAAAGATGAATGCTCAATAAACAAGTAATCTAGAAAAGCTGTAGCTCTAGATGAACCTTGGTTGCTCTCCTGGATATGTATATTGCTTTCCTAGTGGGTTGGGATGATTTTGTTTTGCTTACCTACTTTCTTTGTATCTTTGCACTCTACTCCTTCAATTCTATTTTGCCTTACAGTTCCACATGGATCTCGATGCAATGTTTGTTTTCATATGCCAATAGGATTTATTTCCTGTTTCTTTATGTTCTCCTCTCATGAGCACAGATATAATCCATGCCCCATTGATTCTGAGTAATCAGCAGTTTGGAGAAAAAATTTGGATAACTCATAATCACCAAGCAAACCATATTATTCTTGTTCTTGAAGGCCAATTCACTAGACTGGCATGGAGCGAATGTAGGGTCACTCTATCTGGACTGTGGAAAGTGACGGTGTGGTTCATTTTGGGTGCAGTTTGCATCTGAAACTCCTGAAGAAATCTGAAGGAAAGTGATTTCACTAAAAATTGGGTTGTGGGGTGTGTGCAACTGAGCAAACCAACAGTGTGCCTAGTGTGAATCTTTTTCCAAAAAAGTTTCTGAATTCTGAAAGGCATGTTTTAGTTATGAGTTATAAAAGAACATATGGATATAGGTCTTTATTTATTTCATAAAATTTGTACTTTTGCGATTGTAAACCCTCCCTCAAAGTAGCTTAAAAATATGTATACAGTTGCAAATTTTATTCTCAGCATCTCTAAATAAAGAAGCTTGCATAGCAAAGTTGGAAAGATATGTTTGCATGCAGAAGGTGTCACATTCATTCTCTGGCACCTTAGAGACCAACTAAGTTTGTTCTGGGTATAAGCTTTCATGTGCACGCACACTTCTTCAGATACCTAAGTGTGCATGCACACTTATACCCAGAACAGCTTATACCCAGAACAAACTTAGTTGGTCTCTAAGGTGCTACTTTAAAAATATATATATTTATTTATTTCGACTATGTCAGACCAACACGGCTACCTACCTGAATCTATTCTCTGGCACTTCAGCTATTATTTATCCATTTAAAAAGAGATCTGGTAGGAGGTGAGAGAACTTTAACTGAGACCTGGAGAGTAGCTACTACTTTGGGTGAATACTGCAGGGGTATAAATGTAAATGGTCTGTCTCAATTTTAGGCAACTTTGGTTTGCAAGTGGCTATGGTCTTTTGATGGGCTTTTGGTCCAATTTATGCTGTTATGAAACACTCCCAGGGAAGAGGAACAATGGGGGATCTGTTCCCAGGCAGAACGGCTGCACACATGCAGAACTTTTGCTCTCTGCCTCCTCCTGCCTGATCTTCCTGTGTAGAGAACCAACACTAGATCAGATTATGGGAACTGGGCCCTTGGTTGAGTCTGCTTCCTCCTCTTCACATGAGGTCCAGTAAGCTCTTGTCTTGCTTCTCTATCTCCAGCGACTAGCTTTGGGTGTTTGTATGTGTGTTTGTGTGTGTCTTTGCTTCGTGATCTATAATGATATATAGATATGCACCAGCTTAAATTGAAGACGGATCTTGTCATTGGGCAGATTGAAGCAGTTCCCTCAGGCTGAAAATCTTGTTGGGTGGGGATGAGGGAAGCAATGAAGTGCTATAGTACAGAGCTGTGGGTGTCAAGCTGTGTACCCTGTACTAGGTATGGCCGAATACGCTCATTTTTGTTTCGGTCGGTTTCTCATTTTATCCACTCTTAAGAAATCTCATGAAAATTCAGCAGCATTTTAGTGCTAATTTATCCTAATGTACATATTGCGCTGGTGCAAATATGCTTAACATACACATTTTTGCAAAACAATTTTCTTTAATATAATGCATTTCTGTTTGTTGCTTTCATTAATACATGCGTTTTTATGTACACATTGCCTAGTATGTGCATTTTGGTACACAATACTGGGCTGGAGAACTGCATTGCAAAATTTGGAGAAGTGTAAATTTTGAAGGAGAGCTGTGTTTCAGTTCACATATTGCTTTGGAGAGTGTAGATTAGGTAGGTTCACATTTAAATGGGCACTGAATCTAATTTCTCCCTCATCCCTACCCTGTACCCCCAGAAAACTATCCTGCTGCCATCAGGTGTGGTGAAGGGCGCCATCCCATTGACAAAGACTGAAAGTCCAGTTGGCTTCTATGTGGAACCGGGGAGGGGACGGCCCTTCTTGTCCTTCACATCAGAAAGAAAAATGTCTTGAACTAGTCCTGTGGGTTATGTTACATATTTGAGAAATGTGTCATTCCTTAGATCCAGAATCCCAAGAATTCTTGTCCCCACCACAAAAAAAGAAACCTGGTAGGAAGCCAATGTGTTATAGTCTTTTCACTTTTTCAAAGGTCATGCCTGCTGTTTTCTTTGATTCTCTGAAGGCAAACTTTACCTTTAATATAAATTAGACTCCCCCCTTTCTCAAATGGCACTGCTGACTCTCTTTTTCTCTGTTTCAGATTTTGTATAACTTGCAAAAAATAAGTTTAAACTGGCTAATTATCATGATTATGAACCACTGCACCTCTTTGAAATAAGAAAAGCAGCAAAACATCTAGGTGATATTAAACCATCTGGTGTTGAAATGCCAGGCACCCCCCCCCCCAAATTTGTATCCATTAAATAAACACACTGTGGTGATTGCAGGATTTGAATCGGCATAGAAGAACAGATTTAAGAACTTAAACATGAATAATGAGGGAAATTGTAAGTTTCAGCACATATGGGATGGCATGTGTTTTGGGATAGGTGTTAGGCTGGCTGTCCATATGTATCTTGGCTGCCTCCTCCATTTGTACATTGGCTAAAGCACATTCTCACTGAAGGAATTGAAAGACATCACGTTGCAACCTGTCCACTTGAGAGTTATCATAGCTCACCATTCTGCAGAATATAGCTCACTGTTAGCCTTTGGAAACTTGGTCCCCTTCCAAAATGGCACTGCTGGCTGGGCGTGATGGGAGTTGTAGTCCTAAATATCTAGAGGGCACCAGCTTTTGCGAAGGCTGCCCTGAAGGAACAAATGCTGGCCTGTTTTGCAATGACTTCAGATTTTAGCTTCTGTGTCGAAATTGTTTCTCTCCCTTTTTCTGGTACCATGAAAAGACTGTTCCGTGCTTCCCATTTGCAATTGTGTGGTTGCCGTCGGGATCATTACCTATTCTCGAATCCATATGGGGTTCTTCAAATATATCGTTTTTGAAAAATTCATGGAGAATAACTTTTTTAAAGCAAACTTTCACAGATGGGCTTTGGGCTGATGTCAACAAACCTGACCTTTCAATCTCTAGTGCAAATGGCAATAAAAAAAAACACCTCACCTATCTAATCTGACTGCAAATAGCTGTAGCTTCACTGATCTAGCCTAATCAAAGGAACAAGCCCAGAGGGGTTTAAAAGGGTTTTTTTAAAAAAATTGCCATTGCCATTAATTAAATTGGTAAAGTATAATGAAAGATCAGGAAGGGTGCCAAATGTTGAGATCTGCAGGAGGTTGAAGGCACAGGGTCCAGGCAAAAATATGGGTTAAACTGCAATCAGCTTATGTGATGATGAAGCAAGGTGGCATGGGTGCTTTGAATGATCATCTCAACTCACAATCTTGAAATAATAATAATAATATTATTATTTATACCTCACCCTCCCCGGCCAAAACTGGGCTCAGAGCAGCTAACATCAACTATCCGACACATTACCATAAAATCAAGGAATCACTTAAAATACATCTTAAAATCAAGTCAGAATCAAAGTGAAATCCAATCAGATGGCAACCCACAAAGTAGGAATGAGGACCTTAAATGCTCACCAGGCCTAACTGTTTATACTGCTCTTATATGAGCCTGTGAGAAAGGTTGGGGGTCCACTTTCATGCAAGTCCTTATAAGGAGAGAGGGGGAGTCAGACTGGACCCTGACCAAAGGCCTGGCGGAATAGCTCCATCTTGCAGGCCCTGCGGAAAGATGTCAAATCCCACAGGGCCCTGGTCTCTTGTGACAGAACATTCCACCAGGCCGGGGCCACGGCCCAAAAAGCCTGTCTAATTTCCTTGAGACTCGGGACCTCCAAGATGTTGTTATTTGCGAATGGAGGATGAAGTTAATGGACTATGCAGAATTAGATAAACTTAACAGGAAGGATTCGAAACCGGCGAGACCAGAAATTCATGGAAGACTGGAGTAAATTTACCGACTATTTGAAAGGTAATTGTGAAGACCAGACGACGTTTGTAGGGTTACAAGAAGTTTTGTGAGGAGTATTATTAGAAGTATTGTAAAAATGGATAAGGGGGAGGATGATTTGTTAAGAGATGTAAAGGCAATATAAAGTTAAGAAATGCATAAGAAGCGGTTAAAACGGTGGATCATCAGAGGTGCTGATGGAAGTCCAAAAAGATTGTATAAGTGATAGGTTTTGTGGTACATTTTATAATTTATATGTTAAAATATAAAAAAAATTATAAAAAGATGTTGCTATTTGCGGACTGTAAGGTCCTTCATGGGGCATACTAGCAGAAGTGGTCCCGTAGGTACAAGGGTCCTAGGTCATATAGCCAGTTAGCTTCTATGAATCGGACCTTAGTGTCACATTTGAACAGGTTCTAGGGCAGGATTGCGCTAAGCCAATATTCATAGCCATTCCCCATGCTAATGGAACACTAGTTCTTATGATGAAAATTTATCTTTCATTGCTCTTCTGGGCGTTTCCGTGTGCTGCTCTGGTTCGCCAGAAGTGGCTTAGTCATGCTGGCCACATGACCCGGAAGCTGTACGCCGGCTCCCTCGGCCAATAAAGCGAGATGAGTGCTGCAACCCCAGAGTCAGTCACGACTGGACCTAATGGTCAGGGGTCCCTTTACCTTTTACAGCTGCTTGCTGCTTCATCAAATTGGGGTGGCCTTCCTTGGACATTGAAAATGGGAATACCGTACTTTGTTCTCTCCCATGCTAATTACAAAGGTGTCCTAGGTGGTTTGCTGTGAAAACAAACAATGGCAAGGTGACATGAGAAGAGGAAAAAAGAAACCAGACAGACAGACACTGTCACCAAAATATTAAGGGCATCAGTCTTGCATGTGACAAAGCAAAGATAATTCTGTATCTTGATGCAGTTGAGCGACAGTATTGTTCCTCCCTTGGAAGCATTTTACAAATGATGAACAAAGACACTTAAGTAAGGTGTTTTAATACAGCCAGAAGAGTTCTGTGTATTTTCATTAATCTTATAGGTGGTTCAACCGCTATTTCTTTCTTATGAGAAAATCTGCAGTGCAAAATCCAACAGAAACTTTCAGAATTGCAAACCACCGCAAGGGCCTCCTTACTGGTACTTGGGATACGCAATTAATAAATAGGTGTTCCTTGTACAATATTTTTATCTGCAGAAGTTCACTGGGATCTTCTCTGCAGCAATTCCCACAATCCTTTGCATGCACTCACTTGAACACACTTCATATAGCAGCAGTAATAGCCATAGACAGCTGCTTCTAGATAGACACGATCAACTTCTTTGCGGCAGGAGGTAAAATCGCATTAGAAAGTAACAGTGGGAGTATTGGGCTGTATCCTAAGTGCTGCTACCAGGGGGTAGATCTCATTGAACTCTGTGGGACTTAATTCTGAATAAACAGGTTTAGGATTACATGGCTGCATTGGTTAACCCTTTAGTACTTTTTGTGGGCGATAGTTTAACTCAGGCATAGGCAGGCTCAGCCCTCCAGAAGTTTTGGGACTACAAATCCCACCATCCCTGACCACTGGTCCTGTTAGCTAGGGATCATGGGAGTTGTAGTCCCAAAACATCTGGAGGGCCAAGTTTGCCTATGCCTGGTTTAACTCTTGGGAGCTCACTATAGATTTAAGGTAAAAAGCACTCTGTACACGTGCAGGAATTCAGTATCTATGCCATGCCAGAGAGCAATATTCAGCACTATAATAAATCAGGTTTTCATTTAAAAACTAGGAAGTGCAACACCTGGCAACATCTCTAGCCCGAAAAAGGTCTCTGGGGCCTGTCCTGTGATTCTGACCCACATGGGGATTTTTATATCTGCCTCTGCCCCACTTCCCCATGGCTAAGGATGTCAATTAGTTTGACTCAGGTGGTGATTTGTGGCAGTGAAACCTGATGTTTGTGCCGTGACACCAATGTTGGTAAAGATTATTACACACACAAAAACACAGCAAAAAAAACACACCCTTGTTCGATCAGTTCTGTCTTTGTGTACATTTGTTAACGGGCATGGTGAGATTCTTCCCCAGTGGAACTAACCTCTCTATCTTGGCAACAAAAGCGAGGAGCCCGGTCTCAATATGCTTAAAGAGCAGTCAGGTGTAGAAATAAGAAAATCCAGGCAGTGCCCTCGGAATTCTTTCTAAAAACTAGCTTGTTCAGGCATACAGTAATTAAACTGTTCACGACAGCATGTAATTACATCATTATGTACAGAGCCGTCTTTCTGTAATTTGGATCATTGGAGGGCAAAGTGTCAAAGTCTCTATAATGATATTTAATTCCATTTTAACATTTCCTAAAGGGATTGCTTTGTAATTCTTTTCAAACTGTGGGTGAGTTTTAAGATGTGGGGTGGGGGTGGGGAAAACAGTTTCCCAAGTTCTCTAAGAGCCACATAATTATGTCCAAATGAATTACGTAAGACACAGAAGATACCTTGAAAGAAGGGGTGGGGAGCCGGTGGCTTCTGGATGTTATTGGACCAACTCACATTGGCCCCACTCTGCATGGCCGGTGATCAGGGATGATGGGAGTTGGAGTCTAGCAGTATCTGGAGAGTGGAGGGCTCCCCAAGCCTGTTTTAAACAACTCCATTTGACCCATCGCAAAGCCAACCTTGTGGTGTTCCTTTAGTACATATGCAGCAAAAAACAAATGCAAAGCCTATGTATGATTGCCTTCTTCGCAGCTTCCCATTCTAGAATTCACCAGGAAAGCAATCTTTACAATGCCGTTAATGTTCTGTGTTCAGTCAGAAAGGCCCAGAACTGAAGTAAGAACATATGCAGAGCTTTGCTGGATCAGACCAAAGATCCATCTAGTCTAGCATCTCACTAGAAAACAATTGGCATGGAATCCAAATGATTGTGATTAATTACAGCTCCCCAATTATTAAACTTCAAAGCATTTAAGTACAATGGTACCTTGGTTTACAACCATAATCCGTTCCGGAGGTCCGGTTGTAAACCAAAACAGGTTGTAACCCAAGGTGTGCTTTCACCAATGGGGCCTCAAAAAAAAAGGAAAGGTTGTAATAAAAATAAAATAAAATAAGGGTTGTACAGTGATACCTCGGGTTACAGATGCTTCAGGTTACAGACTCGGCTAACCCAGAGATAGTACCTCGGGTTAAGAACTTTGCTTCAGGATGAGAACAGAAATCGTGTGGTGGAGGCAGCAGGAGGCCCCATTAGCTAAAGTGGTACCTCAGGTTAAGAACAGTTTCAGGTTAAGAACAGACCTCCAGAACAAATTAAGTTCTTAACCCGAGGTACCACTGTAATCCAAAAAAGGCACTTCCAAAACAGTTGCAAACCAAGGTACCACTCTATACCTAACGTTATTCCTCTCATCTTCCTTTCTCAGTGGGAAGCCAGACTGACTGGACAGTTGTTATGATCTCAACCCAATCCTGCAACACAGTACCATCTACAGAGTAGCTAAGTCATGGTACTTGGGTTTAAATTGACCTAGGCTACAGTCATATCCCCACTTACCAACTTCTGAGTAGGCCTATATAGGATTGTTCTGTTAGTTCATGAATACTAATGGCTACTTGAATACATTGGCTTTAGTAAAGGTAAAGGACCCCTGGACAATTAAGTCCAGTCAAAGGCAATTATGGGGTGCGCTGCTTCAGTCCGAGGGGGCCGGCGTTTGTCTGCAGACAGATTTCTGGGTCCTGTAGCCAGCATGACTAAACCGCTTCTGGCGCACAGAAACACCATTTACTTTCCAGCCATGGCAGTACCAATTTATCTACTTGCACTGATGTGCTTTCGAACTGCTAGAAGCTGGGATAGAGCAATGGGAGCTCACCCCAATGCACAAATTCGAACCACCAACCTTCTGATCAGCAAGCCCAAGAGGTTCAGTGGTTTAGACCACAGAGCCACCCGTGTATACAGGCAGAAGTTGGCAGAAGGTACATTGGGATCTATTGGTAAATCTCTGGGTAATTTCTAACTCCTGGTTATTTTACAAAAGCAACAGGAAAAAGTAAAATTTACTCAATTTTAGTAAATTAGTACCATATATAAACTGCTGCTTCTAAAACTGTGGAATCTAACTGTAGCTGCCAGTAAATTTTACTTAAAAGGGGGAAAAGAAAGAAAGAGTTGTATTATTATTATTTTGCATTGGTGAAACATCAAAGGAATTTTAAGGGTACCAAAAAGAGAGTTTTGATAAGATTAGCAAAATTTCTCGCTGGGGTTCTGCTGCACAGCACTCTATAAAGCTAATCCCTTAAAATTTAAGCAACAAACAGATGCTTTTGTTCCAGACTGACACTCTTATTCTAGGACCGTTTGAAATATAACCTGTTCATACCAAATTCAGATAACGTAAGATTTTTGTGTAACAGAATTAGAATGCTTGGTAGGGCTCCCTTCATTCAAATTCAAAGCAGGAGGGGGAGCCAATATGCTGGTCACAATATGACTTCTACAGTTTAACTAACTGGTCTGTGAAGAGGTGGTTAATGTTGTCTGCTCTGAATCTTCCAGCATTGGGCTTCATTGGGCTCCTAGCATTATGAGAGAAGGAGAATAACTTTCCCCAAACACTTTCTTCACACTATGCACGATCATGTCCCCACCCCACCTTGCTCACATTCTAGACAAAAAAGCCTAGAACTTAGGCTTTTCTCATAAAGGCAATTGACCCATTCCCTTAATTCTTCTGGATGCCATTTTCTGTACTTTTTCCAACTCTACAGTGTCCTTCTTAGAGTTCAGGTGACAAGACACAGTATTCCAAGTGTGTTTGCACCATAGAGTTGTAGAAAGGCATTATAATATTGGAGGTCTATTTTCAATCCCTTTCCAATGATCCTTAAAATTGTATTCGCCTTTTTCCTGACTGATATACCTTGGGCCAACGTTTTTATTGAACTATCTGCCATAACCCCAATACCTCTTTCTTAGCCAGTCAGTGCCATTTCAGACTTCATAATGTGTGTGTAAAGTTAGAATTTATTTATTTATTTTTCTCCAGTATGCATCACTTTATATCTGTGACAGTGTGAGCTCCTGTTGCTTGGTCCCTGCTCCTGCCAACCTAGCAGTTCGAAAGCAGGTCAAAGCGCAAGTAGATAAATAGGTACCGCTCCGGCGGGAAGGTATACAGCATTTCCGTGCGCTGCTCTGGTTCGCCAGAAGCGGCTTAGTCCTGCTGGCCACATGACCTGGAAGCTGTACGCTGGCTCCCTCGGCCAATAAAGTGAGATGAGCGCCGCAACCCTAGAGTTGTCCACGACTGGACCTAATGGTCAGGGGTACCTTTACCTTTACCTTACCGTTTTATTGTCTATTCACCAAGTTTGGAGAGATCATTTTTTAACGTCTTGCAATCCATTTTTTGTTTCTACTGCCCTGAACAGTTTGGTGTCATCAGGACATTTGGCTACTTCACTGCTTCTTCCCAACTCTAGGTCATTTATGAATAAGTTAGAAAGCACAGATCCAATTATTAACCCACTGCTTACATTGTATTTACACAATTGCCTTTGATGTGTAACTTCACCAAAAGCTTTTCAAAAGTCCATGTACATGGTGCCTCCCACATCACCCCTATCCACATGCATGCTGACATTCTCAAACAATTCCAAAAAGGTTAGGTAGACAGGATTTACCTAACCAGATGTTCTGAACTGCATATGTGCTCCCATGTCACATGGGGAGGTCATAAAATGCATCCCTTGTTGGGCTGGATACCTTGAGTTGCATGGGGGTGTGTGGTCTATTGTCTTGTCTCTGATACAGCATGATATTATTCCCCACCACCGCCTCAAATGCCCCAGGATGCAATGTTGGTTTGATAGTTTTCAATCTAATTGAATCAGGCAACAGCCAAGATGGAAATTCCTCTTTCTTACAGAGCCATTTTAAAATGGGAAACAAACCAGACAACGCAGATGGAGGGAGAAGGAGAGTAACATTTCTTCCCAGAAGTGTTTCCAGAAAACATGCTCAAAACTCCTTAGGATAGAGAAAGAGGAGACAGTTACAGGTTTCCAGTGCCATTGGGTCAGTGAAATACCTGCTGGCTGACAGGAAAGACAGATAGCACAGGCTTATAAAACTTGGAACTGTTTTGACTATTGGGATTAGAATAATCAGAGACCTTTTTTATGGTGAATGTACCAGTTATATATGAAAACTGGCAAGCTTTCTAAGGTCTTTATAAGGAATATGGTATGCAAAATGAGTTAGAGAACAGCCAAGGATCCCAGGATGGGAATAATTACAAGAGAGCCAGTAGTTTAAAGACAAGCAATTAGAAACTGGCATGTATCCAGCTTCCATAAAGTCGGGTTGTTGGTGGGGGCAGGCAATGCACAGCTGTATACTAAAAATTCAGTTAGCTTATCTTAAGGAGCAGCTTGTTTTGTGGCAGTGTGTGATACTCTAAGCAGAACAAAAAAGAGAGACAGAGAAATCACGCTGGCTGTAATTAGAATTCCTACAGAAGATCTATATACTCTAGTTCAGGTCTAGAATTGCAATTCAACAGCATAATCTTCAAGGAATATTTCATTTGCATGCACCTTGATATGCATATATTATACCTTGCCATAATATAGCCATCCTTAACTTGGAGGCATCCAGTTGTTTTGTACTACAATTTCCACCATCCTAGGCCGTTGGCTATACTAGCTAGGGCTGATGGGAGTTGTAGTCCAACATCATCTGGAGGCTACCAGGTTGGGAAAGGATGCTGTAGTGTATGAACAGGCAGGCACAGTTTTGTCTTTAAACACCTCGGATGCTTCACCTTTCCCCTCTGCATGCCCAGGTCAGTGCAATATGTGTTAGACACAGCAAGTGGAATAATTACTGGCATGTTTTGATCAAGAGAGGGATGCGGGTGGCGCTGTGGTCTAAACCACTGAGCCTTTTGGGCTTGCCGATCGGAAGGTTGGCGGTTCGAATCCCTGAGACAGGGTGAGTTCCCGTTGCTCAGTCCCTGCTCCTGCCAACCTAGCACGCCCCAAAAAGGTGCAAGTAGATAAATAGGTGCCGCTGTGGCAGGAAGGTAAACGGCATTTCCATGCGCTGCTCTGGTTTTGCCAGAAGCAGCTTAGTCATGCTGGCCACATGACCCAGAAAAACTTTCTGTGGACAAACGCCGGCTCCCTCGGCCAGTAAAGCGAGATGAGTGCCGCAACCCCAGAGTCATTCGCGACTGGACTTAACTGTCAGGGGTCCTTTTTTTAATCAAGAGGAAAGGGGGATACATTTATTACAACATATTCCCCATTAAGAGACAGCTAGTGATGCATAAGAATGGGGTTACTGGGCTTATGCATTTTCTTGTCTTAAGGAGCCAGGAGGGCCTTGGCTTATGCTGCTGCACATGCAACCCTGATGGGAACTAGTATGCAAACAGAGAACATATTTATAGAGAACATAAGAACAGCCACAGTGGAACTCACCAAAGGTCCATGCTGTCCAGCCTTGAGGTGCCTTGGAGAAGCTCTCAAGCAAGGCATCAAAGCAATAGCTGTTTTGCACTTGCATTCCAGCAACTGGTGTTCAGTGGCGTTTTCTCTGAACAAGACTGTTCTGTTTAGGTCCCATCACAGCTTATGGCTGATACAGGACATATCTTCTGTACATCTGCCTACTCCCTTTTTAAGAAGAGCCTGCTGGGGTCTTCTTATCCAACATCCTGTTATCACAGTGGCCAACCAGATGTCCGTGAGAAACCTGCAAGAAGGGCCCCAGCACAAGTGCCCATTTCCCTTTCCTGTGTTTTCTAGCAACTGGTATTCAGAAGCATTGGTGCTTCCAGCTGTGGAGATGGAGCATGGTCATCATGGCTAGAAGCCAGCCATAGGCCTCTCCTCCATGAATTTGGCTAACCATGAATTTGTCTTTTGAAACCATCCAAATTGATGGCCAGCACTGCCTCCTGGGAGAGTTGAGTTCAACTATGTGAAGAAGTATTTTATCTGTTCTGAATCTCCCAGCATTTAGGTCAGTTGCATGTCCATGAGTTCTATCCATTTCCTTCATGCTATGCATCATTCTATAAACATGTCATGTCACCTCTTACTAAACTAAACTAAACTAAACTAAGCCCCAAACATTGCAATCTTTTGTCAAAGGGCTGTTTCCCTATGATGGGCATTTTGGTTGTCCTTTCTTGAACTCCCTTTTAAAAAGCCATCTGAACTAGAGGTCTTCACCTCTTCCTGTGTGCTGCTTAATTAAGCATTGTGTAAAGAAGTAATTCCTTTAAAGCCTGCCCTAGACATTCAAGGAAACTAATAATAATAATAATAATAATAATAATAATAATAATAATAATAATAATATATTTATACTCCATCCATCTGGCTGGGTTTCCCCAGCCACTCTGGGCGGCTCCCAACAGAATATTAAAAACACAATAAAACATCAAACATTAAAAACTTCCCTAAACAGGGCTGCCTTCAGATGTTTTCTAAAAGTCAGGTAGTTGTTTATTTTCTTGACATCTGATGGGAGGGTGTTCCACAGGGCGGGCGCCACTACTGAGCAGGCCCTCTGCCTGGTTCCCTGTAACCTCACATCTCGCAGTGAGGGAACCGCCAGAAGGCCCTTGGCGCTGGATCTCAGTGTCCGGGCTGAACAATGGGGGTAGAGACGCTCCTTCAGGTATATATATATTTGTTGTTGTTGTTGTTGTTGTTGTTGTTGTTGTTGTCATCAGTGTCTGCTGGTTGGTTCAGTGAGAGATACTGTCTTGCAGATCTGTACCTCTGATCATTATCAATGGATGTGATTTGTAACGCTAATACTGTTAGGCTTTTTTTATTAATGGAATGTACTTTTGAACCTTTATGCTGCGGCGCTGAGAATTACACCCGCAAAACTCGGCATAGGATCGCTTTCTTTAATGCACACACTGTAGTTTGAAATAATTAGATGCATCCATCTATCCATGGACCCCTGGCTGAGCCTGCTTGTAAAAATATAGCTGCTCACTGCTTAGCATAATGGGCTCACAATGTCTTGTGAGCCCTCCAGACACTGATATGAATAATGTACAAGGATGGTGTTGCTTTGCAATGGGTATTAAAAACTTCAGTTGTCATTTTGGACTACTCTCTAAAACAGATGTGAGAGAGGCGGGGGGAGAGAGTGAGCTCAGGCTGAGTTTCACGCTATAGCATTGTTACAGCCGGAAAGCATATTATTTCTCTCCCTGATAAATAATAATTTATTTCAGGAGCAAATCTACCATATTGAGCTGATTACAGGGCTGTAGCCTTGCAGTTTTATTGACTGTGTCTGCATAAGCCAAGGTTAAGTATTACTGTGGAGATTATAATTAAAGCTTTCAAAGTCAACATAGCAAAGGAGGGTGGGAGGGAGATGAAGTCTAGGCAATTCTCTCTCTCCCCCCCCCCCGACTCTTTGATAGGATTGTCATATTCTTTTTTTCTTTCCTTTTTCTCCTTTTGATTCTGTGAACAGCATGTCGCTCTGTTGTTGTTGTTTAAATTGTCTCTTAAGTACTTGATGTGAAATGGAAAACAAGTTGCAAGGACAAGCTCAGGCCCGCTTAAACAAGATTTCAGCCAGCCTCATGGGAGGGCCTTTTGGGGGGCAAACTGTGTGCGATTCGTCGTATTCTACTTGTTATGTTCCGCTTAACTTGGATGGATGAAACTGGAGGCAGCGGTCCTCAAATGAAACTGGTTTGGTTTTAAACACATCTTGCTGTAAACCAGATTAGCCTACTCTGAGATCTGCATGCCGGGGCTGGCTGGAACCAGTTCTCTGTGGTAGTGTGTTTCTTCTTAATGGGTAGCTTACTTTCCAAATGCTTCTGCATACTAAATTACAGTCATACCTCATGTTATGGATGCTTCAGGTTACGTGTTTTCGGATTACGGACTGTGGGAAACCTGGAAGTACCGGAACGGGTTACTTCCGGGTTTCACCCCTTGCGCATGCGCAGAAGTGCTAAATTGTGCTTTCTGCTTGCGCAGAAGCACCAAATTGCACTGGCGCCTGTGCAGATGCGGCGTTTCAGGATGCAAACGCTGCAGGTTGCAGACCTGCCTCTGTCACGGATTACGTCCACAACCAGAGGTTCCACTGTATAGAACAAAGCAGGGAAGTGTTTGATTTAGTTTTTGTGTAGCTCTTCGCAGTCTGGTTTGACAGTGTGGTCCTGTCTTGGGCTCTGCTTCATTGTTGTTATAATCTGAGTTCTGGGTGATCTATAGAGTGCTCAGCATTCTTCTCCTGACACATTTTTGGTGGTGTTACTCCACTTCAAAATTATTGTTATTATTATTACTACAGGTAGGTAGCCGTGTTGGTCTGCCGTAGTCGGAACAAAATAAAAAAATTCCTTCCAGTAGCACCTTAGAGACCAACTAAGTTTCTTATTGGTATGAGCTTTCGTGTGCATCTGAAAAAGTGTGCATGCACACGAAAGCTCATACCAATTATTATTATTATTGATTTATCAAATTTATATACTACCCTTCATCCAAGGATCACAGTGACATTTCTTTCTTCTTTGGCGACCGCTCATAGGCAAGTAAGATTGTCTTCCATAAACACGGTTTTAACAGTGGGTCTGTAAGTGACTGTGGTGGCCAATGCTGGATCTACACGTCCTTCCACAGTGACATTTACAGATATTCTGAGAAGGCTGAGTGGTGAGGTCAAAGGAAATGGCCCATCCTGATTCCCTCCCACAGCCAGAGGGAGGATGCAGGTTTACCGTCAGAAAGAATAAACTGTGTTTTGTAGGAGACTTGAAGAGTAAGACGTAGTTGATTTGAGGGCTTGTATTCAGTTGCATCCAGCCTCTGAACATGGATGTTCAGCTGGACACAATAGTCATTGATAGATCTGACCTCCGGGCATGCTGTGTATCTGTTTTAAATGAATTATTACAATTGAACAACACACAAAGAGAAGCACAATGGAAGACTCATGAGCAAGGATATGCAATTGAAAGTGTCTCAAATACAATAAGAGTACAGCTTTCTGTGGAGTAGTACTACCATGAGTAGTACTAGTAGTTAAGAAAACCGGTCCTAAGCTTTCGGCATGCAGCCACACCCTCATACTGCAACTATTTCCCTTATTAACTAAAGTTTCAGCTTATTTCTAGATGGCTCCCATCTCATAGTCATTTAAATTGCATCAGTATTCATGCCAGTGATCTGATCTAAGCAACTTACCCACATTTTCTCATGGTGGAGCCCTGCCAGAGCAGCTGTTGAGCAAGATATTTGATTGGATATTTAAAATGCATAGTTGGTTTAGCCTTCTTCTCTGCCCTCTCAAAGAGCAGCGACTTAGGTTGTGGGGTAGGGGAAGTATGTGTGTGGAAAGCAACTAAATTTTTCATTAGTTTCTCTCAATGCCATATGAAGGTGGAGTTGGTGAGGTTTAGACATTGATCTTGCACACACACAAAATAGGTGTGTGTTTAGCTTTAAATAGGAGGTTAATCCTATCAAAGTCAATTGGATTTTTATGTAGTTAAAGATAAGCACACATGTACTTGTAAAAAAAGTGGGACTGTGGTTTTATAGTTCTGAAATGCATACTGACAAGTCAATTTGTCTAGTGGTTCTGAAACTGATTTTTAACTGTGACCACAGGTAAGATGTGCTCATGCTAATTGCTGGCATGGCCATAGCACAGTCATCATGCAAGCCAAGAAAGAAAACTGGCATCTCCTGGTTCCATCAAATGTCACTGGTGACTGTGTTTGATTGTCCACTGGACAGATCATGGTTAAGGTGTTTGTTCTGATAGCCATAGGTTCAAGTTGCCGCCTTCCATCCTCATTTCCTAAGCAGGTACAGAAAACAACCTTTCTCAGCAATGCATCCTTACTGCTCACTGTTGTATAGCTTAAAAAAAGAATTCCCAGTATTTGACGTTAACCTACCTTTCTTCAACTGAACCTCTTCCCACCCCCTTATGTCTCCTAAGTGGTAAGAGAAATAATTGATCTCGGTCTCCTTTATAATGCATAGTTCACATGTTCTCATTGCCGGTCTTTCGGGGGCTGGGTTCACAGTACATTGAGGGATCCAATTGCCTCAACATTTGAGCTCATAAATTCAACAAAAGCTCTTCTATAAATCATTAGCTTGAGAACTTTCTATCTAGTGTACTCATTGACCTGCACTTTCAAAGGAGGAGGGGGGAAAGGGGGTGGTGTGGTGTGGGGAGGACAATGAGGAGAATTTTAAGTGCTGTTCAGAAGTGAATATGTTGCTCTGCAAAAGCAAAGGAAATATAATTCCATTGATATTTGAGGGCTGTGCAGAGTAGCTTGATATACTTCAATAAGAGCATTCTGCATCTTCATTTATCATCGTTTATAGGCAGTGCTATCAAAATAATGTATCTACCTTTATCAAGTTCAGTCGAGGTATTTGCCTTCATGCTTCCTCACTCATGGAAATTAAAATGTTGGCTCACTTTGATATTTTGAGTGTGCGAGAGCATTTTTCTTCATATAAGCTTAATTGACAAAAATGTGGGCATATTTAAAAGACGGAATCTGAAGTAACTGTTGTCAGGACTAATTGGTGGAAATTTTCAATACAAAGGCGACACTGTGGATATGTAAAATAGGAGAGGCAGAGTTGTGCCTATGATGCACTTTGTACTACTCAGCTCATTGGAGGAAATGCATAAATAAATGAAGTAAAGGAAGAAGAATTAGTTTTTAAAAGATGACAAGAAAAAGAGTGGAAAGGCAAGGCAAGAGAAGTTTGTGGTGGGGCTTGGTGAGTGTCAAGGACCCTTGCCGTGGGCAGGACCGCATTATGGCTCTTCCAGGAACTAGAGTGGAGATGTCCCCCTTGAGTTATTTCTTGACTTTAATTAAGGGGTCATTAACCTGTGACCCTCTAGAACTTCCATCATCCCTAACCAGCATGACCAGGAATTATGGGTGTTGTAGTCTAGTAACTTTTATATGCCTGTTGTCTTTGTCCATGGAGTTTTCTTGGCAGGGATACTGGAGTGGCTTGCCGGTTCCTGCTCCAGGTGGATCACGTTTGGTCAGAACTCTCCACTATGACCTGTCCATCTTGGGTGGCCCTGCACGGCATAGCTCATAGCTTCTCTGAGTTATTCAAGCCCCTTCACCACGGCAAGGCAGTGATCCATGAAGGGGCTTTTTGATGCTTTTGATTTATGGTGCTGGAGGAGACTCTTGAGAGTCCCATGGACTGCAAGAAGATCAAACCTATCCATTCTTAAGGAAATCAGCCCTGAGTGCTCACTGGAAGGACAGATCGTGAAGCTGAGGCTCCAATACTTTGGCCACCTCATGAGAAGAGAAGACTCCCTGGAAAAGACCCTGATGTTGGGAAAGATGGAGGGCACAAGGAGAAGGGGATGACAGAGGGTGAGATGGTTGGACGGTGTTCTCGAAGCTACCAACATGAGTCTGACCAAACTGCGGGAGGCAGTGGAAGACAGGAGTGCCTGGCGTTCTCTGGTCCATGGGGTCACGACTAAACAACAACAAGTCTAGTAACTGTCTGCAGACAAACGTCGGTTCCCTCGGCCAGTAAAGCGAGACGAGCACCGCAACCTGAGTTGTTCGCGACTGGACTTAACTGTCAGGGGTCCTTTCCTTTACCTTTTAGTCTAATAACATCTGGAGTTCCACAGGCTTCAGAGCCCTGCTTTAAGCCCCCACCCATCAATTTCCACCATTCCTGCATTATGCCTTGTCCACCCAAATTGCCTCTCAGTCGCTGGATCTCAGCTTGTCTTTCTGACTAGCCCATCGGTCAGATGCCTTGTGGAAATTGCCTCACTCAAAAGGCCTGGCCCTGTTATGATGTAGGTACTTATCTGCTCCAAGAGATTCTGATCCCTCAAGGGATCACGTGACTCCCCTACAGCGTGCAGTTGTGACAAATTCATTATCATCTCAAAGTCTCACCAGACATGCCAGGAAGTTAATTTTAGGGGAAGTCTAGACAGAGATTAGAAACTGTATGAAGTACAGTCTGCTTTGAAGTTATGCTCATTCCATTCAGAGACCATGTAAAAGCATAACCAAGAAAACGTCCACACACCTGGTGAGAGTAGTCTAGTATGGAGAGTTTGCTGGGCTTCAAGTTTATTTCAAGCAGGTGCATTTCCTAACAAAGAGATACAGTGGTACATCATTAGATGTCCACATTCTGTTTCTCCAAATATTTGAATGTGATATGGTCTTTTTCGTGACTTTTCTCACTCCCTCATGCTTTAGACTAATATGATTAGAATGGCACTGTATTTCTATTCAATCTTTTTTATATTTATTGTCCCCCAAATACAGAGTTTAGCAATTAAATCAGTACCAAGCATCTTAGCTGACCTGATATTTTTTTTTGGGGGGGGGCAGAATTTGATCTTGGGCTTCACTGTAGAGAGGCAAGGGAAAGTTGAGTGTAGGACTTTTAAGAAGGCGGATTTCAAAAAGCTTAAGGAGCTGCTGGATGAGATCCCACGATCAGAAGTACTCAGTGAGAAAGGAGTTCAAGATGGATGAGAATTTCTTAAAGGTGAAATATTGGAGGCACAAACGCAGACAATCCCAACAAGAAAGAAAAGTGGGAGGCTTGTAGAAAAACAACAACGGTGTGGCTGCATAAGGAGCTTACAGATGAGCTCAGATTTTTAAAGGGTGTGTAAAAGAAATGGAAGAAAGGGGAAATCATAAAGGAGGAGTATACAAGAGTAGCCAACAGTTGCAGGGAGAAGGTCAGGTGGGCTAAAGCTCAGAATGAGCTCAAGCTTGCAAGAAAGGTTAAAAAGAATAATAAAAAAAGGTTTCTTTAGCTATGTTCAAAGCAAGAGAAAGAACAAGCAAACAGTAGGTTCTCTGCAAGGAGAAGATGGAGAAATGCTATTGGGTGAAGGCGGAACTGCTCAATACCTACTTTGCCTCTTTCTTCACCCAAAAGGAAAGCAGTTCCCAACCTGGTGATAACAGAATGAACGATGCAAGGAGGGATAGGAAAAGAGGCAGTAAGGAAACACCTAGCTACTTTAAATGAATTCAGATTTCCAGGGCTTGATGAGCAGCACCCAAGGGCAGTAAAGGAGTTGTGGATGCTCAGAGCTTCTGTATATAATCTTTGTGAATCTTGGGAGGGAGGGGACCCTGATTTTTAAATGTTATTTTCTGGGAGGGGGAAGAGCTAGGGAGGAACATCCCCCCCTGCACTTTGCATTAATTACAAACCTCCCCTCCCTGCATGCTGTGATCCTGATAACAATGCTCAATCTCCATGCCTCTAATTTAATTAATGTAAGAGAGAGAAAAACAGGCACACATTACTCATTAAGCATGATGATTCAATGTCAGTGCAGGCATCTCCCATGTCCATACATTAAACATGCCACATAGTAGTGAGATCCTTGGCCAATCCGGCATGGAACACATACTGGAAGCTGGATCCTGGTAGAGCTAGGTGAGAACCCTGCCTGAAAGGTGAGAGCCACTGCCAGTCAGTGCAGACAGCACTGAGTTAGATGGACCAATGGTCTGATTCAGCATAAGTCGGCTTCCTGTGTTAATACATTGGATCCTTCAACTGGGGGACTGGAGCTAGAACCTTCAGCATGCAAAGCATATGTTCTGCCACTGATGTCTGGGTCTTCTCCTCATACAATATTTTGAGGTATCTTGTTTCTCCGTTTTAAATAAGCAGGGAGTATTTTCATTCATGTGTGGAAGGCAGGAGTGCCTGGTGTGCTCTGGTCCATGGGGTCACGAAGAGGCAGACATGACTAAACTGGTGACCCGGAAACTACAACTAATCCAGAATGCGGCAGCTAGACTGGTGACTGGGAGCGGCCGCCGAGACCATATAACACCGGTCTTGAAAGACCTACACTGGCTCCCAGTACATTTCCGAGCACAATTCAAAGTGTTGGTGCTGACCTTTAAAGCCCTAAATGGCCTCGGCCCAGGATACCTGAAGGAGCGTCTCCACCTCCATCGTTCTGCCTGGACACTGAGGTCCAGCGCCAAGGGCCTTCTGGCAGTTCCCTTACTACGAGAAGCCAAGTTACAGGGAACCAGGCAGAATGCCTTCTTGGTAGTGGCACCCACCCTGTGGAACGCCCTCCCATCAGATGTCAAAGAGAAAAATAACCACCAAACTTTTAGAAGACATCTGAAGGCAGCCCTGTTTAGGGAAGCCTTTAATGTTTAATAGATTATTGTATTTTAGTGTTTTGTCAGAGTGGCTGGAGAAACCCAGTCAGATGGGCGGGGTATAAATAATAAATTATTATTATTATAAACGACTAAACAACAACAAAAAATTTCATTCATGCAGATCTGCCACTACAGTGCCTGCAGACTGGTGAGGGGAAAGGCAGGGGATAATAGAGGGGCAGGTTTAAATGACAACAACAAAAGGTAAGGCTGCATACTGCCTCCCAGGAAATGCTGGTAAATGGGGTTTGAGAAGGAGGAGGGGTCAACTTGTTTGATAGAGGAGAAGAGGTACTTTAAAGGGACGTGCTCCCCACCCCACCCCCAGCTCTTGCAAATTCTTCCGCCGCATCTCCTGGAACCTTTAAAACTTTGTTCAGATGAAATTAAGTTGGATCTGCAATTCTGCTTGCCTGCACAAGAACTTGCTCTGTGCTGTGGTCAGAGTGATAAGTAGTGATGCTTCTCATTATCCTTTTCCCCCTCTCTCCTGCAGAAGTAACATTGATTAAGACTAGACATTACATTTAGGATATGCACACAGAAATTGCTTTTTTCATGTCCCTCTGGAAGCCTGCGGGCAAAAAAAGGAGCATTTTGTATTTCTCAACTTGATTACCTTTCTGCAGTCTGTGTCAGATAAACTGCCGTTGGAAACCTGCTATGTTGTAAAAATGAACAGGGACAATTTTTTTAAAAGTGATACAAATTAAAGCAAACAAACAGCATAGGCCATCTACGAATAAGAAAATGGCATCTGAACCAGGGATCTACACTGCGGCTGAGCATTGTTGATGGCTAACAGCTCATTTTTATTGTGGCTTATGACCACGATTTCCCCATTTCCATTTGTAGTTCTCCATTCTGCTTGCCTGTCCTTTTTCATTCTAGGTTTATGTCATCTTCTGCAGCGCCGCCTTTTCAATTTCACTGAATTTCAGCTTTCTTCTCATGATTACAATTGTTTTCCAGCTTCTTCAGCAGGAGCAGGACCATCTTTCTTGCACTGCCTGCAGCGATGTAGAATTGTGCTGAGAATTATCCAGTTCCAATTTTCAAGTGTGTGTGTACAAGTTCACATCTCAATCTTTGCCGAAGACACCTAATGCAGATTGGCCTACTGATTGTCTGCTACACTGAGGGCAGCATACATATTCTAGGGCTGCCATATGCCTGGATTTTCCTGGACATTACCGGGATTTCAAAGGCAGAATTCACACCCTGGGGGAATTTCTGAAAGGCAGTGCTTTGTCCTGGATCTTAGGCAAGATAAACAATTTTCGGTGTGTCCTGGTTTTTCACTTTTGAAACATGGCAACCCTAACATATTCTGTGTTTCCATCTCAGCAGTTGCAGCCTATGTGCAGGCTTCTGACTCAACCAGCTAACAAGGCCTAATTCAATGCCCACTATGTGCAATTTTACATATATGTGTGGTACCTGGGAATGTAACCCCTGTGTAAGTAGGGAGACGTCTGTACGAAGAAAGTAGAAATTTGTAAAAATGATACAATCAGAAAAAAATGTTCATTGGAATTTTTTAAAAGTCTTCAATAGACCTTAGAGATTCAGAAACGGCCATTTTTATTTATTTATTTATTTAGAATTTACACATACCTTCCCCTAGTATATGCTGGAGAACTGCATTGCAAAATTCAGAGACGTGCAAATTTCAAAGGATGGTAGTGTTCCATCTATTCCAGCTGTCCGTCCCCCCCCCCCGGAAGTATAAGTTAGATACGTCCATCTTTAAATGCAAACTGAAGCAATTTTCTTCTCTGTCCCCATTCCTTATTATTGTTTAGTCAATTAGTTGTGTCCGACTCTTCATGACCCCATGGACCAGAGCACGCCAGGCACTCCTGTCTTCCACTGCCTCCTGCAGCTTGGTCAAACTCATGTTCGTAGCTTCGAGAACACTGTCCAACCATCTCGTCCTCTGTCATTCCCTTCTCCTTATGCCCCCCATCTTTCCCAACATCAGGGTCTTTTCCAGGAAGTCTTCTCTTCTCATGAGATGGCCAAAGTATTGGAGCCTCAGCTTCAGGATCTGTCCTTCCAGTGAGCACTCAGGGCTGATTTCCTTAAGCATGGGTAGGTTTGATCTTCTTGCAGTCCACGGGACTCTCAAGAGTCTCCTCCAGCACCATAATTCAAAAGCATCAATTCTTCTGTGATCAGCCTTCTTTATGGTCCAGCTCTCACTTGTTAAACAGATGCACATACTTTGCTTAAATATCACAAACTACACATCATTCAGATTTCCTATTTATATTACTTCTGTGCAGGGAATTTCCTTGTGTTTGATATGCTCCCGAGTCAGGGGCATCTCTACCAATGGGATACTCAGGACTGCAGTGTCATTTATAAATTCTGTACATTGAAAACGACATTGGTTTCTCAAAGGAGGATACTGGCATATTAAGTTCAGAACCCCCCCCTTTTTTTTCTTTTCTTTTCGGCAGGTAGCTACTGAGTAAATAGCAGCCAACTACCTTTCTCCATTGCCAATCACTTTTCAAATAACATTTCATATTCTGTGTGGCGCTCTTAGTCCATCTGCCTGCTCCCACTGGCTTGTGGAAAACTGTCTTTCACCCACTGTGTTAAATCAGCTGGCTCCTGGGGTTACTTCTAAGGTGTTGATTCAGAGCAGCGTGAGCAGCCGGCCTGGACGGAGCTTTTACAAAAGCAGAAATATCTTATCCTGGTGCCCAGGTAAGGTCAACACAGAGGCCACCTTTGATGCTAAAGAATTAGCTCACTTTAGATTAAACAAAATGAAGCACTTGGCTCTTTACTGCTGGAGGCAACAAAGATAAGTAGTTGTGAACCAGAGGGTACTGGATGGCGCACAGGAATTCAGTGCCTAGCTTAAAACATACCCTCCAACATTTCTCCGATGAAAATAGGGATGTCCTATTCCATTCCCTCTGACATTTCTCCAGTGGAAATAGGGAAAAGTGGGACATTCCGGGATAAAATCAGAAACCAGAATGGCTTCTCCAAATCCAGGAATGTCCCTGGAAAATAGGGATACTTGGAGGGTCTGCTTAAAATTGCAGGCCTTGTTATTTTGAGTGCATCTGCTGTTGGTACAAAAGAAACTGAGAAGCAGTTACCATGCACATTCATGAACACACCCACCTCTACTTTTACATCCACAAAGGTACGGCTGTGCTACTGTTGTGCTTTGGCCTTCCTTAAAAGTAAAAAAAATAGTTCCGAAGAGTTATTACCATTGCTATTATTATGATTAATTTCAAGATTCCCATTTTCTTGCCAGAGCCAGGGATTTGCAGGGTAATTGCAGGAAGGAGGAGAACCACAACAAAAAGGCCGAACCCCTCCCTGAGGCGAGCAGTTTGAGCAACAAAAGACAAGCATCTCGCCCTTTGGTGTACAGCTCTTAGCCTTTGCAGCTGTCTTTCTCTCATCCCTCACTCACGTCCCCTTCTCTCCCTTCAGGGAGCAACTTTTGACCTTTTAAACTGCGCCACGATTGGCCTTTTCTTCTAGGCTTCCCTGGCCTCCTCCAGGGCTATTAGCCTTTAGAATGGTGCTACTCAGGGAGCGCAGAACGGAAAGGTGCCAGAGCAGGGAACAAACAGGAAGGCAGCCCTTCCAACTCTTTTCAGCTACCCAGCTCACTTGCACAAAATTAAAGGGGAGCAGGGAAAGAGAGGATTTTCTACACAAATAAAAGTCTGCGTAAAAAGGTGGTCTGTCGCAAAACCCTTAGCTTTGTGCTGTCCCAAGAAAGGAGGCTTTCAGTCTAACCAGTGGCGCCAACTTGGGCCCCCAATTGTGGGTGCCCAGCGGCACTCGCAACATGACATCATGATGCTACATTGCGTGCATACACACACACACACACACACACACACACACACACACACACTGCTTGGTCTCTGCCAGCCTCTGCCACCCACTGCCTTGCCTCTGCTGGCTTTTTGGCGCTGCGGCAGCAGCAACTGGGCCAGGGCCTCTGCCTCCACCTCAGGGCCTCTCTTGGGGCCTGCTGTGGCTGTAGACATGCTTAGGCACCCACAGCGGAAATTTTGTGGGTGCTGAGGCACCCAGGCCCCCCCCCAGAGGTGGCAGCTGTGATTCTAACCACTGGGTTTGAAAGTCATAGTTATATTATAGACTAAAACTTAAAACAACAGACAAGGACCTGGTCTGCACATCATGCTAAGCCAAACCATAGTTTGGTGTGAACACAGTAGCACACCGGCTCTGGGATCATGGCCACTTTGCTCCTCCCTACTTGTTCTGGCACATCGCTGAGCTAAGCCATCATTTGACATAAGAGTGTCTTTTGAACCCCGGTTCATGGTTTCCTTCTCCCAGACAAACCATGAGCCATAAACTCTGGGGCAAAGCCCTCCCATTGATGTCCGTCCTATGACACAGTGCCATCAACAGGGTCTTTCAAGAGGGCTTTTGAGGTAAAGAATGACAGCTGCTGAGTTCTACTGCTGCCATCTCCAAACATGGAAACTTAAGATCTGCCTTGTATTGAGTTAGGCTATTGGTCCATCTGGCTCAGTAACTTTGCAGGCAGTAACTTTGCACAAGAAAGTCTGCTTACAAGTAAGGATGGCTGGGTGATCAGCTGGTTGGGGAAGAGAGAGGGTGGGGCTTGGGAAGACAGTTGTGCCAGCTCTCCATCACAGACTGAAAGCTTCCTCTTCCCTTGCTTGCCTGTGTGTCATGACCTGCCCCAACACCCCCAGTTGTTGAAGAGGAGAGGCGTTTGGGTGTACGGACTTGTGAGGGAAAGCACCTTCTTGCATCCTACAGAGAGAAGATTTAGCGACACGTGCAAGTTTCTACCTGTGTTGTTAAGCTAGACAATTCTTTGCACAGGGCTCATTTTGTGTGCAAAGCACCGTTCCTCTTTGTTTCCCATCATCAAAGTTCACCCTTGTCAGCGCAAAATAAGGCCAGAGGGATGCCGTAGTTTTTTGTATTGTGAAATTGCTTTAAGATGCTTTGTTGGAAGCAATTCATAAATAAAATAACAGTAACAGTAGTAACAACAACAACAACAATATTATGTTGTTATGGTCACATAAGGCAGGGGAGTAATCAATGCAGGGTGGCTGATACACACACATACATTTTTGAATTGATTTCTCAAGTTCCTGCCTATAATTTACACGGTTTTGTTTTATTTATTTCATTTATTATGCTTGTATTATACTTTTAACTTGCGATTGCAAGCCTCCTTGAGGGGTTCCACCCGAGGTTCAAAAAGTGGAATAAGGATGATTTAAAAACAGAACAAAACAAGACAAATGACAGCTTAGGTGCTTCCCTGTGCTCATTCATTTAACACTGAGGATTGTCAGCGAAGCGCTCCTAAAATGTAGCCCTTTTCATTAGAAACGTGTCAGTACAGTATTCCATTTTATCTGCCTTTTATAATAATGTTAACCCTTTTGCTAAAAGCAGTGGGTGCTGCTCAGCACATGAGAGATGTTGGCATTGATGGATGTGTCTGTTTTCAGTGATGCAACAGTGACCTAAAAATTGCCATATGTCGGTTTCCAGTTAATGAAGTGTGCAGCCACAATACACACTTGATGCAGTATCAGAAGCATAATACTTTATTTGTTAATTGAACTGACTGAAGATGCAATAAAGCAGATTGGCTTGGTTTGAAAAAAATATATCAGGAAATTAAAGTAAGCATCTTACTGAGGCAGGCAACCTAGCAGCACTAGATCTCCATTTATATTCACCAGCCTCCCTGGCGGATCCCAATACTTGGCCAGAGATCATGCCTGCTTTTTCAACAAGAGTCTTATAGCACTGTAAAGACCAGCACATTTTATTATGGCATGTGTTTCAACAGACTAGAGTCCACGAGTTTAATATCTAAAGAAGAATTCTACGCTCTCACAATATTAATTCTAAAATCTGAAAGTGGACTCTGACCTTTCAGCCACAAGTTTGCTGTTGAAAAATTTATTTCTAGCGGAAAACAAAGTTGATCTCTGGATTAGAGAGGTTTCAGAGACATTTAATTTATCTCTGACCCAATGAATGAAACTCTGGCTCAGATTTTAATCTAAGATATAGAGTAATCTCATTCCTTTCCCTCTCTTGCCTAGTGCAAATTTTAGCTTTGTGGGGAGTGGGGTACCCACTGGAACTACAACATGTATGTAAAGTGTGTTTGCTGTCTACTTGCTGACCATCCCTTCCCCAGTCCACTACAGCTTTATGGCCCTTCATCTTTGGTCTTCTTCATCTTGGAAACGGACCTGTCCACATAGCTGTTCGGGTTTGGTTACATAATGACATCAGTGAGAATAAGCAAAGCAAACTGCTTCCTGAGCTATATTGCTATCACTCTGAGCCAATCAAGGATTCTTCAGTGAACACGATGACATCACAGTGCCACGCAGCCCATTCAAGTTAGGGTCATTTCAAAGTGAGGGCAATCCTTGACGCTTCCACATTACTGCTTATCATGTTGCTTGTCTGAAATTGCTGCCGTGAAGTTCCTCCACATACAGTGGTACCTCGGGTTACATACGCTTCAGGTTACATATGCTTCAGGTTACAGACTCCGCTAGCCCAGAAATAGTGCTTCAGCTTAAGAACTTTGCTTCAGGATGAGAACAGAAATTGTGCTTCGGTGGCACAGCGGCAGCAGGAGGCCCCATTAGCTAAAGTGGTGCTTCAGGTTAAGAACAGTTTTAGGTTAAGTACGGCCTCCGGAACGAATTAAGTACTTAACCCGAGGTACCACTGTACTGAACTTTACTGTATTTC
The DNA here is from genome assembly GCF_964106645.2 of Podarcis pityusensis. Lineage (NCBI taxonomy): Eukaryota > Metazoa > Chordata > Lepidosauria > Squamata > Lacertidae > Podarcis > Podarcis pityusensis. The sequence goes on from NC_138029.1 coordinate 104,416,804, forward strand.
CCAGTATTTTAAAACAATTCCTTCTTGTGCAGTCCTTTTTCCTGCTTGCCATTTCTTTCATGCAACAGTTTGTGATGTTCCCAGAGGCTTGGAAAGAGAAGGCTGGACAAAATACACCTTTTGCCTCACTTGGCTGTTAGGTCGCTCGCTCTTCTTTTTGTTCCTTCGTTTTATCTTGCAGTTTCTGGGAGATTCCCACTCCATGTCCTCATTTGTGTCCTGTCCACCTGAAAACAGAATAGTTTTAGCCAACCAGGAAGGAATTACGCTCGTATTTGTATCGTTGCTAGACTCTGCCTTTGTAACTTTTAGATTGCTGATGAAATCATGCAAATCACAATTAATTGCCCCTCAGCAAAAGCACAGAAATTTGCTAAAGGACCATCAGTCAAAAAATCTCAAAGCACATTAAACCATATGGTAATTCCAAGAGAGAGGGAGAGGGGGGAGGAAATACTATTATGGGATTCTGTAAAGGCTGGCAATGCTTTGAAATGAAAACTCTGTATGTTTTGCCTCTTTTATTTATGCAGCAGAAGACAGTTTGAAGTTCTGCTAGGGCTGGAACATGGTAGTGAATATTTCAGCTCTGTTTCTGCAATTGATTTTGTGAGTAATTTTCAAATATTAATAAACTTAGTTAATACACTTCATAAAATTTACAGCATATGTGCAGTATGCGGAGACTTGCTGACCTAATGGGGAAACAAATTCCGATCCCAACTTTTAAAGTAATGCAGTTCTTTTACTGCTCTCTGTTAGGTCTGGCAGCTTCTAGAGACTTTAATTCTTTCAGCGTTTTCTACCTCTGATAGTTCTCCAGTAACAGACATTAACATGATGGAAAATAGGACGGACTTTGTATAATTTATGGCACTGTAGTGAAGAAGAGTTTTTAGTTTGGAAAAAAATCTTTCATATGAAGGATAATGCTTCCTCTACCCACCTCAGCAGTTTGTCCTCATATTAGTGTCATGCCATTCTCTTTCAAACTATTAGCAAAACTCCAGCTTTAAGAGTTAAGAGTTCTTTCGTGACATCACATTTGCCCAGTGTCATCTTGGATCTCTCTGCTATGAAAAATCACCAGCATTTTGTGCAAATTTCTCCTAATACACACATTCTTTGTGCAATTTTGCTTAATGTACACTTTTTTGCTAAGCAATTTCCTCAGTTCATTTTTGTGTGTTATTTTCATGAATATATGCATTTTAATGCCTTTTACTCTGGTGTGTGCAATTTTGTATGCATTGCTTGACTGGTGAAGGGCACTGAAAAATTCAGAAAATTGCAGATTTCAAGGTACGGCTGTGTTCCAGTTCATGTACTGTTTTGAACAGTGCAAATTAGGTAAGTTTGCTTTTAAATGCAAACAGAATCAAATTTCTCCCCATCCCTAGTTAAGATAAATTAAACGTATTTTAGAAGGTAAATCCATTGACGTGAGTCCAGAGTTTCAGGGATATACTACATAAGTATAGGGTATTAAACAGCATGCTAGTACTAGTTGTACCTCTTAAAAAAGACCCAGCAGGGAATTCCCGTCTTCCTATGGCCACATTGTGGGTGGGAAGGGGTTAACCTTTCCCACCTTTGTCACACATACCTCAGAAATCCCCTACCCTGATGCCTTGTCCACACCCTGAAATCTTCCTCTGCTGGAGTAGAGAAACACATGTTCACTTTCAGCGCAGATAGGTAGATCAGGATTGACTGTGGGCAAAGAAATAAATAAATGCAACAATGATGGTTTATCTTTGTTTTGTAAATGGTGTCTCTTGGTGGTTTCCTGCCCTATGGTACTGGATGCTTAGCCTACAATAGAGAGAGGAGCTGTTATCTATCATGCAGGGATAGATAAGCAGCTAATCTTCCAGCAGCCAAAAACCAAAACCACCCTGAAAATTTGTTTGTATTGGAATTACTTGAAGCTCAATTACAGCAATAAGTTGTTTTTCTCCCCCTCAGGTTTCAGCTCTGAACCAAGAGGTGCATTTATTCCACAGTGCAATGTCCATAGGGTACCATTAGTTCAGGTTAAGAGAGAACAAGGAAGACTTATTTGAGAAGATAAAATTGGATGTGACCTTGCAATTCCAAACAGGAAAGCTCTAAAATATCCAGGTAATTGGAAGTTTGGATAAACAAAAGTGAGGATTCCGTATAGTGACAGAGATGAAGCATATAGGGTGAAAATGGGCAATGGATGAAAGTCTGCCGGTTGGAGTTTGAATAATGGAAATTCCATGGTAGATCCTTCCGTTCAAAGCATTGATTTAGGGTTGATAAGCAAATAACCATTAAAGCAGTGTACAGTCATACCTTGGGATAAATACGCTTTAGGTTGAGTGCTTTCGGGTGTTACCATAAAGCACCAATGCTGCAGCAAGCAAAGGCTCCAGCAGCTCAGCCAGCTGCTTGTGGCTGGAAAGCCAGACAGGATGTTTGTGACTGTTGCCATGGGAACAAAGGGGCAGTCCATTCTGTACTGAGCACCGGATGTTAGCTCAGTGTGTGTGTGTGTCATATGACCCGTACTGGATGTACTTGGGAGGAGTTTTCTTCTTGCTGTTGTTGAGTGCAGACATGATTCTCTGTACTGATGTAAGAGGCAGAAATAAATGATGTAAATAGTTTTCTGTCTGCTTCTTTCCCCTCCCTGGGGACAACAAAGGGGAGAGAGGAAGAACGGTGTGTTCCTCTCATACATCTGAGAAGAATCGCCGGACCTCGCCTGCTTATCAGCAGAGGTTGGGAGACGCGGGGAGGTCGACAGGAATATCTGCCGGTGCCTATCATGTGGCACATTCCTCTGACCCAGGCAGAATTCCAACAGTGGCAGCCTTCGGATGGTTGCGATTCATCGGACATCTGAATGAGAGGCTGGTGGATTGTCCTCCTCTGCTCCAAGGAGGAAGACAAGCGTCTGAAAGATGCCAGAGGCTCCACAGACGGCTGGTGGAAAGAAGAGGTGTTTTCCAAGCAACGGAGCTCAAGGTATGCTGCATTTCGGGCTAAAAGTGTGAACGCAGTCTGATTAATTCACTGGTTCACGGAGCTGCGTTTCAAAGAAAACAAGAGCTCCGGGAGGAAGAGGCCTGCAGCTTGAAGGCTGAAGCCTGCATTCCACAAATTTTTGTGGTAGATAAGAAGTCCCATTGAAATGCATTGTTGCTAGGTAACGGTCCTGGAAAGTTACTGGCAAAGGGGCTGGACTCTGAATGTCAGCCTGGGAAAGCGAAACAAAATCAGAGAATGTTTCGGCTACAAGGTTTACGAGCTCTTGGAAGGGACTTTTCAATAGCAGCCTGAGTTTAGCTGCCAGGTGCAAAGAGCGTAAACAATTTGCAGTTTGCCTGCGTGAGAAAGAAAAAAACGACTGTTGGATTTTACAGTTTGTTTGACATTGTGAGCTGGAGGCTTGGCTTCAAGATGGATGCCAAGAAAGGGGGAGGTTTGCCTTGCCCTCCTCCCTTATCCAATGACAATTATTCATCTTGGTCTGTAAAGATGAAGGCCCTGCTGCAGAATCAGAGGCTTTTTGATGTAATTGAAAACCCCATCCCTGCAGCACCAACCAGAGGTTGGGAGTCACAGAATGTAAGGGCCAGGACTGCTATAATTCTGTGTGTCTCAGATGATCAGTTGGTGCATGTTCAGCATTTAGAAAATGCGAAAGAGGTATGGGACACGCTGCGTACAACGCATCAGAGAGATGCTGGTTCTTCAGCGTTGCTGTATTTTGAGAAATTGACCAATCTGAGACTTGCGCCTGATGGAGATGTTCAAGCGCACCTGACAGAAATGAAGTTTCTGCGTCAACAGATGGTGGAACGCAATTTTCGTCTTCAGGAGGAAGTGTTTTGCTTCATGATGATGAACAGCCTTAGCCGCACCTACAAGGTTGTTGCCAGTCAGCTTGGTTCCCTACCGGCCGCGCAGCTGACCGCGGAGAGAGTTTGTGCTGTGGTCCTGAATGAACACGACAGACTTGCTGCACTGGAAGAAAAAGACAGGGGGAGGGAAGAACAGAGTTCTAATTCCCCCACTGCTGATGCTACTGGAGAGCATGGTGTAGCATTGAGTGCTGTCCGATGCTACAATTGTGGACAGAATGGGCATCTACAGCGAAACTGTAAGAAGCCGCGCCAGTCAAGAGGAGCAAAAAGCAGCTCTACGAAGCCTCAGGCGTCAGGCAAAAACCGTACCAAGTGCCAGGTGAAACCTGCAAAGGCTATGATGGCGAAAGGAACCACGCCAGATGTTGGGAACTCGTTCATAATTGACACGGGCGCAACGGTTCACATGTGCCCGCACAGAGGACTGTTTTCGACGTTGAAGAAGCAAAGCTTCACTGTGAAACAGGCCAACGGTCAGGAGTTGGAAGCGACTGGAATTGGGACTGTGTATCTTGAGAGTCTGAACTTGACTATAAGCAATGTTTACCTGGTTCCAGAACTGAAATTTAATCTGCTGAGCGTGTCGCAGATTGCAAAGAAAGGACTGAAACTGTCCTATGATGCTAAAAGCTGCAAGATCTACAAAGATGGAGAACTGTTTCTTACTGCCAAAGAGAAAGATGGACTGTATTTGTTGACTTTTGATCAAAGTGATTACATGAAATGTAATTCTTCTGATGTTTCTAACGAAATCTCTCTTGCAGGTATGACCAGTGTGAGCACCAGGAAGGTGACCAACACCAAGAAGGTCGACAGAGCATTTCAGCGGGTGTATGCTGATGTGATTGGTCCTCTAGAACCATCTAGAGGCGGTGCACGATTTTACCTTTTGTGTGTGGATTGTTTCACAAATTATTCTTGGGTTTATATGATGGAGAAACCACAAGAAACTTTAGAAAAGTTTCAGGAGTTTTGTGACAAGGTTAAAAGTATGCATGATGCTAACATTGATTGTCTTTTCACAGATGACAAACAAGTTTTTCTGTTACAGAAGTTTCAGAAGTTCCTGGATGGAAAAGGGATAGACCACAAAGTTGCAGTTTCGCAAGAAGCGTGGAACAGGGGGGTCTGTGTAAAAGTGAACAAAGAATTGCAAAAGGGAATGAATGCGCAATTGCTGAGTTCACATTTGCCACATGAATATTGGGCCGAATCGCTAGCGTCCTATCTTCATGTGTGGCTGAGAAAAGTCTCAACAGAGTTGGGATGTTCTCCTTTTGAGAAGCTGTTCAATAGAAAACCTTCTGTTGCCTATTTTAAGGTTTTCGGGTCTCATGTGAGAACAGAAGCTCCAGATGGTGTAAAGAATGCCAGAGGCATTTTTGTGGGTTATGAAAAGGGTCTCTACAGAGTAATTTTGTCTGAATCTGGTCAGGTGATTCTCACAAAGTTCCTAGAGAGTGCTCCAAAGCAAGAGCGGATAGTACAGACATTTCCCACAGGAAACGATTCTGATGATGATGATGATGATGAGTTTGATCTTATTGAGTTCAGTAGTACTGATGATGACAGCGATAGCTCAGACAGCTCAGTTGTCACAGTCATTGAGAGGAAATCTCACATAATGACTAGACCCTCAGAAGAGGAGGATGAACCATTGATTAAGCTTAGTACTGGTTCTTCAGAGAGTTCAGAGGCTGAACCAGAAAGCAGAGAAGAGCAGCAACTTTTACGTAGGTCTGAGAGAGCAACGAAGGGTGTACCACCCAAGAGGTATTCAAAGGAGTTTGCTAACCTTGCATATGTTGCTATTGTAAACGACCAAGGACAGATTGAAGCTGTGTCTGAGTCAGAGACAAAGGCACAACAGAGAGTTGTTAACCGAGGTAATGCGAAGTCACACAACCAGAGAGGTACATTGGTTAAACCAGTGGCGGGTAGTTCCAAGGGTGGAACTGAAACAACAGGGGAATGTTATAAATATAACAACTGTTTGTTTTCTTCTCTGGATGACGCTTTGCTCGCAGCACACATTGATACTTTAGGGGGAGTATGTTACCATAAAGCACCAATGCTGCAGCAAGCAAAGGCTCCAGCAGCTCAGCCAGCTGCTTGTGGCTGGAAAGCCAGACAGGATGTTTGTGACTGTTGCCATGGGAACAAAGGGGCAGTCCATTCTGTACTGAGCACCGGATGTTAGCTCAGTGTGTGTGTGTGTCATATGACCCGTACTGGATGTACTTGGGAGGAGTTTTCTTCTTGCTGTTGTTGAGTGCAGACATGATTCTCTGTACTGATGTAAGAGGCAGAAATAAATGATGTAAATAGTTTTCTGTCTGCTTCTTTCCCCTCCCTGGGGACAACAAAGGGGAGAGAGGAAGAACGGTGTGTTCCTCTCATACATCTGAGAAGAATCGCCGGACCTCGCCTGCTTATCAGCAGAGGTTGGGAGACGCGGGGAGGTCGACAGGAATATCTGCCGGTGCCTATCATGTGGCACATTCCTCTGACCCAGGCAGAATTCCAACATCGGGTTGTGCTTTGCGGCGACCCGGAAGTAACGGAGCGCGTTACTTCCAGGTTTCGCCGCTTGCGCATGTGCAGACGGTCAAAATGACGTCACGCGCATGTGCAGAAGTGGCGAAACGCGACCCGCTCACGCGCAGACGCGCTGTCGCGTCTTACGTTCTGTTCGGGATGCGAACGGGGCTCCGGAATGGATCCTGTTCGCATCCCGAGGTACCACTGTAGTTGGTTTACTTACAGTTTGGTAGCCATGTGTTTTTTTTTAAATTACATTGGAGTTTAGAGACTAGAGGTGTGGTGGTGGTGATGACGACAATGGCAACAACAACAACAACAACAACAACAACAACAAATATATTTCTATCCTGGCTTTCTTGATACATATCCTCCCTAGTCAATGTACAAATTCCAATGCATTTTTTTAAGCACACAATAGAAAAATAAATAAAACAAGTAGCAACAGTGATGGAGGAGGCATCCAGATAGGGATGGTTTAAACCAGGGGTGGGGAAATATTGTTGGAGATCAGCCCAACCAGCATGGCTAATGCTCAGGCTTGATGAAAGTTGTAGTCCAACAAGTGGAGGCACACCATCCAGGCTGCATCTGGCTTCCCTGGGGTCAGTGCTGCCCCTTCCTCCTCAGCCACGGCTCCCTTTCTAGTGCTTGTGCTGCTCAACTCACCGCCTCCTTTGCCTCATTGTGGCTTCCTCTTTGACTCTGTGTATTGCGGGTTGTTTTTTGGCAACCTTTTGAATTTGTTTTTTTTTTTTTAAGAAGAACTTTTATCATAAGAAACAAGTAATACTCCCAAAATAACATATCCAGCATACACACATCTAAATGGAAGATCCATGTATCGCAATGGTTGATAACATCAAATCCTGAGTGCGGAAGAGTAGTTGTAGTTTTAAATTGCCCCCCCCCCCTTTTCTCTGACATTTAGGCCATCTTCAGGACTATCCTTAAAAAGTAGCTTCTCGCTACTTCTGACACCAAATTGTCAGAGAAATATCGGGGCCTGGAATGGCCAACAGAACCTAAACAAGAATTGTCAGCCAGACAGGACATCTTTTTCAAAAGCATTGCAGTGTAGTGAGACCCAAGACCCCAAGTGAGGGAGTGACCCACACCAAGTCTTTCAAACAGCAGTATTTAGACACTTTTCAAGCAAAGATGAAGCAAAAGGGTAGTTATATCCATATATGGCAATGCCTCCCTTTACCAGCTGTTACTGGTTTAATCACGAAGCATAGCCTTTTCCTTACCTTTCCCTCCTGCTTTTCTCAAGGTTCTCTTACAAACACAACTTTCACATTCCAACCTTCACTTGCTCAGCCCTCCTTTCATGCACTTCAGCTTTTATCCTGTAATTTCTCTAACTGTATCTCCCAGCTGTTACGAATCTGAATGAACTGCTTATGAGTCCCATATCTATGTACATACCTGACTGGGACTTGCTTCTCACCATCTCCCCAATTAACAAAAGGGGTGGGAGAATCACTCCAAGAGGTTGAAAACCAAATCTCTTGCCTTTGGGTCTCTTGGTCTTTTGAGTGCCTTAAGGTTACACGTTTGTTTCTCCATTATTGCCATGTCTCAAAGTTTGGTGTACCAGTTCTGGATAGTCATTCCAGAAGAATCCCCACCCCCACCCCCAGTGCTGTGTGATAATCAAATGTGGTACCACAAGCAAAAACAACAACCCTATTCCAGTCCTTAGAAGGTGCTTCTGCATTATCAAAAGAAAAACAAGGTGGCAGAAAAGGGGGCCTAGTTTTTGTATGTATGCTTGCTCTCTTAACCCACTTCCACTGCAAATATGGCTGAGAAGGCTACAGTGAGGACTTTTGGGTGTTGCAGTTTCTAACCGATGGAGGGAGAAAGGTTTCCAAGCAAAGGAAGGAGGCTAAATGCTTTGTGACTGTGGGATGGGGATCCTCTGGTCTCTTTACTTTGCAGTGGTAGCGGCAGCAGACCACTCAGAGCCTGTCTTTTGGTCTCCAAAAATCAAGAGGCAAAAGGGGCTTTTGGGTGTGAATGGATGGATGGTGTGTGTGGGAGGATGCATGTGTGAAACAGAGAACAAATAGATGAATAGGGTGCAAGCTTGTATGTATGAGTGGGTGACTGGTGTGTGTGTGTGTTTGGAAAACGAACGGATGGATGGCTGATGAATGATTGGGGTGCCTGAGTGTATGCAAATTTGTGTGCGAGTGTGTGTGGATGGAGTATGAGTGAGTGGGAGAATGTGGAATGATAACAATATTGGGAAAGAAAGAGTGGAGTGTAGCTCTGGTCCTGCCCATCACAGATCTACTCCTCCAGACAGATTACGGCCAAAGGAATCATCATAAGATTCTCCACAATAATTGTGATTGACTCCCCATGCTCTCTTCCCTCTCCCACTGCCATTTATTAAAAAAATATTATTATTTAATGAGCAAGGGCTAATGGTGCGATTAGCATTATGTCTGGTTTGACTCTACATGGTGGAGAAATTTATGGGAATGTGTGGTACCTCCCCCAAAAAATTCACTGGTCCTATTGAAACTCTTGGAGTGCTTCTCCCCCCTCAAAATTTCCCAGACATTTTGGTATAAGCAAAATCCAGGAGCAAACCAAGCTGTGTGTACATGAGTCCTCCCTCTCTTGCCTCCAAGTAATGTTGCTGAATATTGAATTCCCCCTGCCCCCGTATCTCAAAAGTCCTTAGATGTGTTTTACTTGAGGAGTTTAGCTTCAGGCTCAGGAGTAAATAAGGTAGTGGATACTAAGAGACATCAAACAACGCTGAAAAACTGTGCATTAAAAAGCAATAGCCTGCCGCGAAAGAGACCCAAGTTCAAATGCAAACTTGTTTCAACAAGAAGGGAGAGGTCTGAGTAGATTGCAGAGGTGAGACCTACTCCTTCCCTCATCCCCTCCCACTTCCCTACCGCTTTCCCTGAAGGTCTGAGAATTGAGTCCTTCAGGGAACATTCTTGCCATCTAATTTATGCAATAGCCTCAGTATCAAGTACACTGAGCAGGGTTTCTTCCCTCCCTCCCTCCCTCCCCTCAAGTGTACTGAATTTGATCTCTCAGCTGGAAGAGAAAAGGCAGAGATGAAGGCAAACTAAGGGCATAAGAGGAGCCTGCTGGATTGGAGTCCAGCATCTTGTTGTCACAGGGGCCGCCCTGTGGAAAACTCACAAGCAGGACCCGAGCATGAGAGCACTCTCTTCTCCTGTGCAGTCAGAAACATGACTGCCTCTGACAGTGGAGGCAGAGCATAGCCATTATGGCCAGTAGCCATTTGTGGCATTCGTACGGAGACCCTGGTTGTCTCATGGACTATTGACCTGTACACCACTAATTCGCTGCCACCAACCAGGTCCTCTCCGGTAAATCACTTAGTCTCAGTCAGGTTCTTAAGTTAACAATGAAGATTGTTGTTGTTGTTTAGTCGTGTCCGACTCTTCATGACCCCATGGACCAGAGCACGCCAGGCACTTCTGTCTTCCACTGCCTCCCGCAGTTTGGTCAAACTCATGCTGGTAGCTTCATGAACACTATCCAACCATCTCGTCCTCTGCCGTCCCCTTCTCCTTGTGCCCTCCATCTTTCCCAGCATCAGGGTCTTTTCCAGGGAGTCTTCTCATGAGGTGGCCAAAGTATTGGAGCCTCAGCTTCAGGATCTGTCCTTCCAGTGAGCACTCAGGGCTGATTTCCTTAAGAATGGAGAGGTTTGATCTTCTTGCAGTCCATGGGACTCTCAAGAGTCTCCTCCAGCACCATAATTCAAAAGCATCAATTCTTTGGCGATCAGCCTTCTTTATGGTCCAGCTTTCACTTCCATACATTACTACTGGGAAAACCACAGCTTTTACTATACGGACCTTTGTTGGCAAGGTGATGTCTCTACTTTTTAAGATGAAGATTGTAGTTTATTGCAAACACAAATAAACTTTGAATGCATTCAAAACGCTGTTACCCTTTGCCCTCTTAGTCTTATTTTATTCTGTCTCTAGCTCTTCTACCTCCCCTCACACAAGAACCAACTGCACTGTCTCTCTATTTCCATCTGTCTGCCAACTGCTTTCCCAACTGCCATTTCCCAACCAACCAACCAACTAACTAACTAAACCTCGGGTTAAGCCCTTTTATAAACAAGTAGGCTCCGCCTCTGGCTTTTCTATTGGTCTACCTATTAACTCTTTCTCTCCCCCTGTACATACATTTTCCAATGAACGGGCAAACGCCACACCATTGATACAGCCTTATCCTCCATGAATTTCTTCAATCCAATTTCAAAGCCATCCAGCTAGATATGGGGAGGTGGGGAGCTCTGGTCTTCAACTTAACCGTCTGTTCTGCATTGAGAACAGAACTGTGTCTTTGCTACTTCTCAGGTTTGAAAATAAACCAGATAACGGGGAGAGGAATGTACTTTGACTATGTTTCACAGTGCTTCCTCCTCCAGGAGGTTTCTTCTGAGACGACCCCCCACTTGTTAACAGTGCCATCATCCCATTGCAGATTACTGTTCTGTTCCATTAGAAGTAGCTACCTCTTGCATTCTTTTCCATGCCTTTAGAAAATCTTATTTGCAAAACTGATGAACAGTTTGGCAAGCCTTATGAAACTAAGAGGAGCATTGGGAGACAACTGCATATTCTAGACCTTGATCTAGAGTCCTGAGGATGGACCAGAGGATGAGGCTTTGACTAAGGATGTGCCAGGCTTACACAATGCCAATTTATATATATATATATATATATATATATATATATATATATATATATATGAGAGAGCCCCTCTTCCAAAAGTCAAAATATTTAAGGAATGAGTGGGGAACTTTTGTTCCTCCAGAAGTTGCTGAACTGCGACTCCCATGATCCTTAGCCATTGGTCATGCTTGCTGAGGCTGACAGGAGTGTTGCAGTTCAGCAACATCTGGAGGGCCACAAGTTCCCCACACCTGATTTAAGTGAACATCTGTTGCTCCCTTTAAAGCAGACACCTTTGGTTTTCTTTTGGTTTAAACGACCGATGTTCCTTTTTTTAGCACTTACGATTGTACTGTGCTCCAGGTTTTTCATCAGTATTGTGGTAGCTCATGTTCTCTGGAGAGTCCTCTGTCAGAGTGCATTCTGTCTGAAGACGCGTAGAGGTATTTTTGTTCCCTTTTCACGCTGCAAACTTGCACAGCAATGTTTGACGTGAAGGAACTTCTGGGGCTGTGACTCTGAGGAATCTATGGCGGGCAATAACTCCTGAAAATATTGTCATGTGATTTTGTGCAGCCAGTCAGTTGCTGTATAACAACAACAACAACAACAACAACAACAACAACAACAACAACTTATTATTTATACCCTGCCCATCTTGCTGGGCTTCCCCAGCCACTCCAGCAAAATATTGAAATATAATAATTCACCAAATATTAAAAGCTTCCCTAAACAGGGCTGCCTTCAGATGTTTTTGGTGTCCACAATATAGGAAATATTGTGATGGTATGAGCTGCTGTTGAACCACTACTTTCATTCACTGCCAGATCTCACAGGATAATCCCAAACAGACGTAGGCAAACAGATTTGAGAGCCCCAGAATCGCTATACATGAGGCTCAACTTTCTCAACAGAAGAAGAAGAAGAAGAAGAAGAAGAAGAAGAAGAAACAAATGAAAACTTTTTCCATCTGTAAACTTGTCAGGAATCTTAGGGCACAAAGGAAATGAAGAAAATATCTTCCCTCAGTAACAACAACAGCAACAACAAAAACAAATACATATTTTAGAGGGGCGTATGTGTGTGTATGTGTGGTTATATAGTTCTGAAGTTGTGAATAAACCACATGGGAATTGTGAAAAATGCTCCGTAGATTTCTGCTTTGTTTTTCTGGGCGATGTTTAACAGAGACCTTGTGAAAGGAGACAAACATGTAAATGAAGTCAACTTTTCAGACCTCTGGGATCCTTCACAGCATGAGATACTCTTAACAGATAATTAGCTGGGGCCGTTAATCAAGTTTAACAGGTGTTGAGTAATGAACCGAGACAGGGCATCTGCTGTGACCGGCCTCTCTTTCTTCCTCTAATCTGGTTAGGGAAACCGAAAGCCAATTGGAGCTCAAACTGCTTTGAAATCTGAGCCAACATTGTATTTTCCTGATGCATCCATCACTCTTGTGATCATTGAAGGATGGTGACATTCACAACAGGAGTACATAAGGAACCTGCCCAAAGTGCTAATGAATACATATTCTGCAAGTCTTGAGCCTCATATACATAACCGTTTTTTGACAGTAAGCATAGTACCACGGCATACCGCTGGTGGTTTTTAAGTTCCTGACAAAGGGTATTTATGGGATTATGTGGCACAGTGTGGGTGTAAATGTCTCTGATGCTGGGAACATTGTATCTGACCTCAAAGGTAGCCATATGCCGGAGGTGGAAAACGGGGCCAGCTCCAAGTTCGAAGGAGCCCTCCTACTAAGTAGTAGCTGTGCTCTAAGCTTTCCTGTGCAACTTTATTTCAATCCCTCCCAGTTTCCCAGAGTGATGCTATATTGGGAGCATTGTAGGAAATTAAGGTGGTGGCCACATCCAACCACCTATTGCTTTTCAAGGCACAGCGACAGATTTTTTTAAGGACCCTTCTGCGGCATTGGGACCCCATCTGCTACTGCCCAAGCAAGGCAGGTGCTGACGCCAGCACTGATGGAGAACATTCTTATAACACTTTCTGAGAGCATACATATTTATTTATACCCTGCCTTTCCCCCCAGACAGAAATCGAGGCAGCTTACAGATAAAAATAAGAAGCACTAAAACGTACTGTAGAAAAAACAACAACCACACCACCATTAAAAACAATCAAACATGGATAGAATTAAAACTCCACACAGATATAAAATCTATTAAAACCATACCAATATTTGCAATAAAGACAGCACAGCACCAGGTTTTAGCTTGGACCTAAAACCACATGGGGTTTTATAGGTCATAACCGGCACTTTGATTTGTGCCCAGAAACAGACTAGTAGCCAGCGGAGCTGTTGTAAAAAGGGAGTCGTATGCTCCCTATATGCAGACCCCCTCAATAATATGGCTGCAGCTCTTTGAGCTGGTTGATGTTTCTGAGCACTTTTCCAAAGCAGCCCCCATGTAGAGTCCATTAAAATCATCCAAATGGGATCTAACTAAGGTGTGTGCCACAGTGACAGGAAGAATTCAGGCTTTGGAAAGTTGGTTGACAGAAATGTGATTTTGATTTTTCATATTTGCAGTCTCTCTCCCCCCCCCCCCTTTGCTTCTTATTTGGGGTTTTTAGTGGTAGATACTGCTGTGCCAAAAAATGCAAAGAAATTGTGACATACTCAGGTATCCTTTTCTTAGTCCTCTCTGTGCCCTGGTACCCAATGGCAGTCACTGAGTAGACCTGGGCATCTAAATGCCCCATAGTGGTATTAAAACCACAATTGAATAGCCAAATTGATAGCTGCCACCATCTACTGAATAGAGAGCAGTAGGACTCGACTACAGGTTGGCTAGGAGGCCCAAGGCAAGGAAGTGGGATGAGATAATACAGGTTGTACAGAATACTCCTGGATTGTGGGTAGGCAAACTAAGGCCCGGGGGCCGGATCCGGCCCAATCACCTTCTAAATCTGGCCCACAGACAGTCCGGGAATCAGCATGATTTTACATGATTAGAATGTATCCTTTTATTTAAAACGCATCTCTGGGTTATTTGTAGGGCCTGCCTGGTGTTTTTACATGAGTAGAATGTGTGCTTTTATTTAAAATGCATCTCTGGGTTATTTGTGGGGCATAGAAATTCGTTCATTTTTTCCCTTCAGAAAATAGTCTGGCCCCCCCGCAAGGTCTGAGGGAGAGTGGACTGGCCCCCTGCTGAAAACGTTTGCTGACCCCTGCCTTGGATCAAACAGCACAAGCTGTACTTCAAACAAAACATTTTGTGTACTGTTAATAAAATGCACAGAATTGTAGGAAAATAAACAGTAAAATGTTGCTTCTAGTTCCCACTTACAGTGGTACCTTGGGTTACATATGCTTCACGTTACATATGCTTCAGGTTGCAGACTCCGCTAACACAGAAATAGTGCTTCAGGTTAAGAAATTTGCTTCAGGATGAGAACAGAAATCGTGCTCCGGCGGCACGGCGGCAGCAGGAGGCCTCATTAGCTAAAGTGGTGCTTCAGGTTAAGAACAGTTTCAGGTTAAGAACGGACTTCCGGAACAAATTAAGTACTTAACCCGAGGTAAAGGTACCCCTGCCCGTACGGGCCAGTCTTGACAGACTCTAGGGTTGTGTGCCCATCTCACTCAAGAGGCCAGGGGCCAGCGCTGTCCGGAGACACTTCTGGGTCACGTGGCCAGCGTGACATCGCTGCTCTGGCGAGCAAGCACCAGCGCAGCACACGGAAACGCCGTTTACCTTCCCGCTAGGATGTTGGGCAGTGGTGAAACAAGGGTCACAAAGGTCAACCTTGGTTGCTCATTTAGGAAGGGAGAGGAAGGAATTCAGGAAGACCACTAAAGTCTTGGGGTACAACAAAAAGTCAGCTTAAACATTTTATGCATTTTCTACACTTTATCCCTAACCTTCTCAACACTCTGTGACCATGACCTGTCTAGGTGTACTTACAAACTAGACTAGACCATTATAGCAGAAGAATAAGGGCAGATATACATGTACATATGGGGATCTGTTCATTGGAAAGAAGGTATACACTTACAGTTTTATCAACACACCTCCATAAATTTCAGTAAAGGCTGATACCCTCCAGATAAGTGAGGCTGGTTTTTTTTTAAAAGCAGAAGAAAAGAGGAAAAAATTAAATGCTGAGCATTATCTACCTAAAGTTACTTACAATTAAGCCATATGAAAAATCCATAGGACTGAAGAGTTTTAAGGATTGAAATTATTCCTTGAACTTAGGTATGCCATCTCTAGCTGTTGTTTTCTGATTTGTCTGTATTAAGACCTCAGAGCTAAAATCCAGCGCAAGTAAGCAGTAACTTGTGATTCTGACTGAGCTAAGCCAATGTCTAAGTGCAAACCGCCTCCAGAATTCTCTGGCCAAGTAATCAAGGACTGTTGATTCAAGACTAGCTTTGAATTGGCAGCCTGTGAAACCCAAATTGTCTGTATTCCATAACAATGTAAATGAGCCTTCAGAATTTCCTTGGGTATGTGACACCTGGCTTGAGAGCAGTACATGTGAAAAGGATCTAGGAGTCTTGGTTGACCACAAACTTGACATGAGCCAACAGTGTGACACGGCAGCTAAAAAAGCCAATGCAATTCTGGGCTGTATCAATAGGAGTATAGCATCTAGATCAAGGGAAGTAATAGTGCCACTGTATTCTGCTCTGGTCAGACCTCACCTGGAGTACTGTGTCCAGTTCTGGGCACCACAGTTCAAGAAGGACACTGACAAACTGGAACGTGTCCAGAGTGTTACCATAAAGCACCAATGCTGCAGCAAGCAAAGGTTCTAGCAGCTCAGCCAGCTGCTTGTGGCTGGAAAGCCAGACAGGATGTTTGTGACTGTTGCCATGGGAACAAAGGGGCAGTCCATTCTGTACTGAGCACCGGATGTTAGCTCAGTGTGTGTGTGTGTCATATGACCAGTACTGGATGTACTTGGGAGGAGTTTATTCTTGCTGTTGTTGAGTGCAGACATGATTCTCTGTACTGATGTAAGAGGCAGAAATAAATGATGTAAATAGTTTTCTGTCTGCTTCTTTCCCCTCCCTGGGGACACCAAAGGGGAGAGAGGAAGAACGGTGTGTTCCTCTCATACATCTGAGAAGAATCGCCGGACCTCGCCTGCTTATCAGCAGAGGTTGGGAGACGCAGGGAGGTCGACAGGAATATCTGCCGGTGCCTGCTTGTGGCACATTCCTCTGACCCAGGCAGAATTCCAACAGTGGTAGCAGAGGATGGTTGCGATTCATCGGACATCTGCATGAGAGGCTGGTGGATTGTCCTCCTCTGCTCCAAGGAGGAAGGCAAGCGTCTGAAAGCAGCCAGAGGCTCAACAGACAGCTGATGGAAAGAAGAGGTGTTTTCCAGAGCAACAAAGTTCAAGGTATGCTGCATTTCGGGCTAAAAGTGTGAACGCAGGAAGATTAATTCCCTGGTTCACGGAGCTGCGTTTCAAAGAAAACAAGAGCTCCGGAGAAGAAGCCTGCATTCCACAAATTTTTGTGGTAGATAAGATGTCTTATTGAAATGCATTGTTGCTAGGTAACGGAAGTGGAAAGTTACTGGCAAAGGGGCTGGACTCTGAGTGTAAGCCTGGGAAAGCGAAACAAAACCAGAGAATGTTTTGGCTACAAAGTTTACGTGCTCTTGGAAGGGACTTTTCAATAGCAGCCTGAGTTTAGCTGCCAGGTGCAAAGAGCGTAAACAATTTGCAGTTTGCTGCGTGAGAAAGAAAAAAACAACTGTTGGATTTTACAGTTTGTTTGACAGGAGGTGAGAGAGGCTTGGCTTCAAGATGGATGCCAAGAAAGGAGGTTTGCCTTGCCCACCTTCCTTAACCAATGACAATTATTCATCTTGGTCTGTAAAGATGAAGGCCCTGCTGCAGAATCAGAGGCTTTTTGATGTAATTGAAAACCCCATCCCTGCAGCACCAACCAGAGGTTGGGAGTCACAGAATGTAAGGGCCAGGACTGGTATAATTCTGTGTGTCTCAGATGATCAGTTGGTGCATGTTCAGCATTTAGAAAATGCGAAAGAGGTATGGGACACGCTGCGTACAACGCATCAGAGAGATGCTGGTTCTTCAGCGTTGCTGTATTTTGAGAAATTGACCAATCTGAGACTTGCGCCTGATGGAGATGTTCAAGCGCACCTGACAGAAATGAAGTTTCTGCGTCAACAGATGGTGGAACGCAATTTCCGTCTTCAGGAGGAAGTGTTTTGCTTCATGATGATAAACAGCCTTAGCCACACCTACAAGGTTGTTGCCAGTCAGCTTGGTTCCCTACCGGCCGCGCAGCTGACCGCGGAGAGAGTTTGTGCTGTGGTCCTGAATGAACACGACAGACTTGCTGCACTGGAAGAAAAAGACAGGGGGAGGGATGAACAGAGTTCTAATTCCCCCACTGCTGATGCTACTGGAGAGCATGGTGTAGCATTGAGTGCTGTCCGATGCTACAATTGTGGACAGACTGGGCATCTACAGCGAAACTGTAAGAAGCCGCGCCAGTCAAGAGGAGCAAAGAGCAGCTCTACGAAGCCTGAGGCGTCAGGCAAAAGCCGTACCAAGTGCCAGGTGAAACCTGCAAAGGCTATGATGGCGAAAGGAACCACGCCAGATGTTGGGAACTCGTTCATAATTGACACGGGCGCCACGGTTCACATGTGCCCGCACAGAGGACTGTTTTCGACGTTGAAGAAGCAAAGCTTCACTGTGAAACAGGCCAACGGTCAGGAGTTGGAAGCGACTGGATTTGGGACTGTGTATCTTGAGAGTCTGAACCTGACTATAAGCGATGTTTACCTGATTCCAGAACTGAGATTTAATCTGCTGAGCGTGTCGCAGATTGCAAAGAAAGGGCTGAAACTGTCCTATGATGCTAAAAGCTGCAAGATCTACAAAGATGGAGAACTGTTTCTTACTGCCAAAGAGAAAGATGGACTGTATTTGTTGACTTTTGATCAAAGTGATTACATGAAATGTAATTCTTCTGTTTCTAACGAAATCTCTCTTGCAGGTGTGACCAGTGTGAGCACCAGGAAGGTGACGAAGAAGGTCAACAGAGCATTTCAGCGGGTGTATGCTGATGTGATTGGTCCTCTAGAACCATCTAGAGGCGGTGCACGATTTTACCTTTTGTGTGTGGATTGTTTCACTAATTATTCTTGGGTTTATATGATGGAGAAACCACAAGAAACTTTAGAAAAGTTTCAGGAGTTTTGTGACAAGGTTAAAAGTATGCATGATGCTAACATTGATTGTCTTTTCACAGATGAGAAGCAAATTTTTCTGTTACAGAAGTTTCAGAAGTTCCTAGATGGAAAAGGGATAGACCACAAAGTGGCAGTTTCGCAAGAAGCGTGGAACAGAGGGGTCTGTGTAAAAGTGAACAAAGAATTGCAAAAGGGAATGAATGCGCAATTGCTGAGTTCACATTTGCCACATGAATATTGGGCCGAATCGCTAGCGTCCTATCTTCATGTGTGGTTGAGAAAGGTCTCAACAGAGTTGGGATGTTCTCCTTTTGAGAAGCTGTTCAATAGAAAACCTTCTGTTGCCTATTTTAAGGTTTTCGGGTCTCATGTGAGAACAGAAGCTCCAGGTGGAGTAAAGAATGCCAGAGGCATTTTTGTGGGTTATGAAAAGGGTCTCTACAGAGTAATTTTGTCTGAATCTGGTCAGGTGATTCTCACAAAGTTCCTAGAGAGTGCTCCAAAGCAAGAGCGGGTAGTACAGACATTTCCCACAGGAAACGATTCAGATGATGATGATGATTTTTCTGATGTCACAGATTACAGTGGTACTGATGATGATGACAGTGAGAGCTCAGAGAGTTCAGTTGTAACAGTCATTGAGAGGAAATCTCACATAATGGATAGACCTTCACAGGTGAAGGAAGAACCACTGATTGCTACTGGTTCTCAACAGAGTCCAGAGGTTGAACCAGTGAGCACAGAGGATCAGAACCTCTTACGTAGGTCTGAGAGAGCAACGAAGGGTGTACCACCCAAGAGGTATTCAAAGGAGTTTGCTAACCTTGCATATGTTGCTATTGTAAACGACCAAGGACAGGTTGAAGCAGTGTCTAAGTCAGAGACAAAGACACAACAGAGGGTAGCTAGCCAAGGTAATGCAGAAGCACTCATTCCTTGGAAGCCAGACAACCAGAGAGGTACATTGGTTAAACCAGTGGCGGGTAGTTCCAAGGGTGGAACTGAAACAACAGGGGAATGTTATAAATATAACAACTGTTTGTTTTCTTCTCTGGATGACGCTTTGCTCGCAGCACACATTGATACTTTAGGGGGAGTATGTTACCATAAAGCACCAATGCTGCAGCAAGCAAAGGTTCTAGCAGCTCAGCCAGCTGCTTGTGGCTGGAAAGCCAGACAGGATGTTTGTGACTGTTGCCATGGGAACAAAGGGGCAGTCCATTCTGTACTGAGCACCGGATGTTAGCTCAGTGTGTGTGTGTGTCATATGACCAGTACTGGATGTACTTGGGAGGAGTTTATTCTTGCTGTTGTTGAGTGCAGACATGATTCTCTGTACTGATGTAAGAGGCAGAAATAAATGATGTAAATAGTTTTCTGTCTGCTTCTTTCCCCTCCCTGGGGACACCAAAGGGGAGAGAGGAAGAACGGTGTGTTCCTCTCATACATCTGAGAAGAATCGCCGGACCTCGCCTGCTTATCAGCAGAGGTTGGGAGACGCAGGGAGGTCGACAGGAATATCTGCCGGTGCCTGCTTGTGGCACATTCCTCTGACCCAGGCAGAATTCCAACACAGAGGAGGGCAACCAAAATGGTCAAAAGGCCTGGAAACGATGCCTTATGAGGAACGGCTAAGGGAGCTGGGCATGTTTAGCCTGGAGAAGAGGAGGTTAAGGGGTGATATGATAGCCATCTTCAAATATATGTCACATAGAGGAGGGAGAAAGGTTGTTTTCTGCTGCTCCAGAGAAGCGGACACAGAGCAATGGATCCAAACTACAAGAAAGAAGATTCCACCTAAACATTAGGAAGAACTTCCTGACAGTAAGAGCTGTTTGACAGTGGAATTTGCTGCCAAGGAGTGTGGTGGAGTCTCCTTCTTTGGAGGTCTTTAAGCAGAGGCTTGACAACCATATGTCAGGAGTGCTCTGATAGTATTTCCTGCTTGGCAGGGGGTTGGACTCGATGGCCCATGTGGTCTCTTCCAACTCTATGATTCTATGTTTCTGCTGGATGTTTGCATGTTTCACATTTTATTAGCACAGAGATAAATAGTCTCTGGGCAGTCTGGGGAAATACCATCCCACCTTGGGCCTGTCCATGAAAAACAAGTCTAGAGTCCGAGACTAGGGGTGATGTTTGCTGCTTCCAGATCTCTTCTCATTGCAAGGTATGAGATTTTTTGGATGAGCTGAGAGTTTGTTTGGACCCTGGGTGAAACCTGGAAGCTGAGACTGAAGGTATGTCAGAAGGAAAATTAATTGGTGTTATATAGACACACACACACACACACACACACACACACACACACACACAACAAACACGTGTGTGTATCTTTGTATTCATATAACATTTTTATATGTAACTGTATTTTTGTAACATTTTGTTTATGTTGTCTGTTGTTCTTTCAGTTTTTTGTGCACCACTTAGATGCATTTTTAAAAGTGGTATAGAAATTAAATAATCAAATCAAATCAATAATCAAAGACAATTATATATATGAAAATGTTACTTATACTCCCAAGTAAGCAATCAGCCTTAGGTAGCTTATTTTGTTGCCTTTCCCAGTGTAACATTTGAGGCATAACAGCTGAGTATGCATTTACTCCTGTGTTAATTTCAGAAAGGTTAGCTGTTTCACGAGTCTATCTGTGTGTTTTTATTAAGGACATATTATTTTTCCCAGAGGGAGCCGTTCCCATCAATTTATGCACATTAAAAAACCTAGTAAACCTCCTTAGGAAATCTTTTACTATGCATACCAAGTACCTATAATTCAAAGATTAATATCTGGGTGTTTTGTTGATATCCCTCCCCCCCATTCTGAAGTACAGAAAGTGATTAGAGCTTATTATAAACACACCCACTGCAGTATTTCATATTTTTTTTAATCATGGCTTGCAAAGCTGTGACCCACTTGAAGACCTTTTGGGAAACTGCATGTAATCTCATGATGGGGACGAAAATTAACCTGTGACTGCTGTAAATAACAATTTCCGGGGGCTTGCTCGCCATATTTTTTATCTCCCTCTTCCCTGCCTTTGTCTCTTCCCCCTCCTGTGCTACTTTGTTTAACCCCAGAGAGAGTTACAATTATGTACAAATTACCTGCCATCTTGCACCATCTGGATAACTGTTCATTTATTCTTATTATCCCGATCAGTTCAAACTCCACCTGCAACTGGCAAGAAGCCCAAGAGCAGCCATTTGCCTCCTCCCCTCCTGTCCCAGTGAACGAAGGCTTGCGCATGAGCACAGGAACCTCGGCTCTTTCATTTCCCTCAGTCTTATATGAGCCAAGAGCATTTCATGACAGACACCTTTAGCCGTCGCTATATAGAGGCAGGGTAGGGATAGCCTTGTAACTGGAGCAGATTGAGAACCTCTGATTGATGGCCGCCAACTGATAAGAGGCAGTAATTTCATTGTGTAGCCGTCACATTTCTACACCAACGGAAGAGTCCGGATGCTGGTTAGCCCCACAGAGAGCACTTGACTGGAAAGCTATATAACAACAACAGCAACAATTTATTATGTATACCCCGCCCATCTGGCTGGGTTTCCTTAGCCACTCTGGGTGGCTTCCAACAAAATATTAAAATACAATAGTCCGTCAAACATTAAAAGCTTCCCTAAACAGGGCTGCCTTCAGATGTCTTCTAAAAGTCTGGTAGTTGTTCTTCTCTTTGACATCTGGTGGGAGGGCGTTCCACAGGGCAGGTGCCACTACTGAGAAGGCCCTCTGCCTGGTTCCCTGTAATTTGGCTTCTCGCAGTGAGGGAACCGCCAGAAGGCCTTTGGCGCTGGACCTCAGTGTTGGTAAATCCCTATAACAGGACAGGACCACCATGTTGTGAATGGCCATACTTCAAGGCAAAGTATAAACAAATTAATAATAATAATAATAATAATAATAATAATAATAATAATGTCTTAAACCCATGCACTGTATTTGACTGTGTGGTGGAGGTGCATTTTCAACACTGCCTTAAGGTGCTGTACTTGGGTTTGATGGACCAGTGTCTGTTTTGATCTGATGTGCCTTTGGGTACCGTATCCCCCATTGGGAATTTGCTGGCAATGACCTCTGATGTAAGGATGTTTTGTGGTCCCTATTGGTTGATGATGTCTTACTAGCATGCATCTTGCGTATGCTTCATTTGTATGGGTGCTGTGCTTTCGTTATTCTAGTGGTTACAACATTTAGAGGGCAAAGTATATTTGGAGCAAATCATTAGCAACTGATAAACTTTTTTTAAAAAGTGATCTCTAGAGATTTACACAGGGAGCAACAGGCGGATTCTTACTGTAAAGAGGATCTGCAGAAAATACAGATTTGTTCCCTGGTGCAAATGTAGAATGTGCCTGTGTTTTACCTAAGACAAAAACGTGATCGTTTTTGGTGTTTGCAAAGAGGCATTCTTGTAAATATTGGACCCAGTTTCAGGGGTGTGTAATGTCGAATTGGGAGTGCATTTTGCCTACATTTTTACCCACTCGACTACGTTGGGGACTGTATTGCTTGTTTTTATAACTCTACCCTCGGACCTTGTGGAAGAAGTGGGTTGAGAAATCCAATGAATAAACAAATAAAAATGGGAGGGGGCAAATCGGTTTGCAGCATGGCTCCTTTCTCTACACCAGTTCAGAGGAAGAGCAGTGCGACTTGCCCTCGTGTTGTCCATTCTAAATTCACTACATGGCATTATAGCATCGTAATGTCCAATATTTGCTCCATCATTGGCTGTGCTCATGCAGGTAAAGAATTTGCGGCAGGGTGGGGTGTTGCTGACACAACAGCAGCCCAGGCAAACAACTGCCATGAACGGTGGGAACCTCCCCCCTCCCCATGTATAGGGATGTATAGAGGAGAACTTGGGGGTGGAAACCTTCCACCATTTTCTCTTAAAATTTTTCTGGGTGAGAATATTCAGCACAACCCTGATTCAGAACTTTAGCAGCCAGAGCCATGCCCCTTAAATGACAGGTCTATTTTATTAGAAGAAATAAATTGTTTTATCTGGCACTTGCAAAAGGGGAGGGGAGGGGGAGAAGAGTGCATTTGGAAGCATTTATGTACTTGATTTTTGAACTTATGTAGTGGATGTTGCACAAGTCCATTGATCAGTGTAGATCTAAGCTGAGTTTGAAGTAGTTAAGAAAGCAGTATAATTACCAAACAAATCACCCCCGGTTTGCCTCCAGCGCTCCCATTGCTTCTGAAAATATAGACAAATGAAAAGAGCTAATAGGTGGAATTGATTTATTTGAAGTGCTGTCTGTCTTTTTCACTTTCTTTCTGATAGCAAAGAGGTTCTGGCAGACCTGGCTCCAGATGTCTGAGACAAGGTATAAAAGGTTTCAAACCATGCCCTGTTTGATTGCATTTGTCTGGGGTGGGGAGGGGGGGGACCACTGAAATGGAATAAGATTAATCTTGCTACAATGATGGTTAGCTCCTGAGAGCATTCTCAGAGACAGGAGAGGATATTTCAGACACAAGATGAACAGGTCTTTCCATTTTCATTCCACTCTGGATATCAAAATGGTGCGTTGCGATTGGTTGGCTCCAGTATGTGGTTAATTGGCTTTCTGTTGGCAACTGATTTTAATTTAAAATATTGGGAGGGTGGGCAGGCAAAATAGACAGGAGAACCTTGACTTTAAAGGGCTTTCCATACCAAATAAATTAAATAGAAGCAGGAAAGGCTCATCTACCCAGAAATGCTCTGAGCAGAAAATTGTATTTGCAAAGCACTCTCCTACATCTCTAGTTACAAGCAAACATGTGACGACAAGGATTTGTATTTTTCCATTTTGCTATGATTCTTCATTCTTAAATTGGTTACAGGCTCAGGCCATAGTCCATGACCTTTTTTTGAGAGAGAGAAAGAGAGTTTGCATTCTTTGACGTCAGTTTTTCTTGTCAATTTTTGTCTGTTACGCAGTTTGCTTAATGCTACACTCCTTAAACGGCACACTCCTTCATTTTATGCTTTAATCCTATAACAAATAATTTGCCGATCCTAGTTACAAGAAATAGAAGATCGTAATTACAAGCAAGAGGAGACGGAAACATAATTACTGTACCAAAATGAGGCACATGGGTAAACATTATTATTGTGGGGTGTTTTCTTTTTTAAAAATAATTTTTGTCCTAACAATAAACATAGTTAACAGAAAACTGAAGTACAACTAAGTCATCATTACAGCTAGGATAATTGCACATTGTGTGATAAGTACCTTATATTTTCATTTTTGCTAAAACAATGCCCCTTAAAGCAGCTTAATATGGTGGTGCTTGTAGCTTGCAACTCAACAGCAAATTTGCAGTGATAATCTAAAGTTCATGCTTATGGCTCTGCTGTACACCACCTCTGCTGAAACAACTGAGCAACCATTTATGCACTTGCCATTTCCCAGTAGTTCCCATGAAGAATAACTACCCTTCCCCATTGCTTTCAAGACCACAAGCAGAGCATTTGGTTGCAGTAGTGTGAGCTGAAATCATCTTCAGGATTAAACTACAAGTGCCTCGCACCTAAACCTCAGTACATAATACTAAATAAAACTAAGATGACAAGGCATCACCAGCAATGTCATTAGCATGGCCTTTGCCAACCTAGGAATGTCCAGACATTTTGGACTGTGATTCCCATCAGCCCTAGCAAAGGCTGCAGTAGCAAAGGCTGCAGTAGAGGTGGGCAGACAAAATGGATAGGAGTTGTGCAGAAGAAAATGATTTCAGTAGATCTATTTTGTCATCCGTACCATGACAAGTTCTATCTACTAAAGCTAGATTACACACACACACACACACACACACACACACACACACACACCATTTGCAGTGGAGGGCAGAAATAAGCCAACACTGGAAAAGATGAGAGAATTTTGATTAAATTTTCAGGGTGAGGCATTGAGCGCACAAGCCTTAGTCATTCATGTTACAAGATGGGGGCTTGGCCATTTGTTATTTTAAACTGATTTGAAAACGATCCTAAAACAGCAGGTTGCAAAGAGGGTGGAGGTTTATCTCTCCATTCCCCCACCAAGGTCAGAATAGAGATCACCACTGATAGAATGCCACCACCTCTGATTATGCTGCCCAAGGCAGCCATTTTGTGCTGGCACCCACAGCAATTTTACGAAGATATGAGTAGCAGCAACTCATGTATTACCCCTGAGAGAAAGAAAATAAAGCACTGGAGATCACTTTTCCTGTCCTTGGGTTCTTCTCGATTCCTCCCTACAGCCACACCTAGACTCAAAATGCCAGCATCTTCCTTAGGAAAGCTTCCAGGGCAACAGGCTGAGGCACAGCAGGTGGAATCAGCCGCCGCCACCTTGATGGCAAGGCAACTTACATAGCATTCTTTCCTGGATGGACATTACAGCCACCCTTCATCTGAGGATAGCACAGCGGGTTATAGTATAATAACAAAGTGAGGTAGTTAATTCTACCATGCAGTTGGGAAATTAAGGCCAGGAAGGCCCACAGTTGAGTAGAATCTGTACTCTCATATCTAGCTGGTGGACCACAGTGGGTGACAAGATCCTTCTCATTCCTTGTTGCTCTGCTTGTCGGTATTTACTTACCTGTAAGGAAGGAATATAAGGACGCGGGTGGCGCTGTGGGTTAAACCACAGAGCCTAGGACTTGCCGTTCAGAAGGTCAGCGGTTCGAATCCCCGTGACAGGGTGAGTCCTGTTGTTCGGTCCCAGCTCCTGCCAACCTAGCAGATCGAAAGCACGTCAAAGTGCAAGTAGATAAATAGGTACCGCTCCGGCAGGAAGGTAAACGGCGTTTCCGTGCACTGCTCTGGTTCGCCAGAAGCTGCTTAGTCATGCTGGCCACATGACCCGGAAGCTGTCTGCGGACAAACACCGGCTCCCTCGGCCCATAGAGCGAGATGAGCGCCGCAACCCCAGAGTCGGTCACGACTGGACCTAATGGTCAGGGGTACCTTTACCTTTAAGGAAGGAACGCACAGTAAGCCCTGTCTTTCTGTCTGCACATATTTTGTCTGTGCTGAGGGAAAGATAGAGGAATTAGGATTAGCCAGCCCTCTTGGGGTGGGACGGGGTGCGGCAGATACACACAGCATGCGGGTCGTCAAGGAGTGATATGATTAATGCTGAAACGGCAGCAGGAGTTTTTGCAAAGGCAGCCGCCGACTTAAACTAGACTGTGACTCAGGCTGTTGCTCTGGCAGATGCCAAGAAGCAAAGCCAAAAATGGCTAATGAGATATGTTTGCGTGAGGAAAACTTTAGAACAAATGCCCGTTCCCGCTGTGAATAATGGCACTGTCAGAGGAGAGATGTGATATGTGAAAAAAGCCTTCAAAAACACTGTCGGTGGGGAGGGCGGCAGTGTTTGTGTGCGGAGGGGGACACACACACCACAATGTGAAATTTGTTATATGATCACTTCAATGGTGTGAACATTGACAGAGTGGTAGACTGGAAGCATAAACTGTTTCTCTTCATACTATCGGGAAAGGAAGAAGAAACAGTGGGGGGAGATATGTACCAGATTTCATCTGCTTTTTTAAAAAAAGGAAAAAAACAACAACCCCTGAAGTGGTGATGTCACAGAAAAACTGGAAATAGCCCACAAAGAAAATTTAATATAAAATATTTACATGGATTAATAGGAAGACTCCATATGTTGGTTTATATAGCCTGAAAATGATAAGGAGGTGGAGAAAACGAACTGAGTAAGGCAAATTTCAATCTTTTTCTGTGTAAGGGAATGTTTCTTTTCTGAATCTTGGGCTAAAACCTTCTCTGGGCTCTGTTCATCTCTCAGCTTGTTTTGTGTAACCTTTGCTAGCCTTATCTTTTGCCATATTTCCCTCCTTTGCTTGACAGAGAGTGACTCTGATTAACCCATCTGTCTTTTCTGTTGTTATGACATTGCCATCCTCCTCATATGTCTTGACACTGCCTTGCAGTCCCAAGTTTTCAGGCCTGACTCAAGTTTTCAGGCCTTACTCATGGAGCGCCACACTCTCTTCCCAGGCCAGCTCTACCATTATGTGGTGTGAGGTGGCGGCTTGGCTTCAGGTTCCGGAGCCACAAGGAATGTATAACAGAGTACTGGAAAGACTCCTGTCTTAAAACCACAGAGAGCCACTGTCAGTATCAACAACATTTATCTATGAGGATCACTGGTCTGCCTTGGAATGTGTGCAGAGGAGGGCAGCCATGATCAAGGGTCTGGAAATCAAGCCTTATGAGGAACGCTTGAGGGAATGGGCATGTTTGGCCTGGTAAAGAGGAGACTGAAAGAGGAGATACGATTGTTGTTGTTGTTTAGTCGTTTAGTCGTGTCTGACTCTTCGTGACCCCATGGACCAGAGCATGCCAGTTACTCCTGTCTTCCACTGCCTCCCGCAGTTTGGGCAAACTCATGTTGGTAGCTTCGAGAACACTGTCCAACCATCTCGTCCTCTGTTGTCCCCTTCTCCTTGTGCCCTCAAACTTGCCCAACTTCAGGTCTTTTCCAGGGAGGCTTCTCTTCTCATGAGGAGCCTAAGCTTCAGGATGTGTCCTTCCAGTGAGCATTCAGGGCTGATAGTCATCTTCAAATATCTGAAGGGCTTTCACATGGAAGATGGAGCAAGCTTGTTTTCTCCTGATCCACGGGGTAGGACCCAAACCAATGGCTTCAGCCTTCAGGTAGAAAGGAGATGCTGACCAAACATCAGGAAGAAGTTTCTGACAGTGAGAGCTGTTTGGCAGTGGAACAGACTCCCTCGAAAGGTGGCGGACTCTCCTTCCTTGGAGGATTTTAAGCAGAGGTTGGCTGGCCATCTGTCTTGGATGCTTTAACTGAGATTCCTGCATTGCAGGGAGTTGGGCTAGATGACCCTTGGTTCTGTGAATTCAAAGGCAGCTTCCTGCGATGCCACAGATGCCTGTAAACAAAACCACAGCTGGTGCAAAATGCGACTGCGAGGCTGTTGAACAGAGTAGCAAGCTGAGTCGTGTGTCCTCGGTCCTCACTGCGTGTGATCTGTAATATCTGGTTCATGCATGCATGCAGCAAGCCAGCAGATGATGCAGTCCTCAGTTGCTGGATGCATGTTTGCAACGTTACCTGAAGACACCTCTATAATGATCTCTAAAGCTAAACGCGACGGTTCCAGAGAGTTTTGAAAATAAAACCAAAACAAACCAGGTTGGAGGAACAGCATATACAGGAGGAAATGCCCTTGTGAAATGGGTTATTCCTTCGATTAAATGTTCATCCAAGACACACACTGTCTTGTCCACTCCCTTCTTGCTTACAGAAAAGGATCAGTGACAGCCTCGGCTCCAGGTGTCTGTCAGGGAAGCAGTAAAAAGTTTTCTTTACAGCCTGAGCTTGATCTGATTATACTTGATAGACAAAAAAATAGAAAATAGGCACTTGCTAATTTAAAAGCCTGGCTTTCAAGGAGGCATTTATGATAAGGTGGCAGCATATTGAATTGAATTGAATTTATTAATACGGTCACAGACCAGCGCCAACACACACAACATCACAGATCATAAAAAATATATATAAAAAATACAAAGGGCAATATAAGTATAACAAGCATTTAAATATAAAAAATTAAAATTAATTATTATTATTTAAAAAATTAAAATTAATTATTATTAATTAAAAAATTAAAATTAATTATTAGCATGCCCCCTGCTATCAACACTTGGGGGTTTGGTCACCATGGGATACCACTTGCTTCCTGTGACTAATTGCAGCCACACAGAATTTGGCTACATTTAATGTAGTCTTGGGATTCTTGTCCTCTAGCAGCGGTTCCAAACCATGGTGTTCCGACTCCTTCCCGGACTTCCGCAAAACAGGAGCAATAAAAGTCGAACGTATGTCCTCATAAAAACGACAACGCAACAGTACATGTGCAGCAGACTCAACCTCCAACGAGCCACAGGGGCAGACCCGCGCTGCGTATGGTTTACCCTCAAATCTGCCCTGAAGTAAGGCAGAAGGGAGAACGTTGAATCTGGCGAGGGTAAAAGACCGTCTGTATTTAGGTACCTGGAGACCTGACAGATAGTTAGCTGGAGAAAAACCTCTCCCATAGTCCCTTATTGCAGGATGTTTGATGGCAGCATATTGGAAAAGAAGAGTGTCACAAGAAAAAAAAATACAGGTTTTTTAATAGCATGATTACAGTGTTTATCTTAATCCTTCACTTTAATTTTTCTCGGTGTATCTGTAGTTAATAGTTTAATCACTAGTGGGTGCTAGGCCCAACATTACCTGCAGGGTTTAATAGTCCAGTGCTAGGTATTGTAGTCTTCCTAATTTGTATTTTAACATCCCCACTAAATATTTGCAGCAGTAGATTAAAAAGTTTCAACACCACTACTCTTTTTCTTTTATTAATTTAGTATTATTTATTAATTTACAGTATTTATACTTCATCTCTTCCTTGAATATTTTCAACCCCAAAATGGGGAACAAAGTAATAAAAATAAACAGGTCCAATAAACAACAGATTAGCAATTCTGCCTTAAGATAAACAAGCAAAACTACATATAGGTTTGCCATATTTCAAAAAGTAAAAACCAGGACACCTCAAAAGTTACTGAGCTTTTTTCGATTGACTTGCCTAAGATGCGCTGCCTTTCCGGACATCAATTCTCAGTAATGTCCTAAGCTACAATGACGACAATTAAAATTTCAAATTTAACCAAATGCAATGGGGGGGGGGGGACACACACACAAGATGTTCAGACCAATTAAACTATCAGCTGCAGTTCCCGCTCTATTTCCCATTCACAACCCCTGTGCCTCTTGCAATGAGAGAGGTCCCCACTCTGTGCCAACAGACTCTCACTCTGTGACTTTCAAGCAATTTAACACCTTTCAACCCCCCAATCGCTAGCCTAATCCAGGCTGTCAGCCTGAATGGTATGAAT
This sequence comes from Podarcis pityusensis, assembly GCF_964106645.2. NCBI lineage: Eukaryota > Metazoa > Chordata > Lepidosauria > Squamata > Lacertidae > Podarcis > Podarcis pityusensis. Next base: position 104,447,100 of record NC_138029.1, read on the forward strand.
TGCTGCCCACAGTCATCCACAGCAATCATCCACAATCATCCTCCTGCCCTACTCCATAGAAGTAACAAAGCAAAACACATACATACAGGAAAAAGCCACATCTAGGTGTTTCTCTCCCCTTTCCTGTCCTGAGGAAACTTACAGGCTACAAGGTTAGTAAAGCTGCTAGCAAGGGTCATGCAGGAGGATTTGCCAGCCCTTCTCACCTCTCTCCCCCCCTTCCCAGCCAGTGCAAACAGCATTCAGGGTCCTCCAGGATAGGGTGCTCCAGAGCATTCCAGTATGATCCATAAATGTGTGTTATTACAATAAGGTATATTGGGGTTCTACATATCCAGAAATTGTACTTGAATTGAATTGAGAGAAGTCTATTTTTTCTAGTCTTGCTCATCTTCAAACAAACAAACAAACAAACAAATCCCGGTGTCTGAATCCTGACTGACACAGACTCTGGAGAACCCACGGAGAACCCCATTCAAATGCAAGGGGGACGTAGAGGAACTCACAGTAGCCGACAGTAGTCTCAGAGATGCTTTGTCTTGGATCTCCAGTGACCTCATCCTGAGCTCTGTCTTGATCCTGGCCCATCACTGCCTGGGCAAAGTTAATGGCAGACCAAGCAAGAAGGCCAAAGTCACAGTAGCACTTGTTTGGCTTCCAGGCAGCTGTATCTGCAGGGTTCTCTATGAGGGGAAGGCTCTGCAAGTGCGGATTTCTCCCGATTGAAGTGCAGAGCATTTGAGGACCGGGACATTCACAGAGAAACCAAAATGCTTGTTTACAAAGCTATTGTACTACCAACCTTACTATATGCTTGTGAAACATGGACCACTCACAAACGCTATCTCCAACTCCTCGAAAGATTCCATCAACGGTGTCTCCGATTGCACTCCACAGTCACTAACGGACTCATTGTTAAAACCGTGTTTATGGGAGACAATCTTACTCATGAGGAGAAGATCCAGCTGTAAGCCTTCTTGGTCAATGACACAGCAAAAGCCCAGAGAGAGGCAATGATTATATAAATCCCTCAGATGCCTCTTGACCTTTGCTGGGCTAACATATCCCATCAGAGTTCATCTATCCCCCCAGCGCCACCTACGTCCCTCACTCTAGTTCCAGCATCTACAGTACACAAGGTGCTGATCATAGACACCTAGTCCCCAGTAGCATCAACTTTTCCCTTCTGTGAGTGGTAAAACTCATTACTAATTCCGAATGAGTTGGCTAAGTATCAATAAAACAACTGTTAAATAGGATGAGTCTATCGAGCGAGGCATGTTCCCGGATATCCTTCAGACATTAGCTATAGTATTCCAGTATGATTGTCTTATATCACAGCATCACCACCAGCACATATTGAAGGTATCCTGTGCTTGAGAATACATCTTCATCATTCATGAATAGCCCCCTGAGTTGACATCCAGTAGTGAGGTTCTTTTGCAGATGCAAGCAGCACCTGGAATAAAACTGAGCTGTAGTAAAATTGTGTGTGGGTGTAAGTTTAGGCTCCTTTCTCGTGGAATTCCTTCCCAACTGAGGTGTGGATCTATTACATCAAGGTCAACAAAAACTGGAGCTGACCGCTCAGTTAGGGTGTGTTGCTCTTTGTCTTATTCTCACATGCCATATGTATTGGGAGATGGCAGTGAAATTTTCCATACAAAATAAATGGCTTCTCTTGAGCTGTTTAATCCAAAACAAAACAAAATGAAAAGGTGGGGAAACCAAAGAGAGAATAAGCTCAGAAAGGCACAATCCCCACTGCTCTTCAGTATGTTCCAACTCTCAAAAATATTTTCCTCTGCCACTGTGACGACAACAACAATAATACAAAAATGATTGGATATGTTACATGATGAAAAGGTAAAGGTTAAAAAAGGTAAAGGACCCCTGAATGGTTAAGTCCAGTCAAAGGTGACTATGGGGTTGTGACGCTCATCTCGCTTTCAGGCCAAGGGAGCAGGCGTTTGGCCACAAACAGCTTTTCTTTTCTTTTCTTTTTTAAAAATAATTTTTATTAAGTTTCATATTACCAAATTAAACACATCAAATCAATTAGTCCAAATTATAACAATACATATCATGTAGTCCAATTATTTTCCAAATTATAATTTTTTTGTGGGGGGTACCCATGCTTTTCGATCGGCAGGAGTCCTCAACTGTTTTCTACTACTTTCATGTTAAGAATGATATTTCCAGACCCCTCTTCTCAATGCTTGTCATTCCTCATTTTCCTTCCTTTTCACCTCCGAATTACTCCGCAAGTGGGTTGAGAAAAAACAGTCTTGTTTGTATTTCTGTGTGGACTTTATACTGCTCTCTCGTAGATCCCAATAGTCCACTCGAGCAAGCCATCGCCATCTTGTCTTCCGATGAAATACAGTCCAAAAGCTCGCTCTTTAGCTTTCCCGACCTGTTGCATCATAAATTAGTCTTTTTCCAGGAGGGCTGCCCCTTCCAGATCGCAATCTCGTCGAAAATAATAAATCTTCGGCTTGCCCTTCCCCAAGACCAAACCTTCCTGCAACACAGGTCTCGTATCGAATCTCCATTTTAACTGCGTCACAAAAGAGAGCCCTTCTTCTTTCCAAGCCCTTTACAGAGTAAAACTTTTATCTTATTATTCCCACACAGTTTGTTTTCAGTCCCATTTGCCAATTAGTTGCTGTGACGGATCTTCTAAGAGGGAGGGTTATTAATTAATCACACAGAGGGAAAAAAGATAAAAAGTCATTCCCCCCGCCCTTTCAGTTCCGTTGCACATACCAGCTTGTCTGTAGTACTTGATGTAATCATCCGTCTCAGTCTTCTTCATTTCGGTGGTACGATTGTTAGCAGATCAAGACCTCCTGCCTCTCTTGAAGCATGTGCGTTATCTTTCACCAATTTTTTTTCTTTTAAGTAATGCAACTAGTTTCGCTCCTGGAAGTAGCTTCGGAGGAGTTCCGAGGCCTGCCGAGGGTTATGCACCCAGTGCCTCACCCCCTCCTTCTTCCGAACTCGGGGGTGATTTATGGCAACAGCGGGTGAAAACTGCATCTCTCCCCCCTGGAAAGATGTTAGGGAGACTGATTTACTCCCCATAATCAGCCTCTAATTACCTCGTGCCGGCTGGATAGATGTTAATATCCGCCATCTTTCAAGGCGCCCCTAGCGGTCCCCCACAAACAGCTTTCCAGGTCATGTGGCCAGCATGACTAAACTGCTTCTGGCAGTACGTAACACCGTGATGGAAGCCAGAGCACATGGAAATGTTGTTTGCCTTCCCACCACAGTGGTACTTATTTATCTACATGCACTGGTATGCTTTCGAACTGCTAGGTTGGCAGGAGCTGGGACAGAGCAACAGCAACTCACCCCGTCGCAGGGATTCAAACCACCGACCCTTCGATCGACAAGCCCAAGAGGCTCAGTGGTTTAGACCACAGCGCCACCCGCGTCCCAACATGATGCACAACCCCCTCCCCCCCACAACTTACACATAAATCATTCGGTGGAGTAAATCTTCCAACCATATAGAAATGAGACAGCTGTACAACACAGAACATCCTTCTGAAAGCACATTATATGAAATATCAATATGTATACTTTCAGAGCAAGAGCAATACTGCCATTTATTTGGCTAATAAAAACTGGGCTCAAGAAATGCATCTCATTCCATAACTGATATTTAGCAGAAAGTAGCACTTTATTCTGTGCTTCAATAACATAAAAAACTCATACTGCTAGAGGCCCCATTTTATACACTCTGTGTGTTCAAGTAACTGGTGAAAAGGCAAAGAGAAGCTCTGTACCTCGGAGTGGAAAGTCAGAAAGCACTCCAGCACACATTTATCAGATCACAAATGAGGCAGAGTTCAGTGTGAGAAATGCTTATATATGATGTTGGCCTTACCTGAATATATTTCTTAGAAGAAGCTAAATAAAGCAACCATACCCTGTATGTTATAACAGCTTCTAAATAATTAAGAGTTGTTTTTTTTTAAATGATATTTATTAAGATTTTCAAAGATACAGAAAGTAAAGGTTAAAATACATTCAAAGCCTTATTTTCATAGATCCACTTTCCGGGACTCCCCCCCTTCCCCCACCCCTACCATATTCCCCTTTCATATTGTTGGCTCCACAAGCTCTCAGTTCTAATTAAAACTTAATTTGTTTAAACCATTATTCGAATTTAAAATTTATACACTCCTCATCAATACCCTTAATAAAAGACAAAAGTTCTCTCCCCAGGGCCCACCCCATTTTCATTCCACAATTTCCCTTTTTTTAATAATAAGGACACCCCACTCAATAGAAATATAAGAAATAAGAAATAAAAAGTATAATAGATGAAAAAAAGCTCATTCAGAAAAAAAAAAGTTGACAAGCCTTTGGATTTTAGTTCTCCCCCCCCCCCCCCTGTCCCCGGTTTAATTTCCCCCTGACCACCAAACCATGTTATCTGCCTGGAATTCTTAAAGTCCATAAATCACCTATTTCCCCCAATTCCTTGCTGGCTTTTTCTTTATTATAATTATTTTTTAAAACATTTAACTTCAAATCTTTAGTAAAACTCCCCCCACTGTTCTTTCCAAGTTGTAGTCCAGTTTCCTCTTGTTCCGCTGCTGAAACGTTCTAATTCAGAAGCTTAGTAACTCTGCAGGGATTATTATTATTCAGGAACGAAAACTTGCGTTCAGTCCCTTCCTTTCTTCAATAGAAAATTCTATTGTCTCCTTTAACTGAACACCCTGTAGACAAAATATTATTTCCGTTTTGCAGCTTTCCCAGAAGATAACCAGTCCTGTAAAGTTCCAATGGTATTTTTCCACTTACGACCATCTTTGTAATGTCCCAAAACTCCTCTAGGGGGATTGTTGTAACTTTGTTTTCTCTAGTCCAAAAGTCCGATTGTTATCCATGTTTTCGCCATTTTGTATCCAAGTTTTAACGAGTTATAGCAAATTGTAACAAATTTAACCAGCAAAGTTCTCATAATAAAATCCTCTCTGCTTTCCGACTTTGACAGCGACTTTGACAGCTGTCAAAATCTCCGACTCTTTTCACCAGGCTCTCTCTTCAATCACCCCGGTTCCCAGGGGGGGGGGGGGTTACGTTTCTTCTCCCTCAATTCTTCCTCCAGCACAGTTCTTATAGTTCCCCATCGTGAAATTCTTAGTTTTAATCAACAATACACATCTTTTTGGACCTTGGTTTCCCCGTCCTTGTTTTGGAAGGTTTACAGTAGGGGGGGGGGGGACTGACTTCCTTTTTGGATCCCCCCCCGCTCGTGTCCAATCCGAAAAAAAAATTCTTTTTTTTTCTCCTTTTGAACCCGGTTTCCAAATTACTCACGGGTTGTTGTTAAGAAGTCCGAATTTTCAATGGAAGAAGTCAGCGCTCTCCGCCGGATGGCATGCGGCTGCGCTCGGCAGGGATAGCAGAGGACTCAAAGCACCACGCTTCTCCCCGGCACCCGATCCGTAGCCTTTAAAAAGGCTCCTTCACAAGTCGGGAGGGCGCTAGCGGTGCCAGCCGAGTCTCCATGTCCACGGCCTCCGTGGCCGTGGTTTTTAAGGGTCCCCGCATCGCCGGTGCGGTAGGACCCAGCCCCTGCCGAGCAGGCTCCCTCCGGAGCTCGGAGGGAGTCCGCCATTCGGCGATGGCGCCAACCCGGAAGTCCCTAAATAATTAAGAGTTGCTCAGTAAGAGCTAATGTTTTAAATCAGAGCTTTGTGTGTGTGTGTTTTCTATTGTGCATAAAAGTATTGCTGCTATTACCTATTAAATTTATTGCTTGCTTTTTTGCCAAGGTAACTCAAAGCAACTTAACAATTTGTGAACAAACACATACATTAAATCTGCATTACAATAAGACGGTTTCCCAGCCCAGACTGTAAAGTCTGGGAATCAAGTCCCCTAATCATTTCATGTTTTTTCTTCCTTTCTTTTAGAGCAGTGTTCCCCAACCTTGGGCCTCCAGCTGTTTTTGGACTACAACTCCCATCATCCCTCGCTAGCAAGACCAGTGGTCAAGGATGATGGGAGTTGTAGTCCAAAAACAGCTGGAGGCCCAAGGTTGGGGAACACTGTTTTAGAGCATCGCTTACATCTTTGTGTTCTGATAATTTAGGAAAGAGCGCTTTTAAACTGTGCAGCCTATAAATGCAGACAAAATGAGGTCAGTTCCCCATTTCTTTAAAGTCCTCTTTGTCTCTTTCCAAGTGGAACCTGTGGCCAAAATTCATTTCCGCCCAAGTGGTGGTTGCTTCTCCTTTAGCTGTTTTAGAAGTTATCTCAGCATATGGTCACTCCTTTTCAGAAATATTATTCAGGTAATTTGGCTAAACGTATTGCAAAGCCTTTTAGCTTCCCAGCTTAGAGATACTGAGTTCCTCTTTAGCTGTTTCACCAGGTTCCTGAACATAGAGTGCATATGAAATGGTGCCTGAAGCAATATATGGTTTTTATGTTATTTAAACAATAAAGTGCTACTTTCTGCTAAATGCCATTTACTGAGTAAGGTGCATTTCTTGAAACCAGTTTTTTTTAAGGAGCTAGGTATATGGCTGTGTAATTAGCCTTGTTTTGAATATATATATATAGAGCCATGCTATTTTTACATAATTTTAGAAATGTGTTCTATTACTGGATAGATATTTCTATATGGTTGTGTGATTTAATCTATTGAATAGAGTATTGTTTGTTCTGAATCAGTGGTAAAGAATTTTTTCAGGTTTTCATGGAGTCAAAAGTGCTTTAAAGCATGGACCTGTGCCCAGAATGCATGGGGTGAAAGGTACCATATTTTTCGCTCTATAAGATGCACCAGACCACAAGACGCACCTAGTTTTTGGAGGAGGAAAACAAGAAAAAAAATATTCTGAATCTCAGAAGCCAGAACAGCAAGAGGGATCGCTGCGCAGTGAAAGCAGCAATCCCTCTTGCTGTTCTGGCTTCTGTGATAGCTGCGCAGCCTGCATTCGCTCCATAAGACGCACATACATTTCCCCTTACTTTTTAGGAGGGAAAAAGTGAGTCTTACAGAGCAAAAAATACGCTAAGTGTGGATGAGCCCTCAGTGTAGCAAACTGAGCCAGATGGACCAAGGAGAGTTTCCTGTGTTTCTCCTGTTCTTATGTAGTCAGGGAACTGCTCCACCACGAGCTGAATAGCAATGTTGTTGTTGTTGTTGTTGTTGTTGTTGTTGTTTCGATACTACCCTTTATCCAAGGATCACAGTGCGGTTTACAATATAAAAACATGAAAATATGTAGCATAAATGCATATGATGGTTAATTCTCACCTCAGCATACCCAAAAGGGCCTTGCAAATTTCTCTTTGTTCTCAACTGAATCTGTTTAGGAAAAGGGGAATAAAATATTTACTTATTTACTTACTAAATTTATATACAATCGTACCTTGGTTTTCGAACAGAATGCGTTCCGGAAGTCCGTTCAACTTCTGAAATGTTCAGAAACCAAGGCATGGCTTCCAATTGGCTGCAGGAGTGTCCTGTGGCCAATTGGAAGCCACAGTAGACTTTTGGCTTCCAAGGCAAAGTTCGCCAACCGGAACACCTACTTCTGGGTTTGCGACGTTCGAGTTCTGAGTTGTTCATGAACTAAGCTGTTCGAAAACCAAGGTATGGCTGTACTGCCCTTCATCCATAGATCTCTGGGTGGTGCACAAAATAAAAATGCAAGATAGAAACACAAAATAAATAATAAGAACAAGAAAGAAATAAACAAACCACATACCAATAACCCCCTCCTTTCTCTGCCCTCTCCCATAAACACATTAAAAAGAGCACAGGATATCAATCAGCCAAAGGTCTGGTTGAAGAGAAATGTTTTTGCCTTGTACCTAAAATATATATGATGAAGGTGCCAGCTGAACATTCCTGGGCAGAGCATTCCACAAACAGGGAGCCATTTCAGAAAAGGCCCATTCTCGTGTTGTCACCCTCATGGAGGCAGTACATGAAGAAAGGCCTCAGATGATGATCTGATGGGTCCAGGTAGGTTCATATGGAGAGAGGCAGACCTCTTTCTACATGTTCCAATAGTGTTGCAGGGAGCTGTGTATGAAAATGCTGGTGTATTTAGCCCTTGACAACTTGTTTCCAAGTATGTTTCAGAGCACAATTCAAAGTGTTGGTGCTGACCTTTAAAGCTCTAAATGGCCTCGGTCCAGTATTCCTGAAGGGGTATCTCCACCCCCATCGTTCTGCCCAGACACTGAGGTCCAGCGCTGAGCGCCCTCGGGCGGTTCCTTCACTGTGAGAAGCTAAGTTAGAGGGAACCAGGCAGAGGGCCTTCTCGGTAGTGGCACCTGCCTTGTGGGACACCCTCCCACCAGATGTCAAAGAGAAAAAGAACTACCAAACTTCTTGAAGACATCTGAAGGCAGCCCTGTTTAGGGAAGCTTTTAATGTTTGACAGTTTATTGTATTTTAATATTTTTTTGGAAGCCGCCCAGAGTGGCTGGGGAAACCCAGCCAGATGAGCAAGGTATAAATAACAATACGTTGTTGGTGGTGGTGGTTCTCTTCTCTGCTGTAAACCATATGAAAGTATGTAAACCCATGAAAGTACTGTACAACACATAAGAAGGCGTGGTTGTAACTTTTGAAAAACAGAAACAAAACAGTAGAGCTTTTTGTTAGCAAGGAGTTCTTTCCCGAAGTAGAAGGCTGTAACACACTTTTTCCCTGTGCGAACCAGGCAGGGTTTGTTTTTTGACTGTCATACACAGAATCCTGATTACCCACGAAGGGGGTGTCCTGTCAGTGCAATGATCAAGGCATTCAAGAGAGCACATGACAAACAACCACCCTTCCAAAAAGTACAAGGTAAAGAAAATTGCTCGAGGAGAAATGATTAAAAGATGGAAAAGCTCAGGAGGAAAGCTGCGAGCCCTCTAACTATGCATTCCCAGCCAGAGTTTCTTGATATTGAGAAGATGAAAAAATGGGCATCCAGAGACATTGCGAAAGGAAACAATACCCCAAGCCCATAGTTTTCCTTAGGTGTCTTATTTGTCAACTTTCAAAAGTCCAACCGAACTTTATTCTCTACAGGCAAACATGTTGTTTGCACTGAGTAATATACCCAAGTCGCATTGCCTTGATGTGTCTGGGATCTGTTTGATGTGATGATCAGCGCTTGGAAAGGGAAGCCTAATGGACTCACGCTCCTTTTCTCTGCACTTCTCCTTCGCTCTCAGAGGGGATCTTTGGCATCTCTGCCCAACCTTAGAAAGATGTCAAAGTTGGTGGTGCAGGGAGTGTTTGTATAGCTCTGCTTGGTGTGTGTGTGTGTGTGCTAAAGTTGCCTTTGTTGGATTTAGTTGCACTTCCTGTTCCGTGACTCACTTTCACAGCTGGAGTATCTCCAGTTTTGAATTTCTAATCCTCAAGGCTGGCCCAATACACTTTGCTGCCTGAGGCAAAGAACAAGATAGCACACACACATACACACACACACACCCTTCCAGTTCCATGTGCAGAAGCAGAACAGACTGGCAGCTGAATATTACTTGAACACTGATGGTACCCTCCACACCACAACTGAAGGTGGCAGGCTAGTTTAGGGCAGCCCCATGTGCCACACAGGGGTCTTTCCTACAGCGTGTCACCACCACTCCCTGCCTCTCAGAGCACCTGCTGCCTGATACAGCCACCTCAGTCTGCCTACTGGTAGGGCTGGCTCTGTTGAATGCAATTTAAGGTTTTGGATTAAAAACCTTCATTTTAGTAGAGCTCAGCTGTTATGGATTCTGTGGGAAAGTGTCAGTAGGATTCAGATTCTCAGAACAGAGAGTTCTCTCGGATGCATTTTTACAAGTGAAAGAGGGGGTACAGAATATAGAAACAGCCACTTTAGTTTAAAAATGATGCACCTCAGTGTTTTAACATATGAACATGAAGAAAGGAGGTACTTCTTTTATATATGCCTACATTTATTTGCCAAGCGGCATCACATCAAGCTATTTTGATACTGGGCCGACGGTTTATAATATATTGCATCTCCGTATGTCAAAGTTTCACAGAGACGTCTGGAATGTGCTTCAGAAATATAAATAAAACATAATGCAAAGTACTTCTTCCCATGTCTTCAGGTTGTTATGGAAGTGCATCTGAAATTAGAGAGGGCTGTGCTTTAATTAGAATGCACATTTATTACTCACCGTGCTAGGTAAACTGAAATTATTCTCAATTTGCTCTTCTGTATCATGTAATTGAACAAAAATTTAAGGCTGATAACTTGCAATTACATTGATTTCCATTTTGCTCCTTGGATATTCTTCAGTATGACAGAGCTTGTAGTGGATGTCACTTTATCAACAGCTCATCTCACCAGTGCCCTAATTGCAGGCGGCAGCTAAACAGTTTTAATACTATGTGAAAGTTCTCTTGGCAGAGGAGATTAAAAATGTCACAAATCTGTTTGGGTGGATAGCTTCATTGTCGCTCTTATAATAGTTCCAGAGGTCTGATGGGATAGGAAAGGGTTCTTTACAACCCGTATCACTCTGCGAAAACTGTGAATAAGGAGTGGGTGCAAAACATTTATTACATTTTTCATCATTATTTTTCTATCCCAACTTTCAGGATGGATATCCCAAGTTCAGGGTGGGTTTCATGAGCCATGGCTTCTAATTGGGGGGAAAAAGAAACTCAAAAGTTTGGCAAAAGCAGTGCAAGCAGACAATAAGGAATGCAAAAAAATGAATTTCAGGAGCATTTTGCTACAACATCTGGTTGGCCACTGTGGGGATAGGATGTTTTTGGTTGAATTTGTGATGGCTTTTAGTCAAACACAATAAATGAATGAATGATTGAAGGCTTTTGGTTTGGGTGCTCTTTATCTTCACCACAACTTAGGTTTAGATACAGTGACAGGAAAAAGGTCGTCTAGTCGTCTTCTTTAGCAATCACTCGTAGCCGAATAAGATTGTCTTCCATGAACATGGTCTTAACAGTGAGTCCGTAAGTGACTGCAGATGCCAGTTCTGGATCCACACGTCCTTCCACAGTGGGGACATTGGTTTCCGGGTGGGAGTTGATCACGGCAAGGGTTTGCCAAGTGTGCCTTCCTCTTAGCATGTTTCTCCCTTTTGTCCTGAGTTCGAGCGTCTTCAAAGCCCATGACACCTTTGGTAGAGGCTGTTCTCCAATTGGAGCACTCGCAGGCCAGTGTTTCCCAGTTGCTGGTGTTTATACTACATTTTTAAAGATTTGCCTTGAGAGAGTCTTTAAACCTGTTTTGTTCAGGTTGTCTAGTAAGCTGGGTGCCTGAGTGGGAATTTTGATCTGAGGTCTTCCCAATCTAAAACCGGCACTCTGACCACCATGCCACATGGGTTCTCAACCTTCTGTTAAACTCTGAACTCTCTGGATCATTCTTCATGGCTGCTTGTTAGGGTGTCAGGGGAAATGGTGGGAACTGACAGTCTGCTGAGCTTGAGACGTCCTCTGACAGGTATTGTGGGCTTGAGGATACATAATGGGGGAAAGTTGCCCTAATTAAAATGTGCTTACTTAATATGACAGTTATTTGAAACGTGCCTGCATATTAAAGACCTCATTATGAACCATGTGCTGTGTGTTAAAATGATAATTGTGTCAAGGGGTAATTAACTTTTCTCTCATAGGTGAGCTTGATAGGTCACTTGTGGCTCCATCCTGCTTGTTTGTGTTTTGTTGATTTTGGAATTGGCGCAGATGTACTTGGAATACGAGAGGTGTTTTTAGCTTCAAAAGTATTGGGATATTCCACCCCCTCCCCTTTGCTTGCTTTGAAAAGCTTTATTAGCAATTGTAATTCCAGACATGATCAGGACTCTGAAAGAGCCTCCTTTTGTAAACACAATGTACCACCGCATGAATACAGTCCCCTACTTCCAAGATAATAATTTGCAAACCACATCCCTGGTCTTATGTTTTCCATTTTGTATTTTGTGGCAAAACAGAAAGTTAATAAATTCAATTTAACAAGCAATCTTGCGTTCGGAGGGAGCCTGCACAAACAAGCGATTCAAGCCCATTGCAGAACCAACAAAGAAACACACAGTCAGGTCAAATCACTGGACAAGCGGCCAAAACATTCAAGGTTATAGAAGTTCAAGACAGATGGCACTACAATGTCTCCCTTAATATATAAGGTTTCTAGTTTCCATTAGGGATGCCGTGGTAAACTGTCGTCTTAGATTTCCAGTGTGGATATTGTACTTCTGCTGGTACAAACCATTATCTCAATCCCTCTTTAGGTCTGATTTGATCCAGTTTAATATCCATTGGGGTCTTTTGTGAAAGTGACCATCACCGCAGTGAGTTCCACACATGATACTCGTGCAGTATAGAAGGAACTCAACTTGACGTTGTCTGTCCTTCCAGTTTCCGAGGCAGCCTCGGTCTTCACATGGGGTAAACTAACACTAGTTAAATAAATAACCCTCAGTTTACCAGGGGTGATGGGAACATGAACTCATTTGACAGAAAGGCAGTCAATTTTAGGATGGTAACAACAGTTAGAAGCAGTCATTTCTGCTCAGAAGTAAGTCCTGATGAATTCAATGGCTCTTACTCATGGGTAAGTGGTCCAGGCTGCAGCCTAACTTTGTTACCACGCGATTAAATCTACAAACTTACAAGGCACTGTAGAAAGCTGCTACCGTACTGGAAAATGAGCGTACGTGTGCAATATTAAGCTGTGGAAAGTGTGATTCTCCTCCTCCCCCATTTTAAGCAATGACTTGGCTTTCTTTTTAATAAAAATCTCCATTAGGGCAAGTGCAAACTAAGGCACTCTACTGCTGTTTATTTACTGCAGATTATCTAGGAATGTTCCGTACTTAATGTATGATTAATGGCACTTTCCACTTTGCTCCCTGTTACATCATAACCCAGATATGAAATATTGATTTGTATTCCCCTTCAAATGCCCATGTGAAAGACCAGCAATTAATCTGTGAGTTCAAAGTGTGGACGCCATGTTGCTAAGGGAATACTCCTTGCTGGAAGGTCGAAGTGTTATTAGTCTTGGTGGTGTTATTAGTCTTGGTACAGAATTATTCTGTATAGGCGACAAAGTCTTTCCTTCTTTTAAAACCAAAATTTTATTGAGCATTATTTCGTGTTACTGTAACTTTCAATTTTGATGAGCAGGGAAGGGAGAGACCCAGAGTTGCTTTTCATATTTGGCAACATGGGCCGTTTATGAAGTCAGATCAGAGGTGAAACGAGGTTTAAAATGATGCACTGGTCTTCTATAACTGCCCTGGTTTGCACATGACACTAAACCCATGATTCATTAAACTATGCTGTAGCATTTTGTGTGAACCCAGATTAGTGGCTTAACTGTGGTTTGTTTATAGCCAACAAGCCATGAGCCGAAACCATGGCTTGTTGTTTTCTTATAGCCATTGGTTTTTTAAAAAAACTATGGCATTACATATGAACCCAACATGCTTTCTTAACTATGGTTTCTCTGAACACCCCACTTGAGATGCCCACCAAACTATGAGCAACTGGAAATCAATCTGAACTAATAATAATAATAATAATAAATAATAATAAAATTTTATTTATACCCTGCCCATCTGGCTGGGTTGCCCTAGCCACTCTGGGTGGCTTCCAACACATAATAAAACACCAAACATTAATAGCAACAATTTGATCCAATATAAAAAGTCACAATAACTTCAAAATAAACAATTTATATCAAATAAAGCAATATCCAATAATTCATTAGAATCTAATAGTAAACAGTAAAATTAAACATCAGAAAATAATTAAACAGTTTATACTTATCATTTACAATAAAGAATTACTAATCTATAAGCAATAAAAAATAACAGCAAATCATAATGCATAGAATACCACAACACATACAAAGTGCATTCTGAACCATTTGCCAGGAGTAAAATTGTGAAAGAACAAGCCATAGTTTGCTCAGTTGTCTGTGGGACAGCCCATGGTTTGTTAAACAAACTATGGCTTATTATTACATGCAAACCAAGCCACTCTACACCACACCAGTCTCAAATTTATGTAGCTCTACTTCAAACACTCTGGACACATGAGCTAACTTCCTTTCCATGTCATCAAGGGAAGGATGCCCATTGACTCATTTACCTTGGGAAGATACAGGTTGGAGTCTGACTGGAAGGCAGTATCATCGCAAACTCTTGAATTAACTAGGTGCATGTCAGCTGTAAAGTTTTATATTGTTTGTGCAGTTGAATCGATCTTGACATCCCTGGCTTTGGAGCCAGTTCACATAGCCATTCTATGCATGATGGGAAACTGCCCCCAACCCCCCACCTCCCTCCAGGTTTGAATGATTAGTGTTGCAAAGTGCACTCTGAACCATTTGCCAGGAGTAAAACAGATTGATTTCCTATCTCCATTAGTGTATGGGAGGGTAGCTACAGTAGGTCTTCTTCTTCTTCTTCTTCTTCTTCTTCTTCTTCTTCTTCTATCACTCGTAGCCAAGAAAGCCAGCACCGCCTGAGCTCTGCGAGGGGGTACAGTAGGTATAGCTGCACTGAAAGGTATCAATTATCACACCACTTTTGGAATGGAATAAAATAGTGTGAAATGGTGGAGTAAGTATAGACTTGTACCCTGTTTGAAGAAGTCCCATCTCCCTAATCCTTTGGGACCTCTTCATTTGTCTCAGCCCTGACTATAGATCTAGCAAATTGTCTCTCTTGCATTTTTTAAAGCTAAAGTCTTGAATGAATTTTCTTCTGAGAGATAAGACATCACATTCCTTAATTTAGCAATTATTATTATTATTATTATTATTATTATTATTATTATTATACCACTCTTCATCCGAAGATCACAGGGTGGTTCACAACATAAGAATACAAAATGAGAACATAAAATACGGTACATAATAAAACAAGAACAAGAACAATCCATTAGCCTTGCTCCCACAAACCCATTTAAAAGGCCATAAAATGTTAATCAACCAAAGGCCTGCTTATAGATAAGTGTTTCCCCCCTGCTTCTACGTGTAATGAAGGTGCTAGGTGTGTCACAAAATTGTGGTGACTTTGTTCTTTTACAATCTGGAGAGAGAAGTGATATTCCATGTTCTATAGGACTTTCAACAAGACACATTGGAGATCAGATCTGGGTTTACACACCTTTCATGTAACATTTATTTCATATAGTCAAGTACAGTTAACCCAAGTACCTCGGGTTAAGAACTTAATTTGTTCTGGAGGTCTGTTCATAACCTGAAACTGTTCTTAACCTGAGGTACTGCTTTAGCTAATGGGGCCTCCTGCTGTCGCCGCTGTGCTGCCATTGCATGATTTCTGTTCTCATCCTGAAGCAAAGTTCTTAACCTGAGGTACTATTTCTGGGTTAGCGGAGTCTGTAACCTGAAGTGTCTGTAACCTGAAGTGTCTGTAACCTGAGGTACCACTGTATACATTAATACATTGGTACCAAGAGGTTCAAACACTCACACATTCATTCATTCATCCATACTCACAAGGCCCTTCATGTGGGCTGATCATGCCTCACGCAAGAGCTGTGGGTGTCAAGAATTAGCGCTAGTCCCGGCACACTGAGGGCATGCAGAGAGGCCTTTTTATATTTTTGGTTTCTATGGAAGCCGCCCAGAGTGGCTGAGGAAACCCAGCCAGATGGGCGGGGTACAAATAAATTATTATTATTATTATTATTATTATTATTATTATTATTATTATTATTATTATCTTCTTCCCCTATTGCCGTCTGTGGGCTGGCTTGCAGAAGGATTGAATCTCCACCGCTCTTCTCCTGCTCTCCTCTTGGACCACCATCAAGAAAACCCTTTTCAGTTGTACCTCAGAGTGGACAGACAGTATGTTCCGGACCTTTATCTCATGTCCATGGCCCATTGCCAGTTCCTCCCTGTTTTTGTCCGGGGGTTTTTTTTTGCTTTCCGTAAACAACAGTCAAAGACAACACCACAATCATACATTCCTCTTTGATAAAACTAGTTTCTCGCTTCGCTTGCCGGCATATCATGCCTTGCGAATTCTCCATCTTCTTTTGGGCCTAACATTCATACTATTCATGACAGGTGAGCCTTCCTGGGGAGAGCATTGCACAAATAGCCAGCCACTATAGAAAAGGTCCATTCTCATGTTGACACTCTCCAGACCCCCTGTGGTGGGGGGCACATGAAGAAGGGCCTCAAATGATGATTGCAGGTCCAGGTAGGTTCATATGGAGAGAGGCAGTCCTTGAGGTATTGTGGCCCTGAGCCATTTAAAGGCTTTATAGGTTAAAATCAGCTCTTTGAATTGGACCTGGAAACTGATTGGTAGCCCTTGCAGAGGGCACAGGATTGATATAACATGCCAATGTGGTGTAGGTAGACTTGTAATCTGGTGAACTAGGTACGCTTCCCCGTTCCTCCACATGCAGCTGCTGGGTGACCTTGGGCTAGTCACACTTCTCTGAAGTCTCTCAGCCCCACTCACCTCACAGAGGGTTTGTTGTGGGGGAGGAAGGGAAAGGCAAATGTTAGCCGCTTTGAGACTCCTTAGGGTAGTGATAAAGTGGGATATCAAATCCAAACCAGTGAGCAGCCTCACTGCTGAATTCTGCACCAGCTGAAGTTTCTGAACCGTCTTCAGAGGCAGCCCCACATATAATGCATTGCAGTAATCTAACCTAGAGGTTACCAGAGCAGAGACAACAGAAGTTAGCCTATTCCTGTCTAGGCAGGCGTGCAGCTGGGCCACTAGCAGAAACTGATGGAAGGCTCTCCACATCACCGAGGCCACCTGAGCCTTAAGCAAAAGCAAGAGATCCAGGTGTACCCCCAAGCTACATACCTCATCAAGAGCAGGCAACTTTCTTTCCATATAATCTAAGGAACCACCCACCAACAGAGTTTCAGTCTTATCTGGATTGATCAGATTCATTAGGCTGCTCTGCACTACTGGAAGAACTATTTTCTCTTTTAAATGGTCTTGGAATGACAACACATTGGCAGACATTTTTTGCCTTCTCACCTCCAGGTGATACTTTTTCTCGTGATCCAAAATTCATTCTTAAGAGCCTAGAGAACTTTGATTCCTTCATGTCAATGTAGTTCATGCGGTTTGATCTTAATATGAACAAGCTAAGACATAAAGCTTAGTTCAAAAGCGAAAGGGACAAAGTAGTAGTATTTGGATGCTGTACATAAAATTCTGCTGTTTTGTGAGGTTGAACACTGTATGCTGGTAGCTGGGCCTGTTTGCTGATAGTATTCAACTCTCTCCAGAAACTGTGTATAAGTTACCTACCCTGAATTCAGGTAAGCCATGCTATGAAGTTCTATCTTACTTAGTTTTGTGGGCAGCATAGAAAGCAGGGTTTGCGGCACAAAAAGCAACATTTCATTCTTGTTAATTTGGAAGCAGATGAGTAGACTGGATTTGCGGTGTTGTCAGTGAATCAACTTACTTATCTTAAACAAATAAGCAAAGCTTAACATGGGCGTCTGAGCAAGATCTTGCAACAAAGCCTGAAGAGTCCCCCCTTTTTTCACTCATTTGCCCACTATATTATCCTTGATCTCTCTGAAATCAAAAGGGAGGAAAAAAGAATGAGTTAAGGCCCATTCAAGCTGTGGTTTTTATTCACCATCTTCTGAAGGGCCAAGGCTCGCTCTCTTGGTTCTGCCAGTCATTTTAATTTCCTCTTCTAGTCAGGATGCTTGAGGGCATATTGCTGCTCTAGAGGCATGTTTTGGGAATCCCACTGACAGTGGTGGGTGATATGTCTGTAAAGCTGAGGGCATTTTGCAGCCTGCTCTCTCCCCGAGCCTTCAGCAGAGCAGTAGACTTCTGCCACTTGCCATTTAATTTGAGCATTCGCAGCAGTGAAGGCGAGCTGGATTTTTTCCTGTAATAATTCTTCCCTAACTAAACATAATAAATACTCTCCTAGCACATTATCGACTGGCTGACAGGAGGCATGTCTCCCTCCAGCCCTGTCTGTTTTTGAAGCAATATCTTCAGCGATCGTAGCCTCCTTCCTGCCCAAGTGTCACGAGAAGCATCTGCTTTCACTGACTTAACAAGAACTTGACAGTGACCTTTGGAATTTGCTTTAGGGGGTGAAAACAAAACCTACATGATCTCTGCATGAAAAAAAAAGCAATTTATATTTAATATGGGGGAGAGAGAGAGGTATTGTTAGGGATGTTGCTAATAGTGCACGTTGCATAATAGTGTAATGAATCATTATAGATCCTTTGAAGGCAAGGGATTATTTCTAGGTTGTCGTGGGCAAAGGGGGCTGGACTCCTGTTCTTGGCTATGCGGGAGGCTGCTTTGGAAAGAAAGGTGCAGACGTCAAAGAAATTCTAAGAGGGAGACCCTTCACAATCCTTTTCTTATGGTTGCTCTCCCTCCTCCCTGCATGACTTCATTAGAATCAATGCCGGATTTATGTATAAGCTAAACAAGCTATAACTTAGGGCCCCACTCTCTTGGCCCCCCCCCAAAAAAAATTTAAAGAAAAAACAAACCTGGATGTACATTTCCAAAATATAAGATAAAAAACAAATAAAATAAAACCTACATAACAGCAACAGTGGCAAATGGCTTTAGATACCTATTAGGTCCATCAATTACCATATAGCATATATTCAACACCAAAAACAGTGACAATTTGTTGTTGACAAAGGACAGCTGGACATACAAAGGGCCCCACTACCTTCAGTAGCTTAGGGCTTCATCAAACCTAAATCTGGCCCTGATTAGAATGAAAGTTGAATCCTGCTGGATCAGGCCATTGGCCTGTGTGAGGGACTGGCTGGCAGATATGGAGTGGTGGGAGGCTTCAACTGGAGAACCCTTTAGGGAAGCCTTAGAAGAGGAAGATTTAGAGCCATGGGAGTGGTGCTGGGACACGGAAGACAGGTCAGAGGATGAAGGGTGGGGAGCAGAATGGCTGGAGGCTGAACAAGCAACAGGCTTGAGTGAGAGAGAGGAAGAAGAGACAGAAAGCACTGCAAACATAGGACAGGCAGCTGAGGAGGTAGGAGCTGAGCAGTGTTATTTTTCTGAGGGTACTGAGGTTGCAACCAGGGCCAGATTTAGGTTTGATGAGGCTCTAAGCTACTGAAGGTTATGGGGCCCTTTATATGTCCAGCTGTCCTTTGTCAACAGCAAATTGTCATTGTTTTTTGTGTTGAATATATGCTATATGGTAATTTATGGACCTAACAGGTATCTAAAGCCATTTGTGCATAACAAATAGGAGCCTAAACAACACAAAACATTGTTGCTGCATGTAGGTTTAATCTTATTTGTTTTTTTATCTTACATTTTGGAAATGCACATCCAGGTTTTTTCCCTTTAATTTTTTTGGGGGCCCCCAAGAGAGTGGGGCCCTAAGCTATAGCTTGTTCAGCTTATATGTAAATCCTGCACTGGTTGCAACAGATTCACAGGAGCCTATCGGTCCTGCTGTATCCAGCTCCCCTCCTCCCTTGTCTCCAAGGGCATGAGATGATTCCGACCAATTGTTTTATGTCGAGATACATTCCATGAACATCTGTTGGAATGACACCGGCATTTTGGGAATGAAACCGGTTTCAGGATTTCCAAATGCTACCTTATTTTTATTATATAGAACAGCTGCCGCCAACTTCTTACAATGTAAAATGGTGAGGTGGGGGGGAGGGGAGGAAATGGACCTGAAGGATGAAGATGTCAGGAGGCAGCAATAGTAGAATCTTCCAGGGATGAGTGGAAATAGCTCAGAGATGCAAAAGCGAATGCTTTTAAAATGTAAGAGAAATAAAAATGCAAGAAGGGGCAAGCGAAATAGCAAGAGAAGCAAAGTGAATATATCACCTGCAAAGAACCTTCTTAAACTCTGGGGGAATGTACAGTGTTGGAAAAGCAGTTAGCTTTTAATACACTACAAGTTTATGGTTTTCACACAGTATCCATTCTAATAGAGAGTTTATTAAAGAATAGGTTTTTGACTGCTTCTTGGCTTTAGCCAGCAAGTGAGATTTGTTGTGCCGGCTCTCATAAACAACATTTGTTATTTCTGTATGACTGTGACATATTCAGCTGCTGCCAATCTACTGGCTGGGGAATATAACTCTTGTCTCAGCCTGCTACCATGGCCCAGAATAGAGTGCTTTGCGTCTCTGCCAGTCTATGCAGCCTAGATAAAGCGCGAGAACATTGAGCATGTTTCGAAACAAATATGTTTACAGCCGGCTTTATTTGAGGAAGCCTCATCATTGACATCACATAAATCTCGCCTCCAAGAGCTAGTGACTTTTATCTAAGCCTTTCATCTCTGTTAAATCTAACTCAGTGCTTGCTTTCTTCTTGGTTGGAACAGATGATCGTGTTAATTTCCAGAGCAGCAGCTGGCATGCCCAGACATATGAGAGCTGCAAAATTAGAAAAGGTAAAGAACCAGGCGGTTGTAATTGATCAATTAATAGAATTTGGGTTGATTGGTTTTTAAAAGAACGTGCGCGCGATTTAACCTTCAGTCGCTGCTGTCTTGTAGCTCGCTTGGCCCTCATGTACAGGGGTAAGGGAATATACGGAGTTCAGCTTCTCTATCGAGATACGGGTGAGATAACTCAAGCATTTAAAAATCTTTTTTTAAAAAAATATGATAAGAAATTCCGATCAAAATCCCCAAGGACCGTCTGCTGCAGCAGACAAAATGGATGTGGATTAAGCAAGGGCCTAAATGGTAGCTGGCAAGTTCTGTCGTTGCAAACTGAAGTCATCTTGAATCCCAGCCAAGCTTCCTATATCTAGCATCAAGAAAGAAATGCCAATGACATCAGCCTGGCTAATGGCTCTCCCTTCAGTTTAGATTGGAGCACAAATTCTCGGGCCAGGTTTCTGCTGGCTTAAAAAGACCAAGGGGCTTTCAAACAGTTGCATCCAAAGCGAATTCGGTTCCGCGCCTTCTCTAGGAATGCTGGCACAGAATCTGTTGCCCTGTCCAGCAAGCTGCGAATACATGTGCTCTTCACCAGTCCAGATTCTGTGTGCGTGAAGCTGTCAAACAGGGATCTATCAAATTGGTGGGCCAGTCTGAATCAGCTGCTTCTTCCATATGCAAAGTGAACCAAGCAGCTGTTGACTGAGTGAGCATGGAAGTACAGTGGTACCTCAGGTTAAGTACTTAATTCGTTCCGGAGGTCCGTGCTTAACCTGAAACTGTTCTAAACCTGAAGCACCACTTTAGCTAATGGGGCCTCCTGCTGCCGCTGTGCCACGGGAGCACAATTTCTGTTCTTATCCTGAAGCAAAGTTCTTAACCTGAAGCACTATTTCAGGGTTAGTGGAGTCTGTAACCTGAAGCATATGTAACCTGAAGCGTATGTAACCCAAGGTACCACTGTATTTCCACAGCACTAAAAAGGAGGCGAGGTTTGTTCCATGTCTGAATGCACAGCTGATTCAAGTCCCGGTAGGGAATCAAAGTCTGCAGAATTTGCTAATGAAACAGGGCAGTTTACTTTCTTCTGGCACCAAGATTTCCTACAAGTCCATGATCTCTGTGTGTGAAATCTGCTGTGTTTATTTTTGAACAGAACACACTTTAAGCAGTTCTGAACAAAGAAGCGTATTTCCCCCCCCCCCCCCCCCGTTAATGCATTTTCATCAAGGATGTGAGGTCTCCACCAGAGATCTAATATCTGTTTAGACCAACTGGTGGGCAAATGGATATTCAGGCTAATTAACAGGATGCTCTAAGTGAATGTGGGAAATAATCTATGCTTTGAATTTCTGAACCACTGTTTTAATTTGCATCTGGACTGGTGGAAACGTGGGCATTTCTGCAGAGAGGTAGAGCTGGACGGATTCCTTGCTGGAAATGTTTATTGGTGGGAAGAAGCACAGCCTATAGAGAGACAGATAGTTAAAGGATATCTCGTAAGAACTAAGTGTGCAGGATTTCCTGCACCTTTGACTCTGGGAGACAGAATGCCGAATTGAGTTGCTGATTATGATGATTTAAATTTGTACAGCGGTACCTCTGGTTACGTACTTAATTCATTCCGGAGGTCCGTTCTTAACCTGAAACTGTTCTTAACCTGAAGCACCACTTTAGCTAATGGGGCCTCCCGCTGCCACCACGCCGTCGGAGCACAATTTCTATTCTTATCCTGAAGGAAAGTTCTTAACCTGAGGTACTATTTCTGGGTTAGCAGAGTCTGTAACCTGAAGCGTCTGCAACCTGAAGCGTATGTAACCCGAGGTACCACTGTATACTGCCCTGTACCCACCAGTCTCGGGGAAGTTCACAACGTAAAACCACAATATAAAACCACAAATTACATAATAAAAATTTAAACAAGACAGCCTAATAGCCACCCCCATAAGATTCCTTAGATGAAGTAGCATGAACCACCTTCTCAGGTTGTTGTTGTTGTTAATAAATATTATCTCTGGGGGTAGCGGGGTGTCCCCATGACTTAGAAAAAGCTACATCTGCATGACAAGACTTAGCCTCCACCTTTTGCACTAGCTGAAGCTTCTAGAAAAAGTGTAACGGCAGCTCTACCTAGAGTGCATTACAATAGTCAAGACATGATGTTAGCATTGGTATATTGGTCACCCTGGCTACACTATCCATGTTCAAGAGTGGCCACCGCTGCTGTCCCACTCAAGGTTGTCGAAAACCATGATTCCACCAACACCTCCATGCGCTCAGTATATATACTTTGTTTATCATCAGGAACAGGTCTTGATATGCTGAGGGAAATAGGAGGAGATGTGAAATCTCTAAAGGCTCAGAGTTGATGAAGACAAGTGGCTCTGAGTATGAACGAAGACATCCCTGATTCAGGTCAGCTACCAACTCAGCAGGCATTTCTTCGCCTCTGTCACCCACCTACAATCTAGGGGTAACCGTGCTGATCTACCCCTCCTACCTTATAGAGCAGATGTCAGGTTTACTGAAATAAGGTCTGTGAGGCGCTTTGATAATTTACGAAAGTGCTGCACAAGGACTTCTGTTATTAGAGTGTTGTTACGAAAATTGCTGGTGGTTTTGCTGGTAAAATCTTTCATGTTCATCTTCAAGACCCTCAATTCATGTTGTAGTAAGGAAGCTTTTTTCCTCTTTCTTTCTTTCTTTCTTTTTTTGAAAACTTGTTTCAAACATACAGATTTCCAGTTGGGCCTTAGTAAACAATCCAGTCAGAGAATGAAGCGTATGCACTCTGCGGCTGCAACCATCCCGCCATGTATTGCTATATGATTACAGGGAGCAATTCCCCCCCCCCCTTCAAATCTGAACAATGCAACAGATAACACAGGATGGTGTTGATCCAGAAATTATACCCAGGCACTTTGTTTAGTGTTGCTTTAGGAAATAACGCTCTCATTTAGTTTCATAGGTTTTCAGGGTATATACTTCTGCTTCTACCAATTCTTAACTTTTGTGTGGGCTTCATCGGTTGGTTCTTGAGGTGTTCAAGAAAGCTGACCTGTCTTCTTCTTCTTTTTCAAAGGTGACCTGGCACAGCATTTTTCTAGAACTTGTATGATTATTGCCTGCTTTTTTTAACCTGTTCTGTAGGGGTGAGAGAAGACTTAGAAGTTTTTTGTTTGTAAGAGACTTTCTACTTCTGGTGTTGTATCTCAACAATATCAAGTGGGCCCCATCCACACATGTGGTGGGAATGTAATCTGGTTAAGGAATACTGGCAAAAGATTACAAAGGTAATTTCTGGACTATTTCAAATAAACATAGAAATTAATAGGGATTTGTTATTTTCGGGAATACTGGGAAATAACAAAGTAAAGAGTAATAAGCAAGAGTTGTACAAGATTATGATTCTAGCTGGAATGGCAGTTATTGCTTTGGGATGGAAAGAAAAGGCCAAATGGAATATGGAAAAATGGAATGATTATGTTTTTGAATACGTACAATCAGAAATATTCACACAGATAGTGGTAGAGGATAGATGGGAAAATAAATGCCAAAGAATTACAAATAAATGGGCATTTTACAGGAACTGGATAGAAAGAGGGGAAGCCAACCCTAACATACAAGCTCGAATGAACAGACTGTGTACATGGATAAAGATATGAAGAAGGAAGGCCTGACAGGGGTGGGGGGAGGGCTGGAGTGGGGAGGGAGTGGGGGGGGGGAAAGTAAACCGGATGGTATTTTGAATTGATTTTGTTATGTAAGCCTTGTTTTCAGAAACCATATATATTAATGTTATGTAGTTAGGCATTGTAGTATGAATGAATTTTGTTCTGTATTCTTTTTTTATAGAATATATATAATAATGTTATGTTACTAAGCAAATTTAATAAAACGGGGGGGGGGGGAAGGGGCCCATCAAGGGCTCACCAGTGCCTGGTTTTGGAACCCAGTGGTTGAGCCCTGGAGCGTATGAAGCAGCAAAAATAACATAATGCCATGAAAAGAGCTCTCTGCCTTGCTTAGTGGGGTCAGGGAGGCCTCAGGGAAGATCTCAGACATCCCTGAGAAATATCGCAAGAGCCTCTCAGAACACGGAAGGTGAGATTGCTTGCTCAGCAGCAGTTCCAAGGGGATGGTTCTGGTATATGCATTTTAGCATATATTCACCATCCCTAGAGCATAACCCCTGCTCAAGATTTGAGTTACTTGTACTGTTTTCAGAACCTGCTTAAAACAGTTTTGTTTAGGCAAGCCTATCCAGTCACATAGATGTTGACATGTTCTAAACTTTTTCCTTTTTTAAACCTATTTTTGGAACATTTGTTACACCTGTTTTAATATCAGTTTTTGATATTTTATATTGTGATAAACAATAGAGGGAATTTTAAAAAACACACACACGATCAAGTGGTATATATTTTTTGTTAAACAAATAAATGGTCTCTGCGATTTTCTTGGTCTGCTGGAAAGGTTTATTTTATTGTATGTGGTATCAGCTACAAAAACCCATTTTCAATCTTGTTCGTATGTAACCTTTAAGGGTTTTTATTCCCCTTCCCAGAAGTGTGAGGAGGACTTGAAGGGAATTGGCTGTCAGCTCTGACTTCCCTGTGAATAGAACTAGCCAGGGTGAGATGGGAGGCGACATTAACGATCACTTAATTCAAAGGAGCCCATCCTCAAAGCTGCCCTTCTCGGAGGAAAGGAGAGGTTTTGATGGGAAGGATGAATTCCAATTTTTCAAGCGCTTGCTGGTTCTGCCATAGTTTCTCTATCCCTAACTATAAAGTGTGTTTTGCAAAACTCTGTGCTTTAACCCCCTTTTAAAACAACCCCTGCTGTGCTGTTTGCTTTTTAAGCTAGCAGTATCGGCATTGCGTTGGGGAATATATTGGTGGTATCCAACAAAGATTCACTCTGATTAGACCCATTGAATTTAATTAGCGTGATCAAGTTAGGCCCATTATTTTCAGTGGGTCTCCTCTGAGTAAAACTTAGTTGACTACTAGATAGATAGATAGATAGATAGATAGATATAGGATGGTACTGCCCAATGGATCACACACACAACATGACTCCTTCCTTTCAGATGGAAGAAATTTCATTCACAACTTGCCTAATACCCATCAGCCAGGCAAGTTGCTAACATTACTGCCTTCCATAATGCTGTAGTCTGTCATACCAAGCCGTGCCATCATGCCACTAAGCTCTTCACCACGAGTATCATTAAAAATGAGACTCAGATTTGGATAGTAACCTCCACAGTTGGATGGAGACCTCCTCAGTCAGACCTACTTTCTTAATAATAATAATAATAATAATAATAAATTTTATTTATACCCCGCCCTCCCCAGCCAAGACCGGGCTCAGGGCAGCTAACAACCAATAATAAAAACAAGTTGATTGAAATACAACTTAAAAACAAGATTAAAATACAACATTAAAACATTAAGATACAGCCTCATCACAGGAGGAGAGAGGGAAAAAGAAAGGGGGAGGGAATCAAATTGATTCCAAGCCAAAGGCCAGGCGGAACAACTCTGTCTTACAGGCCCTATGGAAAGAAATCAGATCCTGCAGGGCCCTGGTCTCATGAGACAGAGATTTCCACCAGGCCGGAGCCAGTGTTGAAAAGGCCTTGGCTCTGGTTGAGGCTAATCTAACTTCCTTAGGGCCCGGGACCTCTAGGGTCCTCTGTGGGGCATACCAGGAGAGGCGGTCCCATAGGTATTAGAGTACGCAGTGCTATTTTCTAGAAAAAGAGGTGCCGGAACTCACCATGAACATCCTCCTTGTTCTCTTAAAATGGCAATGGCGCCCACCTGAGAGGAGTCAGTACTGAGTTCTGGCTGGGGAAAAAAGCCCCAATAGTATTACATATTTCTCTGGACTGGCCTAGGCTCTCCCTAATGCTAAGCTTTCAACATAAAGCATTAAAATGCAAAGCTTTGATTGCCCTGCAAGATGTGTAGGCAGAAGAAGAAGAGAAGAAGAGTTTGGATTTGATATCCCGCCTTTCACTCCCTTTAAGGAGTCTCAAAGCGGCTAACATTCTCCTTTCCCTTCCTCCCCCACAACAAACACTCTGTGAGGTGAGTGGGGCTGAGAGACTTCAAAGAAGTGTGACTGGCCCAAGGTCACCCAGCAGCTGCATGTGGAGGAGCGGGGACGCGAACCCGGTTCACCAGATTACGAGTCCACCGCTCTTAACCACTACACCACACTGGCAGGACACCATATTTCTGAATGCCAGGGGCTGTTTTTCCTCATGCCCTGCTTGTGGGTTTCTCAGAAGCACCTGCTCTTGGGCCACTACAGGAAACAGAATGCTACATGAGATGGGCTGATTCAGTAGGGTTTCGCCAGATAGATCTTTTAGGGCAGGGATGACTAACCTATGGTTGTTGAATTACAGCTCCCATCATTTCTGACTGCTGGCTATGCTGGTTGGTGGGAGTTCAAGCTGAATGACAACTGAAGGACCATTTAATAACCCCACCCCCGATTTTAGAAACAAAGCAAATGAAAACTGTTGATGGGCAAGGGTGTAAGGGCACATCCACATGTACCTTTTGCCCCACACTTTCTAGGCACAGGTCTGTGCTTTAAAAGTGCCGTATCCATGCACTTTCTTTTTCGGCCCTCCACCACACTTTCCAGTGTGGTGTAGTGGTTAAGAGCGGTAGACTCATAATCTGGTGAACCAGGTTCGCTTCCCCGCTCCTCCACATGCAGCTGCTGGGCTAGTCACACTTCTCTGAAGTCTCTCAGCCTCACTCACCTCACAGAGTGTCTGTTGTGGGGGAGGAAGGGAGAATGTTAGTCGCTTTGAGACTCCTTAGGGTAGTGATAAAGCAGGATACGAAACCCAAACTCCTCCTCCTCCTCCTCTTCTTCTTCCCCAGGAAAAACCACTCTTTACCACTGAAATGGAACAAATAACAATTTGAGGTTTCTGTAGATTGCCAGAAATATGGCATGAAAGGAAGTCTGCATGAGCCCTAAGTTGGGGGGACAAGAGCGATAAAAGGCAGAGGGCCTTCTCGGTAGTGGTGCCCGCCCTGTGGAACACCTTCCCATCAGATGTCAAGGAAATAAACAACTATCTGGCTTTTAGAAGACATCTGAAGGCAGCCCTGTTTAGGGAAGTTTTTAATGTCTGATGTTTTATCGTGTTTTTTAATATTCTGCTGAGGGCCGCCTAGAGTGGCTGGGGAAATCCAGCCAGATGGGCCGGGTATAAATAATAAATAACAATTATTATTAAAAGGCTGAGACATGGAATGCCCAATTGAATAGGGTGCAGGTCCTGCCTACAATTTTGGGGAAAAAGGATTAGTCCCTCTCCCTTTATGCGGCCCACATTTCATTTCAGCACTGCCTCTTCCATTTGGGGCCAGCAAAAGATGTTTTTAAGAGCACAGAACTGGGAGCTGTTTCACACTTCATTACCGCAGCAGCAAATTCAGGTTTGCCACTCAGCAGGTAGTTTGAAGCCAATCCCAACTTTCTGACAAGTATATTTCTTTGATATGTATGTTTTCAAACACCTGTTTGTCACATTCACACTTTAGGTGTTCACTTAACAAAATTCTTAAGGTGCACGAGTGTGAGGAAGCTTTGAGTTGCTACTTAATGTCATTGTGAAGCAAAAAATTCCAGTCTGTTTGGTTTTAAATTCTGGAGTGACATAAACTTACCTCATCAATCCGCTTTTCTTTCCCTCCTCTCCCACCAACTGCCTCATAATTCTGCCCACTTTGGACAGCAGCTCAAAATCTGGATCTTAAAACATAAACCTCTCCTATTTACCCAAAAGCAGCCTCAGCTATTACAACTCAATCAAGACTTAATGGGCAATTGACAAAGCATTGGGCAGTCTAATCCGTGGCTCAGTGACAACAAAGGTACAAGAACTGCAGCTGATCTAGGGTTTTTCCAGGTAATCAGTTTATAACATGATACACACGCAACCAGTTTGTTGCATTCTGTCCGGATGTCTTGCTGGCCTTCTGTTGTGCTGAGATTGTGTTCCCCAAACTCTGGATCTCCTGCTTTTCTATCTCAGGAAAGGCATTTCTTTCCCCAAATATTATTGCCTGGTATAATGTGGCTCTGCAAGTATCACAACAAACATCTCTTCTTCTAAATCAGCCTTTCTCAACCTGTGGGCCCCCAAATGTTGTTGAACTACAACTTCCATCACCCCTAGCTAGCAAGGCCAGAGCTCAGGGATGATGGGAGTTGTAGTCCAACAACATCTGGGGACCCACAGGTTGAGAACCACTGCTCTAAATGGTGGGAATGATGCCACATTCTGTCCCCCTCCCCACAACACAAGCACTGTCATGCAGTTTTTTGTAACATTCTTTTTAGAGGAGTTTTTAAAAGGTTGTAGAGCACATTGGTAGCCTTCGGCCGCTCATGGTGCTATCTACCAAGGCCCCTAGGGAGTGTGGGCTTTGACACTGTCCCAGTGCTTCCAATGGAGCCAAGGTCACTATCCCAGTGCTGCCAATAACAGTGCTGGGACAGCCATTTTGGCTGTGTTGGGATTGCTGTGGAGTGCATGTCAAAGCTTTCACTTCCTGTACATCTGGGGCTGGAGGAGGGTTAAAGGGCATGTGGCAGAAAGAGGGAAGGTTGTGGGAGCGGCAAAGGATGTGCATTCATGTGTGTGAGGGTGGAAGGATTGGGGGGGGGGAGAGATGCTGGCCCTGTGCCCCCAATCACCTGCCCACCATCACATGTAGCCCTTGGTCGGCAAAAAAACTTGTCCACCCTCATTGTAAAGGCTGGGTGCTCTGCTGTTGTATTGCTCATGCGCTCTTCTTCCACGACTAAAAATGTAGCTAAATTCTTCTATCACCAATATGAATTGGGAAGCAGATGGTCAAATAAGAACTCCCTTTTGGCTCCGCTGTGAATCTTATCTGTTTTCTTATTATGTTAATTAATTATCCTGTGTCTCCCTACTTTTATTAGTCTGCAACTGCAATAAAGCTTATATCTCTGTCTTGTGCATGAATGCCTATCTAACTCCAACTAACGAGACCGCCCCCTTCATGGATCACTGCCTTGCCGTGGCGAAGGGGCTTGAATAACTCGGAGAAGCTATGAGCTATGCCGTGCAGGGCCACCCAAGATGGACAGGTCATAGTGGAGAGTTTTGACCAAACGTCATCCACCTGGAGCAGGAACCGGCAAGCCACTCCAGTATCCCTGCCATGGACAAAGACAAAAGGCATATAAAAGTTATGACGCCGGAAGATGAGCCCCTCAGGTCGGAAGGCATCCAACATGCTACTGAGGAAGAGCGGAGGACAAATACAAGTAGATTCAGAGCTGATGAAGCGGCTGGGCCAAAGCCGAAAGGACGCTCAGTTGCGGATATGCCTGGAAGCGAAAGGAAAGTCCAATGCTGTAAAGAAAAATATTGCATAGGAACCTGGAATGTAAGAACCATGAACCTTGGTAAGTTGGATGTGGTAAAAAATGAGATGGCAAGAATAAATATTGACATCCTGGGCATCAGTGAACTAAAATGGACAGGAATGGGCGAATTCAGTTCGGATGACCATCATATCTACTACTATGGGCAAGAATCCCGTAAAAGAAATGGAGTGGCCCTCATAGTCAACAAAAGAGTGGCGAAAGCTGTATTGGGATGCAATCTCAAAAATGATAAAATGATCTCGATACGAATCCAAGGCAGACCTTTTAACATCACAGTAATCCAAGTTTATGCACCAACCACTGGTGCTGAGGAAACTGAAATTGACCAATTCTATGAAGACTTACAACACCTTATAGAATTGACACCAAAGAAGGATGTTCTTCTCATTATAGGGGATTGGAATGCTAAAGTAGGGAGTCAAGAGATAAAAGGAACAACAATTTAAAGTTTATTTACAGAAACATTGTAAAATTAAGGAATGTTAGAAGGATGTTGGAATGAAATAATGCGGTTTTAGCAGAAATGCTACAAAGGATTAAGGAAAAATAGATTGCTAAATGGTGAAGGAGGGAAAGTAAAGTTACATTATATTAAGATAAAATAGAGGACAAAAACTGGAAAAGATGGAAAGGATTTGCTGAAATAGCTAATTGAACTAGAATACAAAAAAGGGAAGTGTGAGGAGGTGAAGGAAATAAGCAAATGAAAGATAAGCTATGGGAAGATTTATTGTATTTTTTCCTTTTTTCTTTTCCCCCCTTGTTTCTTTTTTTTATTATTGTGATGTGATGTTTTGTATTTTTAAAATATGCTGTTTTTTAATTTTTTCTTTTTGTAACCCTTTAAAATTCAATAAATATTATTTTAAAAAAAAATAAAAATAAAAGGAACAACTGGCAAGTTTGGCCTTGGAGTTCAAAACGAAGCAGGGCAAAGGCTAATAGAGTTCTGCCAAGAGAACAAGCTGGTCATCACAAACACTCTTTTCCAACAACACAAGAGACGACTCTACACATGTACATCACCAGATGGGCAGAATCGAAATCAGATTGATTATATTCTCTGCAGCCAAAGATGGAGAAGCTCTATACAGTCAGCAAAAACAAGACCTGGAGCGGACTGTGGCTCAGATCATCAGCTTCTTATAGCAAAATTCAAGCTTAAACTGAAGAAAGTAGGAAAAACCACTGGGCCGGTAAGATACAATCTAAGTCAAATCCCTTATGAATACACAGTGGAAGTGAGGAACAGGTTTAAGGATTTAGATTTGGTGGACAGAGTGCCTGAAGAACTATGGATGGAGGCTCGCAACATTATACAGGAGGCAGCAACGAAAACCATCCCAATGAAAAGGAAATGCAAGAAAGCAAAGTGGCTGTCCAACGAGGCCTTACAAATAGCGGAGGAGAGAAGGCAAGCAAAATGCGAGGGAGATAGTGAAAGATACAGGAAATTGAATGCAGATTTCCAAAAAATAGCAAGAAGGCCTTCTTAAACGAGCAATGCAAAGAAATAGAGGAAAACAACAGAATGGGAAGAACCAGAGATCTGTTCAAGAAAATTGGAGATATGAAAGGGACATTTCGTACAAAGATTACCATAATAAAGGACAAAAGTGGTAAGGACCTAACAGAAGCAGAAGACATCAAGAAGAGGTGGCAAGAATACACAGAGGAATTATACCAGAAAGAAATGGATGGCTCGTACATCCCAGGTAGTTTGGTTGCTGACCTTGAGCCAGACATCCTGGAGAATGAAGTCAAATGGGCCTTAGAAAGCACTGCAAATAACAAGGCCAGTGGAAGTGATGGTATTCCAGCTGAACTACTTAAAATGTTAAAAGATGATGCTGTTAAGGTGCTACACTCAATATGCCAGCAAGTTTGGAAAACTCAGCAGTGGCCAGAGGATTGGAGAAGATCAGTCTACATCCCAATCTCAAAGAAGGGCAGTGCCAAAGAATGCTCCAACTACCGCACAATTGCACTCATTTCACACGCTAGCAAGGTTATGCTTAAAATTCTACAAGGAAGGCTCAAGCAGTATGTGGACCGAGAACTCCCAGAAGTGCAAGATGGATTTCGAAGAGGCAGAGGAACGAGAGACCAAATTGCAAACATGCGCTGGATTATGGAGAAAGCTAGAGAGTTCCAGAAAGACATCTACTTTTGCTTCATTGACTATGCAAAAGCCTTTGACTGTGTCGACCACAGCAAACTATGGCAAGTTCTTAAAGAAATGGGAGTGCCTGATCACCTTATCTGTCTCCTGAGAAATCTCTATGTGGGACAAGAAGCTACAGTTAGAACTGGATATGGAACAACTGATTGGTTCAAAATTGGGAAAGGAGTACGGCAAGGCTGTATATTGTCTCCCTGCTTATTTAACTTATATGCAGAATTCATCATGCGAAAGGCTGGGCTGGATGAATCCCAAGCCGGAATTAAGATCGCCGGAAGAAATATCAACAACCTCAGATATGCAGATGACACAACCTTGATGACAGAAAGTGAGGAAGAATTAAAGAACCTTTTAATGAGGGTGAGAAAAGAGAGTGCAAAATATGGTCTGAAGCTCAACATCAAAAAAACAAAGATCATGGCCACTGGGCCCATCACCTCCTGGCAAATAGAAGGGGAAGAAATGGAGGCAGTGAGAGATTTTACTTTTTTGGGCTCCATGATCACTGCAGATGGTGACAGCAGTCACGAAATTAAAAGACGCCTGCTCCTTGGGAGAAAGGCGATGGCAAACCTAGACAGCATCTTAAAAAGCAGAGACATCACCTTGCCAACAAAGGTCCGTATAGTTAAAGCCATGGTTTTCCCAGTAGTGATGTATGGAAGTGAGAGCTGGACCATAAAGAAGGCTGATCGCCGAAGAATTGATGCTTTTGAATTATGGTGCTGGAGGAGACTCTTGAGAGTCCCATGGACTGCAAGAAGATCAAAGGCATCCATTCTTAAGGAAATCAGCCCTGAGTGCTCACTGGAAGGACAGACTGTGAAGCTGAGGCTCCAATACTTTCGCCACCTCATGAGAAGAGAAGACTCCCTGGAAAAGACCCTGATGTTGGGAAAGATGGAGGGCACAAGAAGAAGGGGACGACAAAGGATGAGATGGTTGGACAGTGTTCTCGAAGCTACAAACATGAGTTTGACCAAACTGTGGGAGACAGTGGAAGACAGAAGTGCCTGGCGTGCTCTGGTCCATGGGGTCACGAAGAGTCGGACACGACTAAACAACTAAACAACAACAATGAGACACGCACAGGCAGGTCTATCCCCTCCTCCTGGAGAAGTGCATGACACTTGCGCACGATCCTTGCCCGATTGGGCTTTGTTCTGTGCACACAGCAACTTGGTTGAATTCTGCCTAGGATCTCTATGTTATGGGGAGGAAGATGTGGGGCTGCTGCCAGAAAAGCAAACACCTCTTCAAGCACTGAGTTCTGTGGTCTAAACCACTCATCCTCTTGGGCTTGCTGATCAGAAGGTTGACGGTTTGAATCCACTCAGCTCCTGCCAACCTAACAGTTTGGAAGCATACCAGTGAAAGTAGATAAATAGGTACTGCTGTGGCAGGAAGGTAAACGGCATTTCTGTGTGCTCTGGTTTCCATCACGGTGTTCCATTGTAGTTTATTGAAATGGATTAAGAGTCAGAGATGCACATACACAAACCTTTTTTTTTAAAAAAAGCTGATAGTTTACTGTATTAAACAACTGTATTATTGATACCTGGTAGCAAATCACTATAACTATATATATATATATATATATATATATATATATGCACTTACAGCTTTCTGTTCTTCGAAGAGGATGTCATTTGTGATGATACTCTTCATAACTGTCACATCAAAATAGGCAATATTTTGAATACTGTTGCAGCAAAAATATACTCCTTCTCCCACTCTTTGTTTTCCCCTTCCTTTTACATAACCACATCAATTAGTAACCATAGAGATTGGCACGAAACTTTAGAAGTTCATAAAGGCAATGCCTGTTGAGAGAATTGATGACAGCGAGCCCTTACAGTGGCCAATGACAGGGAGAGCCATTTGTAACATGAAAACTGTCGCTCTGCTGAGGACTGTAATGACTTTCCCCTGTCAGTGATGCGGTAACTTTGGATTTACAGCTGGAATGTTAATACTGCGAACTGAAAAAATTGAGATTTGAATTTTGTCAGTAGTGAAGCTGTGGGTTTTTTGTGGGTTTTTTGGAATAGGCTGATTTTGCTTATTTATTTTCTTCAATATTATCTTCTATTTGTTTTTGCTCTTTGGAGGGGGTAACATGCTGTGGTATGTTGTTGTTGGTGCTTTTGCCACTCTCTAAATCACATTGGACTCTGGCATGGAATACAATGTGAAAAGATTATATTCTGCCCTGTATACCTGAAGCAGCATCTTCACCTCCATCGTTCAGACCAGACACTGAGATCCAGCTCTGAGGGCCCTGTGACAGTTTCCTCACTGTGAGAAGGGAAGTTGCAAGGAACCAGGCAGAGGGCCTTGGCAGTGGGACCCTCCGTATGAAACACCCTCCCGTCAGGTGTCAAAGAGATTAACAGCTATCTGACTTTTAGAAGACATCTGAAGGCAGCCTTGTCTAGGGAAATTCAGGGAAGTTTTTTATGTTTGGTTTTTTTATTGTGTTTGATGTTTCAATTTGCTGGAAGCAACCCAGTCAGATGGGTGGCATAATAATAATAATAATAATAATAATAATAATAATAATAGGTGCTATTCATGTTAAAAAGCAAAACAGATGCCCAAAGACTTGGCCTTGACCCTCAGCCTAAGCATCCCACCCTGTGAAACTAGCAGAGCAACCTGCAACATACTACAAGTCGCAGAAATAGACTTACCCAACTGAGCAACCTCCAGGCGTTCTAGACTCCAGCTTCCACCATCCCAGGCCATTTGCCATGTTGACTGGGGCTGTTGGGAATTGTAGTCCTGGAGTTTTGAGCTGTAGTTTGAACTGCAAGGAACTTAAGCAGCATTCAGCATGGTTGAAAACAGGGTGCAGATTGTGCATTTGTGTGTTCCCTCTGTTTGCCGTACATCCATCCCTCTTCCCGCTTACCTGTCCCAAGCTAGTGATACGCTAGCTTAACCTTACTGAATTGTGGTCAAAGGAAACAGTGAACTCCAGCTTAGTATTTAGTACCTCGGTATTATTAATGAATTTTGGGATTGGATTTTCCAAAGGTTCACTGTCTGACTGAACCAGTAAATTATTAGCTCCTTAGTGCTGTAGTTGAGCATTATTAATGAAAATGGAGGCTGGCTCTTTATAAGGTTAACTGGAAAGGCTTTCTCGTAAAAAGCGCTTCAACGTGAGGTGGATGCCTTTCCAGTTCCTTCTGCCTCCAGACTGGAAGAATGGGAAATCTGAAAACGATTTGTATGCCATTTTTAATCAGCAAAAGGGAAACCACTCAGAGTGGCTGGAGAAACCCAGCTAGATAGGTGGGGTATAAATAATAAAATTATTACTATTATTATTAATTTATATACTGTTCTTCATCCAGGAGGGTTCACAACATAAAAATACAATATAAAAACTCAAAATACATAATAAAAATAAGAACAAAAACAAACCAATAGCACCCCCAATAGTTCCCGGAATAGTGTGTTAGTATGTGTGTGTACACACACACACACACACACACACACATATATTTAATTTTTATTGGTTTTTACACATATTTTCCAAACATAAAATCCCATCTTATACAGTATAATAAACCTTTGGCTATCACAGCCTAGGACTTCCATTAACCTCGACTAATGGTTTTCTAACTTTCTTTCTGATTTTGCATGTTATTTTAATAGTTATTGCTATAAAATCCAAATCCTAAATAAACTCCTTCTTAGTCCTTTTTCACAATAATTCATAAAGTTCTCCTTACAAAACTTTTTGCAACCCTACAAGAGATGTCAATTGATTACAATTGTCTTTCAAATATATCATAAATTTCTTTCAATCTTTCAGGAAAGTCTGGTCTTGCTGGTTCCAAATTTTCCCAGTTAATTTCGCCAACTTGGGATAGTCCATCAGTTTCATCTGCCACTCTTCTTTTGTTGGTAGTTCTTCTTGCTTCCATCGCTGGGCTAATAGTATTCTTGCTGCAGTTGTCGCATACAAAAAGAAATATTTTTTTATCATGCTTGTATATCTCTGCACCTACTATACCAAGTAAAAGGGCTTCTGGAATTTTTTCCAAACGTATATTTCAAAATTTTTAAAATTTAATTATAAATCATTTCCCAGAAGTCCTTTACTTTCTTACATTCCCACCACATATAGTAAAAAGTACCTTCTTTTCCCTTACATTAGTTCCTGGAATAGTTTGAATGTGAGCATTGAGGATTCAGAAATCCTAGTATTAGGGCTAGTTCTTCTGAATCTGAGAAATCACAGAGCAGGAAGCCGCCTTACATTAAGTCAGGTCATTGGTCCATCTATCTCAGTATTGTCTGCATTGACTGACAGCAGCTCTCCAGGGTTTTAGAGAGGGGACATTCCTAGCCACAGCTGGAGATGCCAGCAATTGAACCTTTGCACGCAGAACAGATGTTGTGGTTCGACGACGGCGAAGAATGAGGCCAGGGAGAGGCTGGCACCGCAGCATAAGGCTGCTGAACACGCCCCCTCCGAGGCACCTGGTTGGATGCCTGCAGAGGGGGCGTGGGCGCCAGCCAGGTGAGGTGGAGGCAGGGGGCAACCGCCCCCTGCTAGGGGCGGTGCTCGGGCTCCCGCCCACAACCACTCCCCTCTCTTCCAGGGAGGAGAGTCTTTCTACCACTGAGCTACAGCCCTTGCCCAATGTCAGCAGAGACAAGGGCAACCCCCTTGCCATTTTTGTCACCCCTCATGGCAACCTTCTAGAGCACGGTGATATTTGCATAGGCTTCTGCATGTTTTAGATCATGATTCAACTCCTGTTTTAGAAGGTCACCCTCCAGCTCAAGGTGATGGAAATGGCAAATTGGAGGAGCTAGTGTGCTAATCACCGAAGAATTGATGCTTTTGAATTATGGTGCTGGAGGAGACTCTTGAGAGTCCCGTGGACTAAAAGAAGATCAAACCTCTCCATTCTTAAGGAAATCAGTCCTGAGTACTCACTGGAAGGACAGATCGTGAAGCTGGGGCTCCAATACTTTGGCCACCTCATGAGAAGAGAAGACTCCCTGGAAAAGACCCTGATGTTGGGAAAGATGGAGGGCACAAGGAGAAGGGGGCGACAGAGGATGAGATGGTTGGACAGTGTTCTCGAAGCTACCAGCATGAGTTTGACCAAACTGCAGGAGGCAGTGGAAGACAGGAGTGCCTGGCGTGCTCTGGTCCATGTGGTCATGAAGAGTCGGACACGACTAAACGACTAAACAACAACAAGTGTGCTAATCTCTGTGGTCACCTTTCATACATTTCCTTTACTCTGATTCCAAATGTCCGAAGAGAGCTTAAATATTACCCCCATGGGCCTCAGTGGCATGCAGTTAGTACAGATGCCCCCGTTTCCTCAAGAGCAAGGCTGAGCCTGGAGAAAAATTGGTTGTGGGCAGTTGGTTCGGCCTTGAGAAAGTCACAACACAATACTTTTGTTATGAAAGATGTGTTCATTTCTCGTAGGCAACAAAATGACTCATGTGCTGTGTATCACAAGATTGATAATGTCCTTAAGTATTCATTTCCCTATTTATTAAGTGGAGTGGGTTTGGAAAACATGTGATATATGAGCACGTTGCTGTTGCTTGGTAACCATGGACAATATCTAAAGTATGGGCCTATCAACCCATGAAGCAGAGTTCTTTCACTGAATGCAACGTGTTTGCCTAGTACAAAGGTTGGAAAAGGAATCAGTGATTTAGAATTTCTCTTTCTCTGCTGGGGAAATTGGGCAAAATGGTGTGCCTGCTGGACTCTCTAGAACCTCTAAGCTGTCATTTGCTTCCTCTCATCTTGCCCTTTGAAAGAGCCAGTGGTACCTCGGGTTACATACGCTTCAGGTTACATACGCTTCAGGTTACAGACTCCACTAACCCAGAAATAGTGCTTCAGGTTAAGAACTTTGCTTCAGAATGAGAACAGAAATTGTGCTCTGGCGGCGCGGTGGCAGCAGGAGGCCCCATTAGCTAAAGTGGTGCTTCAGGTTAAGAACAGTTTCAGGTTAAGAACAGACCTCCGGAACGAATTTAGTACTTAACCCGAGGTACCACTGTAATTTATTTATTTTATTAACTGATGATTTACCTTTCGCATACATCTCGAGGTGATTAACAAATGTTCTGTGAAAGAAAGCTCTAAAATAGATTTTTTTAAAGCAGTACGGAAACTAAATGTTTAAAAACAATACAAAATGTACACCTAAGGCAGAGACTTTTCTCATCCAGCTAGAGAAGATTTTCAAAGGGGAAAAGTCTTCAGTTGTTCCCAGAAAGTACAAATAGTAGGCTTCTTTCATCTCTCGACAGGGGTGCTGTTCCACAAAACAGGGTAAACCACACTGAAATACCTGCTCTGAGTTACTATGGAGTAGACCTCTGGTATTTTAGGGACTTCAACGAGAAACTCTCCCACGTTATCGTTTTCTTCCCCACCCATTCTTTGTTTTTATATATCCCCTAATGCTCCTTTTCTAGCCCATTCTTTGACATTCTTTGCATAATGCAGTATATCAAAGACTGAAGGAAAATGAAAACAGGTCAAATTAATGGGAAATTGGTTATGTTTTATTGATTATTGTAAAAGTAGTGCAATTTGTCAGGGATAGAAAATCCAAGAGTTTATGCTGTCGCATGACATAACACAATATATTTCTCCTTATTTTGAATTGATTAGTTTCTTTTGCAATTTTATCGTTCGTGTTTTTCTTTATGTAGGGTGAAATCCAATATTGCGTGAGTGCATGCAGCAGCACTACTTATTCCCCTCCCCCTCTCTCTGCAGCCCCTCTCAAATCTGCTCCAAAATTTGTCCCAATCTGCCAGAGAAGAATTTTGGGCTGTTGTTGGGGAGGGGAGGAAGGAGGAATCCTGTTGCTCAGGTTCACTGATGGATGGGCACAAAATTGTATATATAAAGGAACGGTACTGAGTTCAATTCTGTATATATTTTTATGCTGTGATAACACAAAAATGTATTCAGAAGCCATTCTTTCAGAGAGAGGAAAGTATTTCAAATAAGAACTTAAGGAGAGCAGTGCTGGGTTAGACTGAAAGCCTAGCAAGTTCAGCATTCAGTTTCCACAATGGCTAACACAGTGCCTGGGTGGGAAACCCATAACCAGAGCCCAAATTCAATAGTTGTCTCCTGCTTGTGGTCCCCAGCAATTGCTAGAACTGGAGGTAGAACATAGCCATCTCGACTAGTCACCACTGATATCCCTATCCTCCATAAATTTGTCTAATCATCATAAAATAAGGAAAGTCCTGCTGAATCAGGCCAGTGGCCCATCTAGTGAGCCATTGAGCAGCAGAACTTGTGGAGGTGGGGGAAGAGCACCTCTACACACAAGTAACACATGACGAGCGCTCTTGTTCTTGAACATCCCCAGATAGTCACCTTAGCAGTCTACAAGTGTAGCTAAGATCATTTGTGGTTCAGAGGCACATCTTACCACATCTTACCACATCTCTTGAGAATATCCCATGTAGGCTGAAATACGAAGGTAGATTCCACACAACCACAGTGTGACGTGAAATTATCTACCCAATTATCTGAGGTTTCCATCAAAACTATGTGCTCCTCATGATGGTCACTGCAGTCAGTAGCAATCAGCATAAGAAAGATTAAACCTGTCACAAGTTCATTACAGCATAGCTACATTGTCTAAACCCAGGCCCAAGAAAATGTGGTTACAAGAGACCCTTGTGGCAGCAAATTGCGTGACTGATACTTTTCATAGCAACAAATGAGCTTGATGCCTCCTCCTTCTTTATGGCTGCAATGTATTTGTAAACATTTTCCTTAACTTAGTTGAGCGCATGTTTGTTCTGCCTCATTTATTCGCAGATAACTTACTGTGTCTTGGATCTTTAGCTTTCTGTTTCTAATGATTCCTTTGAAATATTATTTTAATGAACCTATGAAACACATCATTGTATTCTTTATTTTGTGGCTGGACTGTTAATGATACTCATCCATTAAGTAAATGGTTTTGTAAGCAACACAAATGTAATAAACAAAGTTAGTCAGTTCTTTTATACTACTTTTCTGCTGATGGGCATACCACATGCTGAGGAGGTAATGTTTCATGACCAAAATAGCTCCCTTTGTAGGCAAACTGGGAATCTTTGTATTTAGACTGTCAGAGAGCTCCAGAGAGGAATGCGTGCCATCATTTGTGTTCGCTTAAAAAGCCCTTTAATCCGGCTATAATAGACATAACAATATACATCCAAATCTGGCATTATCATCTTAAGAACTTGTGAATGATTCCGATGTCAGTTTGACTAGTGCTTGGCTGTAAGTGAAATACACAACTCATAAATTAATGCGGAGGCCTACAGGCATCACATTCATCTAATGAAGTTGGCAACCATCAAGAGCACATCATCCCATTACCCCTTGCGGCTTGCGGCTC
This sequence comes from Podarcis pityusensis, assembly GCF_964106645.2. NCBI lineage: Eukaryota > Metazoa > Chordata > Lepidosauria > Squamata > Lacertidae > Podarcis > Podarcis pityusensis. The sequence goes on from NC_138029.1 coordinate 104,487,589, forward strand.
AGATCAATAGCTAGAATATTTTGACACAACTCCTTCCAAATGCAGTAGAGTATGTAAGGCAAAAAACTTTCCTTCCATTAAAACAGGGCTGGGGAACCTGTGGCCATCCAGATGTTGTGACTCCAACACCCATCAGCCCCAGCCAGCGGAGGGGGATGGTGGGACTTGTAGTCCACCAGCACCTAGAAGGCGCACCTGCTCTAGAACCAATGTTTGAGTTATGCTTAAGAAAAAGTCCCAACAAGGTGAAAGCTTTTTGCTCACGTGAACCCAATTTATGATGACAGAAATTCACCCCAGTGCACTACCACATGGGAAGAAAAATCAGATTTCAGGTGGAGGGCTTTACCCATTCCTAGGACAGTTGATATTGTTCCTTGGGATTATCTAGTATCCCTTTGTCGGTTTCTCTGGATAATCTTGTGGTTTCTTCTTTTGTCCTTCTATGTTGCGCCAAGATGTTTGGTCCATTCATCCCAGTTCAAATTCCTGACTTACCGATTAAAACACAACTAAATACAATGAAAATAATGGTCCCTAAAAAACATAATTATTCTCTCTCCTGTCTACCACTTACAGTCACCTTCTGTGTGCTACAAATCTGTGGTCTCTAATTCCTTCCTCTTATGATGACTTACAATTGCTTTGATTCTATTGGTCACCTTGGGTGGCTTCCTTTCCTATAGTTTTGACTTGTCGTTTCAGGTATAGGAGATCCCGCATATAGTTTCAGAGTGGGAGCCTGCCCATCCATAAATGCTTCACTTTCAAAGGACATACCAAAAAACAAAACACTCACCAAAGAACTGAAAAGCTCCTTAATTTGAAAATCTGGTGTGAGATAGACAGACATCCCCTATTAAAAAGAAGCCTAACATTTTTCCATTTAAAATTTGCATGCAATCCTAATTATTGCTATACCCCTAATATAAAGATAATGTGACCCAAATATCTTTGAAGCTGATTTGCCATGTTTAATCGCACAACATCCAGCCCCATCCTTCTTGTTAATTAAATTGGCTACAATATTTCTAAGCTTCAGTAACTTTGGACTGTGAGGATAATCAGAGGCCAGTGGTAGGAACTTCAGTGATGAGGAGGCTATTATATCCGTGATGTCCTTACTCAGGCAGCATTTGAATGGTGGGAGATTTTATTTCATTGACTAGATTATTGTTTTTATAAATCTGTATGAATGAGGATCTGACAACATATCTGCAAATAAGACATTTCCTTGAGTGCTTTAGAGCATCTCAGTTTGTTTCCCTATATTTTTAAAGCTTTGCCTAATAAGTGGAGGGGAATATATATATTTCTATAATCTGCAGCTATAGTTAATGATCAGGCACAGATATGACATCTGTGTTGAACAGTACCTACAGAAACACCATGATGTTCGTGCTTGAGCTATTTAGAAAGAAGTGAGGGTATATTTCTCTTTTCTAAATAAAAAAAGTGATGCTAATGAAGCAGAACAAAGAAGAGGCTATAGAAGAAATTGTTGTCAATCTCAGCAAGAAAATTGCAATTCTGTAGTTCTCTTGTCTGGTAGGTTTAGCTGGTGGTTGTTAAGATGTTTATCTTCACTGTGTCTGAAGGATCGGGCACACAGCTTGAGGGTACTTGAAGTGGCCATGGTGACATGGAGTGTCTTCCATCAGCTTTGACTGGTGGCCCAACTTTACCCCTATTTAGACAGGGACAGCCTAACTTTTGTTGTCTATGCTCTGGTAACCAAAGTTAGATTACTACAACACGTTATATGTGGGGCTGCCTCTGAAGACGGTTCAGAAACTTTGGCTGGTGCAAAATTCACTGGCCCATTTGATCACCAGGCAATAAAATTTGATCATACAATGCCAACCCTGGCCTGACTGCACTGGTTACTAATTAGTTTCTGGGCCCAATTTAAAGTGCTGGCTTTGACCTGTAAAGCCTTAAATGGCTCAGGACCGCAATACTTCAAGGACCACCTCACCCCATACAAACCGACCTAGGCCCTGCAAAGATCATCTGGGGCTTTTCTTTGTGGGGCTCCTCCACAAGAAGTCCAGAGGGTGGCAACACAAGAACAGACCTTTTCTGAAGTGTTAAGTTGTGGGTGAAGGTATCAGACGACACAGCAATTCTTCAAACAGCTTTTTTATTCACAGGCCAGAACAGAACTGAACTGAAGGGTTCAGCCAGCCTGCTTATATAGAGCTCCAGAACAACGTAATTGTAACAACTTTCTGTAACTATCCAATCACTGAACGTCACTTTCGATCCCTTATTTGCATATGTGGACCTGAACTATCTACAGTATCCCCCTGCTGGCCCAGGGTGAGAACTTCAGTACATAACATGAAGTGGCTACCTGTTTGTGATGACTCGCCTGACACCTTCATTACATATCTTTAGATGCTACTAGGCAAAAACATCCCTCTTCTCCCAGGCCTTTGGCTAATTATACAATCTTTGGCCTTTTAAACTGGGGTGGGGTGGAGAGAGTTAACTTTTTTTGCTCATTATTATGTTATGTATTTTTGTATTTTTATATTGTAAACCACCCTGTGACCCTCGGACGAAGAGTGGTATATAAATTTAATAAATAAATCAGAGGACTAACGGTCTTTTTAAAATAAAAAACAAAACAAAAAGACCATCCTTCCTATTTTTTACTTCCTCTCACAAAGTTATGCTGGTTGCAGTTGCCTGGAGAGAAGTCATTTGAGGAAAGAAAAATGCAGTGCTGTCAAGGAGCATGAATACTCTTTTTTTGTGTGTGTGTGCCATTTCCATGCACTTTAGGAAGATGCAACAAAATTATCCCATTTTCTAAATGCCCTGCCATGATGAAATGCACAAAGAGATTTATGATCTGCTTTGATTGAATGCCTTTTTTGTTCTCCCTCTCTCTGTTTTAACAGAGATGTTCATTCTGTGTTTGCTTTACGTTTAGTGTCACTCTGACTTAGCAAGGGAAGAATGAATAGACTGTTGTCAGTAGGGAGCAAAAGCTGTTCGCCTATCATAAAGATTTCACAGTTTCCTAGAAATATCAATTAGCTGTACCTGACTACCTCTGTACCTCTGGGTGAAGTGGTTTCTGTGCACTCTCTGCCTTTTCAAAAAAGGCTCATGGATGCAGCCAAGGATGTCAGGCATATAGGTTTGAGGAGTAAAGGAAAAGGCCATTTTTGCACTGATCCTATTGTGTAGGATAGATGCATGCAACTGCTTTTTAAAGTCATTGTGGGGAGAAGCTGGCGGGTGCTGAGGAGGGTCCGGTTTGGAACAAATCTCGTCACTGGAATGGAGATGACAAAATCTATGAAAATGTAAATGTGGGAGGTGGAGAACTTGGCATGGAGAGTGCAGAGGCACAAGATAGCAATTCATCGAGGGCAGAGCAGCGCAGGTTAAAACGCAAGTGCCAAAGGCACTTGAGGGAAACTGTATACAAGTGTTTCTACACTAATTCTGGAAACCCCTTGGTCTTGTTGTTGTTTAGTCGTTTAGTTGTGTCTGACTCTTCGTGACCCCATGGACCAGAGCACGCCAGGCACTCCTGTCTTCCACTGCCTCTTGTAGTTTGGTCAAACTCATGCTGGTAGCTTCGAGAACACTGTCCAGCCATCTTGTCCTCTGTCGTCCCCTTCTCCTTGTGCCCTCCATCTTTCCCAACATCAGGGTCTTTTCCAGGGAGTCTTCTCTTCTCATGAGGTGGCCAAAGTACTGGAGCCTCAGCTTCAGGATCTGTCCTTCCAGTGAGCACTCAGGGCTGATTTCCTTCAGAATGGATAGGTTTGATCTTCTTGCAGTCCATGGGACTCTCAAGAGTCTCCTCCAGCACCATAATTCAATTGGTCTTAGAGGACAGCATTAATATAGTGGGAATAACAGAAACCTGGTGGAATGGAGCTAACCAGCGAGGCACAGTTATCTCTGAAAAGAAACTTGATCAGAAAGGACAGAGAGCAACGTACTGGAGATGGTTTGTTCTGCCCATCCAAGAGGGTATTGAGTCCAGCAAGCTGGGAATCCCAAAAGGGCCAGAGTCCTCCAAAGAATCATTGTGGGGGATGATACTTGCCCCCCCCCAAATAATTTAGTACTAGGGATGAGGTGGTGAGGGTAGGCTGCCTCTGTCTCCCTTGAAAAGGACATGGAGCTGAAGGACGATGTTGGAAGATGATTCTCTTTCCCAGGCATAGGCAAACTCCAGCCCTCCAGATGTTTGGGACTACAGTTCCCATCACCCCTAGATAACAGGACCAGTGGTCAGGGATGATGGGAATTGTAGTCCCAAACATCTGGAGGGCTGGAGTTTGCCTATGCCTGCTCTTTCCTATGTCTTCATTCAGAACAATATATTTTTCAGGGTTCAGATTAATTCTACTCACCCGGACTTTCAACCAAAGCCTGGAAAAAATGAAGTGTGGGTGCACACACTTCCTCTCTCCCCATCACCCCTTGTCTCTCTCTGTATGTGTGAACTGAGGGGGGGGAATGGGGAGAAGTGACCAGAGGGGGTGACACTCATGGCACTCTGATTTAAGAGATGTCAGAATGACACATTTCCCAAATGGCCATTCATTTAAGTGTTTGGGGTGTTCATTCCACAAGAAGGACGCAACTGATTTTGCCGTAGTGATTGAATTGTAATGAGGAATGTAAGACTTCTATCATATCCTTACCACAAGCTAGAGTTCTGAACCCGTAACTCTGCTAGTTTACATGAAATTATGACAATAAAGGGTAGAACAATACAGAGGTGTTGCTGGTTCATTAAAACCTGCCAGGCATGAATCAAAGACAGTAAACACACTTCACTGAAGACCCTCTCTAAATGATGATTAATTACTCTTTTAAAGGATTATTCTAGAGATACGCTAAATTACTCAACAGCAATTTAAAGTTGGCAGACAGCAGACATTTTCCCGTCTGCTGTGTTCCTGCTGGCCAGCTTTTGTTGGCCTCTTTTGTACTTATCCAGTTTGCAAGTGGAATGGGGACTGTTGTCCAGTAAATCTGAGCTGTCATGTCAAATTATGTCACACTTTTATGTTGCGCAATAATATGGAGTGATGCAGTATGTCATAAAAAGTGGCTTGCTAAAAGCATGCATGTCGCATTTCCAATTATCCTCAAACAGTTGGAAGTACGGAAGATGCTTCTCTCCCCCACCTTCATATAAATCTTTGCTGGGACTGGATTCATTTGCTATCACAGAACACTTGAAGAGCATGAAATTGCATGGCCCTTCAATGTTGCAAATCACATCTATTGTTTTACTGGTCCATTGGGGGTGGGGGAATTATTGGAGTCGGCATTATCCGTATTAGAATTGGTGGGAAAGGCCTGTGCAGACCACCAGAACAGCTTGACTTTTGTTGGAAAGATATTATAGGGAGAGAAATTGAAATCACACATACATATTTCAGGTGCTGCCTCTAATTTGAAGGGTACGTAGCCAAAATGTTTTTGAGCAGAGGATGCTTAGAGGGAGAGGCGTTGGTGAATCAGCCCTGTAAAACATGATCTATTGCTCTACCAATCTGTTCGGACTGCAGCCAAGAAGCACACAGAGCAGTTTTGATTTTGATTCCATCAAAGCCTTATGACAGGGCAGTTCACTGTGTTAAACATGGACAGCTGTACAAATGCAGCAAAAGAACCACTTTGTTCATTATTGCTGTTGCTTAAAAAATAATAAATCATGAAAGCCACTTTGACAGAAGTGGCAAATGAGGAAGAATGGCTGCGTTGTGTTTCCTCTCCCCACAATTTCAAATCACACTTGAATGGGGGAAATATACAAGATGCCCCAATAACAATCATGCATGTCATTGTGGAGGATATATGCATCTTGCACCCATGCATGAGACCCAGACTTGGTGGTGTCATAGCCACAAACCAGTATTCTTTAGTGGCAGAGTCCTCAAAGGACAACATCCTCAAACAGGAGATGGATGGACACCCTGGTCCTTCCCATGTGGAGCTGCAGGTATCAAAACCTGAACCCTGAGGAGATATTTCTACCACCAGATACTGGTTGAGTCTGGTGAGCCATCCTCAGGTGAGTCCTGAGGAGAAATCCTCATAGCTTGCATTCCTGAGGCCTAGAAGAAGGCAGAGATTTCAGAAAATGGTGTTGGTACATTAACTGGCCAAATGAAACATTGAGATCTGCCAGCTGCTTCAGGACACTGATGAGTCAACTTGCTTTTGGAGTTGGGTTCCTCATCTTCAGGAAGGAGGAAGGAGAGGACTTTGAAGCCAAAGGGGAAGACAGCCCCAGAAGTGCCTTGAAGTAAACCTGTGGGGCTCAGACTTCTGCCCTCCCAAGGATGTGGCACTACCAACTTCTGCCTTGAAGGACTCCACTGCAGGAGACTCAGTCAGACCAGAGGCTCCCTTTGCTCTGTCAGTGTAGGAGGTCATTGAAGAAAGCTGGGTCCTTTAAGTGGAGCAACATAGGTGGTGTTAATAATTAAGGGCTCGGTTTCAGCTTGTTCCTTGCTGGAGCAACTTCAGAACTCTATGATCCCTATAGCAAACCCTTAGCCCCTAGCCTGAACTCTGCCTTGTCCTGCCTTGTATCATGTCTGAACCTTGTCTTGCCTTACACCCACAGAGCTCAACTTGCATGTTTCACACCAGCTGCAGGATCACTAACTGTGGTCCTGAAACCCACACCTCTCCAAGGTTCTGACCCCGTCTTGCCTCAATTTCCTACCTGCCTGGGCTTGCTGACCTTGCTTGAGCCATCACTATCCTTGGCATTGGGCATCCCATAGAACAGGACATGCAGCAGAAAACCTGGGTAGCTATTTGGCTTTGCTGTCTCACACCTTTCTCTGGATGTACCAAACAATGATGCAATAGTGGTGATGGAGAACATAAAGTGTTACAAAACCTTACTCAGTAGTGCATAAACACAATGATTTGTTAACAGTTTTTCTCAATTGCCAATACTAAGCCCCATGATTCCATGTAATTCTGTGCTCCTCACCATCATTTATTATTATTATGCTATTTTTATTTTATTCAAAGTTTTCAATGACAACTTCTCCACGATCTACAGAAAAGAGTAGCCTTTTAAGTGATGTGCTTGCAAGCTCATGTGACCTATGGCAAAGTGCAAAGTAATTAAATAAAAAAGGAAGAGCACCTGTGTCAGTGTGTAAATTGAAATATTTGTGTTTAAAACTATCCCAAAGGAGCTCAAAACCCATCTGTTTGACCAGTGCTGTATGATTCTTTGTTTCAAGAAGAAACAAAAGGCACAGTTGTGAAAAGGCAGATTTCTTAGAAATCCCAAAGATTGTAGCACTTTTAATAAAGAGAAGAACTGTAATGAATAACAAAGATGGAGATCTCTGACCTTCCTGGGGATATTAGACAGTAGATGAAAGCTAAGTTCTAAGGAGCCCTCTGCATGCATTCTTGCTCTGTAGCCTGGCACAGTTCATTTGTCATTCATGTTTTGATTCACAGCTGCTTAGGAATAGCTATCCTTTCCCTGTTATCTCAGCTGCTGTGATTTTCTTCACACTGTCAGGCCTTTTCTTTTAACTTGAGTTAAGTGGCGGCGGGGGGGGGGGAGTTTTAAGTGAATTGTGGAGCATGTGATGCTAAATCTTCCGCTAAGTTGTGTGATTTGACCAGGATTCAACAGATCTGGTTGGTAGTTGTTCTGGTCTGAGACCAAGAAGATGGCCTTAATATGGCAAGTTAAATTAGAATTAAGTGTCTTTAGTGACATTGTGAAGACCTTCTTGACTTTCACTTGTTTTTTAAAGAGAGAGGACCAGACCAGATGACAACTCTTCCTGATCCAGCCAGTCATGAGGTGGGGAATATGCCAGGGTGAGTGCATGCTGGAAACTCAATCCGCATCTGGCCTGATTTTGGGGACACTGAAGCTTGAACTGTTATGGGGACCCCTTTGCAGCCAGCAACGAGATCCAGGAAACCACTGTTATCTTCTTCAGTGGGGTTGTTCCATGACAGATGACAGTTAAAAAAATAAAATAAAATAACTACTACATCTCATATTTTGATTAAAATTGGTCTACTGCTTTATCTCACATGTCAATGTCTTTGGTGTGAATAAATATTCCTTTGCCTTATAGTTTTCAGGTTATTGGCAGGTGATGAAAATTAGAGAAATGTTATATACATGCACGAATAAAGTTGCTTCTGGGGGCCCTCCTGGATTAGTTTCGTAGTAGATCTGTTTAGATCTAGTACTTGGGAAACCTTTTAGCCTGAGGGCCACATCTCATCTTGGCAAATGATCCAGGGGCCTCGTGCCAGCAATGGGCAGCTCCAAAACAAGATTCAGTCTGGAAGCTTGCACACTCTTTTGTGATTGACCTAATGTTGCACCTATCAAATACTGAGAGTCAATCGCATCCCAGGCAGAACTCTGCCTCTTTTCAGAGTGCTGCGGCCATGAGAAATTGCATCAGATATCTCTATTGTAACCAGGCTCACTTCAGTTTTAACAAAGAAGCCTGTGATGAGCCCTTTCAGGTTTGAAAAGGGGAATTTTCTTTCTTAAGCCGAATCTAAATCATAAGAAGAGCCTGCTGCGTCAAAGTGGTGGCCCATCTGTTATCAGAGTGGCCAAGCAGATGCCTATGGGAAGCCGGCAAACAGGACCTGAGTGCAGCAGCAGTCTAAAAGCTTGGGGGAAATCTACTATACCTTTGCAATACCTCAGAGGAGTTATGAACAGCTTTCCTTAACTGTTCCAGCCTGTTTTGCAATGCTGGTGCCATTTCTGAGAACTTAAGAGGAATCCTGCTGGATCATCTTTCTCCAACATCCTGTTCTCGTTGTCCACCCACAAGCAGGACCTGAGTGCAACCGCACCTGCGCTTGCTTGTGTTTGCCTGCAATTAATATTTAGAATCATCTTGCTTCCGGTGCTGGAGGTATCACACAGCCATCTGTCTGTCTGTCGGCAAGAGTTTCAGGGTTTGTTTGTTTTGTTCTTGTGACAGCTGAAAGAGTCGAGGAGGCTTGGGGGAGCTCCCAGCAGGAACTCTAAGGGCTCTCTTAAGAGCAGTTGAAGGAAATGTCTTACAGCGAGAGGGAGCAGTTTATCAGAGTTAACTCTGATGTAAAACATTCCTTTAACCACTTCTCCACGCACTCCGCTACTACTCTGTGTCAATAAAGATAACAAGTGGGTTTCCAAGCTGGGACACAGATCCAGGGTTTTTGCCTCGGCGTTTCCAGGGTGGATAGGAACGCACAGATTGCCGCTGATTTAAAGCATGTGGGGAAAACCCGTGGAGAATTATATTTCTTTCATGATTGAATGCTGGTACTCGGTGTTGTGTGGGGAAGCAGTCGCTTGGTTTAATAGGCGCACAGCTGGTGTTATCTGAAAAATAATCATTATGATAGAAAGCACACATTTTTCATGTTTTCTGTCAGGTCTGTCAGGGTATGTTCTGCGCAGTTGCCGTATTCTTCCTCTGACAGTCCTTGAATTAGCAGTTTACCACTTTTTTTAAAAAGCACAATGTACAAAATATTTTTAAACCAAACAACCTGCACACTCCTTGTGTAACTGAACATACGTAATGAAAGAGGATCGGTAAAACAAAAAGAAAAAATAGGGAAGGGTGTGGACCTTCTTTGCTTCTGCAAGCCGCTCCCAATTTGCAGACATGCAATCATACCATTGGAGCAAATGTATTTTGGGACAACTCACTGGCACTACATCCACCTGATTGGTTGCCTGATGTTGCCCAAGGGCATCTGATTGGCCATTGTGCAAACAGGATGCTGGGCTGGAGATGGACCATTGGCCTGATTCAGCAGGGCTCTTCCTATGTTGTTATGATACTTGTAATGAAGTTCTTCACCAGGGATGAGGAACCTGTGGCCTGCCAACCTTCTTGGACTACATCACCCATCACCCCCATTGGTCATGCTGGCTGAAGCTACAGATGTTCAGTGACATCTGGAGGAACATAGGCTCCCCATCCCTGCTGTAAAGAATTAAGTGGCCCTATGTATGAATAATAATAATAATAATAATAATAATAATAATAATAATAATAATAATAATAATTTATACCCCGCCCATCTGGCTGAGTTTCCCCAGCCACTCTGGGAGGCTCCCAATCGAGTGTTAAAAACAATACAGCATTAAATATTAAAAACTTCTCTGAACAGGGCTGCCTTCAGATGTCTTTTAAAGATAGGATAGCTGCTTATTTCCTTCACATCTGAAGGGAGGGTGTTCCACAGGGTGGGCGCCACTACCGAGAAGGCCCTCTGTCTGGTTCCCTGTAACCTCACTTCTTGCGATGAGGGAACCGCCAGAAGGCCCTCGGCGCTGGATCTCAGTGTCTGGGCTGAACAATGGGGGTGGAGACGCTCCTTCACGTATATGTATAAAGAAACACTTTTTTTAAATTGACTGTTGACTAACAGGTATCAATAACTTTGCTGTGGTTATTGCGAGACGCAAAAAGTAGCCATAACAAATCCTTTTAAAATATACCTTTCCTCCAATTTCATCTTAACTATGGTCCTTTAACCCTCAGTGGTGATTTGTCTTTCCCTTCCAATGAAATTTCTCCCCACTGCAAACTTTAACCCTGAGAACATTTTCTTCTGGGAGCTTGCCGTGCCAGTTATTTCAGCTACTTTGGACACAGGGCGAACCATCTCACACACAGTCTGATATTACCCACATTCCTAGCTTATAGATGTAGTCATGCGGGTCTCATCGAGAAGACATGCTTGAATCAGAGCTTGACACTGCCAAGTCACAGTTGCTTTTAAAATCACTCCAGTAGCTTTTAGCTCCTTCTGGAGGCCTGTTAACCCAGCCGTGCCACATGTGCATGTTGAGCTGGATGGGGCACAGGCTTCCAGAATAAAAGTTGATGGGTAATAATAATAATAATAATAATAATAATAATAATTTATTACTTATACCCCGCCCATCTGGCTGGGTTTCCCCAGCCACTCTGGGCGGCTTTCAACAAAACACTAAAATACAATAACCCATTTAAACACTAAAAGCTTCCCTAAACAGGGCTGCCTTCAGATGTCTTCTAAATGTTTGGTAGTTATTTTTCTCTTTGACATCTGGTGGGAGGGCGTTCCACAGGGTGGGTGCCACTACCGAAAAGGCCCTCTGCCTGGTAGGATAGGAAAGCAAGATCTCTAGTGTCAGGACTTGAGGAAAACGATCCATTGTTGTGGAGTGGATTTACTAGGATTTATACCTCATCCTTCAACAAGTTTCCGGGGCAACTGGCTCAAATCTTTAGACTGGTCCAAACCCTCATTCAGCCATGGAATGACCTTTGTCTCGTTACGATTGAACCTACCACCCAAGGTGGTTGTGTGTTGAATCGGGAAATTAATGTAAGCAATTAAATAAAAATAAAATTGATTCGAATCTTGTCTTTTGAAGTTTGGATCCAAGTGGGCTATCATAATTTATAATTAATTATGAACTAAAGCTGGCAATTCCCCCCACTCCAGACTCCCTCCCACCCCCACTTTCTGGATCTTAATCATACGAATGCTTCTCACATCCTAATTAAGAATGTAAGAACGAGCTCTGCTGGATCAGTGCAATGCTCTGTTCTCACAGTGGCCAAACAGATGGCTATGGGGAGCATGTAAGTAGGCCTAAGTGCAACTATGTTCTCCCTACTTGAAATTCCCAGCAAGTGGTGTTCAGAGGCATAGTGCCTTCAACTATTCAGAGCTGCACCACATCTAGCAGACTGCTTGCCATGTTACTTCCAGTCACCTTCTTGGTGCTTAACACCCTCATCTCCCAGACAATATGTCAGGAGGCATTTCAGAAATCTAGCATTTCTATTCTAGGGTCCACATGGTAAGGAAAAATATATATAAAGGAGATCTCTCACAGTATGTTAGCAAACATTCTGGACTAAGTGTGCCATTTGTGGCATCTAAAAAACATGTTTCGCTCTTCTGCATTGCAATCCCAGTGAGGTCTTCTTGCTACTTGTTACTGGATTTGATATCCCGCTTTATCACTACCCAAAGGAGTCTCAAAGCGGCTAACAATCTCCTTTCCCTTCCTCCCCCACAACAAACACTCTGTGAGGTGAGTGAGGCTGAGAGACTTCAGAGAAGTGTGACTAGCCCAAGGTCACCCAGCAGCTGCATGTGGAGGAGCGGGGAAGTGAACCCGGTTCACCAGTTTACGAATCTACCGCTCTTAACCACTACACCACACTGGTGGAATTCCACAGGTGGAATTCCTGAGTTTGAATAGGCCCTGCCAAGAGGGCCCATCTAGTTCAGCATCCTGCTTCTCACCGTAGGCAACCATGTATATGCCTTTGGGAAGTCCACAAGTGGGACATGAGAGCAAGGTTGCTCCCCAGCAATGGGCATTCAAAGGCATACGGCTTTTGATCTTTGAGCCTGCATATAGCCATTATAAATAGCAAGTTGGTGGGTGGCAGCACATATTGAGGCAGCAGATCCTAGAGTAAAATGGTGTGCCTCTTCGCCGCCCCACTTCCTTCCACTTTCCAAACTCACTTTGCTTTCGGACTGAGGTTGGCAGCCATACACTGTGGCAGCTGATGTCACAAGGATGTCATTGCTGCCATCTCCTGATGATGTCATATCACTATGACAATGGCAAAGCCAGTCCCCTCTGAGGTGCATCTTGTGCCATCGCTAGATGCTTTTCGACAATTGGTCAAGATACATCTCTTTATCCAGGAATTTGGCTGTGTGGATCTTATTCTGCCACCTGGGCCCCACGCTGAGCTTGAGCTCTAAAATGTGTTTGATGCTCTATGAATATTGAAGACAGGGCAAAAGCAGACCGACACTAATATGTGTGTGTGTGCACGCGCGCGCACATACGGTTTTCTCCAGTGCAATTTTTCTAGAAAAAGAGGTGGAAGAACTCACCACGAACGCCCGTCGTTCTCTTACCATGGCAATGGCGCCTATCAGAGAGCTGAGTTCCAGCTAAAAAAAATATCCCTGGTTTTCTCTAATACGATGCGTTTTGTACATTGTACATATTTCAAAATCTGGACACAAAAGTTATATAAATAAGATGTTGAGCTATTTTTAAGGAAATTCGCCAAAATCTACACTTCCAACTTTTGTTGCCATGCGTCCAGATTTTCCCAGACATTTAAGTGTTTTCTGCCTGGGCTCTGTTTCCGGCAGCCAAATCCTGGACGTACGGCGGCAACCCTACTGATGTACATGTTTTCATGTGCACTTTTCCATACTATGACATTTTTGTACGCATTTGGCTGGTTTGAGCCAATGAGAGCCAACGTGGTGTAGTGGTGAAGAGCGGTGGACTCGTAATCTGGTGAACCGGGTTCGCCTCCCTGCTCCTCCACATGCAGCTGCTGGGTGACCTTGGGCTAGTCACACTTCTTTGAAGTCTCTCAGCCCCACTCACCTCACAGAGTGTTTGTTGTGGGGGAGGAAGGGAAAGGAGATTGTTAGCCGCTTTGAGAATCCTTAGGGTAGTGATAAAGCAGGATATCAAATCCAAACTCCTCTTCTTCTTCTTTGGAAAACTTTACCACAAAATTCTGAAAGGTGCAAATATTAAAGGATTAGCTGCATTTCGGTTTGCAGATTCACTTGGGCAGTGTGAAAGACCATGACTCAGTGGTGGAGCATATGCTTTGCATGCAGAAGTTCCTAGGTTCAAGCCCCAGCATCTCCAGCTAAAACTGGGAGAGAACCCAGTCTGAAACCATGGAGGTGGACCAATGGTCGGACTCAGGATAAGACAGCTTTGTACGTTATCTTGGTCTCTCATAGAAATGCAGACCAAATGAATTTCTCCTCTGGTTGTGTAATGAATCTCTTGAATCCCTTTCAGAACCACATTTAAAGCCTTCTGAGGAGGGTAGTTATTGGGTTAATCTTCTTCAAAAATTTGGATTTGATTGTGTATCCGCGGGACCACACCTGCTGTGCTGTGTAATATAGCCACCTTATAAATTGCACAATAGTTTTCCTTATAATTGTTTCACCACCTTTCCCCTTTAAATGGGTTTATAATTTGTTTCATTTCGTCATTAGGCTCAGAAACAAATGAAGGTGGGGAGCGACTGGCTTCTCAGTTTAGTTTAGCAAGATGTATAGATTGGAGTCTTGCTGTAGAAATACATCACAAAGATTGCATTCAACAACCATAACACGTGCTGATGAACCCGAGATTTCATTTCTCCTGCACTGTATAAGCGCAGCGCACTATGAAAGGAGAAAGTATTTTGACTTCTGAAACCTTATTATTGAAATGTAGCCTTTCATTCTTTTTGGCCTGTTGTGTGTTCATATTTGTACTTTTCCTTGATTATTTCATAGCAGGAGCATAAAACGTATTTTTTCTTCCAGTTTGGTTTAACTCTGCTGTTAGGTTTTGAAATGTCAGTGAGGTTGTTGTTGTTGTGTGTGTTTTTAAATGTGTGTGTGTGTGAGAGAGAGAGAGAGAGAGAGAGAGAGAGAGATATGCAGCCATGATGTCTGTAACAAGCAAGACCATTATGTATTTCCATAATATATGGATATTTTGACTATATCCTAACCTGAACCCTTGTCGTGACCAGAGTGGTGCTTGTATACATTTTGTTAATCAAAACCAAAGGCTTTTTGTTATTTACTGTAAAGCCATTTTTCTGTGAGCATTGGAACTTCCTAGTTACAGAGAGGTAAAGGCAAGTGCTGTATTTTCCCACCTATAAGATGCTCCCATGTATAAGATGCCCCCTATTTTGGGGGACTCTGATTTAAGAAAATAGGGGGGAGATGGCCCCATATATAAGACGCCCCCAAATTTTGGACATCATTTTTAAGGGGAAAAACCTAGTCTTATACACGGAAAAATATGGTATTTCTTAATACAGTAAACCACTGCTAGAATATATAATACTGACCACTAGCTTTGATAGAACTTTTTATATTTATAATTTTATTTAGATTATTATAGTAAATTGAAGTAAAATAAGAAAAAAGAAAGAACCAAAAAAGGGAGGAAGAGCTTGGATAAAGTTTAAATAGTTTATTTTTTATTTGGAAAGGCTGACAGAGGACAGGCCTGTCCTTGATTATTAAGCTAAGAACAGGGCCCCCTTACTCAAAACCAGTGTATCTATAATTGCTTGATGCTGTTGATGGCTTCCTCCATCATTTACTTTTATTTATTTAACAAGATTTATATGCCACTTAAACATCAAACCCTCTAAGCAGTTTACATAAAATATAAATAAAATATATATTAAAACTATACCCTGCTTGTAGACTTCCCAGTTGGGTAGTTGGTTGACTACAGTTGGAACAGAGTTTGCAACCAAATGAACAGTTTTAATGGCATATGACTGACCAATTTCCCAAAATGGTTGGCTGTAAATGTGGACATTGTCTGGTGCATTTTTTTATGCACCCTTGTTCTCCATTGTTCTTCTTCTCTGAAGTGCAGACAACATGTGATGATATCAAACTAGTTTTATAGATATCCCAAGAAAAGAATATTGCAGAAATGTCTACCTTGCACAATCAGGAATAATGTAATATTGTTTCCTGGAGGTTTTTTTTTAGTTCTGCATTCTGGCCACAAATAAAGCAGCATCTCAACTTAGAATCATAGAATTGCAGAGTTGCAAGGGACCCCAAGAGTTATCTAGTCCAACCCCCTGCAATGCAGGAATCTCAGCTAAAGCATCCATAACAGGTGGCCATCCATCTGCTTAAAATCCCCCAAGGAAGGAGAGTTCACAACCTTCTGAGGGAGACCATTCCACTAATGAACAGCTCTTACTGCCAGAAAGGTTTTTCCCGTATGTTTAGTCGGAATCTCCTTTCATGTAACTTGAAGCCATTGGTTCGAGTCTTGCTCTCCAGAGGAGGAGTAAACAAACTTGCTCCATTTCCCATGTGACAGCCCTTTAGATATTTGAAGATGGCTAGCATATCCCCTCTCAGTCTCCTCTTTTCCAGGTTAAGCCTTATAAGGCTCGGCTTCTAGACCCGGAAACATCTTGGTTGCCTTCCTCTGCACACTTATACCCAGGGGGCACGTTGCTTAGCTTGAACGGCTATGTTATTTTCTTGTGCCCAGTGACAATTGTCATGGGGGCACCAGGTCTGCGCAGACCAACCTTATGTGTAGAAATGAGACACGGAATAATCTTCAGTGTGGAGCGGAAAAGGGAATGACATGGGTTAATTGCCAGGGAGCGGTTCGAGAAGGTCCTTACATTAATTGCCTAGCCTGAGTGACATAATATTTGGATTTCGTAAGTGCTGATAAGATTTGCTGTCCTCGCTAAGGAGCCGATTAAAACGTGCCTTACGACGGCTGACGGGGGAACTTTGTCTGTAATGACAAGTGCTTGACTGTAGCTGAAAATGATGAGCTTGCCCCAGGGAGACATCACCACCCACTTGAGCGAGATCCATGAAGGCTTTATGACCCGTTTGAATCCTGATCGAGCATCACTGTCTTGACCCATGGGGAGCCAATTGTCTGGAATAGTTGCTCTGTCAGACTGAGCGATGTGCTTAGAATCCTTCCGCAGCCTGCAAGGTAGCTGGATTGTGTGTGCAGCGCACACGGTGAATTATCAAAATGGCATGAAGATTAGGACCGATATTTTATCAACAGGCATCAGCTTGTTGCGTGAGGGAGGAACTCTTCCCCTGCCCTCTTTTTCCAGCTACTGGCGTTGTAAACCCATTCAGAAACATCCGTTTAAAGAGACAACTTCCTAGCATCTGATAATGCTTTCTCTACAAACACTTGTTTTTATTAAGCAATGGCTTTCCCTTACCCATATTTTCTCGCACTCAGTGCAGCAGTAATTATGACAGAGAAATCCATGGGAAGAGAATGAAATCCCAGGCGCGGGGGTTGCACTCTGTATACCTTGTGAAGTTATCTGTTGATTAGATTTGATTTCCCTCCGTGCCGTGCTCAAGGAAGGGAACAGAATCACCACTGCCCAAAGTGATTACAAGAAATCAATGCAAATGGATGACCAACATAAAGAGTCAATCATCATATGCAGAATTATTCTTGAGGAAAAAGGGTTTTGCTGCTGGCTTTGTGAAAGGGCAGCAGAAATGGCTATAGAGTTGGTTTTTGGCCCTTATCTACGCTGCAGGTTGTCCCTGCTTATCAACATGACCTGTTCCTGTCCTTGGCATTTCACAGATGTGTGTCCTAGAACAGTATATACTATGCCTAGGAGTGGGGAACCTTTTTCATCTGGAGGGCCACATTCCATTATTCTTCAGCCTTTTGAGGGCCACATACGAGTGGTGGGCAGGGCCAGATGCAAAAGCAGGTGGGGCGGCAATGAATATAAATTTGCTCTCCCAGCAGCTGCCACCCGAGGCAGTTGCCACATTCCGCACAATGGTAGGACTGGCCCTGGAGAGCAGCAAAACTATGGGAGCAAGTCCATATAGCATTCCAGTACATACCATGCCACATGCCTTGTAGACCACATTCAACATGATTCGTGACATGGACAGCACGGTAGCAGTTTTACATTTAAAGATAACCAACCCCCTCTTTTTCGTGGCTTGGGTACGTGACCACAAAATTGCACGTGAATTTTGAGTTTAATCACAGGCCATGTTCCCGCACGGAAAAGCATTCAGGGGCTGCATGCCAGTAGACAACGGGGTCAGAGCCAAAAGTGGGCTAAGGAACAGCTTTATTCAGTAGGCTACAATCATTCAGAAATTTCTGCGCACTCACCCCAAACACACACCTCTCCGTTCCGCGGAAGCAGGAGGCACTATCATAGTTCAAGGACACATTCCTCCTGAGGCAAAGCACTCGAGGCTGGTATGGAGGAGGCCTGGTGAAAGGAGGAGTGGCCTGGGCAGAGTCCGAAGGGCCAGATAGGAAAGCTTGGAGGGCCGCCTCCCTTCCTCAGGCCTGAGCTTCTCCATCTCTGCCAGTCATTCAAATGTAGTACTGTGGTACCTCTGGTTAAGAACTTAATTCGTTCTGGAAGTCCGTTCTTAACCTGAAACTGTTCTTAACCTGAGGAACTGCTTTAGCTAATGGGGCCTCCCGCTGCTGCACGATTTCTGTTCTCATCTTGAAGCAAAGTTCTTAACCCGAGGTACTATTTCTGGGTTAGCGGAGTCTCTAACCTGAAGCGTCTGTAACCTGAGGTACCACTGTATGTTGTGGGAAAATACATGTGTGTGTCTGCGTGTTTCCTTTTTCCATTGCTTGTTAGATTTATGCAGATCAACTTTACTAACACTCTTGTCAGGGGTGCCAACTTAAATAAAATATTTGGAGGGGGGCAGTTGAGCCCCACCCCACATAATTGATCACATGATGCAGTTCACGCACAACATTGGAAAGCCAATGCCTATCAATTGGGGGGGTGCGGGGGGTGCCTTCATATATTTTATTGGGGGTCCAAGGACGCCTTGGCCCCTAGGAGTTGGCTCCTATGAGTCTTGTGGAGTTAACTTTCCATACTTAGTGACAGAACTCTAGAATCTTTATTATTCAGAGCCTCCTAAAAAAGGTAGAGCAGCTTTGTTTGTGATTTTTCCTCTTCAGCTGCTGTGGAATGATGGTTATCTTCTAATTTCCCCAGAAGAATGACTGCGGTAGCTGTTCAAAATTGTCCCGGCATCTTACACTGTGTATGTGTGTCTGTGTATACGTACATAATAATAGCATTGCTGCTGATAGTGATTCCGTTGTTTAGGATACTGAACAGCACACATAAACCAAAACTATGCTTTAAAAACTCATTAAACGTTAAAAGGTTAGATAAATTAAAGGGAGAACTAGCCAAACACTTGTATAACTAGGTGTGTGAGAACATCAATATTGCTCATTGAACAGTCTATTCTTCTAATTTGAAAAGAACAACTATTTGTCATGGTTCCTGTCCTTGGAATGGCACTTATCTAATTAAATGCATATGAAATTCAAAAGCCTTTACTGAGGGACAGTAATTTTCCTTGGTTGTTTTTAAAGTCTCCAAGATGAAAGAAGAATTATGCTGAGCAGATAATGGATGAATTCCTCAATTGTGCAATAAGGTCTCGAATTGACTAATCATCCCGTGGTTATTAATCAATGTGTTATCTTATAATTTGAAATTAAAGGTTCTGTTCTCATTTATTGCTGACGCTGGCTAATGATACTTGCAGCTCTTGATTACCATGACACCCAGTGTGTGCTGATTGCCCTGCAAAATACCACAAAAGTAATCAAATTTAGATCGGATCTATAAGGGGTGTGAGTGTGTGTGTGTGATTTTTCAACTTACTACAGCCAAGCCACTCTTCGGCAGCTGCAAGCTCAAGCAGAGTCTCTTCTGAAAATACGTCACTGTGGACTTTCGATATTGTAACGCAGATAGGAGTTTGGTGGCAGTGGTGATTATTGATTCATTGGCAGTGATTGGCAGCCAGATGGGTCTCCAGATTGCCATGGACTGAGCTGCTTAAGCCACATTCGCACCACACATTTGAAGTACTACCATACCACTTTAAACAGTCATGCGTCTCCCTCAGAGGATCCTGGGAGCTGTGGTTTGTTAAGGGTGCTGAGAGTTGTTAGAAGACCCCCTAGAGCTATAATTCTAGGAAGTTCTCTAGGAAGAGGGTTTGTCTGTTAAACCACTCTGCGAATTGTAGCTCACGGAGGTGCCTAGATGAGTCTTTGGCCTGATACAACAGAGCTTTTCTTCTGTTCTTAGAGTGGAAGAGAGATAATGACTGGCCACCAAGTGGGCCGAGATATGTCCAACATTGGGGTGGGGTGGGAACTAACAAAAACATGGGGGTTTTCTCCTCCCCATCATTATATTATCACAACAGCCCTGTGTGGTGGGTTAGGCTAAGTAGTGAGCGGTCAGGGGCTGGACTGAGGAGGAATGGTGGGGACCGCCCCCCACTTCTCCTGAACCTTCCTGAGAACAGAAGGACAGTATAGATTTACAATAGCGGTTTGCAGTAGGGCATAGTTCAGAGGCTGCAGTGGGGAGAAGCTGGGAAATATTGGGAGAGAAGCAGCAGGAAGAAGAAGCACCAGGGGAGAGACAGCTAACAGACTCAGTGTCTTTAGAAAGCATTCCTGACTGCCCCCTCCCAGGACCAGACAGACATTGAGAGTAGGAGAACAGAAAGCTCAGAGGCAGAATGCTCAGATCATCCGACACAGGGATGACGTAGAATAGGAGAGACGGAAGGGGTGGGACTTGGAGCAACGCCATTATCTAAGAGAGGCTGCATTCCTTTTTTCTCTTTCTGTGAATATTGAATAAAGGTAAGAACTATTCTTGTTTATCTGCTTCTTGGCTGCCAACCGTGGGAGGGTTTGGATTCCCTGAAGCCTGACATAAGCTGCATGACCACATAGGGATTTGAACCCAGGTCTCATTAGCCTTCTGATCAGTTCACCATATCTGGTGAACTCTTTCAAAGTCCCAAGCCTGTTTTTCCATGGAAGAATGTGGGTGTCATGGCTGACCACAAACTCCCCTTTTCTTTGACAGAGAGTGGACACCTCCAGAGTCAGCTTCCTTACCAAACTGAGGCCAGTATATAGAAAAACTATGTATTTTTCAGGTGCACATGACTTAAAGCCCCTGCAAAGACACTTTGGTGCCACGCCCCAGGTTCCATTGAGACAAAATGCAGAGAGAGAGAGAGAGAGAGAGAGCTGTGGTCTGCTGTGATTTAAAAACACACGCTTTGCAAAATATTTTACAAGATGCAGAGGGGGCACATGCTAAAAAATGTAACACATTGCGTATGCCGCCGCTAATATAATGTGCTGTGACATTGCACTGACGGAGCAAAAAATGGGACCAATTTGTGAAATCGCGGAGGAAGAAATGACGACGAGTGCTGCCCAGATGAAATCCCATGTCATACGTTTGCTGTGGCTCCTACTGTGAGCCTCGGCTGCACATTGTGAGGCAGTTGTGCTGATTATAACTAGGATAGTTCCCCAGCTAAGCGGCTGAAAGGCTGAAACCTTAGTGAGATGGCATCTGCTTATAGCAATGCAGGGTTTACTAGAAACCTTCTTAAATGTCAAAACTACAGAGCTAACGTTGGAAGGACACACAGTATTGGGATTCTGCCTGTGAGGAACCTGCAATGCCCTGGGGAGATTTCTCTCTCTCTTTCTCTCTTTCCCTCATGCACAGAGAGGGTTCATGTGCCTGGTGAAATATTCAAGAAGGACAAATGCAGGCAGCTCCTTCCCAGCCTGCTATACTGTTGTTGTTGTCCTTGCTTATTTGGCCTTCCCCTGACTCTCCGTGCATCTTTATTTATTGTTTCCTAACAATGCATATTGTCATGGAAATGACATTGTGCTCGGTAGGGGAGGCGCAATCCCATCAGGCAAAGTCAAGCCTGCAAATAAGTGTTATCCTACATATGCAGAGATGTCATTCTTTGCATTAGCCCAAAGGTTTTGTATTGCTTAGGGATACGTGCGGCGAGCTCACTATAAAAATAGAAGCTTGACAGTGGGGATGAATGTGTGTGTCAAAATAATATTACTCTTTCTGGGAGGATGACAGAAAAAATGACACTACATCCACCAGCCTGATTTTTATAGATCTGCCTCTTTGCCAGATGTCACCTTTTATAAACTGCTTTATAAAAAAACATGACAGCGCCGTGCAATCGCGTCTTTATAGCTAGATAAACTTTTGTAATAAAGTTGGGATAGGCTGGAATCCGAAAGCCTCCAAGCTTGCTCATTAAGCATTTTGGGAAGCCCGCCTGGGCTTAGGCAGCCAGCTTAAACACTCAGTATGCAGGCCGTGTTGGAAACACCAAGCCGTTCCACCCCCTCCCTTCCCAAGCAGGAGAGTCTTCTGGTGATTTTATGTACCGCCGTGCCTGGTAATCACCTATCTAAATTTATGACTAGGGTTTTTGAGAGAATAAAAAAAAGTTTTCCGTGCCTCACATTTAAACACATACGCATACCCGCACATAAAATCTAGCGCGCATATCAAATTATATGTTTCAGAAGGGGGCTATGAGGACAGAGCAGAATTATGCTGTAAACAGCTCCCAAGCATGCAATTGTTTTATTACATAATATAGGGGAAAGGGTTGCATTTTACCCTCAGCTTGCTGCAGAAAATTTCACAGTTTCACAACATTTGGTTAGGCAGCGCAGGTGCTCTGATTGCTACGTCAGGCTTGTCTCCTGCCATTTTCTGCAGAGAGGAAACGCTTTGTGGTGCGGCGACAAAGATTCTGCTTCGTATGGAAAAGGGATTGCAGCCTGCGGAAGGGCTGGGGGAGGAATTAGGATTCAGTTTGCATTTGTAGCCAGGCCTACCGGCTTCATATTTACCAAAACAATATGTGAACCGAAACACAGCCATCTTGGTGAAAATCCACACTTCTCAACGTTTTGAAATGCAGCCTTCCAGCCAAGTAATGTATGTGCAAAAATGCATATACCAAGCTAAAGTGCACATATACATTGATATATGTTAGAGGAACATGCAACAATTTTGCATTCCGGACATGTGAAATTTGCATGAAAATGCTTCTGAATTCTCATTTTAAAATTTGCACACTGAAAATGTGGAGAATTGGACTTAAGCACTGAAAAATGAGGAACTGAGAGGAACAAAAATTGACAGGTTCCTCCATCCCTAGTCTGCAGGATCTCTGGTTAATAGGAAAGAGCATGACCTGAAGACCACGCCATGAGTTAAAACTTGAAACCTGCATACAGCTGATAATTCATGATCTAGGTCAGTGTTTCCCAAGCTTTTTCTCACCGTGGCCCCCTTCTTGTTTCCTTCCTGTGCCCACCCCCCATTGGCATAGCCAAAGGGGGACGGGGGGCAGCTGTCTCCTAAATAAGTAAAAATCAATACACATCAAAACAAATCTGGGGTTCTCCCCCTTACAAAAGTCTGCCCCCCCCAACAAAAATCCTGGCTATGCCCATGCACACACACCCGTCCTATGATAGAAAGGTAGGATTCCATAATCTCCAACATTTCTCCAATGAAAATAGGGACATTCTAAGGAAAAGTGGGACATTCCAGGATCAAAAAAGAAACTGGGACGGCTTCTGTAATTCCGGGGCTGTTCTTGGAAAAACAGGGAAACTTGGAGGGTCTCTGATTTAGGACCTTAAAGGTCAAAAGGGATACTGTAAATTGTGCCTGGAAACAGATGAGGGACGCAGTCCCTTGATTATTGGCCTATACCAACAGCCTGAGTACTGTATTCTGCACTTTTCAAAGGCAGCCCTACATAATATAATGCCTGACACAGTAATCAAACATCTTCCAGGATGGTGTATCATGTCCTGCCTTTGGTCTTCCCATAGGCATCTGTGAGAGCAGAATACTGGATCAGATGGGTCTTTGGTCTGATCCAGCAAACCTCAGGGACATGGGTGGCGCTGTGGGTTAAACCACAGAGCCTAGGACTTTCCAATCAGAAGGTCGGCGGTTCGAATCCCTGTGACGGGGTGAGCTCCCGTTGCTCAGTCCCAGCTCCTGCCAACCTAGCAGTTCGAAAGCACGTCAAAGTGCAAGTAGATCAATAGGTACCGCTCTGGCAGGAAGGTAAACGGCGTTTCCGTGCATTGCTCTGGTTCACCAGAAGCGGCTTAGTCATGCTGGCCACATGACCCGGAAGCTGTACGCCGGCTCCCTCGGCCAATAAAGTGAGATGAGCGCCGCAACCCCAGAGTCGGTCACGACTGGAGCTAATGGTCAGGGGTCCCTTTACCTTTACCTTTTAGCAGGGCTCTACTGAAGTTCTTACCAAAGTTGGAAAAATACCATCCAAGCTCAGATCTCATCAGTCCTAACATTATCTCTGTGCTAGCTCTCAAAGAGGTGAGGGGAGTATTTTAGCTCCCCATCTCTCAGTACTACAAACTAAAAGTGTTTGGACTTTCAAATGAACTTTTTCAGTGGAGCATGGGTGTCGGTGTGATATTTTGGGTATGTTGACATATTTAGGGTGTTATAAGAATTGTAAGGTCTTACATATATAAAATAGATGTTCATAAATGTACCGAGCAAACACATACACATATGTAAACCACATGTCTGAAACCCACACACAAGTCCTGAAACCATTTTCTCTCTCCCAAAGTGACCTCAAATATTTCTCTGCAAGGTCGAAGGAAATGGGAAATCTCCCCATTGTCTCTTTCACAAATCCTGTCTTAAGGGCACATTTAAGATATGAATAAGGTGTGAGCCTGTGACCTGTGACCTGGATTCAGGAATTGAGTAGTTATCATAACAAAAGAGTGGTCAGGATGCCCAGATAATTCAGTCAGGTAACCTGGCAGACAGGAAGAAACAACACACCCAGATCCCTGCCCCTTCTCTGATGTAATAAGGGGGTGGTCTTGGGCTATACCCCATCCGTGATGTAAATATGATGTTTTTGGGGGTAGTCTTGGACTCCAGGGCGGGGAATTTAAAATGGCTCAGGGTCTCTCTCCCCCCTCCTGTGTGTGTGGGGGAGCACCCTGTTGCAACAGCTTTAATAAAGATCAGGCACAACTGGTTTTAGCGTGTCAAGGTTTTAATCTCTGAGAGTGCCCGCATGTGGGAAAGGACCTGATTTCTCCATCATGCACTGAAACAGCAGGCGATCACAGTTCTTGAACACCAGCATAGTGAGCGCAGTTCTAGAGAAACAGTTGCAAAACAGCTTCACAATGGATTCAGTCCTCACCTTGTAAGTTGCCACACTGTGCAATGATTGTATGAACAGGCCCTAGGAATAATGAATGAACTACTTATTCCTGTCAAAGTTACAAATTATGAACGGGCTACAAAGTGTGCTGCATTCCATCACAACCAAATGCTTGTTCTCTCTCTCTCTCTCATGCTTGCTTTGCTCTCTCTCTCTGTTTGTGTTTCTGTATTCCCTAGCTGCATATGATTTCTATAAAAGCACAACATAAGTCAGCCTGTAGCTCAATGGGAAATGATATTATAATAATCACACTAGGACAGGTGATAGAACTGTTATATGGTCTTAGAATGCTTTCCTGTCCTTTGCGTTGATTGACTTTAAAATGCTTTGGTTTTCGCGGCAGTTCAGTAGGTTGCAAAGTTCGTTGGTATGGGAAATTTGTCTGTTTGTTTAAAAATAAAAATCCTATGCAGTGAACAAAACTCATTTAACGATTCAGTTGCAAAGCACATACCAGTTACCAAAAGAACCATACCATGTGTCATTTCCCCCTCATTATATCATTGACATCAAAGATTTAAACCCAAATGTCACAGATAAATATCCCCTCTCCATTATTGATGTGTTTCCAATGCTATGCCTTCTTGCATATCTCTTGATGTCCTTTGTGCCTTTTTCACACTTCCATCAAGCAGAGCAGCAAACTAAATCAGCCCCATGTTATCAAGAGCTTGAACAACTTTCAGCTATATCAACTCTTTTGTCTCTCTCTTTTTTCTTCTTATTTGACAAAGCCTTAAAAAAAGAAAAGAAAAGAAGCAACAAGCATCGGCTTGGAACCTAAGATAAGTTAACTTAAAAGAGTTCACAAATTGAAAGTTCCATATCATCTTTGGTGAGTCCAGGACCTTTGGAGAGCCAGTGTGGTGTAGTGGTTAAGAGCGATGGACTCGTAATCTGGTGAACCGGGTTCGCATCCCTGTTCCTCCACATGCAGCTGCTGGGTGACCTTGGGCTAGTCACATTTGAAGTCTCTCAGCCCCACTCACCTCACAGAGTGTTTGTTGTGGGGGAGGAAGGGAAAGGAGATTGTTAGCCACTTTGAGACTCCTTAGGGTAGTGATAAACCAGGATATCAAATCCAAACTCCTCCTCCTCTTTCTGAACAGTATGAAGTGGGATATTGTATGAAGCTTATAGGACAAAGAGATCTCCTAAATGCAGCATTGGGTCCTAAAATAAATTAAGGCTGTAAAACAGAACAAATCAGGATGTTTAGTGCTTTGCAGCTATAAGCCATGTATTTTCAAAGAAACCCCTTTCCGGTAAAAACAAAACAAAACAGGATTTTCCCATTTGGATTCTGTTCCTCCACCCCACCCTCATCTCATCTTTCTGGTTAGTTGCTGTTTTCTTGGAATGTTTGCAATTTGCTAGGCTTTCATTTTCCTTAGGATTATAACTGTAGCCTGTGTGCTCAACCTATGACTGATAAAATCTCACTCAAGCAGCGTTCACCCTTTTGCTGGTTCTGCACCAGTGCACAGTACATGTGGATAAAAACACAGTGGGTACATTCTTACCTCCCCTTTTACAGCTGAGTGCAAGAAGCCAGCCATCTTTGTATACAAAAGAACCTTTTTTGTCTCCTTTTTTTCATCCCTGGCCCAGATTATTTTCACTCTGCTCCCTTTACTTTCATGCCTTTCTGTAGGAGTGAACACTGCAAAACTAGGGTTTGCCATATTTCCAAAAGTGAAAATCTGGACAGATATTTTATTTGGGGGTGGGCGGTTGGACCAAAAGGAGGAGAAGGGAGTGCTTGGGGGGGAAGGCATCCAGACAGGAGGCAAAGGACTGAAAAAGCCCACGCAAGGGCGAGAGGCTGGGGTTGGGACAAGGGAATGCAGCAGCAGAGAAAGCGAGAGCGAGTGAGGGGGGAGCAATCAGAAAAACCCGATGTCAGGCACCTGATGCTAGGTCGGACATTGACCCCCCCCCCTCCATCTCCTAGGTCATGGATCCTAGGCCAGTTTCTTTGTCAACAGACTACTCAAGTGAGTCAAACATATGTTGGAAATATAAAGAGAAAGAATGGCCTTTTATCATATGTGGTGGGAATGTAAAGAAGTTTTTTTAAAAAGGGACATGATATACAATGAATTGAAAAAAATGTTTAAAATGACATTTGTAAAAAAAAAAACCAGAAGCATTTTTGTTAGGGATTGTCGGACAAGACCTGCCAAGAAAAACAAAGAATCTATTTATGTATGCTACAACAGCGGCAAGAGTCTTGATACCACAAGGATGGAAGAATGAGGAAATCCCAACGAAATAACAGTGGCAAGAAAAATTGATGAGCTATGCAGAACTGGCTAAATTGACATACAAACTGTGGGACAAGGACAACTGTGACTTTAAGGAAGAATGGGAACTTTTTACAAATTACCTAAAAGGACAACAAAATGAACTGGACTCCTTGGCAGGTTTTGAATAAACATACGTACACAAATTTATTGGCTGGTAACATGATAGATAGACAACGCAAGGATGTGTATAATTTTATAACATGCAGAGAATAATATGTGCAGAGAAATCAGAGAGAGGAGCTGAGGGAGGGATGGAAGGGAGGAAAGGGGGGGATAATGCATGTGATTATACGGTTTGATAATTTGTTATGTTGAAATTGCTTAATAATTAAAAAAAAAACCCAAAAAAACGCAGACTACTCAAGCGTAGCCCACTTGAAGGAATGCCTGATTGCTTGCTCAGTCTTGGGACTCCTGACATTTGCCTCATTAAAGGCTGTGCCCACCCTGCCCTTCAAAGGGGAGAGACGATGGGCCTGTTGCTTGTTGGAGCACTTAGCCATGTTTGCCATGCCTTGTAATTTTTGCCTTGCCTATGTTCTATGCTGATTTTAAGCATTCAAGGTTTTGGCAGAGAGCCAGGTCTGATGGGCCTTTCTATAGCTGCCCATCATGGTGTAATCTCCTCCTTATCATGTGGGAAGGGCAGAACTGAAGTTTAGGGAGCAGGACCTGGGAAGGAGGAGGCAAAGATGTTACGGGTTCTGCAAAGGCCATTCAAGCTGAGGCCACAGATGCATTTGATTTGACAGGAATGCCATCTGCCATGCCGATCTCAGGAGCAATTTTGTCCCTACCTTTGAACACAGCAGACGCCTTTACTGTTTGTATTTCACCTGATAATAGGTTGTCTTGTGTTCCTCAGAGTTCAGCCTCTTGCTGCTCTTATGCAGCGTGACAGCATTTTGTGCTTCCTGTTTCTCTTCGGGGCCACCGAGCGACTGGGGAATGCCTGCTGTTCCACACTTGCCGACGTATTTCACAGAAATAATTCTGACAGAGAAAATCGGGTATCAGTGCTCTGAGGATAAACCATTAATCACAAGGGTACCTTTGAAAAGGACAATGGAGCTGAAATACCAGGCTATTGAATTTAGCCTTCCATGACAATGTGCAGTATTTTTATAGTCTTCCAGGGCCCTTTAGTGCCCTCTTCGCATTCGCTCAGCTCCCATTTCCTATAGTACAGAGTTCCATGTACTAATCAAGGGTTCCGTGTGGCCTATTGTATTTAAGCAATCGATTACAGAGGTGTGAGCTCTTTAAACCCTCTGTTATTTTAACCTCTCTCAGAGGCCAAAAAGACACTTCTAAGAAGCACATATGGACGTGGGTGGCGCTGTGGGTTAAACCACAGAGCCTACGACTTGCCGATCAGAAGGTCGGCGGTTCGAATCCCCGTGACGGGGTGAGCTCCCGTTGCTCGGTCCCTGCTCCTGCCAACCTAGCAGTTCGAAAGCACGTCAAAGTGCAAGTAGATAAATAGGTACTATTCTGGCGGGAAGGTAAACGGCATTTCCGTGCACTGCTCTGGTTCGCCAGAAACGGCTTAGTCATGCTGGCCACATGACCCAGAAGCTGTACGCCGGCTCCCTCGGCCAATAAAGCGAGATGAGCACCGCAACCCCAGAGTCGGCCACGACTGGACCTAATGGTGAGGGGTCCCTTTACCTTTACCTTAAGAAGCACATGCAACCGGGCTTGTGTTTCTCAATGAACTCGAGAAGCCCACAACTGAAGATTATCTTGTCCTCAATGTAAAAGGCCTGGGAAGCATCCCATTGTTAGCTAACTTAATTCCCCATTTATTTATAATTAATTGTGTACTGTTGCCTGACAGAACATAATAGAACCAAACAATCACTTAGAACAGGAAGCAACTGTCAGTTAATACACTAATGAATCAAGTTTACCAAAGGTGAAGCAGCTAAGGCTCCCTGTGGGAAACACGTAGAGTCCATGCCTGGCAGACTTATCCCTTTTCTGTGGCATCTCTACGTTGAGCTATATAGAAACCCATTTTGAACCCCCCCCCCAATTTGAAACCTCTTCATGCAACAGCAAACACACCAGCCAACATTCTCAGCCAACAATGCCTTAGAGTAGGGTTACCAGACGTCCCCGTTTCCCAGGGACAGTCCCTGGATTTGCGAATAAGTCCCTGGACAAATTCCATCCCCGGAATGTCCCCGGGAAATGCAGCAGCAGCAGTCTCTCAGCAGCCCAGAGCAGTTGGCTCTGGCTGGCTTCAGGATATGCTCGGGAGTCCCCATATGATGGTGGCGCAGGGGCTCCAAGATGCAGCTTCCGGGCTGCCTCCACCTTCCCTGACCCTCACAGCTAAGCTGTGAAGGGAGGCTTCAGGCTGCGTATCGGAGCAGCCTCCCAACTCCTACTTGTGTGCAAGCAGGAGTGGGGCAAGGGATCTCTCAGCTGTGAAGGGAGGCTTCCGGATGCCTATCAGAGCTTGCGTGCAAGCAGGAGGGGGCAGGGATCTCTCAGTTTAGGCAAGGGGAAGCCTCCCTTCCCAGCTGAGGGATCCCAGCCCCCTCCTGTTAACTTGTGCTTAGAAACGCAGCACAAAAGGACCTCTGGATGAGACCTTAGCCAGGGTCTATAAATATATTGGGGTGTTTTATTTAAAACTGTGAGCTGCCTAGACAATCTTGGTATACTGTAATGAAAAAGTGAGATGTGACATTATTTATTTATTTAGGGTGGAATTTGCCATTCTGTCTGCACAAGCATTTCAGTTTCCCAGATGGAATGATCCCTCCCCTCTCCCCTCTCATGCTATTTCTGGGATTCTCTTGACTGCTCCCCATTCCCCACCACCCCCAAGTCTATTTCAGGGACTCAGGAAGCATGCGGGGGGGGGAGTGTAACAAGTATACCTGAAGGAGCGTTTCCACCCCCATCATTCAGCCCGGACACTGAGGTCCAGCGCCGAGGGCCTTCTGGCGGTTCCCTCACTGCGAGAAGTGAGGTTACAGGGAACCAGGCAGAGGGCCTTCTTGGTGGTGGCCCCCGCCCTGTGGAACGCCCTCCTGCCAGATGTCAAGGAAACAAACAACTACCTGACTTTTAGAAGACATCTGAAGGCAGTCCTGTTTAGGGAAGTTTTTAATGTCTGTTGTTTTATCGTGTTTTTAATATTCTGTTGGGAGCCGCCCAGAGTGGTTGGGAAACCCAGCCAGATGGGCGGGGTGAAAACAATAAATCATTATTATAAGTGCAAGACAAAGTCCTTCCTTGGGCAGGCTTGTCTAAATAAGAATGTCTTCAGCAGGCACCGAAAAGAACACAGTGAAGGTGCCTGCCTGCTATCAATAGGCAGGGAGTTCCAAAGTGTTGGCGCTGCCACACAAATGCCTTCTCCTGGCTACCCTCTGTGACAGACAGCAGAGCCAGTCTGGAGATGCAGTTCATTTGAAACTGCACCGCAGGGTGGCGTCTCTCACTGATTGGCTGCAGAGTCAGCTAGCCACAGAATGGATCCACTGCATTATTAATTGGTGGCATTAAGTGGTGGATCCGCTACACGCCCCCCTTGAGCTTCTGAAAGCTGTACAGCAACCAAGAAGTTCCTGTCTGCCGATCTTAACACACTAGGGCAGGGGTCTGCAACCTTTAAGACAAAAAGAGCCACTTGGACCCGTTTCCGAAGGGGAAAAAAAAACTGGGAGCCGCAAAACTCGTCATTATAAAAATATTTTTTTTGTCACCTTTTTATTATTTCTTTGTTTGACCCCTCAGAATTACTCCTCCTCATAGAAATAAACGTTAAATTAACAAGTTACCTTTTTCTGTGTGTGTGTTCTTCACTCCCCTTCAAAACAGTGACCAGCGTACATGCCCCCTTTCAATGCAGTGACCAGCGTACATGCCCCTTACAATGCAGCGGGCAGGCGGGAAGGTGACGTCGGGACGGTGCGTGACTAACGCACGCACCGCCCCCATGCAACGTCACAGCCAGTACAGCGCCCACCACAATGGGGAGTGTCGGGGCGCACAATGCGCCTCCTCCCCTCACTAGTATCTGCCCCGGAGCCGCGGCAAAGGTGTAAAAGAGCCACATGCGGCTCCGGAGCCGCGGGTTGCTGACCCCTGCACTAGGGAGTCTATAGGGAAGGAGGAGGTCTTGCAGTGGTTCTCAACCTGTGGGTCCCCAGATGTTGTTGGACTACAACTCCCATCATCCCTGAGCTCTGGTCTTCCTAGCTAGGGGTGATGGGAGTTGTATTTCAACAACATCTGGGCACCCACAGGTTGAGAAAGGCTGCTTTAGCACCTTGAATTGGACCTGGAAATGAACCGGCAACCAGTGCAGCTGTTTTAAAACAGGGGGTTATGTGAGATCTAAACGGAACCGCTGCCCAGTAATCTAACTACTGGGTTTTGAACCAATTTAAGCTTCCAAGCCATCTTCAAGGGCAGCCCCACATAGAGTGCATTGCAGCAATCCAGTCGGGAGGTTACTGGAGCATGGAGTAGAGTGGCCAAGTCATTGCTGTCCAAAAGGATCAGTAGCTGGCAGACCAGCTATAGCTGGTTATCACAGGATGGTGGAGGGGAGGATGTTCCTGAAGGCTGATCTGCTTTCAAAGTTAGACCCCCAAGAAGCCAGGAAATGGTTAATGCAATGGCTAATGACACTTTCTGTGGATGAGTATGTATAGCCATCTATAAACATAAACTACTTACGTCAGCTGCCTGCGTATAACATCTGTTAGGCATTTACCAACCTGTCTGCCGCCATTTAGAAACGAAGCTTTAATATTATTTGTGACCAGGCAAACTTGTACATTCCATTTCAATTACCAATTACAATAATATCTCAATGGTCTACCTTTGTTTACCCCTCAGAACTCAACTGCATGGAACACCTGCCTGCTCTTTTTTCATATAGACTGGAAATTAAATTAAACCCTGATTACCCTTGGGTTGATTGAATATCCTCCCCTGTACGTTTCCATTGCTAGCAGTGGGTTTTCATCAGCTAGTGCATGCTATTAGCAAATCTCCCACAGAGCTCTTTGTTGTCAGTCCATCTGCCATACTGCAAAGTTTCAGATCACTTGCTTTAGAAAATCCACTCTGTTTCCCCTCCCTCCTTCCCATTGGCACTCCATTGCAAGTCTTCTCTCACGTATTCAGAAATACATTTTCAGATCAGTGCATTTATCCTCTAATGGTTGTTAATAACCCAAGGCATCAACTCCGCTATTCAGTCCTTCATCTTTTTGTGTTCAACAAGCTTAATACATTTTAATTCTCAGGTGTTGTATTTTGCAGCTTTCTTTGCAGGATGACGGAGAGGTTTTGCAAAGTTTGCTCACTGAATTGTACTTTCCAGCATCCAAACTATGTGCAGGGTTGTTGGTTTTTTCCTTTCTTTCCCAAAATCTGCTGAACAAATCAGATTGCAGATGGTCGGGTGAATACCTGGCTCATCTGGGGTCTGTGTGTATATGGGTAAGGCTGCATTAGTTGGTCAAATCCTGCTCAGGAGGGTGGAGGAAAGGGCATTCTCTAATTTCCAAGTCTCTGGCTAGAAAGGAGTTGGGCAACTGAAGTCTCATTTAGGCAATAATTCAGGAAGCAGAAGCCAGTTTTAATTTTGCCAATGTAAGGGGTTGATGAGATTAGGCAATGAACTGCACTGATGTATCTTCGATTCCTCCAATTCACTCCAAGATGTACCAATTGGCTTAACTGCTGGACTTTTCTTGGGCAGCAAAAAGCTTGGGTGAGCCCATTTGCTGAAGAAGCAGATGAAAGGCTAGCCATGATGGGGATGTCCTGAAGCAATGATTCTTCAACATCAACTTTGTTGGACTGGTCATGTTGTGCAGATGCCTGATGATCGTCTTCCAAAGCGACTACTCTATTCCAAACTTAAAAATGGAAAGCGTAATGCTGGTGGTTAACAAAAGAGGTTTAAAGACTGTCTCAAGGCAAATCTAAAAAAATGTAGTATAAACACTGACAACTGGGAAACACTGGCCTGCGAGCGCTCCAATTAGAGAAAAGCCTTTACCAAAGGCGTCATGGGCTTTGAAGACACTTGAACTCAGGACGCAAGGGAGAAACGTGCTAAGAGGAAGGCACGCTTGGCAAATCCACACTGTGATCAACTCCCGCCCGGAAACCAATGTCCCCACTGTGGAAGGATGTGTGGATCCAGAATTGGCCTCCACAGTCACTTATGGACTCATTGTTAAAACCGTGTTTATGGAAGAAAATCACCTTCCTGGAGCTAAGCAGATTCGGTCAATGCCTGGATGAGTGGCCACCAGGGAACCACATCTACGCCACCTTGGGTTCCAGAAAAGAAGAAAAGCATGTTATGAATGTAGGAAAAGACATACATACATAGTCTGGATGTGAAAACTAAAGGGTAGCAGATTTCTGCACCACAGACAAGACCAGGTTATCTGGATCTGTGGAACATAAGAAGCTCCCTTTTAGTGCGTCAGACCATTGGTCCGTCTTGCTTTGTATTGTCTACACTGGCTGGCAGCAGCTCTCCAAGGTTTGGGACAGTGGACATTCCCAGCCTTACCTGTTGATGCCACAGGTTGAATCTGGGAACCTTCTGAATGCAAGCCCAGTGAGCTACTGCCCTTTCCCAGTGAGACCCCCTAGAATCTAGGCAGAAATTCAAATGAGGAGGATTTAATAACTCTTCCTATCCAAGAGTCGCTATTTGAGTGTGTCTTTTGATAGCAAAGATGTTTTGCTGTTTATTTTTAAAATAATGTGAAGGTTTTAGGAATTTGTGAAATGTTTGCACAGTATGTACATGGGTTGATCAAAGAAACTTTTAAACATGACACAACAAAAATCATAACTTCATATGCACAGAGAAGTAAATGTTTCAGCTTCAGATGTAGTCTTTTTTTTTAAAAAAAGCATCTCAGCTTTAAAAGTTAGTAAAAACTACTTTAGATGCATTTATAGCTTTCAAGTTGCCACATGCATATTTGTGCCACAGTAAAAACAAAAAAACAAAAACTGACAGACACTGTTGTAGTGGCATGAATTAGTAATCAGTGTTGCTTTTAGATTTTTTTTTTTTTAAAATACGTTTCAGTGTAACTTATATAATTCTCAAGGCAATTAGCATTTTTAAAAAATCCTATCCATAATAGTTTTATTTCAAAAAGATCTAAATTTATTAATATTCATAGGAAACCGAAAGTTTATAATGTGATGTTTCAAACTCCGAGATCAACATGTGATGTAAATGTCATTTTTAAAAAGTGCCAGCTGAGAGATTCCATTAGTTGCTTGAAAATAATACAAGGGACCCACATGGCGCAGTGCCGGGCAAAAGGCTTTCTGCGGACTGGAATGTCATTATTTGCAGGTTTCTGAATAATTTCACAAAAGACACTTGAGGCTGAGAATCTTGTTAGCTGAACATTGCCCCACTTCTGTCCTCATATTTCCTGCATGTAAAGCTCCGCGTATCCTCCTAAGATTTTAAGCATTTTGATGCACTTCGCTATCCGTGATTGACAAGGGCCTCTTCATGAATACATTACGAGAGAGATGTTTCCTGGATATTTGATGTCCTTTCTGTTATCCATTTTAAATAGAATATTCATGATGCTGTTTTTAACAGGCCACATGTTGTAAAAAGGGAAAGGGGGGGGGGAAGAAGCATCATGGAAATATCATTTCATTGTTACACAGTCCAGAGGAACAAGAATGCCTTAAAGGCTCAGGTATTGGGTGGGTGGGTGGGGGTTATATCTGGCAATTTGGTGTGACAGTGAGCACAATGCCTATCAAGAACCGCAACACGTTTGTGAATCTGGAGATGATGCATGTGGGTGAGTGCATTTACATTTGGGGCTGAGAGTGATGGATAATGCTTATTTCTTTGCTTTATTTTTGACAGCCTAAGTTTTTAAAACAAAGTACTGTAGTCTAAACCACTGAGCTGCTTGGGCTTGCCGATCAGAACATCAGCGGTTCGAATCTCTGCGATGGGGTGAGCTCCCGTTGCTGGGTCCCAGCTCTTGCCAACCTAGCAGTTCAAAAGCACGTCAAAGTGCAAGTAGATAAATAGGTACCGCTCCAGCAGGAAGGTAAACGGCATTTCTGTGTGCTGCTCTGGTTCGCCAGAAGCGGCTTAGTCTGCAGACAAACACCAGCTCCCTCAGTCAGTAAAGCGAGATGAGTGCCGCAATCCCAGAGTCTGGACTTAACTGTCAGGGGTCCTTTATCTTTACCTTTAGTAGGACCTGAGCTACAAATGTGATAGCCATGGAAGATGTTTTGAACTGAGGGTGTTGGTATTTAGTTCCATCATCCCTCCCCCCAAAGGCCTTCCCCAGCCTGTGGCATTCTGGTCTGACGTCAGTTACCCTGGAGCAAGGCAGGTCAGGCCACCAATAGCCCAAAATGATCAAGTTCTCCTGACACAGGTTGAGAGCAGACTGGGGCCGCCTTCACACCATACATTTAAAGCACTATGATACCTTTTTAAAAGTCATAGTGTCCCCCAAAGGTTGTGTGGGTTACAATGGTTAAGGGTGAGGAAAGTTGTTAGAAGAACAATTTCCCACCCAGAGCTACAATTCCCCAAGTGGTTTAACAATCAATCCCTTTTCACAGGGAACTCTGAGAACTGCAGCTGGGGGGAATAGGGGCCTCCTAACAATTTCAGCATGCTTAACAAACTACAGTTCCCATACTTCTTTTGGGGAAGCCATGACTGATGATCATCATCATCATGTCGTCCATCTGATTGGGTTGTCCCTGAGACTCTGGGCGACTTCCAGCAAATTATAAAAACACAATAAAATATTGAACATTAAAAACTTCCCTATATAGGGCTGCCTTCAGATGTTTTCTAAAAGTATCATAGTTGTTTATCTCCTTGACATCTGATGGGACATCGTTCCACAGGGTAGGTACTGTTAAGTTTCTGTTATGCACCTGTGCAGTGCTTGGAGTCACAAGACTCTGTTTACATTCCAGACTGTTGGAAGTCTCACGGGAGACGGATGTTGATGTTACTGGTTTCCTGTTTCTTTGTTCCAGTTGGTTCTCTGTCTTTCACAGAGAGCAGATGCATATTCTTTTCTGTCCTGCGTAGTTAGCAATAAACGTAGCAATGTAGCACACATTCTCGCCCTTCTGCTGCTGTTTGGATACTCTGCATAATGGGGGTGTGCCTGAATCCTCATCAAAGGCTTAGGTCATTAATCACTGTCAGAGGAAATTCCAAAGACACGACCAGAGGAGTAATTCGGTCGAACGGAGTTTCCGACAGGCACCACTACTAAGAAGGCCTTCTGCCTGGTTCCCTGTAACCTCACTTCTCTTGGTGAGGAAACTGCCAGAATGCCCTCAGAGATGGATTTTAGTGTCTGGGATGAATGATGGGGGTAGAGAAACTCCTTCAGGTTTAAAACGGTATCATAGGACTAAAGTATATGTTGTGAATGTGGCCTGGGGCTTGTTAGCTTCTGCCTCTGATTCTAGGCTCCTCCCATTGGTGAGTAATTGAATGAGCTAAATAGATTGCTTTCTTTGTACCACCCACTGCTGCTGAGCAATACATGCTAGTTCAGGCTTCCTCAACCTCGGCCCTCCAGATGTTTTGAGACTACAGTTCCCATCATCCCTGACCACTGGTCCTGCTAGCTAGGGATCATGGGAGTTGTAGGCCAAAAACATCTGGAGGGCCGAGGTTGAGGAAGCCTATGCTAGTTGGAACAAGAAACAGAAAGAAAAACTGAATCATTATTCAAAATAAATTAGGCAAAGGCAATCAGTCCCCTAATATACACCCATGAAGAGAGATAGTAAATTGGGCTGTATTCTGGATCGGTTATAATTGCTCACCTAGATCACCTGTGCAGGTATGTGACATTGCTTGTGCAGTGAAGGAACTGACTGCCCTGCATGGTCATAGAGTGAGTTGATGTTAGAAAGAAAGGCGTTAAGTTCAAACTTGACTTTAACATGGTATTTCAAAAGGTGGAAATGATCCATTGCAATAGCGTACCATTCTGTAGGTTAAATTTTATCACATTGTTAAGACTGAAAAGAAGAAGTTTTGGCTCAGTAGACTGAGTAATTTTGGTGGTTTAATCCTATAACAATGAGAACACCATTGGGAGAGCTTGAGCATGTGTGTCTTTTTTATCACACAGGGTTGAAAAGTGACCAACTTTTCTCTTCCCCCTGCTTTTCAGAGTTCTTAATGCATTTACCTTTTTCAAAAAATTATCCTTAATATGCTGCATGCATGATATTGTGTCACATTTTGAGTTCACCCCTTTCTCTGCCTCTTTATGCTAAGCATTTCTCTCCACCCCTTCATTAACATTTGAGTTTCCTTTTGATATCATTTCTAGATTTTCTGTTTCTTTTCCCGTGAAAAGGCTAGCCAATACAGTGGTGCCTCGCAAGACGAAATTAATCCGTTCCGCAAGTCTCTTCGTCTTGCGGTTTTTTCGTCTTGCGAAGCACGGCTATTAGCGGCTAGTAGCGGCTTAGTGGCTTAGCGGCTATTAACGGCTTAGCGGCTTTAAGAAAAAGGAAACAAACTCGCAAGAACTTGCAAGACGTTTCGTCTTGCAAAGCAAGCCCATAATAATAATAATAATAATAATAATAATAATAATAATAATAATAAATTTTATTTATATCCCGCCCTCCCCAGCCAAAGCCAGGCTCAGGGCGGCTAACAACAAACAAATAATCAAACAATCAAATAATCCAACATTCTAAAACATTTCATTATAAAAATTAATTAAAATCAAATTAATGGCAACCATTAAGCAAAACCGTTAGGGAAATTCGTCTTGCGGAACGACTCAAAAAACGGAAAACTCTTTCGTCTAGCGAGTTTTTCGTCTTGCGAGGCATTTGTCTTGCGGGGCACCACTGTATTGTGCAGGTATACATCAAATTGGCCTGATCCATACATCTTTTGGAGAACTTGGGTTTGATGTAATATAGGCTGCAATCCTGGATACAGTTACCGTATTTTTCGTACCATAGGGTGCACTGGACCATAGGGCGCATCCAGTTTTTAGGGAGGGGGGAATCAAGGTGCAGTCACCCTGGCCTCAGAGTCTCTTGGAGCATCTCTTGCCTTTCAATGGAAGGTGAGAGGTGGGGCGAGGGGGGTGCTGGATTTTGGTATCGTACAGGGTGCTATTTTTCTAGAAAAAGAGCTGCCGGAACTCACCACAAAGAGCTCCCTTGTTCTTTTATAATGAGAGGTGCCAGAACTGAGTTCTGGCTGAAAAAAGCCCTGTTGCCACTCAAATTTGAGATGACGAGGTTCACCACTGCAATACGGCTTTATCTATAGATGTTTTACCACTGATCAAGCTTTTATTGCTGTTAGCCGCTCTGAGCCAGGCTTTGGCTGGGGAAGGCGGGATATAAATAAAATTTTATTATTTCTTATTATTTTAGAGTAACTCACATCTGTCAAGGCAAGGGATGTGTGGCTCATTGGTTTGGGGGGGGTACCCCAAAGACCCAGAGAAACTCAATGATTCCGGTTAGTGGTGCCCACCCTGTTGAACGTCCCCCCCTAAGATGTCAAGGAAATAAATGACTATCTGATGTTTAGAAGATATCTGAAGTCAGCCCTGTACAGTGGTACCTTGGGTTTACGAACTTAATGCGTTCCGGAAGTCCGTTCTTAAACCAAAGCGTTCTTAAACCAAGGTGTGCTTTCCCATAGCAGCAGGGGACTGAGTCTGCAAATGGAACACACTCAACAGGAAGCGAAACATGTTCTGCTTCCAAGGCAAAGTTCACAAACCAAAACACCTACTTCTGGGTTTGCAGCGTTCTTAATCCAAGTTGTTCATCAGCTAAGCTGTTCTTAAACCAAGGTACCACTGTATAGGGAAGTTTTTGATGTTTTCCTGTGCTAAATGTTTTTAATTTGTTGGAAGCCACCCAGAGTGGCTGGGTCAACCCAGTTAGATCGTTGACATATTAGTAGTAGTAGTAGTAGTAGTAGTAGTATTCAGTGCTTTTTTTCTAAAAAAAAGGTTTAGGGGTACTCTCATTTCCCCGCTCATATTGAAATACTGCCCCTCAATGAGGCCAAACTTAGATTCACAAAATGTTTAGGGGTATGCTTACCCCTGCGTACCCCCAGGGAAAAAGCACTGGTATTATTATTATTAGTAGTAGTAGTATATTGTAATGGGTTTAGGGGTTGCTCGTGCGTAAGTTGCCGCCACTCCTGGCTAGGTTACCTGGTTGAACCCTTTCTGACTGGACAGCCTCTAGCTTCGTGGCTGTCTCAGTCGCTGGCAGAATCCGTCAGTGGGCGTTTCTTGAACTTCTTCCAGCACAAAAGTTCTTTGACGCCAAGTCTCCTCCTACTCTCCCTGCGCGGAACTCTTCTGCGCAGGGAGGGTGTGGGCAGCGGAGGACCCGTACTCTCTCCACTGGTCTCCGGCGAGGAGTCTTGGAGGCTCCTCTCCGATTCCCCCATCTGTCCCCCTTCTCTACTGGTGTTACGCTGATTTCCTTCCCCAGCAGGTGGGCTGCCTCTCTCCCTACTGGGACCCTCTCCGGCATCCCTCTGGAGTCTTCCCTCCGCCTCTAGCTCCGATGGCAGTTCCCTGACATATATGCACCCAGCATTCAGGTCTGAAGCATTCTCCAGTTGAGACATCATTGTTATTTACTGGTTATTAGCCACCATAGCATCATGCTTTCTGCGGCATATCCCTAAAAATAGATCACCGCATTACAGGGAAATGAAGATCAATATGGAACAGTCAATTGTTCAGAAAAGTGTAGTAGCCCATAGGTTGCTCGCTTACCTGTCAGCGCATAACTGAATGCTAGATAAAAACCGTTTGCCGTACGCAGCTCATGTATTAAACAGATAGAGCTGATAATCAAGCGGTGGTTGTCATTCGACAGCGTGTTGGAGGCCACCCTGTGGTTTCCATGCCACCATTTTCAGCGAGGCTTCTTCAGAGAGGCAGTTTGCCTCCTTTGTTTGCTGCCGCATCGCCAGCTCTGAATAATTAAGGATCGGAAGACTTTCAAGTTGGCTTCAGGTTTGGGGTTGTTATATAATTAAGTTCACAGGAATCGCGAATGCTTTACACAAATCTGACAGCAACTATAAAAGGCTTTTGAACATTTTTGTTGTTGTTGCCAAAGTCCTAGGGAATGCTGGAATCTTAAGTAGCCTGCTTTAAGCCTCAGTTCAGAAGCTTTTTGTCATGTTTAATAATGTGGTGAATAATTCTTTTCCTGTTGGTGGTTCCTTCATATATATATATATATATATATATATAATCCATAAGGAATCTTTGAGTCATGGAATGGATTTTTCCTTTTCCAGAGCAGAAAATGTAAGGGCTTTGCCTGCTCCCCGCACCTCAAACTCATTTTTCAAGTTCTCAAGCCTCTTTGTGTGACTTCAAAATACATTGCGAGTTAAAAGTTGACTATGTGGGATGTATCATGTTCAGAGAAATGTGTGTGTGTGGGGGGGGGACAAGTTGATTGTATCAGCCATTTTGTGTGTGTGTTTGAGGAAAGGAGAGAGAGAGAGATGCCACATTCATACCATACATTTAAAGCACTATGATACCATTTTGAACAGTGATTGCTTCCTCCCAAAGAATTCTGGGAGCTGTAGTTTGTTAAGGGTGCTGAGAATTGTTAGGAGACTCCGGTTTCCCTCACAGAGCTATAATTCCCAAATATGACACGACGTACTTGTTTATTTATTTTTGATTTATAGCCCACCTTTCCTCACCAAAGGAGCCCTAGGTGGCATGATGATGATAATAATAATAATTTATTTATTTATTTATATCCGGCCCATCTGGCTGAGTTTCCCCAGCTACTCTGGGCAGCTCCCAATCAAGTGTTAAAAACAATAAAGCATTAAATATTAAAAACTTCCCTAAACAGGGCTGTCTTCAGATGTCTTTTAAAGAGAAGATAGCTGCTTATTTCCTTCACATCTGAAGGGAGGGCGTTCCACAGGGCGGGCGCCACTACCGAGAAGGCCCTCTGTCTGGTTCCCTGTAACCTCACTTCTCGCAATGAGGGAACCGCCAGAAGGCCCTCGGTGCTGGATCTCAGTGTCCGGGCTGAACAATGGGGGTGGAAACGCTCCTTCAGGTATACAGGACCGAGGCCGTTTAGGGGAGCTCACCAACTTTTCCTTCCACCAAGCATGCCTTGGGAGTGATGCTAAGATGTGGTGTCATTCTAGCCTCATTTTCAAAGTAGATGGCAGCAAGTGGCCTGTCTAGTCCCATGGAGCAGTGTTTACATTTAAGGCAGATTTTTAATGTGGAGATATATTGGAGTACCTTGGGTGTTGCTGTAAGTACCCCTACCTACTCAAAAGTCAAATGATTTATCAGCCCTACACACACACACACATGTGGCCCATGCACAGAATGAAGCATGTAGTGCAGAGTCCCATAGAAGGGCCTTTTTGGTGATGGCTCCATTTCTCTGATCTTCCTACTGCAATGTGCCTCGCCCCATCACTGCTTTCTTTTAGGAAACTGATGAAGACTCACCACTTCCAGCAGGCTTTTGGAATGAGGGGAACTCTGACTGATTTAATTTGTAAATAGTTTGATGGTGTTACTTTCATTATATGGAAATGATTGGGGGTTTTTTTGTTTTTGTTTTTGTTTTAAAAAACCCTCCTTCATCTGGTATAGTTATTATGTTGCTTTAGGTTGCAGACTGTCCCTGTGGCCATTTGGCAAAAGGCGCCATAGACATTTCTGAATAAGCGATTAAATAACCTCTGCAATTTTTCCCTCTCCCCACCTTCATAGCGAAGCGGGGACAGATGTTGTGTTGTTTAAAGAAATAAAGCCAGCCTTATTTCAACTCTGTCACTTGCCTTCCTTCTGCATAGGCAGTCCCAAGATTTGCATCTTCTTTTTACAGATCTTGACTTTCATGTTGCCCGAATGTGCCATGGTGGCAGCAGAAGGCCTTTTATATACTGTATTGGAAATGCGTCTCTTACTGTTTGGAAGAGGCATGTGGAGTTTTCACTAGCTCTATTTCATCCTAATCTTCAAACCCAGCAACAAAAGCCATCCTTGAAAGCATCCTGTTTTACAAACATTATGAAATGGTAAAATTGGTTGTTCTCGCAGGCGTACCTTAGAGTGGCGTATCCATCAAGTGATTTGCTGCTTATTTC
Source organism: Podarcis pityusensis (assembly GCF_964106645.2). Classification (NCBI taxonomy): domain Eukaryota; kingdom Metazoa; phylum Chordata; class Lepidosauria; order Squamata; family Lacertidae; genus Podarcis; species Podarcis pityusensis. Next base: position 104,529,865 of record NC_138029.1, read on the forward strand.
TTGATAGATGAAGTCCAACCCAAGGCTCTCTCTACAAAGCCATGGGAAACAAAATTGCTAGAGAACGTGCCTAGCAACAGCAAAGGGGGAAACGGCACCTCTTTCTCTTTCTCTTTTTGGTTATGTGTTCGCACTTTCAAATTTGCCGTCTTTTCGCAATTTCATGCTTAATGGCCATTGCGCTGTGAAAATATTTTCTTCAAAATACAAAACGGCGCTTATTTGAATAAAGGAGAAAATGACATGGATGGGATTTTCTTCTCTTTGATTGAGGAAGAAGGTTCATCAGCCTGTTGTGAAACCCATTACAATGTCTCTTTTGGCAGTGTTAATGCCTCCTGTATTGTTGAGCTCCCATCAGAAGGCACAATAAAATAAGTTTTCTTTTCATGATTGTTTTGCAATCACACTTATCTTTGCCATTTGTCATTGTGTTGCTCACTTTCCAATGCCACCGCTTAATAAGGCATTTTTTAAAAATAAATAAATTGTCATTGCACTCTTAGAGATAGTCGTTTCTCACTTTACGGGGAGCAGTGAGAAGGAAACATTTTTCTAACGTTTTAAAAATCAGTCTTAGTTATCCCATTTAGTTTTTCAGAAACAGAAAATTATCAAAGTGTAAGCACATTCCTATATAGTGGTACCTCTGGTTATGAACTTAATTCGTTCCGGAGGTCTGTTCTTAACCTGAAACCGTTCTTAACCTGAAGTATGCTTTAGCTAATGGGGCCTCCCGCTGCTGCAGGCACACGATTTCTGTTCTCATCCTGAAGTAAGGTTCTTAACCCGAGGTACTACTTCTGGGTTAGCGGAGTCTGTAGCCTGAAGTGTTTGTAAGCCAAGTTACCACTGTATAGAATCTCCTGCCTGTGGTCATTGTATAGTTTTACCCTTTCTATGGCACCTTTCCTTTGCTTCACTGGGAATGTCTGCACAGGGTGTGTGTATACGTTTCACATACAATCGTATCTTGGTTTTCGAACATCTTAGTTCTTGCACGTTTTGGTTCCCGAACGCCTCAAACCCAGAAGTGACTTTTCCGGTTTGTGAACTATTTTCAGAAGCCGAATGTCCGACGGAGCTTCCTGCAGCCAGTCGGAAGCCAAGCTTTGTTTTCCGAATTTAAAAGGTCAGTGACAAGTAATGTGCTTTCTTCCTTAACATAAACAAAGCAAGTGAAAACTATATGGTGTGTCAGTATGCGTATCTTCATTAAAATATCACCTCTTATCTAGCCCCAGAGTACAGTGGTGCCTCGAGTTACAAACACCTCGGGTTACAAACACTTCGGGTTACAGACTCCACTAACCCGGAAGTAGTACCTCGAGCTAATAACTTTACCTCAGGATGAGAACGGAAATCGCGCAGCAGTGGCAGTGGGAGGCCCCATTAGCTAAAGTGGTATCTCAGGTTAAGAACAGTTTCAGGTTAAGAACAGACCTCCGGAATGAATTAAGTTCGTAACCAGAGGTACCACTGTACAATAATTTGGGTTGGTTTTTTCCATTTTTTATTCTTTGAATCATGGTTCTTCCTCCTCTTCCCTTTTGGAACTTAATTCTGTTTTTATGCACGTTTGTATTTGGATTTGAAAAATGTATTGCATTTTAAAATACGTTACAAAACATTTTTTTTAAAAAAATAATATTTATTAGTAGTTTCAGAATTATAGAGAATAAAAAAAAGAAAAAAAGAAAAATATAAAAAACAACACAATAATACATAAAAAAGAGAAAAAAGAAAACGCAAAAACCAGTACAACAGTACAGCAAAAAGATAAAAAGAAAAAAGGAAGACAGAGAAAAAAAACAAATCCCAAATTACATATCTATAACTTCCATTTGCTTGTTTCATTGACCTCCTCACACCTCCCTTCTTGCATTCCAGTTCAACTAGTTATTTCAGCAAATTCTTTCCATCTTTCTCAATTTTTGTTACAAAATTTATCTTAACAATTTAACCCAATAATTAGCTCAACAAATCCTTTCCATCTTTCCCCATATTCTGTTATTCAAATTACCTTAGTTTATTTAACCTTATCTTACCCTAAAATACCTTAAAGCTTAAATCTTAGTTTTCAAATATACATAAGTCCTGATATCATTTCTGCTAGAGTCATATAGTTTCATTCCAACATTTTCCCTAATATTCAATAATTTTAAGCTAATTCCCCAAATAGAAAGTTTTTATTTATAATTTTTTCCAATCTTCATCCAACGTCTCTTCTTCCTGGTCTTGGATCGTGTCAGTCCTTACTGTCTATTCCATCTAGTCCATCAACCTGGAAGCCTTATGTCTGAGGCCCTTAAGTCTCTTCCATGTCCCTTCTGCAGTTCTTCTTCTTCTTGTTTATACTTGCCCCTTTCCTTGTCTTTTGTTGGTCTCTTTCTTAATTTCTTTCCTTTCTCATTGAGGAGTAGATCTCTGGGGAATTCCAACCCAAAATTGTCTGCATCTCTCTTCATCAAACCTGCCCATTCCCCACAGACCCACTCCCCACAGTCATCGCTATAGTCCAAAAAGTATTTAAAAACATATTTCCAGGTCTCTCCAAAGTTAGGAACCTCCTCAGCTCCCAACTCCCCCTGGGCCACTCCAACTTCAATCTTCAATGACAGTGGCTTATGCTCCTGTAGGGCCTCGGGTCTCTCCATTTGTATTATTTGAGGTGCGACCGCATCCTCCTCCATTATCTTCTGCACTTGCCCAGACAGTGCAGGTTCATGAGTTGGTTCCTGAATGATTTCTGTATCAATGTTCCCTGTTTGTCCACAGTTATTAACCACAACAGTCATCAAATCCATTTTCTCATTCATCAAGTCCATCTTCTCGTGCATCTGTTCCAGCAAGGCACTTGTCTTGCATAGAGCAAGCACCCAATCTTCCTCCCAGCTCATCTTTAGTCAAGGTCAGAAGAGACTGATCCCACGATCTTAATCTCACAGCTGTTGAATCCTCAAGTATACTGCAGCAACAGTTTAACAAGCTCCCTCTAGAGGAGACAATTTCTATTTGTATCCATTTTTTTTTTTTAAGGCAAGTTCAACAAAGGAAAATTACTTTCATTTTCCAGATATTTTTCAGATATTTTGTTTCTTTAAAATGCAAAAGGCAACATTGGAATCAGTTTGTTTCTCTTCTTTAGCTATCTGTCAAAGTGTTCCATTCACAGTCGATGGACCTCTCCAACAATTTCTGTCTCTGACACCCCGTTCCCAGGTTAGAGACAGTGGAAACTTATCCTTCTTCACTCCCTCTCCTGCTAGGGTTGAACAAAGTCCCCCCCCCCCTTTTTCTCCTGCTTCCAAGGGGGTTTCAGTAATTCTGAATGAAGGAAATTTAGACTTTTTTAAAAGCTTTCCAGGCTTTAGCTTACAAAGTTTTTGCTTTAGTCTATATACAAAAAGCGGAAGGCGGACTTCCTGTTTTGAACCTTCCCGCTTCGATGCCAAATTGAGATATTTCTTAATCCAATTTTCCGTTTCTACTCACAGGTACTTGTTTTAAATCCAATTGTCCACAGGAAAAAGTCAGCGCTCTCCGGCAGTGGCTGTGCGGCTTCACTCCGTGAAAATAGCAATCAGTTCGCAGCACCGCGCCACTCACCCCACTTCGCTCCGGCGCCCCAAAATGGGGTTCCCGGTGAGTAGGGGGGGCGCTCCTGGTGCCCTGCCGAACCCCACGTTCCCAGGCTTCCTCCGCCTGGGATTTCTAGCGGGTCCCCACCTTTGCCGCGGTGGGAAGACCCAGTTTCCACGGAGCCCGTTCCTCCGGTCGGAGGAACTCCGCCATTCACCGATGGCGCTGACCCAGAAATCTCCGTTACAAAACATTTTGAATAAGGAGTGGGAAAAGACAGGGCCCGCCTTCGTTTTAGGACTCTGTATAAAATGCATGTGGTACTACTCTTCTGCATCATTTTTTTAACACATTGTCCTTCATGGGTATCTCATGGAGATGGTCATCAGGATGCATTGTCATAACTGCAGCACCTTAGGATCATTTTCATATTCCTTATTGCACATCCATCCTCTCTCTTCCCCTTTCCTAATGCACAGTGTCCCGGAGACATTTCCATTATTTAGTTGAGTCTGCATATTTCATTCCTCACTCTTTGCTGTTTGGGATCATGTCTCACTTAATTGACAGTGATTTGTGGAGATACAGTATTTTTAAAAGTTCCAGGCTGTTCTCTGACTGTCTCTTACTACTGATTTTGCTAAGTGATGAGGGCAGTAGAAAAACCTGAACTGAATATTAAACCAAACATTTGCAAATTCAAGTGAGAAATGATAACAGACCCCAGAACACAGGAAAGGAGGAAGCTGCCTTGAACCGTGTCTCACCTTTGGCCCATCTAGCTTAGTACTGTCAACACTGACTGGCAGAGGCTCTCTGGACTTTCAGGCAGGAGTGTTTCCAAGCCTTACCTGGAGGTGTTGGGAATTGAATCAGTGGCTTTTTGTATACAAACCTAGTGCTCTACCACAAAGTTACAGCCCTTCTCCAGTACCACACTAAATGTTTCATTCCCCTCCCTCATCCACAGTGCATATAACCTTGGAGAGAGTGTGTGCGAGTAATAAATTACCACCCAAAATGAATGACTTCCTTTATTTAAGGTAAAGGTAAAGGGACCCCTGACCATTCTCACTCAAGGATCAGGGAGAGGGCTGGAGCTCAGGAGTGGAGCATCTACTTTGGTACTTCCAGGTAGTGTTGGGGATGGGTCTTGCCTGAAACCCTGGAGAACCACTACCAATCAGTGTAGACGTTACTGAGCTAGACAGGCCAATGGTCTGATTCAGTATAAAGTAGCATCATATGTCAATATAGGATAGGCATAACTTGCTGCTGATTTCTAGGAGAAACTATAACTTGCGATAGATAGTTCATGCTGATAGTTAGGAAAGATGGCAACAACGATTTAAAATTAAAGGATTTTTTTAAAATAAAAAAACCCAATAGGAAGTATTTGTACGGTAATCTCATATTAGATATTCACAGAATACATACTGTGAAGAAAAGGAAGTAAAATTTCAGGTTGACACTGCTGTGCTTATTGTTGTAGGGAATACTTTTGAACACTCTGTAGCCATAGCAGGCATGGCATTTTTAAATGCAGGAGAGGCAAGATATCCAGAAAAAAAGAGCCCCAAGGCTTTATTTTATATGGAAAACTTGGGAATTATCAGCTCACAGTATGTCTGCCCGAAGTCACAGGAACTGTGTGATATATTCACCTTTACCGTTAACAGCCAATTTTCTGGGGAATATTGTTCAAATTAAAAAATGGCTTATTTATGGGGCGACATTTTATACTGATCATATAAACAAGTTCAAAAAAGGATCCCTAAAATTGGGGACAAAAATTAGGCTCTTGGCATCATGAGTGAAAGGACATAATGGAACTGTGCATTTCTCCATTCTGTAGTAGGGTGGTTCACACCAGTGGGAGTCACATTGCGAGCCAAAGGCTCAACCAAGTAGATTGTTGTGATCCACTGTGTTTGGAGTCAAACAAAGATCTTCTTTCTAAAGATCCTACATGTCTACAGAAGAAGAAGAAGAGTTTGGGTTTGATATCCCGCTTTATCACTACCCGAAGGAGTCTCAAAGCGGCTAACATTCTCCTTTCCCTTCCTCCCCCACAACAAACACTCTGTGAGGTGAGTGGGGCTGAGAGACTTCAGAGAAGTGTGACTGGCCCAAGGTCACCCAGCAGCTGCATGTGGAGGAGCAGAGACGCGAACCCGGTTCACCAGATTATGAGACTACCGCTCTTAACCACCCCACCACACTGGCTCTCAGTTGCCATTAAGAGCAAGTTAAAAGATTCAGGCTTGCTTTGTATTCATGCTGACACAGTGGTGACATTTCTGCTCCTCTACTGCAGGGGAAATAGAGATGGCGACACTTCCCACAACCTATTATAAGTTGTCCTGCCTTTCGATAAATGTGCAGGCTTTCTGTTATCATTGGCAGGTTCTGTTTTTGTTTTTTTGAAACGGCAATCACCGAAGACATTTATCCTAGATAAACTTGCAATGAAAAGAGCGCCCACGGTTCTGTTTCAGTTCTCTCGTCGCATTTGGGGAAATTAGAACTGAAAATCCCTTTGTTTCGGCAACAACAATAAAGGCCCCACTATTCAAGCAGTAATATGAGCCTAGTCAGTATTAATAAGAAAAATGACAGCATGTAGACATTTCAGGGCAGCAATTAACATAATGTTATCTCTGGAGCTCTAGTTCCACTTTCGTAACATGAAGGAACTTCAGATGTGTGGTGATATACGGGTGATGCGTTACAACTTTTACCAAAGGAAATGATTGAAATACCTTTTACAAATATTTAATCACAAGCAACTATTTTTTATTCTTTTAAAAATCCACCGGCGGGGAAGAGGGTTTTTTGTTGGGGGTGTGTGTGTGGAGGGGGCAGAATATCTTTCAAACTAAAATGAATAATAGATCATCATTTTCCAATAAATTTGTTTATCACTCCATTGACTCTAGCAACGGATGAATATTTCATGATTAAAGTCCAGCAGGTTTGTGCCAGTGAGCATTTCTAATTCACAGTCGCTGATGGAATGGGCAAGGCAGGAGGCAGGGGACACCATCAAATTCTCAGCTGGATCGAAGACGCACAAGGCACAAGCATGGAAGAGGTTCTGTCCCATGAGTCTATTGCAGACAGATCTAAAGGAGAAAGGGAGTGAATGCCTCTTAACTGGATCTAGAGTAAGGTCATCTTCACATAAAGTGCTATGGTACCACTTTAAACAGCCAGGGGTTCCCCAAAGAATTCTGGGAGCTGTAGTTTGTGAAGAGTTCTGAGAGTTGTTAGGAGACCTCTTTTCCCCTCACAGAGCTACTGTTCTCAGACTGGTTCAACCATCAATCTCTCTTCATGGGGAACTCTGGAAATTTTAGCTCTGGGAGGGGAATAGGGGTCTCTTAACAACTCTCAGTGCCCTTAACTAGCCACAGCTCCCAGAATTCTTTAGTGGAAACTACAACTGCTTAAAGTGCTATCATAGTGGTCTAAACCACAGAGCCTCTTGGGCTTAACAATCAGAGGTTGGCGGTTCAAATCCCCGCAATGGGGTGAGCTCTCGTTGCTCGGTCCCCACTCCTGCCAACCTAGCAGTTCGAAAGCACGTCAAAGTGCAAGTAGATAAATAGGTACCGCTCCGGCGGACTTAACTGTCAGGGGTCCCTTTACCTTCACCTTACAACTGCTTAAAGTGCTATCATAGTGCTTTAATGTATGGTGTGAACATGGCCTAAGAGGATGAGTCCCAGCATACATATAATGTATGTCTCATGTCCTAGACCTGAGCTCATAATTCTAGTTTATGTTGACTCTACTGTACCACATCATAGATCTGCAAATGATCATATCCCTCTTGGAATTTTTCTTCTGTGAGCTGCCCTGAGATCTTATGATGAAGGGCAGTATATAAATCCATATCCATTGCGGTATATAAATCGTTCTTTCTTTGTCCCAAAATCCTTGGCTGTGCAGTGCATAAGCTCATCTGATTAGCAGCACAAGCCCATACATGGCTACTCAAGAGTTAGCCCCGTTTAGTTCAGTGGGAGTTAATTCCAGGAAACCCAAGTCCACAACTTCCTTCCATGCTCCATCTGAAGACCCGACCACTTTTGCCTAATGTAACAGTAAACTCACTGGTAAACTCAAAAGTTTGCTCACAATTATGCACCAAATTAGTTGCTCCCTCTTAATGAAGAGATTGCCCCACTGTGAATTTTAGTATTATAAAGCTAATGCCAAATTGTGCTTTGCCCAACCCTTAACTTTCCATAGATTTCTCAACTATCAGTGTAGCCTTTTTCTAAAATGTCTTTCGAAATTTGGGCTATCTAAAGAAAGGAAGGAGGGACGCGGGTGGCGCAGTGGGTTAAATCACAGAGCCTAGGACTTGCCGATCAGAAGGTCGGCGGTTCAAATCCCCACGACGGGGTGAGCTCCCATTGCTCGGTCCCTGATCCTGCCAACCTAGCATTTCGAAAGCACGTCAAAGTGCAAGTAGATAAATAGGTACCGCTCCGGCGGGAAGGTAAACGGCATTTCTGTGCGCTGCTCTGGTTCGCCAGAAGCGGCTTAGTCCTGCTGGCCATATGATCCAGGAGCTGTACGCCAGCTCCCTCGACCAATAAAGTGAGATGAGCGCCGCAACCCCAGAGTTGGCCACGACTGGACCTAATGGTCAGACGCAACATTTGAAGAAGTTTGGGGGAAATCAAAACATTTTTGATAGGACTAAAAAATATATCCTTATGCCTTCCTAACCTTTTATTGGTTGGTGGTAAAATAATATCCCGGAGGGGGGGGGGACAATGTGGTTGTTGTTGTCATTATCTGCACTCTACGATAGGGGACAAGCAAACAAGTTGATAGTGAAAACTCTAAATGCCGCTGTCTGGTTACAATGCTAGCTTGGGACAAGGAGTATAGGGAGTTAAAGTTTTCTGCCGGGGGCGGGGGGGGGAGGAAGGAAATGGAACAACAAATTCTGAAAAGTTTGTGTAGAATAAATATGCAGATGGTGTCCAAAAGATTCTCTTCATTGGTTCCCCATGGGATGTCTGTAATACTTCTTGGTCCACATTACGGGATGGGAGGGAGGTAATTTAAGCATACTTCTTTCTCGTATCCACTTCTCCCCATCTCAAATTTCTGCATTTTAAGACACCCCAGGAGTTTGGCAGACAGCAGACTCCGACTTACGGTGCTGCTGTTCATTCTCATCTTCTGCCAAGAGACTGTTCTCGGAGGGTTGCAATTATTACAAGCAAGAAGAGAAATTCCTGTGGAGCGAGGCAACTCGGTTCCTTGTTTTACTTAGCGCTCCTGTGGGTGTTAAGAGACACTGCGTTTAAAAGTCCTTTTCTCGACTCCTGTCCCCTCCACCCCACCCTGGGCTTCTTTGTACCCATTTCTTTAAAAAAAGAAATAAAGAAGAAAAAGTCGTTTGTAGCTGGGCTTGTCTGTGTGCATCAACGAGGAGCGTATGGAAAGAAAGACAATTTCATCCTGCCCACTCCGGGGGCGCATGGTCTTTTTTTTAATCGTTTTCTCTTAGATGATGTGAGTTCATTCTTTCGCTGCCTTATCTGTCACAAATGCTTTCAGTTGAGTTGCCTGCATAGCAGGGGGTTGGACTAGATGACCCACAGGGTCCCTTCCTACGCTACAGCTCTGTGATTCTCTTCTCAGTTTTCAAAACTTTGGTGTGGTGGATAGGAGCAGCCCATACCCACGACACTGTTTCGATTTGCATAAGCAGTTCCGAAAACAGCCTTCCTCTGGATAGGCTTTTGCTTCTTGCTGTTTTCTTGTTGTTTTGCAAAGCAATTTTAAAAAAGAAAAGAAAAAGAAAGGTCACTTGAGGACGCTTTTCAGGCACGTTCTGTTGCATAACACGGTATTAAACCCCTTCCCCTCCGAGGAGCGTGCGTGAGGGCCTTCTTGAGAATACAGTGGAAACAAGCCAAAGTTTCTTAGAATTATGATGAAAATAAAACAGTTATAAACTGGCATTCATTTTCTAGGTATATTTAACTAATCTATGTATGTATGTATTCAGTAAAAGTCTAAGCCATCCTTTGGTATAAAACATACCAGCAATAGCAATGATGTAGTCATGAATGATATTTGTGTATCATTGTGTACAGTGGTACCTCGGTTTAAGAACTTAATTCGTTCTGGAGGTCTGTTCTTAACCTGAAACTTAACCTGAAGCACCACTTTAGCTAATGGGGCCTCCCGCTGCTGCTGCACCACCACCACACAATTTCTGTTCTCATCCTGAAACAAAGTTCTTAACCCGAAGTACTATTTCTGGGTTAGTGGAGTCTGTAACCTGAAGCGTCTGTAACCCGAGGTACCACTGTATTTTGTGTCTGTGTAGGAGCTAGGGTTTTCCCAGTAGTGATGTATGGAAGTGAAGCTGGACCATAAAGAAGGCTGATCGCTGAAGAATTGATGCTTTTGAATTATGGTGCTGGAGGAGACTCTTGAGAGTCCCATGGACTGCAAGAAGATCAAACCTCTCCATTCTTAAGGAAATCAACCCTGAGTGCTCACTGGAAGGACAGATCCTGAAGCTGAGGCTCCAATACTTTGGCCACCTCATGAGAAGAGAAGACTCCCTGGAAAAGACCCTGGTGTTGGGAAAGATGGAGGGCACAAGGAGAAGGGGACGACAGAGGATGAGATGGTTGGACAGTGTTCTCGAAGCAACCAGCATGAGTTTGACCAAACTGCGGGAGGCAGTGGAAGACAGGAGTGCCTGGCGTGCTCTGGTCCATGGGGTCACGAAGAGTCCGACACGACTAAACGACTAAACAACAACAACATTTTGTAATACCAAACTGCCAGTAATGATGCATCAGAAATAACATAGAGCCTGGATAGCTCAACTGCTTAGAGCGTGATGCTGACAACGCCAAGGCTGCAGGTTGGGTCCCTGTATGGGACATATCCCTGCATTGCAGGGGGTTGGACTAGATGATCCTCAGGGTCCCTTCCAACTCTACAATTCCATGATTCTGTGATCAGGAAGAACTTTCTGATGGTAAGAGCTGTTGGATAGTGGAACCGACTCCCTCTGAAGTCCTTCCCTTGAAAGCAGAGGTCGGATGACCATCTGTCATGGGTGCTTAAGTTGAGATTCCTGCACTTCAGGGGGTTGGACTAGATGACCCTTGGGGTCCCTTCCTTCCCTTCAGTTCTATGATTACTCCGGGAGAAGGCAAGTGGTCGGTGTTTCACTTAATCTTCAAGCCTAAGAGGTTTGAAAACAAAAAAAGGTTTGGATCACAAAATGCTCGAGATAAACCTATTCCAAAAAAAAGTGAGATTTTCCCGCACGCTCAGGGCAAACACATTGTGCACCCAGCGAATGAATAAAGCGTCACAGTGGAACCATACCTGCAAGGCATGCCCTGGCATCAAGCATCAGCAGGCAGCAGATCCACTTCCTCACATCGAACCCCAGAGAGAGGTGCCTGAACCCTCCTGATGTTTCAAGAGCTCACAGCACATCCGTACCCCACCTCTCTTATTCCCCTTTCTCTGCATCTCATTCACAGCATCCAGGAAGGGAAGATCACTACCTGAAACTTAACTGCTATTTCTAATCGCTCATATTGGGATAGACTTTGAATCATTATGTATTGACCATTCGCTCATTTGATGCATTGCATGCTGCTTTGGGTACAACCTGGTGGTTAAGCTTAATTAAATGAATAGTTAACTACCCAAGAATTTAGAACTGCATTGAAGTTCCACAACCCACATTGTATGCCTCCCAGCTGCATTCATCTGTTTGAAGTGCAGTTGTCTTGCTTCGGCTGCTCTAACCCAGAAAGATGATTCAGAGAGCGTTGATTGTTGTGATCGAGACTCGAGGGGCTTAAAAGGAGATTGTAAGTGCCCTGCTGGCCACAGTGGCCAGCTAGTCAGTGGGAAGCCCATGATAGTCCACATATGGAAGCGATGGAGGACTGCTGCTCAAATAGGAGACCCCACAGGGAGGCTGTAGGTGGCAACTGAGACATTTCCTACATGCATCTACTGGGGGATAATGGACCTTCTCAAACTATATCTGGGTGAAACAAAGATTCCACAGTGTGATTTCTGTAGGTCTTGAAGTGCAATCTGTCAGCCGCTTGTTACAACAGGAGCTCCGTGGTAGAACATAAGAGCACGAGAAGAGCCTTCTGTATTGGGCCACTTGCCCACCCATCCAGCATGCCGTTCTCACAGTGGCCAACCAGATGCCTGGGAAAAACCTGCAAGCAGGACCCCAGCACACAAACACCTTTTTCCCCTGCTGTGGTTTCCAGCAACTGGTATTCAGAAGCATTTCTGCCTCCAGTGTTGGCGGCAAAGCATAGCCATCATGCGTAGTAGCCATCGATAGTCTTCTCCTCCAGGAACCTTCTCCAGCTCTGAATATCCTGTTTTTTTGTTGTTGTTTTTTTGAGGTGAAATGACCAGAACAGTACACAGTATTCCAAATGCAGTCGAATCATATATTTGTATAATGGCATTCTGATACTGGCAGTTTTATTTTCAATGACCCCAATATAATGAATCCTAGTATGGAATTTGCCTTTTTCACTGCTGGTGCATATACTGGGTTGACTTATTCATTGATCCATCTACTATGACCCCAAGATCTCATTCCTGGATTGTCACTGCCAGTTCAGACCTCATGATCATATATATGAAATTAAGATATATATATATATATTCTTGCTCTTACATTCATCACTTTACACTTGTTTACAGTGAACTGCATTTCCCATTTTACCACCCATTCACTCAGTTTGGAGACGTCCTTTTAGACTTTTTTTGTTTAGTTTTAATAACCCCGAACAATTTTGTATCAGTTTGTCATCATCCTGTTCCATCTCTTTGTCCATCTCAGCCTCCCACTCTACTCCTGAAGCCCAGCAATGACTCAGGACTCAGGACAAACAAGCAAAGCAGCAGTTTCCTTATCTTCAAAACTTCCATCCAGTTGCCATCCATCTGACTGTCTTGGGAGACAGTAGAAGAGTGTGCCTTCGGGAGTGAAGTCAAACTGTTGGAGAGTTACAGAGCCTGCTGTGGCTGCAAAGACAGATTTTTGATGGTCTTCCGTGCAGACCTGCTAATTATTTTAAGCAAAAGCAAGGCTGTTGTGATTCTAGATATCGTCTAACATGTCTACTTGGGCCCCCTTTGTAGCTCGAATCAGAGTTTGTTATCTAAGATACAGCAGCTGAAGAACGGAGCTATCAGGCTGCAATCTTCAGCAGAATATAAACTTAAGATGGAAACTTTGATCACTCTTTGTTTAAGTGGGATAGTGTCAGGTATCTATTATTGGAGAATCAACTGCAATCAGGTTCTATTTTAGTGCTGGCCCTATTTCAAACAAGACAGCTTGTGCCATTGTAACCCCAGGAGCAACCTAATTACTTGTTACTATCAGTCATTCAATCAGCCATCTTGTATAAATCAATACAGTTCGTACCATAATAACATCCTTTGAACAAGCCCTTTAGTTACAGTACCTACCACCATAATTGCTGCTCTTATAGTTTCACATGATGGCTTCAGTTTGGAATGATTGACTTTAGAGGTGACATTTTACCCCAGTTAATGTCTGTCTGTTCATTAACATCATTCTTCAACATTTTCTTTTACCAGTTATTGACCTTGGATCAGCTGCTCCTAGTTTGTTTATGAAAAAGTGTGACGAGCTTTTTCACGGTGTTGTTCCACCTTCTTATCCAGGATTACTCAGTGATATAGGAACCAAAAGGGCCCCAGAGCAAAGTTTTAAACTGATAGTATTTCTTATTTATTTACTTATTAATATTTTGAAGCTTTTTTTTCAGTTATACAAAATAAAGTGAAAAAAGGAAGAATAAAGGCACATCTGGGTCTCAGCAAACAGAATCCTTGATAGGTGAAGAGCCCAAATGAAAGGCAAGCCAAGGTCATAGATGGGTGGTTGGTCTGTTTGACACCAAGGAAGGACTTGTAGGCGAGTAAGATTGTCTTCCATAAACACGGTTTTAACGATGAGTCCTTAAGTGACTGTGGAGGCCAATTCTGGATCCACACGTCCTTCCTCAGTGGGGACATTGGGTTCTGGGCAGGAGTTGATCACGGTGTGGATTTACCAAGCATGCCTTCCTCTTAGCAGGTTTCTCCCTTATATTGAGATTGGGAATGGTCACATCAGTACCATGGGTTACTGAGCACTCACCGTTCAAGGAGAGAAATGTAAAACCACCCACTCTGAATTCCTCAGATGACAATTCTTACACTGGGTTTTTGTGATGCATTCTTTTTTGCACCCCAAAGAAGTGCTTTTACTGACCTCTTTCTGTACCTTCAGGCCTGGCAGTGAATTGCAGAAGACATTCTGGCTTCCAAAGTTCACTCTGGCATTTTGGTGGCGCTGAATAATTTTTCAATCTTGTTGTTGTTGTTGTTTAGTCGTATCTGACTCTTCGTGACCCCATGGACCAGAGCACGCCAGGCACTCCTGTCTTCCACTGCCTCCCGCAGTTTGGTGAAACTCATGCTGGTAGCTTCAAGAACACTGTCCAACCATCTCGTCCTCTGTCATCCCCTTTGCCTTGTGCCCTCCATCTTTCCCAACATCAGGGTCTTTCCCAGGGAGTCTTCTCTTCTCATGAGGTGGCCAAAGTATTGGAGCCTCAGCTTCAGGATCTGTCCTTCCAGTGAGCACTCAGCACTCAGAATTTTTCAATCTACTCTGCACTAAAGTTATACAGAGGAGATCTGGGCTATTTTGCCTATCCCTAGTGGCCATTCAGCTAAGTGACTTTCCTTAGAGATTATTTCCCTAACATCAGTGATTACTTGCTGAATGTGAAGTGAGCTTGTGTGTGTGTGTGTGTGTGTGTGTGTGTGTGGGTGGGTGGGTAATTCCACCCTGTAAGTCAGCTGTGGTAAAGTGGATGCCCACAGGCTTCATCTCACATGATAGATATTCCAGTCTACTGGGATACAAGTTTGAGATCAGCATTTGAGGGGCAATGGGTTAGATCAGTTTAAAGCAGGAATAGATAAATTCATGGAGGAAACCTTTTTGATGGTGATTATGGTGATTTGTTACGTTTCTCCCTTGCCCTTCCTTCCAAAAGAGCTTAGGGAGGTGGTGAAAACGACACAATTCAAACAAGCAAACAATAGTAATTGAAACAATCGAAGGTATCTAAAAGCATGTAAACCAGCCCCATACCCTCACAACTAATAATTTCAAGGTTGCTAGGAGCAGTATCTTTCAGCCATCAAATGACTAGGGAAACAGGAATGTTTTTAAGTTCCTCCTGGAACTTAATAATGAGGGAGACAGACACAACCCTCCAGGGAGGGCAACCCAGAAACAGGGAACCACCACTGAAAAGGCCCTGTCATGGGTCAATGCCAACAAAGCAGAGCCCAGTGAGGGTAGCACCACCAGCATTGGCTGCTGATTTTGATGGGCATGTTGTATCTCCAGGTTTCAGAGGGAGTATGCCACTAGATACCAGCTGCTAGGGAGCAGCAGTGAAAAACAGCTATTTTTTCTCCTCCTCCTCCTCCTCCTCCTGTGAACTTAACAGAGGCACTTAGCTGGCCTCTGTAGGGACCAGAATACTGGACTGGGTGGGTTCTTGGTGGTCTTTTGTTCTTATTATCAGCTCCCACTGACTTTATTTAACTTGGAATTTTGCCGTTCTAAAAGCAAGCTCTCATCTTTTAATTGGTTGCTGTGATGTCACTGTGTTACGTAACTATTTTTCAAATGTTTCTTTAGGTGTGGAGCACTAGGTGGGACAGTTCATCCACTGGTCCCAATCTGGCTTTGTCCTTATGGGAGAATACCCTCTGTGGTTGCTTTTGGAACAATTATTTACAGCCTCCTTGAAGCCGCAACATAAGGGAATTGGTATACATCCCTTCCCACTCTATCATGTAATAATGAACAACACCCTTTGATTCCCCTAATACTGTGGAGTAATCCTGAAGTATAGCAGCATTCTTAAAAAATATTCTGTGTTTGATAAACATCATAATTCAAAAGCCCCTCCCCATTAAAATAGATGACTCTGTTCTCTTTGCATGTTCACATGAATGCCATGAAGAGAAGAAACTGCCGCAGTAGAAATTTTAAATGGTTAACATTCTGTGGGGAAATCCTGGTCCCCATTAGAACAATTGGGGGTTTGCCAATAATGTAAAGTGGGTGCAGCATTGAGTCTTGTTTAATGCACTTGACATCAGCGCAGAATGATAACAGCAGGCTTAAGAAATTGCCAAGTAAAGGTGAGTTTGTATCCAATTTGTAATGGAGAGTGAAGATTGCCTAGTATCTGCCCTGCTGTTCCTTTGGATGATTGACACTTTGAAGGCCTGCTGGAGTTAAAAGAAATGTCATCAGTTGGATACTCTGGAAACCCCCTCCTCTCTCTGTTAATTGGAACTCCCGTCTGCAAAGGCACTGTGTGAAAATTTAGATTTGATTATGTTGGTGGGTTTTTGTTTGTTTGTCCTGCAGTCATGTGAACGGCTAGAATTAATTCATTTCCTTTGCATGTCATTACTTTATAAATGACAACGTACCTTGGCATGATAGCAGGGCACTGTGTTTAGAAGAAAAGGCAGCCCACCCTTGATGGGAGAGGGACACTCTACAGCGGGGGTTTTAGTATCGTGTAAAGGTCAGTGCTACTCGTACTCAGAGCAGACCCACTGAAATCAATGGACACGACTAACTTAGATCCACTCGTTCCCATGGAACTGCTCTGAGTAGAACTTAATTGGATACAACCCTCTAGCAAGAGCAGACTTTCCACTTTGTTTTCCCACGGTCACCTACATAGTTCAACAATACTACTGAAATATCACAGGAAGGGCAGTGCTGGTGAGAGCTGGGTTGTAGTTGCCCCCAGCTGTTGAAAGCTACTGCAGGGGAAAGCTAGTGGTTAGCTATGGGAGAGAGAGAGCTGGACCATAACGAAGGCTGATCGCCGAAGAATTGATGCTTTTGAATTATGGTGCTGGAGGAGACTCTTGAGAGTCCCATGGACTGCAAGAAGATCAAACCTCTCCATTCTGAAGGAAATCAGCCCTGAGTGCTCACTGGAAGGACAGATTGTGAAGCTGAGGCTCCAATACTTTGGCCACCTCATGAGAAGAGAAGACTCCCTGGAAAAGACCCTGATGCTGGGAAAGATGGAGAGCGCAAGGAGAAAGGGATGACAGAGGATTAGATGGTTGGACAGTGTTCTCGAAGCTACTAACATGAGTTGGACCGAACTGTGGAAGACAGGAGTGCCTGGCATGCTCTGGTCCATGGGGTCACGAAGAGTCAGACACGACTAAACAACAACAAGCAATGGGGGAGCAGCAGCAACTGCACAGACTCTGGCAGAAGCTTGGCTAGTACACCTTTATCCTGTGCCAAAAGGAATCCTTGTTGCTCTTTCCAGTGATGTTGCATGACCTCATAGCGGCCAGGGTGGGCGCCTGCAAGCCGGAGGTGGGAGGGCGTGCCAGCGGTGTGATCACGCCTGGGTTGGGGCACAGAAGGAGAATGAGCCCATCCCGGCACCCCAGCTCTCATTGCTCTCAGGATGATAATAACAACAACTTATTGACCTGCAGAAGAAAAAGCCCAATAAATTCAGAGCTGGTATTAACAAAGTAGTGATGGCCATCAACTTGGATGGCTTCAAAATAGGATTAGACAATTTTGTGCAGGATCAGGTTATATCAGTGGCTGCTAGACACAATGACTGCATTCTACCTCATTTGTTGGCAGCATGCTTTTGAATGTCAGGTGCATGTTGTCTTTCCAGAGGAGTCTGATTGGCCACCGTGAGAACAGGATACTGGATTTGATGGGCATGATCCACCAGCTCCCTTTTTATGTTCTTACAAGTGAAAGAACGGAAGATCACCATACCTGAGCAGTTACATCATGCAGTTTTTCTTCAAATTTCCTCTCCTCAACATACTGATTTTTACCAGAAGCCATACTTCGTTGTCCTATGTCGTTGTTTTTCATGGTTGTTAAGAAAAGTTCCCTGTAAATGCGAAGACATAGTGCTGTCTTTTCCCACTTCCTGCAACGGTGCAGAGTTTAGGCATTCTGTGTCTTTCACCAGTAAGTGAAGGAATTGTTCAACGTGACACGTCCTTGGAGCATTTTCCCAACTGTATTACTCTTTCTCCGTACTTGTTGCCACTTTTTGCTGTTGAAAGGCAGTTTCGTTGCCTGCAGTTTTGAAGTATTTACAGAAGGCATTCCATCTGCACGTCTTTCCAAGTAGAGCATCCCACCAAAGGAGAAGTGCTCTCATGAAGTGGAGTATGCTCACCCTTGAAACATTCCTCTCCTTTCATTCTCCTGAGTTGCTTCGGCTTGTTTGTAGGGTTTTGCTTTATTTTTGGACAACGTTTTCTACCTTGAGCTTCCTGGTTCACAACAGCTTTTCTCCATACGATTGCTGTACACCTTTGCATGCAACGGTGCAGAGGAGTTAAATAGTGCAAATCATTGAGATGAAAGGGTAGATACTGTCTATAAAGTGTGCAGGAATTGCATACTTCAGGCTAGGGGTGGGCAAATATGTTGGTTTCTGTTTCTCACTCTTTCCAGTTCTTCATTTCTCAACATTTCCTTTTTTAAATATATTTTTTATTCATTTTTAAGCATATTAATTATTGTACATACCACAAAATTTCACATCTTATACAATCTTTTTGGACTTCCATCAGCACCTCTTATGATCTCCCATTTTTATCATTTCTTCTGCATTTCTTAAATTCATATTGCCTTTAATTATCTTAACTAACATCTTTTTTTTTTATCCAATTATGCAATAATTCAAATTATTCACCTCACAAAACTTCTTGCAAACCTACAAATGTAATCTGATCATCACAATTACTTTTCAAATAGTCTATAAATTTACACCAATCTTCTGTGAATGTCTGGTCCTGCCGGTTTCGAATTCTTCCCGTTAATTTGTCTAATTCTGCATAGTCCATCAATTTCATCCTCCAATCCTCTTTCGTCGGTAATTCTTCTTGCTTCCATTTTTGTGCCAACAATATTCTTGCTGCTGTCACTGCATATAAAAACAGCTTACAATCTTTTCTATTTATATTTCTCAACATTTTCATTTCTCAACATTTCCACACCAGCTTGTGATTTGCTCGTTTATTTTAAAGTCTCCATGAAATTTATTTAGTGCAGATTTCTCCTAATATAAATATGCAATTTTGCCTAACCTACACATATTTTTTTTTTACGCCACTTCCCTTAATATAATGCATTTTCCTAGGCTATTTTCATGAATGCATGCGTTTATACGCACACTTCACCCTGGTATGTGCATTTTTGTACACATTATTTAGATGGAAGAAAGTCCTTCAATTTTTTTGGTGAGGTGCAATTTTCAAAGGAGGGCTGTTTCGACTCTCATTTTGTTTTGAAAATTGCAATCCAGGAGTCAGGAAGGCGGCCCTTGGCCAGACCCTTCTTGAGGAGGACGCCTGTGGGGACCCCAAAAGCCTGCAGTGCGAGGTTCAAGTCTCCTGTTCCCTCCTCTCCAACAGCCTGTCAGACCGCCAGTGACAAGGATGCCCTGCGGCGTGAAATCGAAGGGCTGAAATGCAAAGACCTTGCCCTGTATCAGGAAATAGTGCAGCCAACAGCTGAAGGATACAGCCTGGAGGAATGAGAAACCCACATTTCTCTGCTCCATGAATATAATGAGATAAAAGATGCCGAGCAAATGCTGTTGGGCAGGATGGCGGTCATCCAAGGGGTGACCACAATGGAGTTGTACCCTGAATTTGAACTGGACGTTAACAGTGCAGTGTGACATTGCAGCCCCCTAGACTGTCAACGTCAAGGTCCCAAATGGTGCAAAACACAAGTATTGTAGGACAAGAAAATTGGCTTCCAGGTGGAAAAATCAAAATTAGAAACAGAACTGTTAGAACCCAAAACTAAGAATTTGTCGAGAATGTATAACTTGCTGCTGAAATGGAATACTCAGGATGAAACGGTGAAATCTGCTATGATTAAATGGGCACAAGATGTTGGACATAACATAATGATGGCTGACTGAGAACAGTTATGGACCACAGGTATGAAGTTTACGGCATGCAATGCCTAAAGAGAGAATATTATGAAAATGATATACACGTGGTACATGACCCCAGTCAAGCTTGCAAAAATCTATCATTTGCCCGATAATAAATGTTGGAAATGTAAAGAAACTGAAGGTACATTCTTTCACCTTTGGTGGACGTGCCCAAGGATTAAGGTTTTCTGGGAGATGATCTATAATGAAATGAAAAAGGTATTTAAATATACCTTCCTGAAGAAACCAGAGGCCTTTCTCCTGGGCATAGTCGGCCAATTGGTGCTAAAGAAGGATAGAACTTTCTTTATGTATGCCACAACAGCAGCAAGAATACTTATTGCAAAGTATTGGAAGACACAAGATCTACCACTCTGGAAGAATGGCAGATGAAGGTGATGGACTACATGGAACTGGCGGAAGTGACTGGCAGAATCCGAGACCAGGGAGAAGAGTCGGTGGAAGAAGATTGGAAGAAATTTAAAGACTATTTACAGAAATATTGCAAAATTAATGAATGTTAGAATGATGTCAGAATGAAGTTAAGTGGTTTTAGCAGCAATGTCATAAAGGTGTATGTAAAAATGGATTGTTAATAGGTGAGAATCTAAAGCTATAATATATTAAGTTAAAGGACTAAGACAAAAACAAAGAGGGAAAGGAATTGCTGAATTAACCAATTGAACTGGAATACAAAAAAGGGAGGTGAGAGGAGGTCAGGGAAGCAAGGAAATGAAATGTAAGATACGGAAGGATTGATTTGTTTTTAAGTGTTTTTTATTTTTTTTCTGTACTTTGTATTTTGTATGTTTTTTCTCTTTTTTATTTCTTCCCTTGTTTCTTTTCTCTTTAACTAATTTTTTGTTTCTGAAATTTTAATAAATATCATTAAAAAACACACACACACACACACACAAGTATTGCAAGTGCAGGTTTTCCTGGAAGCACTTGATGCAGCCAGAGCTGGACTATAATGATGCAATTGCACCAGGGTCTGTGTCTGCAAGAAGCCCTCTTGCCTCTGCCAGCTCACTGTTGTTTTGCCTGCTTTATTATTATTATTATTATTATTATTATTATTATTATTATTTATACCCAGCCCATCTGGCTGGGTTTCCCCAGCCACTCTGGGCGGCTTCCAACAAAATATTAAAATACAGCAGTCCAACAAACATTAAAAGCTTTCCTAAAGCTTTGCCTCTCCAACAATGTGTGTTGTGGTATATGCATACATGTAATAAATTAATAAAATTTATTTCAATTTTTTTTTAAATTGCAAAATTAGGCAAGCTCTCATTTAAATGAAAATTGAATCCAGTTTCTCCCCCCTCCCTACTCCTGGCTGAGGTGGGTGGGGATATTTCAGCACAATTGAAATAATAATAATAATAATAATAATAATAATAATAATAATTCATACACTGCCCATCTAGCTGAGTTTCCCCAGCCACTCTGGAAAGCTTGCAGCATATCTAAAAACATAATAAAAAGCACCATAGGAAGCACCATAGGCGAGGCCTGGCTTTCTGAGTCACGATGTCTAATTCATGTCTACTGTCAAGAGAAGGAAGAGGCTGAGACAAAGAGATGCTAATTGGAGGATATGTAACTGATCTCTTTCAATTAGGAACTCTTAATTTGATGCCTTGCAGAAGCTTAACAATGTGAATAAAATGTATATTTGGTATTAGCCTAGTATTTACTGGACTTAAGAGAAAAGGGGTAGGAAACAACAGCCTGCGAAGAACCTATCCGTTTAAGTCCCTTCAGATTTCTCCAGCGCATTTCACTCCCGTGTTTAGAAAAGGGTATAAAAATGTATAATGTGGAAAGAGAATGCCACAGTGCTTCAGTATCCTTTCATTTGAGTGTCACTCAGTGTGTTATTCACCAGTTCCCAGCACACAGGATCACATGTCTCATTTAATTGGCAAACTCCATTGTTAGAGAACACAGGCAAACACTCCAGTGCCTCACATCTCACTGAGAGCGTTCAGCCTCTCCTCCTTTCCACTGAGCCCAATGAATATTTATGCTTGGGGAAAACTGCATCCACCGCATCATCTTGCCACCATTCCCTTCCTTTAATGTTCTTCTTCTCTTTTTTTACTCGCAAGATTTAGGAACTTCCTTACTGTCCTAGGTGACAAGGCACCTCAGTTAAAGGCCCTGTTAAGGATAAGCATCTGGCATAGCTTTTCCCAGTAGTGGTGTGTATGTTGGGTTGGAGCCGCCCTCCACAAACCAGGGCCTCTGCTGCTTAACTGGATAGGGCTGGGTCAGGGTGGTGGTGAGGTCAACGGGCACATGGCCACATCAGCAGGAGAGCCAAAATGGCTTCCTGCAGATGCCTCTGTATGTCCCCGACTTCAGCCTCACCTTTGCCTCATTCTTCATCCAGGTAGACAGCCGTGACTCTGGTGTCAGATGGATGGCTTCACCACACCCAAACCCTCAAGCGTGCTGCTGCTGTTGCTATTAAAAAGAATAATAATGAATGTTCTCTCTAAGATGTGTAGACCAACGAATTAAACTCCTGCTGGAGTTGGAGAAATCTTTAGTGAATTGCTGCATTGTACCTATGAAAGACTGAGGGCATTGTACCTGGGAAAGATTGAGGGCACTAGGAGAAGGGGACGACAGAGGATGAGATGGTTGCACAGTGTTCTCAAAGCTAAGAATGTGAGTTTGACCAAACTGCAGGAGGCAGTGGAAGACAGGAGTGCCTGGCGTGCTCTGGTCCATGGGGTCACAAAGAGTCAGGCATGACTACATGACTAAACAACAACAACAACAACCTGTGAACTTAACTTTCTAACTGCTTGATTCCACACAATTTTACTCATAAACAAGGCCCGCTGAGTTCAGTGGGATTGATTTCCCTCCTTGAGTAAGATTAGGATCATACTTCTCAGCAATGCTATTTGTCTAGAAATAAAGGTGCCAGAACTCAACATGAACGCCTCCTTTGTTCTCTTATAATGGCAATGGTGCCTGCCTGAGAGGTGCCAGAACTGAGTTTTGTTGAGTTCCGGCTGGAAAACAGCCCTGCTTCTGAGAATTGCCTAACCAGGTGGGGTAGTGTGCTGTGGGAAGTCTGTGGAACTCCCACAAGAAGTTAGATAGGCATCACCCCTGTTTCAGATGCCTGGAAAAAATTGCTTTATGTCAGGTGGCCTTTGTACCTGGAAAGGGAATGGCCCCAATTCCTATCCAGTTCAACACATCAGGCAAGGGATCCTCCAGTTCGTTTTGATCCAAGGTTGTTTTTGCCGGACCAATTGTCTAATGGGTAGGATGGCCTTTCATTGAATCTGAAATGCGGAAGACCACCCTTCTTTCTTTATTACTATTTATCTTGCCTGTTTTTGTCCAATGGAAAACAGTGAAGGAGTCGTCATATTCTCCAGCAAGCTATCTTGTATGCCCTAAAGGGAATATTATGAGATTAAACGCAGAGTAGCATTCCTGTAGCAAGGAGAATGTTTCTCATTATACAGATCCCCAGTTGCTCTCCTAAATATAATTCCCTGTAATAATGTGAAACTTCTGAATTATTTATTGTCTCATATTAGATCAGAAATATAATTTTCTGAAAATAAACTCATTGTCATCAGCAAATCAGCTTATGAAGGTTATCTATAACGGTGGAATGAAATATAGCAGATGCAGTACTATCTATTGTAGTGACTTCTTGGCTCCTAGGATGAAGCTTTTTAAATGGAAGATTTAAAAATTGATGAAGCCCAAGTCCTGTAATGAGAGGGTTTTCTACCATATCATCCTTCATCTTTACTGTTTTGTTCATTTGAATGAAAACTTTTGCCTCTTTTGCATCCTGCAGTTATGATTGATTGCGTATGCCACTGGGTTGAACTGCAGTAAGGTGTGCCTCACTTTAAGTAACAGACCACGTAGAATAGGGTATATTCATTTTGATGCTTGCATCTGAGAGTGTGCTATGGGCACCCAAAAGTAGATATTGGATAGAGGATGTGGTTAAGAAGCTGTTCTGGGCTAACTGTAGATGAAAAATCCCTAATGTACACAAAGACCAAAACCTAGTGATTTAATTTTGGCATTTTCAGGATGTTTTTCCCCTCAGAGGTTTGGTTGAAACTACATGAAAAGCAAACAGAGCCAAAACTTGTTGTAAGTATTTGCATTCTGCCATTCTGCAACAGCAACTATGGGGAAATACAGTGCAGTGGTACCTTGGCTGTCGAACGGCTTAGTAGTCGAACATATCGGCTCCCAAATGCCGTAAACCCAGAAGTGAGTGTTCTGGTTTGTCAACATTTTTTGGAAGCCGAACATCCGACGCGGCGTTTGATTGAGTGCAGGAAGCTCCTGTAGCCAATTGGAAGCTGCGCCTTGGTTTTCGAACCATTCCAGGAGTCGTATGGACTCTTGGAATGGATTAAGCTCGAGAACCAAGTTACCACTGTATAAGTTACCATCCGCTAAACCCCTTCACTGTTAGCACTAATCTACAAAACTAACTGCTGTGTTGGATCTGTAGCTGTATCACTTGCTCACCCTATGTAATTGAGTAAACTACTTTCAATTCCGGTTAGGACGCTGCCTTTTTTTTGTCAAACCATTGGCCCTTCCAGATCATTACTGTTTATTCTGCCTGGCAGCGGCTCACCAGGGTTTCCGGTGGGGATCTCTCTCAGCCTGACCTGGAGATGCCAGGGATTGAACCTAGGACCTTCTGCATTGAAATCAGATGTTCTGCCATTGAGCTATGACCCTTCTCCAGTTGCTTGCTGTGCATTGGTGTTCCCCCAACCTAACTCAGGTTGTTGGATGAAGAAGAAGAAGAAGAGTTTGGATTTGATATCCCGCCTTTCACTCCCTTTAAGGAGTCTCAAAGCGGCTAACATTCTCCTTTCCCTTCCTCCCCCACAACAAACACTCTGTGAGGTGAGTGGGGCTGAGAGACTTCAAAGAAGTGTGACTGGCCCAAGGTCACCCAGCAGCTGCATGTGGAGGAGCGGAGACGCGAACCCGGTTCCCCAGATTAGGAGACTACCGCTCTTAACCACTACACCACACTGGCTCTCAGGATGTCAGATTCTTGTGGATCCATGCCTTCTTCAGTCATAACTGATCAACGTAAATAGAAAGTTGACTCCATAACCAGCATTTAAAGCACCATTCAACAAATACTGTGAATGGGCCTTAATAATGTTTGTCTTGGGAGCTGATCTTATTGGCAAAACCTATTTGGTGTTTCACAACTTTCCGACTAGTTGCAGGACCTTAGCCAGACCTAGCTAGCTCTCTCTGACACAACTCACAACTCCTACACTGACACAGAACTCTGAACACTGAACTCCAGAACTAATACATTACAATTAGTAGGCCATTAACTATCACTCCCTTGAGAGAGCTTGACCAATCAGGGAGCTTTCTTCATGCCTCTGTTATCACCAGGCAGACTTACTCCTTCACATGACCTTCGGGCTGTCTGCCAAACCTTAATTGACTCTGTGTGAGTAGCTGCAGGTACACAGTTTCCCAACAGATCTCACTTGGATTGCACTCTCCCCAGTGGGTGGAAAAATGCAAGCAATATGATGGCAGGAGTGAAGGTTTTGAATGCTTTGAATGCCTTTTTCAGAATAAGCAGTGCCGAACCCATGCAGCAAACTCTAAGAAAAAGGTCATCCGAACTTTATATTTGTTTAGAATATTTTGCATAGCACCGAGAGGGTTAAAAGGGAGCGTTTGCATTCGATTAGGTGTCTCAGCAGGTATAGACTCTCTGCCTTAACATCTGGGACAGAGGTTCTAAGTCACAGCTGAAATTTCAATTAACGTGAGTTTGCAGTTTCCAGCCGTGCCTCTAATGGATAATAGTTTGCATTAAACAGAACTAAACATAATTTAGCACATTTTGGTGCAGATGGCAATTGACATTGACGAGATGGCCACCTGGTGACTCTATTATTTTTCACTCCTAACGAAGGGCTCTGTAGGTCAGGCCTGTGATCACTGGCAGGGAAAGGCAGAGGATCTCACTCTGTAATTTTGTGTGACACCTGGCCTACCTAATTAAAGCGGGCCACTTTCTGCTCCAATAGCCCCCTTCACTCTGGTACAAAGAAAGCTCGTAAGAGATGTAGCTTGATTACTGCCAGCCCCTAATGAATTGTGTCCACGATGGAAATGGAAGGACAAAAGTTGTTTTCTGATATGAAAATTCCCCCACTGTGGGAGGGCTTTGCAATGATTCCCTGAGAGGAAGAGCTGTGAGAAGGAAGCAAGTAGATTTTATTGAATTTATTTATTTGCAATATTATATCCTTCCCTTCACTGGCAAACAGGCTCAGGGCAGGCCACAACAATGAAAATACCCCTAAAATGTACCATAAAGTCAAGCAAAAAAGCATTAAAAATGACTATATACAATCTGTCAGGGGTGCCATCTTGGCACACGTACACCATCTGAATGGCAATGCCCATCAGTTTTGCCCACCCACCTGAGCACCCTCAAATATTTTATTGGGTGGCTGAAGGGATCTCGGTCCCGAGAAGTTAACTCCTAGGCAATCTGTTCTTTCTTAAGACAAAGCAGGTGGCTCCAGATGGCTACACATGTTCACCCTCCATCCCTAAGGCCTATAGAGGCAGAGGAAGGCCTTCAGCTGCCACTGAAAGCTAATTGGTCGTTGTGTCAGCCCCACCTCAGGGAGAAGGATATTCCACAGCCATGATGCCAGCACTGTGGAGGTCCAATCCTGAGTCCTGGCTCTATGGGCTCCCCTTGATGATGGGATGACAAGAAGGCTGTCCCTGGAGGATCTTAAATCAGAGGCAGAAGAGTGCAAAAATAGGTGCACATTCTGATGTGCCAAGGCACCAAAGGCTTTATATGGCTACACTAAAACCTTCAATCGGGCTTGGCAGAATGTAGGCAGCCCTTTGGAATTGTTGCTGCGTGGTTCTGAGGGGCCAAGGTGGCCAACACTGTGGGTGCCACACGTTGCGACGTTTTGCCATTCCCAAGGGCAGCCCCATGTGGACTGCAGTGAGGTAATCTAACCAGGACTTGAGCAAGGCTATCTCTGTCAAGGTATGGCTAGAAGTGGCAAGCCCGCCAGAACTCGGAAGTAGGCCACTGAGGCCTTAACGTGTAAAGTGGAATCCAGACTGCGGATATTTGCACATGGAGGGGTTTTGTACAAAATCCAGCTGGATTTTCCATCCTGACATGGTGTTTTCCAACTTGCTGTTTAGTCGTGTCTGGCTCTTCGTGACCCCGTGGACCAGAGCACACCAGGCACTCCTGTCTTCCACTGCCTCCCACAGTTTGGTCAAACTCATGCTGGTAGCTTCGAGAACACTATCCAACCATCTCGTCCTCTGTCGTCCCCTTCTCCTTGTGCCCTCCATCTTTCCCAACATCAGGGTCTTTTCCAGGGAGTCTTCTCTTCTCATGAGGTGGCCAAAGTACTGGAGCCTCAGCTTCAGGATCTGTCCTTCCAGTGAGCACTCAGGGCTGATTTCCTTAAGAATGGATAGGTTTGTTCTTCTTGCAGTCCATGGGACTCTCAAGAGTCTCCTCCAGCACCATAATTCAAAAGCATCAATTCTTCGGTGATCAGCCTTCTTTATGGTCCAGCTCTCACTTCCATACTTCACTACTGGGTTTTCCAACTACATATGTCCATAGGAATACCCTCAACAGAGTAGAAACCTGTACCACATCCAGCTAATCAAGGTGACCTCATGCCCCATCACCTTGTCTCTCTAGGAATTCATTTTAAAACACTGTTTTAATTATAAACAATTAATGAGGTAGTCGAGGGATCAATAAACAAATGCCTTTTGGGTACTCTGGACTGATGTAACTGTTAAAGTCATGCTCAAGATGAGCTTCGTTTTCAAGGAAAATGAATCCAGATTTATGTCACCAGCCATAAACTAGAAAGTGGATTTGGCTAATCAAACAAATTTATTCTAGTTTGAATATACTGTCATTCCTTTTGTGAGATTCATTAAATGGAAATTCTGACTTCTGGAATCTATATCATTGTTCTTTGTCTTAAGGGGATTAAACTCTGCTATAGATTATATTTCACTCAGATGTAGTGGATTAGTTGCAGTTTTTACCTTTTAATTAAACAGCTGCTGTAACGAAACGCAATTTTGAATAATTTAATAGCCCACAGTACTTTTGTCAACCCACACTGCTTGGATTTTTTAATTATATGAAGCCATACATTTTTTATGATGAAGGCTTTTCCTAAGATCAATCGACAGTCACTAATAATGTGTCCTTTCTAGATGTCTTAAAGCGTCTCACCATTGCTTGAAATGATTAAAACTAAATTAAAAGATGAGACTATCAAAGAAAAGATCTATGCTTTCTAAATTATGCATTGTAGGCTTTTGACAATATACATGTGTGTGCGTGTATTTAAATATATACTCTCATTAAAGCTTAAGAGTTTATATCTAACCCTTTCTACCTATGCAATTTATGTTAGCATTGTTTAAGAAAAGCAATACTGTAATGATATTAAAACAGATACATCCAGTTTTGTTTTAAGAAATCAAAGTATCAAAATGCCCAAGCTTCAAGTGTTGTGATAAATATGCGTTTTTGTGTTCTAATGCTATAAGATCTTGTACACTGAACACAAGAAATGTTTCTTTGTTAATTTTTATAATCAGAAGCAATTCTATCAGTCAAGTATTTGTCATCAACATTAATTCATTTTCTGTAGCGAACAATAATTTCTCCTAGTTTAGGTTTGCAGAGAGCTGTGTTATGTCTCTTGTTATGTTCTTTTAACAGGAGAAGTTCCAGATCTCACAGTCCTGATCAAAACATCCTAACTCACTTTGTATATACACTGAGACCTCGGGTTAAGAACTTAATTCGTTCTTGAGGTCTGTTCTTAACCTGAAACTGTTCTTAACCTGAAGCACCACTTTAGCTAATGGGACCTCCTGCTGCCGCCGCGCCGCCGGAGGACGATTTCTGTTCTCATCCTGAAGCAAAGTTCTTAACCCGAGGTACTATTTCTGGGTTAGCCGAGTCTGTAACCTGAAGCGTCTGTAACCTGAAGCATCTGTAACCCGAGGTCCCACTGTATGGGTTCAGAGCTGGCTCTAGAGAGGCTGTGTTGTTGCTCTAAATGTCTATGACTTAAACAGGGTCTGTCTGATTGTGCAGAACTGCTTGGGGGTGAGGGTGAAGCAGTATTCAACCTGGCAGGTGTGTACCAGGATCCCTTGTTGTCCTGGAGGCTCCTCTGGGACAAGTCTTGCAGGATGAGTTGCAGGCAACCAAACGTCTTGGGCTTCAACTGGCACAGAACATACATAATATGGCATGCTCTGACAATGTGTTAGTTGCAAATGTTCATGTGGAATGGACACTGGGGGAGAACAATAAAAACCAGGAGAAGTAAAGGGACAGGAGCCTATTGCTTCATCACTCAAGGGGTATTCACACATTGCATTCAATGAGTGTGCAATCTGTGTACAGAATTGCAAATCAAAAGGTGTAACTCTTTCCCATAAGCAGTTGTAATGTGGGAGAAAGCCTCATGCCCACAAAGGGGCTGCCCCACAGGGCATGGCATAAGAGGAGCACTAGTCCCATTGCCTGACAATGAAGACGCACTTACTAGTGTTGTGAGATTAAGAAATAGGCATCAGCTGGAAGAAAAACTGGAAGTGCGTGTGATATGGGCAATTATGGGTCAATTCTGTGTCCAGGGCAGCTGTCTGCCAGCTCCATCTGGTATGCAGGTTGAGACCCTACCTACCTGCAGACTGCCTCACAAGAGTGGTGCATGCTCTGGTTATCTCCCACTTGGACTACTGCAATGCGCTCTATGTGGGGCTACCTTTGAAACTGCAGCTAACCCAGAATGCAGCAGCTAGACTGGTGATTGGGAGTGGCCACCAAGACCATACAACACTGTCCTGAAAGACCTACATTGGCTCCCAGTACATTTCCGAGCACAATTCTAAGTGTTGGTGCTGACCTTTAAAGCCCTAAATGGCCTCGGCCCAGGATACCTGAAGGAGCGTCACCACCCCCATCGCTCAGCCCGGTACAACGCTGAGGGCCTTTTGGCGGTTGGTTCCCTGCGAGAAGTGAGGTTACAGGAACCAGGCAGAGGGTCTTCTCGGTAGTTGCGTCTGCCCTGTGGAATGCCCTCCCACCAGATGTCAAGGAAATAAACAACTATCTGACTATTAGAAGGCATCTGAAAGCAGCCCTGTTTAGGGAAGTTTTTAATGTTCAGTGTTTTATTGTGTTTTAAACATCGTGTTGGAAGCTGCCCAGAGTGGCTGGGGAGACCCAGCCAGATGGGCGGGGTATAAGTAATTGATGATGATGATGATGATGATGATTACATTTAAGGGTAAGAAGCAGCTTGGTCAAGGGAGATTACTCTGGAACATGGCTTGACCACTGTAGTTGAGCTAGGAAGAAAACAGAAAAACAGGTGTTCTTTAACCCTCTAACCTTAGTTCAGTATTGGCCAAACTTGGGTCTCCAGCTGTTTTTGGACTACAACTCCTATCATCCCTAGCTAACAGGACCAGTGGTCAGGGATGATGGGAACTGTAGTCCCCAAACAGCTGGAGATGCAAGTTTGGCCAACACTGCCTTAGTCGCACATTTGAGCTCTGCAACACAAACTGAGGACACCATATCAAGAGTTCCAGTGGTCTCCTTGCCCCCAACCTGGTGGAGAATAGAGTCTTGTTCTTTTAAGGGGATACCAGGAGAGCACCCACAAAGTATACCTGACCAGAATAACTCTTATAATGTCCCTGAGTATAGCAGTGGACGATTAAAGGCCAGAATAAATGGGCTATTCAGCAGCAGCAGCAACAACAACAAAGGAACATGTCAGGAGCTTCTTTTTGAAGCCAAATACAAACTTTGAAGGCACAGGAGGAAGGGGTCAGTTTCCTTGTGCAATTTACAAACCAAGATCAGCTCAGAGGTGACGTAAGTTGGCTAGATAGTAGTCCAGGCCCCAACACAAAAGGTTGATCCCATGTATCTGATACATATGTAAAATGGGATGCTCTTGTTGTTGTTCCATTATCCTGAGTGCAAAACTGGCTTAAGAGTTCCCTCGGGGGCAGCATTTGTGGTTTCCTTTAACTAGCATCTCAAAAGGGACACCCTGATCAATGCTGCAAGCCAAGGATGTATCCCGTAGCTGCTGGTCACATTGACTTATTGGTTTTGTTGGCGTTTTGTTCACGTTTCTTTGCACCCCTGCCCCCTGTATTTTCGTTGAGTTTAAACACATTCAAATACAAAAAAAGATACAGAAAATGTGAAGAAAGAGAGCCGGAGAACAAACAGACCTCTAATCAACCCTTCCTCCTTTAGTTGCTCATTATTTTATTGTTATGCAACACTGAAATGAATGTGCTAGTTTTCTTTGTATTTGGGAAAATTGGTTGCGAAGTTGTTTCTGTTGGGTTGGGTCCAAAGCATCCTTCCCACGAGCAGATGAGTCGTTCCATTCGTGGAAGCGATTGAGATCCACCAGAGGAATGGAGGAAAGGGATGATGCAAGAACATAAGAGCATAAGAAGAGCCTGCTGGATCAGGCCAGTTTAGCATCCTGTTTTCACAGTCACCACCCAGATGCCTGTTGAGAACCCATGAGTAGGACCTGAGCATAGGTACATATTCCTCCTCCTGTGGTTTCCATCAACTGGTCTTCTGAAGCATGCTGCCCCTGAATTTTTTTGCTGATTCCTCTCTCCCTCCCCTGCCATGCACAGCCCCCCATGCCAATTATTCTGCAGGATACCAAAACTGTCAAGAGTAGGGGGCTGCATGGGGAAGGCACAATTAGTAACAATGGGCTCTTTCCTCTGTCCATGGAAGTGCCTCCAGGGAACTCTGGGTTATATCCAGTGTAATTGTTCCTTTCCCTTTTCCTGTGCCCCCTGCACACCCCCAAACCTGCTCCAGAGGGTTGGGGGAACTAGAACAGATTTTTTTGGGGGGGGTGGATCAGGGGGCATATGGGGAGAGGAGAGGGAGAGGGAGTCCTGTTGTGTAGGTAGATGTCCTTCTGCTAATGGGACAACTGCATTGGATACCAACCCTACAAAATAACCTAAGAATAGTGTATTGGATCAGGCCCATCTAGTCCAGCATCCTGTTCCCACAATGGCCAACCAGATGTCCATGGGAAGGCCTAGTAGCCATTGAAAGCTCTCTCCTCTAGGAATTTGTTCAATCTTCTTTTAAAGCCATCCAAGTTGCAGCCCATCATTGTCTCCTGGGAGAGCGAGTTCCATAGACCCTCCAGGTCTATCCCACTGTTGTTGCAATATCGTTCCACATTTTATCCTTGCTGGGTTTTAATTGAAAATAGAGAGCATATAAATAAATAAACCGCACAGAAGAAAACCAACAACCTCAAGTTCACTTGCTCAATGCTATTAATAAAAGAGATTTGTGCTGACACCTGTTAGTAATATTTTATTCATGCAAATTGGTAGCAGAAACACTAACTTTCCTTTTTCTTCCAGAAGACTATACCTAGAATATTTAAATCCCATCTTTTTATGGAGAGAGAAAGCAGATGTGACTGACAGACAGTGTGGACTGTTCTGCAAATTTATTTTTAAGAAATAAAATCTGTTCGGAAATTCAAATTGGCAACTTAAAATAATCCCAAACTTCTGTTTCTTTTGGTAAAAAAATAATAATCATGTGCTGTCTTGCTTCAAAGAAGATATGAAAAGTTTGCTAAATAAAAACAGATCCCCCGCCCTCCCGCCACCGCCCAACGTTTTATGATCTCTTGCCAGCCAGCACTTCCTGATATTTTATAGGCATCTTCAATTCCATGTCCCACTGTATGTGAAAATGGCTTGTGAGAGTGAGTTATAAATGTTCTGACTCCTCCACAGACTGGTGAACTTGGAGAAACACTGTGGGCATTTCAGGTTCATAAGTCCATTGGAAGCCAGAATTGTGGCAAATTAGTTTTCTCGTATATGGAGATGTCGTTGTGATCATTCTGTGTAAGGAGTGTGTGAAATGAAACGCAGGAAACGTTCCTTGCTAGGTCACACTAATTTTGTGTTAACGTTTGGGTAAAATGGAGCTGTGCAGGTGCAGACCTAAAAGCAGGGGTCAGCAAACTTTTTTAGCAGGGGGCCGGTCCACTGTCCCTCAGACCTTGTGGGGGGCCGGACTATATTTTGAGAATAAAAATAAAAATGAACGCATTCCTATGCCCCACAAATCACCCAGAGATGCATTTTTATTAAAAGGACACATTCTACTCATGTAAAAACACGCTGATCCGCGGACCGGATTTAGAAGGTGACTGGGCCGGATCCGGCCCCCGGGCCTTAGTTTGCCAACCCATGCCTAAAAGCAACTAAGGCTGCAGCCCTATACTCACTTACCCCGGGAGTAATCCCCATTGGCATCAGTAGGACTTGCTTCTAAGTAGACACTTACACGATTGCATCCTAAACCCTCCGTTTTCTTCTATAATCCCAGATGTGCTAATACAGCTTTGTGCTGTTGCTCACTGAAGAAAATGCACTATGTCCATACTCTGAGGTTCGGGAGCCAAAACAGAGTATTTTTCTTCCTGGTGTGCAATTGTTCCTCTGAAGCTCTTTTGACTTGCTTATCCTTGACCCAACCACCCCTCTCAGCCACGCCTCCTTACTGGAATGAGGAAGAGGTGAGGAATAAATTCATTTAGTTCAATCGTGATGTGTGTGCTGGGGGGGGGGGGGAGAGCTGGCCTCCCAATACTGTTGTCGCTATTGATTGCCTGGACCGGGATGAGGCGGATGTGTTGGCAGAAGCACTGGATTAGTGGTAGTGCCAACAGTGCCACCATGTGCTCCCAACCTCACTGCTACCCCATTGCCATCCCCTGTCCAGGTAAGCAGCAGAGATGCTGGTGGCTGTAGGACTTTTCCATGTCTCTGCCCCACCAGACACACGTCACTCCTGGTTTTTTGTTTGTTTATTTATTCAACAGATTTATAATCTGCTTTCGTCACAAAAGTGGCTTACAAAATGCACCTAAAAGCACAACCCATGAAATAAAATGCCATTTAAAGCCATTTAACATGTCTACTTTTCAGGATCAAGACGTGCCAGCACAAAATTAACAGCCGAGAACGCTGTCTCCTGCAGTGTCCGGTCATTGGTCCAACCTAGCTCAGTATTGTTCACACTGGCTGGCAGCATCTCTCTGGGATTTCAGGTCTCTCCCGGCCTTACCTGGAGACGCTTGGGATTGACCGTGCAATGTAGACCCTGAGTCAATGAAATATAATAATAATAATAAATAATAATAATAATAATAATAATAATAATAATTTTTATTTATACCCCGCCCTCCCCAGCCAAGGCCGGGCTCAGTGCGGCTAATGAGCAATAATAAAAACAAGTTGAATGAATACAACTTAAAAGCAAGATTAAAATACAACATTAAAATATTGAAACATTAAAATATTAAAATGCAGCCTCATCACAGGAGGAGAAAGAAAAAAGAAAGAGGGGGAGGGAATCAAATTGGCTCCAAGCCAAAGGCCAGGCCGAACAACTCTGTCTTACAGGCCCTGCGGAAAGAAATTAGATCCCGCAGGGCCCTGGTCTCATGAGACAGAGTGTTCCACCAGGCTGGAGCCAGTGTTGAAAAGGCCCTGGCTCTAGTTGAAGCTAATCTAACTTCCTTAGGGCCCGGGACCTCTAGGGTGTTGCTATTTATGGATCTTGAGGCTCTCCGTGGGGCATACCGGGAGAGGCGGTCCCGTAGGTACAAGGGTCCTAGGCCGTGAAGGGCTTTAAAGGTCAAAACTAGCACCTATGGCCCTATGTCAAATGTAAAGCATGGGTTTTGCAGCTGGTTGACGGATCGCATGCCAGCCGGGCCTCCATATAACTAGACCTATAAAATCAGCCCATCACACCATTTCCACAGCTTGGTTTACATTAGCCACTAAAGGCTACAGAAAAGGTTCTTTGAGTCCTGTTTAAAGGTATTGAGAGGTGTGGCTTGCCTAATCTAATGAGGGACTGATTTCTAGAGCTGCAGAGCCACTGCTCAAAAGGCCCTATTTTGAGAGACCACCTGGGAAGAGTTTAGCCTAGGACAAAACAAACACCATCATGTTTCCTGTAAATGCTTCTCTGCCTCTTATAGTTGCAGAAGTTCAACAGGCACTTTGAGCTTTGGTGCTCCTTTCTCTCTTGAAAGAAACGTCCTGAGTTTTGCTACCGCAAACAATTGTGAAGGAATGGGCCATTTGCTTCTCCCATCCAATGACTGCGCTGTTAATACAATATTTCCCCCCCTAAATTGAGCATTGTTGGGGAAGTGTGAAACTTCCCTGAGGAACTGTTCTAGCTTTCATAGCAAAGCAAAACAAAACAAAACTGGTTGTAGCTGTTTTCAGCATTCTTTGGGTGTGTTTTTTGCCAGAAGAAGAATTGACAAATTTGCTTTGAATTCTTCTTTAGGTGAAATTCTGTGGCAATTATAGAAACTACCCATTGAACCAAGAAATGCTTTTATGTTCTTCTTCATGGATAAAATGAAGGCTTTTTTTCCCCAGCCGGAACTCACTGGAACTCAGTTCCAGAAGCTCTAAGGTGGGCGCAATTGCCGTTATAAAAGAACAAGAGAGGTGTTCATGGTGAGTTCTGGCACCTCTTTTTTTTAGAAAAATAGCATTGGATAAAATCTCCTCCTGTTTCAACTTCTGTGCCGTCCAAACAAAGGAGGAACAGAAGCAAGCATATTCTTTCTCAAACCTGGCACTCTCAAGGCAGTAAAATAGAATGCAAAGTTGTTCCAATCACACAAGCGAACCGAGAACAGAAGGAACATTTGCATCAACACAACTCGGTTTTCCTCTGCTACAAGGTTTTGATAAAACAAAAGCATGTGTGTACACACATGTGAAATATGACTGAACAGTGCTACCGCCTTAAAAGAAAACAATTCCAGCTAATAATTTCTTCATTCCCCGCAGCCATTCTTGAATTTTTTATTAGGTTCCGTTTATTGTCCCTTTTACAATTCCAGCCATTGTTTACTAAATAATTTCAGGTCATTTTAGGCTGACAGAGAAGCGTGGCTTCCTAGGGCTCTGTTTCTGCCCTTCTGTATATGATAGTCGCTTCCAGCTGAACTGTTGTAGCTGCATAAAAATAAAAGCAAATTGATTGTAGATTCTGAGATCTTAGGAGTTCTTTTTTAAAAAAGAGGGTAGTGGATGCAGTCTTATTTTCAACTGATTTTTTTAAAACATATGGCATTCTTTTAATTGCTTTTATATATGAAATTGTTTTCAATTATCTTTGTTATTGATGTTTTTACCACAAAATAGCTCTGAGAAAGTTTATGGGCAGCAATTTATAAATGATTTCAAATCAAATAACTGTCATTTAAATACTCATCATTTCAAAACAGTCCTGAACATTTTTATTGGGGGGGCATTCTGTTCAAAGGTTATTTACATTAGAAACACATTAAGTTTCCCTTTGCAAACTTTTAAGCTCTACTTGGTCATAATCCCCACTGAATACAATGGGACTTACTTCTGAGTAAGCGTGCATAGACTCGTACTGCTAGAAAAACATATGCTACAACAGAATGGGTTTTGCCCAAGCTGAAACAAATCCTCTCTGCCTAAATGTTCCTCAAAAAAATGCCTTTGTGCATTTTGAGGGTGACCGTGCTTTGAATATTGGGGTGTTTTGGATATCCAGTAATAACATTTGACATCTAGAAATTTTGTAGTACTGGCCAGTATATGCTTGACAGTATGAGAAAGCTGCTAGGCATGCACTGGCAGCCAGTATTCAGCAGTTTCTGGTGGGTGACATGCAGTAGCAACTGGCGTTTGACAGTATCTGCCATGTTATAGACACCACGTGACAATAGTTGGCATGTAGCCAGTAGCCAGGAATCTTAGGCAATACCTGACATAACCACAATCCCACCTTTCCTCCATAATGGGCATTGCTGCTGCCACTAACCAAAATGGATTGGCTACACTGGTGTTCTCAGGCAGCTCCACTCTGCCCCACAGCATCCTCATAAGAAGCTGTGCTGGTGCTTTTGGGAGGCCAACACCCCACCACCATGCGGGTCTCCCCATGCTGCTTTAAACCACCAGTGGCCTAAACCACTGAGCCTCTTGGGCTTGCTGATCAGAAGGTTGGCCGTTCGAATCCTCATGACGGGGTAAGCTCCCGTTGCTCTGTCCGAGCTCCTGCCAACCTAGCAGTTCAAAAACACACCAGTGTGAGTAGATAAATAGGTACCGCCCTGGCGGGAAGGTAAATGGTGTTTCTGTGCACTCTGGCTTCCGTCACAGTGTTCCGTTGCACCAGAAGTGGTTTAGTCATGCTGGCCACATGACCCGGAAAGCTGTCTGTGGGCAAACGCGGCTCCATCGGCCTGAAAGTGAGATGAGCGCCACACCCCATAGTAGCCTTTGACTAGGCTTAACTGTCCAGGCGTCCTTTACCTTTTTACCTATATTGCAAGTGCCCTTTCTTCCATTACTTTCACTGCTCCTTGCTTAGCTGTTGCTAACCCCATAGCCTCCTATGCAAAAGAAGCCATACATCCAAAACACACACAGCAGATTTAGAACCAGGTGAAGGAACTATATCAAGATTATTGGCTTGTATAATGTATTTGGAGCACAGAATTGGAGTTTCTCCATAACAGGTTGCACACCTGAGACTAGCTTTCACCCGTCTTTTCTGTTCTGGTACCATAAATCTCAGATACTGTAGTGTTCAGGATTTTTACGCAAGCTCAGAGCTTTACAAGGCAAGACTAGGGATCGAAAGATCAAGCTCCTTCTGTTTTGTGCCACTTTGTCATAAGTCTGTTCCATTTCTGTGGTCATTTTAAAATTATTATTATTCATTTATTAAATTTGCATACTGCCTGATACCCGCAGGTCTCAGGGCGATTACACCATTAAATCACAATATAAAATCACAAAATACATAATAAAAACAAAAACAACACCCCCTCCCCAACACATTTTTAAAGGGCATTTTTTTAAAAAGCATATGAAAATACTGTATGCATTCTGAAATGTGCTTTATTTGAAAATGTGCATTTAAAATGCATTTGAAACAGCGTGGTGTGTGTTGTTTTTTAGCTAAGAATTGCTTTGCAGCATTTAGAGAAGTGTGATGCCTGATGGATGTGTTCTGAATCAAACACATTGGTTTGGGAGGTGCGCGTCAGGTCAGCTGCTGTCAAAATTCGCGAAGATTGAATTGCTTAGGTATCCCTAGACATAGAAACCCAGGAAGCTGCCATTGGTTCATCAAGCTCCGTATTGTCCATACTGGCAGTAGCTCTCTAGGGTTTCAGCCAGGGATCTCTTCCAGCTAAGGAGAGAGGAGAAATGTGATTCAGTACACATTTAAAGGTGAATCTATCACATTCCTCCTGCCTGCTCTCTCTAAGATCAGGCCCTTTTCTCTGTCCCAGCTAGAGTGAATGTGTGGCTAGGCAGAGAGAAAGAGAGAGCCTTCTCAGTAGTTATTCCCTTTACTTTTTCTTTTGGCCTGTTACTGAAGACTTTTTTCATTATCCTTAAAACTTGTATTTTAACTGCTGACCCTGCTGCTTTCTTGTAATTGTTTTGTGTTGGTTTATTTATGCAAACAATTAACAACAATAGTCTCTGAGCAGTTTACAAAGATACAGGGCAGAAAAGTAAATGAAAACCTGTTAAAACTATGAAATCGAACACAAATTTAAGTGCCCGCTGGAGTAAGTAAAAGTCTTTTGGTAGGTGTCAAAAGTTCAACAGGAAGGGAAGCCTGTCTGACCTTAACTGGAAGGGGGCTCCATAAAATTGAGCCCACAATACTCAATGCATAGCTTCTGGATATGAACCTAGCATCTGAGAGATGGGGTACAGTGACGCCCCTGAAAATCTTAGTGATTGGGCAGGGATAAAAGGGATCAGGCAGATCTTTAGACATCCTGGACCAAAACGGCTAAGGGCCTTGTAAATTAATACAAGAAATTAATTGTGGAATTGTGGTGTTACTTTGTCAGCTAGTAATTTTAAAATGGAAGGGTATGACAGAAAGGTTTCAAGAAGAAAGAAAAGGGAAAATAATCAAAAAATCATAAGGTTAAATTCTGCTACGGGTAATTTTCCTGCTGCCCCTTCCCCAAAGCAGTTTCTTTCTTTCCCTTCCTCTCAGATAGATTGCTATCTTCCCATTTCATGTCTATTGAATCTCTGGTTCCCTTTCCAAGAACCCCCTTTTCATTCTCCTTTCACAGAAGTGCTTCAATCTCCCTTACATTTTAATTGAATCAAATTTAATTTAAGCCAAATCAAAGGTCCTTTCAATACATCTATATAAGAAAGCACTTAATCTTAATAAACCACCATTTAAGACGGAGAGGGGAAGTCTTCAGGAGCTGTGAAATTCATACAGCAAATGAAAATACTCTCTGTTCACATGAAAGGAGAATGAAGGAGTCCAAACAAAGCACAATTCTCCCATCTGAATTGCAGCCTGCATTATGTCTGACGAAATGAGGCGCACGGCGGGACCGACATTATGTCAGCACCAGGAACTGTTCACTAGAATACGGAAAAATTTCTCATTCCCCCTTGGGCAGTTTCACATCATGGGGAAAGGGCATTTCCTGGAACTCTGTACCAATGGGCAGAAATCCTCTACAGATGTGATTATATTTCTGGAAGCATTTCCTCTTTTGGTGTCATCTCGCTGACCTTAAGTAGGCTTTGTTCTTAACAGATCTAATTCACTTCTGAATAAAGAGTCAAAACTGGAAAGCTACAGAGCAGCTGCAAAACAGTGTCTGCTCTCAGGTATCCAGCATCAGTTATAGCTGGAGCTCCTTGAAGCAAGTTGTCTGCTGTGTCATGGAGCTGTCTAAGGTCTAGTGAATCCCTGTGTCCACTGAAACACCTTAGGTTACATTACCACAAATAGAAGACAAGGTGGGATGCAAGGAGATTAGCATCTGGTTAGCATCTCTCCCAAGGAAACTGGTGAAAAGTATTGTTTCTAGCTATTGGTTGGATATTTTAAATTGGTTTCAAGGTTTGCATCACTTTTGGTTTATGCTTGTTTGAAATTGTATCTGCTTATATTATATATAATATATATATATATATATATATATATATATATATATTTCTATACTGTGATGGAAATCATCTTGAGACTTTGCAGAATAAGACAATATATAAATAAGATAGTACAGTGGTACATCGGGTTACATACGCTTCAGGTTACAGACTCCGCTAACCCAGAAATATTACCTCGGGTTAAGAACTTTGCTTCAGGATGAGAACAGAAATCGTGCTCCAGTGGTGCGGCGGCAGCAGGAGGCCCCATTAGCTAAAGTGGTGCTTCAGGTTAAGAACAGTTTCAGGTTAAGAACGGACCACCGGAACGAATTAAGTACTTAACCCGAGGTACCACTGTAGTAAAAATAATGGAAATCTCTTCTGAACTTTTGCATTTTCACTCCTCAACATCCATTGCAGCAGCCTGGTCACCGACTGTTAACCCTGTCTCTGGTCTTTGAAAATCACAACCCTCTATATCACTGTGCGAAAGTAGCCAGGGAGGGAATTGGCTGATTTACAAACTTGAAATTCCTGCAGAATGGGTCTGTCAGTGTAGCACTAAGACACAGGGGAGGGAGGGGTGCAAGCAATTTTCTCCAAGCTGTCTTATGCACCCCTAATGTGTGGGAAATGGCAAAATGTAACATTTTAAGGGGGTCTGAAAATGAGACAAGGCTTCTGCTGCCTTTAACAATTTGCTAAGTTTGTTTGCTCAGTTTCTCTTTCTAGAAATGATCTATTTATAGCCAAGTGGAATTGAGGAACGGGATTGTGGTTTCTAAACTTGACGTTGAAAAGCAGATGCGCTTTCCCCCTTTCTCGCATTTCATCTATTATCTCTGTTGGAGGTTTCACTTCTGTTTCTCCGTTTCAGACCTCTTGTTTTTTATCTTCTGGTGCCCATGTTATCAGACACATGGGATTAGGCCTGTGGGGACCAAAGAAGAGCCTGTGGAAGTGTGGGGTTGATGTGGGGCCTTAGTTTGTAGTACACTGTGGTTTGGCATGACATAGGAGCACTGATCTTTCCTCCAGCCTGCTGCTGGTTCAGCTGGAGGACTTGTTAATGGGAGGTTCCCATTGCAAGGGTGAGCCGCTCTTGTTGGGTCCTGTTGCAAGCTGGCAGTGGCATCTGGCTCTTCTGGCCTTCTGAGCTAGGGCCAAAGTCTTACCATGCCAAACCTGACCCCCTTGAGGGGATCCCCTCATACAGCTATAGATCCTGCCCAATGCCAAACCCCTACTAAAGGAAACTGTGTGCAAGAAAAATATGCAAGTAAGGAGTAAAGAGAAGGACAGATCCTGAAGTTGAGGCTCCAATACTTTGGCCACCTCATGAGAAAAGAGGACTCCCTGGAAAAGACCCTGATGTTGGGAAAGATGGAGGGCACAAGGAGAAGGGGACGACAGAGGACGAGATGGTTGGACAGTGTTCTCGAAGCTACCAGCATGAGTTTGCCTGGCGTGCTCTGGTCCATGGGGTCACGAAGAGTCGGACACGACTAAACAACTAAACAACAACAAAGGAGTAAAGAGAACCCTTGAACACCATGGTCAGTTTGCACCATAATTAAAAGTCTTTCCTGGCTCTGTTAAACAGCAACATTAAGGACGAAATGAGTCAAGTGGTTGGGTCAGTCAACAGCAACATGGACATTTGCACAGTTGTAGGTTCAGTTCCAATTGATAGACCAGACCATGGACCAGAGGAAGGCTAGACTTCACCTGGGTTTGTGCCCTGGCCCCGCCTATGCAGGAGCCAACCATTGTCGCTGATTGGCTCCCGGAGCTAACACCATCCTGAACCACAACAGCACCACCAGCCACATGAGCCCCTGTTTCTCAGGCCACCTAC
This sequence comes from Podarcis pityusensis, assembly GCF_964106645.2. Lineage (NCBI taxonomy): Eukaryota > Metazoa > Chordata > Lepidosauria > Squamata > Lacertidae > Podarcis > Podarcis pityusensis. The sequence continues at coordinate 104,571,586 of NC_138029.1, forward strand.
CACCGAGAGACAGTTAATCTGTGTTTCTTTCAACAGCATTAATGTGAGCTTTTGTATTAGGTCTGCATTCCTACATTCCTTGCTGTGCCTTCTGATCAAAGCATACTGTCTACAGTGAAACACCTGATAATATAAGGTGTAAAAGATTCACAGAGTTGCACAAAGTCACTGCAAAATAGGTCAGCCTATCATCTTCAAACATCATGTTCTGACATTCAGTAACAAAACAAAGAGAGATCACAATTCTGCAAAATTAACAGCAGCAGCAGTAGTTTTAAGTCAGTTTTGCAGGCCTGAATTGGATTGCATCATTAATAAGGCATCTCGAGTCTGACCAGGGACAGTAGCTTTGGGGGCTCTGCTACCTCCCCCAAACTGCATCTTAAAGTGACTACTACATTTTTTAAAAGCGAAACCAAGTTGATCAGGGAAGCCTCCAGAGCTTCAGTGGGGTGAGATCTTTCATTTTGATGGACAGGTTTACATTTTAATCACAGTGTATTATTTTCTGAGGGCACTCCAGTCACAGTGATTTGGGGAAAGGAAGGTGAAATAAAGTAAATTTTGAAAGTGTTTGTTTTTTCACATAGATCTATGCTGAGATTTTTCCCCCATCACCACTTACTCCCTTATACAAGATAATGGAAAAATCTCTAACTGAAGAGGCGCTAACCAAAAAATTCCCTGTTGGGGAGGCAGAAGCTTACACTCCACCATCAAGAAACCTTGGGGCAATCAGGTCCTTGTTAATGGGTGACATTTTTACCACCTAGTCTTTCTTAGGGATCCATACATTCACCCCTCATTACCCTTCTCCTCTAAGCAAGTCAATGGAAAGATTTTGCTTGGAATTAGGAGGCTGCAACCTCCAAACTTTCAGCTGGGGGTGGTGGAAGCCCACCACCACCAGTGACCCTTAGAGCAGAGGTTATCAACCTTTTTGAGTCCATGGCTCCCTTGACCAACTCCATTCTTTCTGTGGCACCCTTGTGGGGCTCAGGAGCCCAGTTATGTAACCCCTTGCCTGCAGAGCTGGCAGCCCCTCACCCTTTTTCGAACACCCTGCCTTGTGGAGTGTTCCCTCAGCCTCCTCTCCTCTCCCCTTTCCTTGGGAGTCCTCTGGGCAGCTGCTGCTACTGCCCCTGGTCTCTGAGCTGCCCTCCTGCCCCAAAGGGAGGTGCCTTCTCACACTGCCCCACAAGGACCTGAGAAGAGGGTGCCCCCAGCCTTAGTGGCCCACTTGCCAAAGGTGAACATGAGGTCAGCTGTGCAAGAGATGCAAGAGGACAAGATCAGCTGTATAGAGACGCAAGAGGGCATCAAAGGAGGAAGGGAAGGGAAGAGGGACAGAGGTCAGTGTTGCCCGCGGCATCCCTGAACATCATTCAAGGCACCCCAGGATGCCACTACACACTGGTTGAAAACCACTGTCTTAGAGTAACAGGCGTTGCCTTTCCCCTTGCCACAGTCTCTCCTAAGTATTTGTGTCCTTTTTTCCATCTCTACTCCTGCTTTCTGTGATTCCGGTTGTACCCACCTCCAAATAGTAAATTCTGTCCTTATGGGATAACCGCTGTATCTATCATTCTGAAATATAGCAGCCTTCATCATTTCAAAAGAAGTCTCCATGCCTGGAAATTGCGAACAATTCTGGCAGAAGATAAAATATACTTTTCCTTTTCTTTTTACAATGATCAAACTATAAAGATACCTTACATGAACGCCTTACATGAACGCTTCATCCACTCTGGAGAGGTTCCCATGCCTGAAAATTTCATCCACTTCTATGAAACGGGCGGGGGGAGTTACACCTATTTTTAGATTCCTATTAAAGTGAATTGTGGGACAACAGAGCTTTGATCTCAATGGATTTAATTCAGTTCTGAATAAAGAGTCAAACTGGAAAGCTACAGAGCAGCTCCAAAACATATCAGGCCGCTTCCCGAAGTTACAGATAGAGATGCAAGCTGAATATTGTGACTAGTGCTCAACGTTGATTGAAAGTGACTTGAGAAAGAGCATGTCATTTGGTCGTGAGTTAGAGTCTCTTGTTTTCAGGAAAAAAAAATGGATGATAATGTTCTGCTAAGAAATGTAGTTTCCATCCTACCCTGTTTTGTTGTACATAACACAGCACAACACATGACATATGGGTGAGTTCAGAGCTGGGATAGAGCAGAGGACCCACAACAGCTTGCCAGCCCATTTTGGTTTTGTTCCAGCCCTGGTCTTAAGCCATTCTCCACTCTCTGCTTTTATTCATTTATTTTTTATTTTAACCAAATTTTTATACCACAAGGTAAAGGTAAAGGGACCATGGACGGTTAGGTCCAGTCGTGGCCGAATCTGGGGTTGCGACGCTCATCTCGCTTTATTGGCCGAGGGAGCCGGCGTACAGCTTCCAGGTCATGTGACCAGCATGACTAAGCCACTTCTGGCGAACCAGAGCAGCGCATGCTTTCAAACTGCTAGGTTGGCAGGAAGTTGGGACCGAGCAACGGGAGCTCACCCTGTCGCAGGGATTCGAACCACTGACCTTCTGATCAGCAAGTCCTAGGCTCTGTGGTTTAACCCACAGCGCCACCCGCGTCCCACCACTTAACCATAAACCCCTTCTAACTTATTTTTGGTTCCCCCAAGTTGCTTCCAGGCTCATATTAGGAAGATGAAACAAATAATGGCAAGGAGAAAGTGACTTCGGAAGAGGGAGTTCCTGAAGAAAATTGGGGGGAAGAGGAAGAGATAAGCACCTTTCAAACCCCATCTGTCTTTGCTGAAAATCATCCCTTTCTGAAACTGGTTTCAAGGAAGAAGTGGGCCACTGGGCTTTTCTTGCTCGCAATTACATGTAACGTGTGGGTTGGCCTTCGGACCACAGAGAAACGGCTTTCAATCTCACCTCTTGCCACTGGATGTGACCCCATCATGTATTTCTGATAGCTCAGGACAAAGTGTACACCACACTTAATGACTCTCATTTGTTGCCATCGTCAGGCCCCAAAACTACGTTTGGGCTTTTATAGATGGAACTGGACTTTGCAATGGCCCGGTTCTGCAAATTTTATAGAGCAGGTCATCAGTCTGTCTAGGGCATCCATATAATATCAGTCAGGTCTGTTGTGCCACGAGAAAGCTAGGCAGGCCAGATCTGACCTCTCCGTACACAGAGGACTTTTGCAGCATCCTTGGCAAAAACCTATCTCCCACTTTTTTGTACTGCCTTCCAGCCATAGATGCTTCTTGTTATGCATGAAGCAAACAGGGTCTTGACTCATCTGCCAACCTTCCCTTTTTGGAACGCCGCATGGTTGGAGCTGTCCTGAGGAATCCATAGAGATGGAATGGAAATGTTTTCTTTGTCACATGGATTAGATACACAAAAGGCTCAGCCTTCTGCAGGCATCTGTGTGCTCTGTGTTACCAATCTTACCCTCTTTTTCAAAAAGGAGGTGCAACAATATCATACTGTGAGAAGATGATTGCTGCTACCTGCAGCGATACCAGCTGGGTGGAAGTCCTGGTGGTGTGTGAATGATTGTTGTCAAGGAACTGGACTGAATCCACTGATTCATTCCACACAGGTCAGCTGATGACCATTGGTTAGAAGTAATGAACGTCTAAGTAAGGTTCCATGTTACATTACTGTCTCTCTAGCAATCCCATTTTCTTCGTTTTTAGCAAATGGCTGCTCTTTGTGTTCTCATTTTATGCCGGCTTTAGCAGTGACAGTTTGCATCCAGAGCGCTGATGCCGTTGAGAGGAACTGTTTGTGCTTTGTGTTGTCAGGGACTGTACAAACTAGAGGAAAGTTTGCCGTGTTCCAATTTGAAGAAGTTGCATCCCTTCAGAAGTGCTTGAATATTCATCTGTTTACATCATGTTGGGAGCAGAGGAGGGAGAGAGAGGAGTGTGCAAAATATGCCCACTCTCCCCGATTTCAAGAAAAGTTCCCTCCCCGCTTCTCATCCTTGAGACCACTTTGTGTGCAATGTACACCCTGGGAGGAGTGGTTTTGATTATTTATTCCCATGCATGGTGTAGTAAGTGAGGAAACTGTGATGCCTTTGTGGCTAATTCACATAGGTTTTGCAGACACGGCAACACAAAATATTTACAACTGTTCTAAGTAGAGTTAAGACTAGATTGAAAAGAGACCCTTCCTATCCCAGGAGATACCTCTGAACATATAGGCATGCACATTGTATCTTCCTTTTTTGTGATCAGCAGCTCCATAAGTAGCTGGTAACTGCAGTTTTTTATTTGTTATATTAGGACCACAACATTTACAGTGTATATACCTATGCAGGTTTACTCGGGCAGAAGTCCCACCATCCCAGAAATGAGTGCTGAGGAGAAGCTCGGCTCTGCCCTCGCCAGTCCTGGAAGGATCCTTTTAAAAAGTCCCATATGCTCAGAGACTTTGTGCCTGTTCATTGGGGGATATAGGAAGCCCAGAGCACTTGTTCTTTAGATGTCTTTATGAAGAGGCATGTAGTGAGACCATTGATCCCCTGCTGGTGAGGCTCGCTGACCTCCCAGAAAAGCAAAAATTTGACCTTTTCCTGTTAGGCAAAGATCATAAGATGACCCAGATGACCACCAGATTCTGTGTACAGATCTGTAGCGCAGACCATTCCCCAACCCAAACTAGTACGTTAAGAAAATCTCCAAACTCGGTTCCATGGGTGACTCTGGGTCATCTCTCTGTGGTAGCTTATCTTAAAGTTTTAAGTGTCTATACGCTTATCGTATTTATAAATTTTAAATTTATTGTACATTGCTTTAAATGTTTGCTTTCCTTCTGGGATTGTACCCCCAAGTGTGTTTTATAAGTTGGTCTCCGACCATAATAAATTATCTATCTATCTGAGTGCTGAGGATTGCAGCCTTAATTGAGAAATTTCATTAAACCATATCAAAAGTAGGATTTTTCTTCTTTTGCACCCTGAAGTGTTATTCTGAGACAAGTGTCAGGAACCTTTGGCTCTCCAGATGTAGAATCGTAGAGTTGGAAGGGACCTCAAGGGCAATCTAGTCCAACCCCCTGCAATGCAGGAATCTCAACTAAAGCATCCAACCGCTTCTTAAAAACCTCCAGTGAATGAGAGTCTACCCCCACAAGGGAGTCTGTTCCACTGTCAGAAAGTTCTTCCTGAGGTTGAGTCAGGATCTCCTTTCTTGTCACTTGAAGCCATCAGTTTGAGTTCCGCTCTGCAGAGCAGCAGAAAACGTACTTGGGCCAAAACTACCACTTCTATCATTCCTAGCTATGCTTGCTGGGGCTGCTGGGAGGTGAAGTTCAACACCTGCAGGGCCAAAGGTTTCCCACACCTGTTCTAAGAGATTGCCTCCTATGACACATTTGTACATGATCTGAAAACAAAGGGTTGTATGCAACTCCGGAAAGGTAAAGGGACCCCTGACCATCAGGTCCAGTCGCGGACGACTCTGGGATTGCGGTGCTCCCCTCGCTTTATTGGCCGAGGGAGCCGGCGTACAGCTTCCGGGTCATGTGGCCAGTATGACTAAGCCGCTTCTGTGCAGAGCAGTGCACAGAAATGCTGTTTACCTTCCCGCCGGAGTGGTACCTATTTATCTACTTGCACTTTGACGTGCTTTCGAACTGCTAGGTTGGCAGGAGCAGGGACCGAACAACGGGAGCTCACCCCGTCGCGGGAATTCGAACCACCGACCTTCTGATCGGCAAGTCCTAGGCTCTGTGGTTTAACCCACAGCACCACCCACGTCCCATGTAACTCCAGTAAAGCGGTGGTGGCAACTGAGCTAGCTTGTGTAGACCTGCAGCTCCCACCACACATTCCTTTCGTTGTGTGATCTGTTTTTGCACTCACCCCAAGTGCTCTTTTTAAAATTAAGAATAACTGGGTTTTTGTGTTTGTGGGTCCATTGGGAACAAGTCAATTTTTAAAAAGGGATATTCTCCTTTATTAACTTGCATTTGTTTTACTTTTTCAGTTTATTTGCATGTGGAATTATGTATTTGCAATTCAGTTATTAGATCTTCCTTTGCATCTGCCTGTTTTAATGGTAACTAATAAAACAGATATTAAGCAAACAAATGCATAAGCTGGATGGCAAGGCATTTCGCCATCATGTGCTAGCTTTTAAAAATATATATTATGCAGTTTAACAAAAAGTGAGGCCCCTCCAGAAGTGGTTCCCCCAAGCCCATTCCTCCATTTTATTCCTACCCAATTCTTTTGTATTCCTGGGCGTAGCCTGAGAGCAGGTTGGTGCAATAACAGCTGGGACAAAAAGCTGTGGCTTGAGCTTGGGACATTCACAACCTACTAGAGACTAGCCTACTTCACAGGATTGTTGTGACAATAAAATGGGTGGAAGTACAGCAGCGTCCTGAACTACTTGGAGAAAGAGGGGCAGTAATAATATTTTTAGGGACGCGGGTGGCGCTGTGGGTTAAACCACAGAACCTAGGACTTGCCGATCAGAAGGTCGGCGGTTTGAATCCCCATGACGGGGTGAGCTCCCGTTGCTCGGTCCCTGCTCCTGCCAACCTAGCAGTTCGAAAGCATGTCAAAGTGCAAGTAGATAAATAGGTACCACTCCGGCGGGAAGGTAAACGGCGTTTCCGTGCGCTGCTCTGGTTCGCCAGAAGCGGCTTAGTCATGCTGGCCACATGACCCGGAAGCTGTACACCAGCTCCCTCGGCCAATAAAGCGAGATGAGCGCCGCAAGCCCAGAGTCGGTCACGACTGGACCTAATGGTCAGGGGTCCCTTTTCCTTAATAATATTTTTAATGGGAAGCGTCTGCAGAAAATGTTACTTCAGCAAACCACTGTTGTGTGTTCAATCTACAGCACCGCCGAGATATCAAGAAACAGCAGTTTGGGAACAAGTGAGGTCAAAGCTCACTTTAAAATCTCTGTCTGTATAATGTTGCATATTGCTTGAGCTGTGGTTGATTGTACTTCAATTTTTCCACTTTTCACCATTCTAAGCTTGCAATCTGTTCACTAGGGCACCATCTTGCAATCCATTATCACGTCTCAGACTGAAAGGACTTTACACATATTATATCGGGGTTGACTTTTGTTTCTTTAGGTCAGGTAGCATTTGTATCATTTGTCGAATTTTCATTATACTGCTGACCACAAATTCACACAGTTTAGCTATTTATGTGGCAAGATTTTGAATTTTGACTTGCAGCAAATTAAAGTCTTCTTGCATTTCTTAGAATGTGCTGGTTATCATGGCCATATGCCTTATTATTGCTGTTGCTAATGTGAATCTTGAAGTTTTTCTTTTGGTGATAGCTTTATTCAGTGCTTTTTTTCTGGGGGTACGCAGCGGTACGCATACCCCTAAACATTTTGTGAATCTAAGTTTGGCCTCATTGAGGGGCAGTATTTCAATATGAGTAGCAAAATGAGAGTACCCCTAAACATTTTTTTAGAAAAAAAAGCACTGGCTTAATTTTTTTTTTAAAATGTATTTTTATTCAATTTCTAAGTCACCAAAAAACTTTTTAATTGTCCTGGGCAAGTGATATTACATGCATGCATGCATAATACCTAATTTTATTTGTATTCCGCCCTTCCACAGTTCAAACCATGTTCTTTTTTTTTTTTTTAATAATTTTTTATTAAGGTTTTAAACAAAGAAAAAAGAAAAACAACACACACACACAAAAAATACAAAACTTAACAATAAAAACACAAAACATAACAATTAAAAACAAACTCTCTTTTCCATTTCCAATTTTAAATTACTTATTTTCTGGACTTCCTCATACCTCCCTCTTTTGTATTCCAATCCACATTATTTGTCCAGCAGTTTCTTTTCCACTTTTTTAATCCCAATCTTTAATTTAATAAAATGTTAAAATATATAACTTCAACTTTTTTAAACCTAATCCTTGCTCTTAATGTCATATAGCTTTAAATTTTTCCCTTTTATGATCAAATTTCCATTTCTTTAAACATCTTTAATCTTAATCTTTAATCTTAATCTATCCTTAACTTTAACCTGTACAGCTGGAAACCACTTATTTTCAATCCAACATCACTCTAACATTCCTTAATTTTGCAGTGTTTCTGAAGATAGTCTTTGAATTTCTTCCAGTCTTCCTCCATCGACTCTTCTCCCTGGTCACGGATTCTGCCAGTCATTTCCGCCAATTCCATATAGTCCATAAGTTTCATTTGCCATTCCTCCAGCGTGGGAAGTTCTTGTGTCTTCCAATACTTTGCGATGAGTATTCTTGCTGCTGTTGTTGCATACATAAAGAAAGTTCTATCCTTTTTTAACACCATTTGGCCCACTATGCCCAGGAGAAAGGCCTCTGGTTTCTTAGGAAAGGTATACTTAAATACCTTTTTTAATTCATTATATATCTTTTCCCAGAAAGCCTTAATCTTTGGGCACGTCCACCAAAGGTGAAAAAATGTACCTTCAGTTTCTTTACATTTCCAACATTTGTTATCGGGCAAGTGATAGATTTTCGCAAGCTTGACTGGGGTTATGTACCACCTGTATATCATTTTCATAATATTCTCTCTTAAGGCATTACATGCCGTAAATTTCATACCTGTGGTCCATAACTGTTCCCAGTCAGCAAACATAATGTTATGTCCAACGTCCTGTGCTCATTTAATCATAGCCGATTTTACCGTTTCATCCTGAGTATTCCATTTCAGCAGCAAGTTATACATTCTTGACAAATTCTTAGTTTTGGGTTCTAACAATTCTGTTTCTAATTTGGATCTTTCCACCTGGAAGCCAATTTTCCTGTCCAATTTAAATGCCTCCATTATCTGATAATAATGAAGCCAGTCTCGCACTTTGTTTTTTAGTTTTTCAAAACTCTGCAATTTCAGTCTATCTCCGTCTTGTTCCAAAATTTCCCAATATTTCGGCCATTTGACCTCCATATTGACCTTTTTCAAGGCTTTCGCTTCCATTGGTGACAGCCACCTTGGGGTTTTGTTTTCTAACAAATCCTTATATCTTAACCAAACATTGAATAGCGCTTTCCTGACAATGTGGTTTTTAAATGCTTTATGTGCTTTGACCTTATCATACCATAGATATGCATGCCATCCAAATACATTATTGAAACCTTCCAAGTCCAAAATGTCAGTGTTTTCAAGAAGTAGCCATTCTTTCAACCAGCAAAAGGCTGCTGATTCATAATAAAGTTTAAGGTCTGGCAGGGCAAATCCACCTCTTTCCTTTGCGTCTGTTAGTATTTTAAATTTTATTCTAGGCTTCTTGCCCTGCCAGACAAATTTAGAGATATCTTTCTGCCACCTCTTGAAACAATCCATTTTGTCCACAATCTGCAAAGTTTGAAACAAGAACAACATTCTAGGCAATACATTCATCTTTATCGCAGCAATACGGCCTAGCAGTGAAAGCTTCAAATTTGACCAAATTTCTAAATCTTTTTTCACTTCTGACCACACAGTTCAAACCATGTTCAAGGTAGCTTACAACACAAAAAAATACACAACTACGACATAGCAAAAGTGGTTATAAACAATAAATAAAACATTTTAAAATGCACAACCAATCTGAACAATTTCCACATAAATAAAAAGATCTAAAATAAAAATACAGAAATCCAACAGCAGCAACAGCAACAGTCCCCCCCCCACCTACCCCAACAGTCTTTTCAGTGACCTCAGCTTTCGTAGCTGGAGTCAGTCAAGGCCTCACCCTCCCAGGCCAGGCGGAAAATGCCTGCAAGGCAGAGAGCAGGTCTTCCAGGACTCGCAGCCAACGTGTATCAACTCAATAAATATAACAAATCTCTATTTCTTGGTGAAGCTGTTCTCTCCAATAAAAAAATGCTTGGAATCTTCTTCCTTGACATCAGTGTTCGCCAAACTTAGGTGATGATGACTGTTGTCGTTTTTAATTAAGAAGTGAAGTCCACTCTTCTACCCCCCCAAAATGTAGAATGCAATATCTAAGTAAGAATTATCTTCCATCAGAGGAGACTACTCCGGGCATTTCTGCATGAGGCACTCATGTGCTCGTGCCACCTGGTTGTCATTACTCATGTGGTGCACTGACATGTTTAGCCCAGGCTTAAAGGCCTTAGCCCATCACAGCCTGGGAGTCCCCCAAAGAACCAGCAGATAAGCCAGGGGTCAGCAAACTTTTTCAGCAGGGGGCCGGTCCACTGTCCCTCAGACCTTGGGGGGGGGCAGACTATATTTTTTTGGGGGGGAAATGATCGAATTTCTATGCCCCACAAATAAATCAGAGATGCATTTTAAATAAAAGCACACATTCTATTCATGTAAAAACACCAGACAGGTCCCACAAGTAACCCAGAGATGCATTTTAAAGAAAAGTACACATTCTACTCATGTAAAAACATGCTGATTCCCAGACTGTCCGCAGGCCGGATTTAGAAGGTAATAGGGCCGGATCTGTCCCCCGGGCCTTAATTTGCCTACCGATGAGATTGTTGTTGTTTAGTCGTTTAGTCGTGTCTGACTCTTCGTGACCCCATGGACCAGAGCACACCAGGCACTCCTGTCTTTCACTGCCTCCTGCAGTCTGGTCAAACTCATGCTGGTAGCTTTGAGAACACTGTCCAACCATCTCATCCTCTGTCATCCCCTTCTCCTTGTGCCCTCAATCTTTCCTAGCATTAGCGTCTTTTCCATGGAGTCTTCTCTTCTCCTGAGGTGGCCAAAGTATTGGAGCCTTAGCTTCAGGATCTGTCCTTCCAGTGAGCACTCAGGGCTGATTTCCTTCAGAATGGATAGGTTTGATCTTCTTGCAGTCCATGGGACTCTCAAGAATCTCCTCCAGCACCATAATTCGAAAGCATCAGAAGGTCGGTGGTTCGAATCCCCACGACAGGGTGAGATCTCGTTGCTCGGTCCCAGCTCCAGCCAACCTAGCAGTTCAAAAGCACGTCAGAGTGCAAGTAGATTAATAGGGGAAGGTAAACGGCGTTTCCGTGTGCTGCTGTGGTTTGCCAGAAGCAGCTTAGCCATATAATAAAAAAATAAAATAATAAAATAATAATAATTCAAAAGCATCAATTCTTTGGTGATCAGCCTTCATTATGGTCCAGCTCTCACTTCCATATATCACTACTGGACCCATGAGATAAGCAGTAGCAATTGCAGTGCACTAGAATGCTCTGTGCTGGCACCCAAGGCTGTAGCCATCTACTCTCCTTCCCTTCAAATGAGAGTGGTGGCAAGCAAAGCGAATCAGATGTTGCCTTTGGTGTCGCAGGTCCAATCAAGTAAGGGGGAATGGCCAAGCCCTCTCAGCCCTGCCCCCTCATCACTCTGGAGCCGTCATTGCCCCTGTGACCTCAAAAGTGTCATCTGATTGGCTGAACCTATTGACACTCCTAGAGGGGAAGGTACTTAAACTAAAATGACAGCAGGTGGTTGAAATCTTGCTTGCCATTGGTGTGTGCCATTTGCCACCGCTGCCTTCCTACTGCAGCTAAGCTTAAAAGTGTGAGGCAGCAGGAACGGTGGGGAAGACAGCGGGTGGCAGTGCCACTGCTGCCAAGGTAGGCACCCCCAGGGACCTCTCCTAGGGCCTCAGCCCTGTTAGCGCCTCTGCTGCAGGGACAGGATGTGGCAGCCTCCCTTGTGGAATGGGTGCCTTAGTTGTTCACAGGAGCCATTAGCTATTTTATGAATTAGCCCAAGAGTTTGGGCACAGAAGACAGGCAAAAACAAAGGGAAGAAAGCAGTTGCTGTTGGTGTTCATTGCCTCCCTTCCCTCCTCAGTCCACTCCAGGAATAATATCACCAGGAATAATTTTGCAGTGACTGGATTTTATTTACGGATTACCATATATATATATATATATATATATATATATATATATATATATTGCAAAATTAGCTGGGCTCTGGATTTGTGAAATAATAATAATAATAATGTGAGCTGAAGGAATTCAGATTCAAAAGAGACCCACATGTAAATGCTTTTGATAGAGAAAGCTTTTTTCCCCTTTCCACTGCAGCTTTTGAGATACATTACATGGGCACATACATTGCCAGTACAGGGTTATGGTTTCCTTTCTGATTCTGTGTTAAGAATAATAAAAAGGCTATGGATAAATGCATTAGGTGTTACGGAGCTGTAGAATAGGCAGCATATATTATTGTTAATTCATGTAGCCAGCCTACATTTTAATAGCTGCTAAGGAGCCATTACAGTGCATGCTGTGAAGGTATATTAAAACAATACACAAAAGTAGCTTAAATCCTAATGGATGCTTCAACTTGCAATAACACAATATCTGGAGCAGTAGATCTATAGTTCTGCTTTTTCTTAATTGCTTCTATTATGAGTCTTTAGAGGGTTTTTTTTCATTCAGAATAACCAAACGGCATCGAAATGCTACCTTGTGTCATCTACATTTTGCGTAAATGTTGTATGATTTGACAGATTTTTTTTTGTTAGATTAGATCGGATCTAGTGCTAGAACAGGTCTGCTTGTTCTCTATATAGTCCTGCTACACAGGTAATCTGCACCCTGCTTGATGGTCTCGTCTGCACCATACATTTAAAGCACTTCAATACTACTTTAACCATCCATGGCTTCTTCCAAAGAATCCCAGGGACTGTTGTTTGTTAGGGGTGCTGATAGTTGCTAGGAGACCTCTGTTTGCTTCACAGAGCTACAAATTGCAGAACGGTTTAACAGTCAGCCCAACTTCCCAGGAAACGAACTACAATTCTCAGCATTCTTTGGGAGGAACCCATGACTGTTTAAAGTGATAGGATACTGCTTTAAATGTATTGTGGCAGATGTGGTTTTATACAGTGAGACCACAGGTCCTCCAGTCAAATATTTATTTTCAGAAAAGGTGGGCTATGTTCTTCAAGATCTCTGGCAATTCATTTTTTTAATTATTATTTTTTGGTATGAAAAATAACTAAGATCTTGATAACTAACAAGAGGTGTTATATGAGCAAGGAACTGACCAGACCAATTTTTAGTTTGAAGTGCAAACAGTGGCATCGAAGCTAAAAAAAATATTTGGACACACCAAGCTGACTAAGGCCACATCCATACCATACATTTAAGGAATAATAATAATAATAATAATAATAATAACAACAACAACAACAACAACAATAACAACAACAACAATAACAATAACAATAACAATAATTTATTTATACCCTGTCCATCTGACATTAAAACATCAGTCATTAAAAACTTCCCTAAACAGGGCTGCCTTCAGATGTCTTCTAAACATCAGATAGTTGTATATCTCTTTGACCTCTGATGGGAGGGGGTTCCACAGGGCGGGTGCCACTACTGAGAAGGCCCTCTGCCTGGTTCCCTGTAACTTGGCTTCTCATAGGGAGGGAACCGCCTGAAGGCCCTTGGCACTGGACCTTAGTCTCCTGGCAGAATGATGGGGATGGAGATGCTCCTTCAGGTATACTGGACCGAGGCCATTTAGGGCTCTAAAGGTCAACACCAACACTTTGAATTGTGTTCGGAAACATACAGGGAGCCAATGCTCGGAAGCGAGCGTACTGGGGCTACCATTTTAGCAGTCATGGAATATGGGAAATCCCAAAAATCCTGGGAGCTGCCATTTGTTCAAGATGCTGAGAGCTTAGGAGACCCATGTTTCCCTCACAGAAGTACAATTCCCAGTTTCCTAGGGAAAGGGGTGGATTGTTAAATGAGATCTGTAAGGGGAATAGGAGTCTCTTTTCAGCTCTTAGCAACCTTACCAAACTGCAGTTCCCAGGATACTTTGCCTCTTTAAAGTGGTATGATACTGCTCTAAAGGTGTAGTGCAGATGGGGCCTCTGATGCTCTTAGCAACTCAGAAGATTCTACAGTGATTAAAAAAGAAAGTAGTTTTGTAGGTTTTTGTGTTTCTTCCCTAATAGCCTTGTGCCAGGTAGACCAAATAACTTAATACATTTCTGGGATCTGGAATGTCAGAAGTTTTTGACCCCAATAAACACTTCCATTCGGGACTTGAGAATTTTTCAATTACGCCTGGACCAAAAAAGCTGGTTGGCTAACATGAGGTCAGATTCAGTATCTCTTGCGCAAAAGGAAAAATGGGCACCAAACAATGCAAAAGGTTAATAAGTAGGACAGGTCTGAGAGATGCTGCTTCACTGGTGTAATCCCCACACAATAGCAAAGGTGAGGAAAGGAACACTCAGAGACTGCGCTTCAGAATTAATCAATCATTTGGCAGAAAGCAGAAATGGTGGTGGGAAAAGGTGAGAAATAATAGAATGAGGAGTGAAGGAAAGTGAAGCTTTTGGGTGAGAAATCCGCTGTGAGACTACTGGAATAAAGCTGTCAAGTTAAAGTCGGATGTGTTCTAGACCTGCAAGACCTTCTGCAAAAGGATGTTCTCTTAATTCCTTACAGCTGGATCATGTGAGTTGATAGGTTTACACAGCATGGAGATGGTTCCTGGTGCATGTGAGCAAGACTGGAATTTCCCCTTGTTATGATATGTGTACTGCGCAGCTGCAAACAAGCAGTTCGATGTTTACATCACATGATGGGTCTAAGCGTGGGACAGGATGTTCCAGGCGATTCTCAGGGATTTGTTCTCTGTGTAACATGAGACCTTCCTGTTGTTTGTGTCCAGGAGGACTGATGCAGTCTCTCGGAGGATTCTGAGTGAGCAGACATGCTTTTTGTACAGTGTACAGTCAGGAATAAAGTAGAGATGAAATAGACTTCTTTCTGACTGTTTTCTTTCTCCTGGTATGCAAGGGAGAAGGGGGTGTACACCTTTCATCAGGGAGGTGTCACCTATTCCAGGCCTCCCTGGTCTGCCTGGATGCCAGCCAGGGTAGGTCACCGGAGACAGGTCCCGACAAACCTGGGAAGAGGGGCCAGCCTTACCCGAGGGGGCCAGTTTCCAACACCCCTCCCATAAGAACGTAGGAAGAGCCTGTTGGATCAGTCCAGTGGCTCATCAAGTGGCCAACCAGATGCTTGTGAGAAACCCTCAAGTAGGTCCTACATACATGAGCACTCTCCCTTCTCATGGTTCCCAACAGCTGGTATTCAGAAGCTCCACTGCAGAGGCCAAACATAGCCACAAGGGCTAGTAGCCCATCAATAGCCTTCTCCTCCATAAATCTGTCAAATCTTACCATCTAAGTTGGTGGCCTTCACTCCCTCCTGTGGAAGTGATTTCCACTGTTGATGCTGTGTAAAGAAGTACTTTCTTTTGTCTGTCCTGAATATTCCAATATTCAGTATTGCTGTACGTCCATGTTAAGTGTTACGAGAGAGGGAGAAAAACTCTTAAGAACAACTTAAGGACATAAGGAGAGCTCTTCTTGCTGTAGTCTAGCACCCCATTGCTTCCAATGGCCAACAGGATGAACACCACCACAAGCAACAACAACAAGCAACAACAACAACAACATGATAACAGGTTGCCTATGAAGGCTCACAAGCAGGACATGAGCGTAATAGCCATCTCTTGCTTTTCCCCAGCAGCTAGTACTTTGAGCTCTTCTTCAGAGTTGTTTGAGGAGGAATTCTATGATAAGGAGCATTTATCCTGATTTGCTCACACAGTGCTTATACACCTTCCTGTTAATCATCCATTCATTCCACACTTTTCTGCTCATTTCCCCACCACTTTCCTAACTGCAAAAAGTTCTTTAAAAGAAAAGAAACGTTAGCTTGTTGTTCCAGGGCAATAGAGCACTTGAATCTGCTTTGATTGCACAAACCTGAATTTCTAGCAGGGGCTCGAATCTTTCCTGTAAAATGCTGACGGCCTAGAAGTGACCTCAGCCCTTTGAGAGCATGCCCACTATAATGCATCTCCAACATACGCCCATTGATTTCAGTTTAATCTAATGCGGCTTTCCTCTACTTGCCTTTCAGCTTGCAATGCCATGGCAGGACCACGGCAAGAAAGCTACTTCAGAGGGGTAAGTTGACCATTCCCATCAAAAGTGAACGTGTGCCCCTTTTATACATCTGCTGCACATACATACTCAGCAGTGCCAAGGAGCAGACTGTGGGATCGGAAGCTCAAGGTGAGAAATTGTATCTTCAGTGGCAGTAGGAACAGATTGAAAAATTAGGTTGCTCTATGCAGATGAAATCCAATTTGCGTCGTGGCCAAAATCCATTCAGGCTGTTAGATCATTCCCTGATGTCTTTGTTATCTTTAGAGGATAGGACCTGGCTCCCTTTTCTTGCTTTTATGATTGCCAAGAGGAGGTTGTCTTTCAACTGCAGGGCAATTAAGGTTTAGTTGTGTCATGATGTTAAGCTACAGGTAACCTAGATTGTTGGCAAGATGCGGAGGAGACAGGAGTCCCTGAGTTTGGGTCCAGGTGGGGAGGGGAATCCTGCAGGCAGAGGAATAAAAACCAGGAATAAGAGCCAGGCAGACAAGATAAAGCTGGATTTTGCCCAAGCAGTACCCAAGTTTCACTTGAAAGCTTTTCTAGCCCGCCCAGGTCAGAGGAGACCAGTTGGCTTGTCTGGATTGGAGTGCAGAAGGAATACTTGGGGCTGATTCCGTCTCTTGATCTACATCCACAGCCTTGTTCCATATATATATATATATATATATATATATATATATATATATATATCCAAGGGCCACATTCTCTTCTGGGCAACCTGCCAAGGGTGATGTGCAAGGTCAAGGACAAAAATGGCTTGGCTGCAGCAACACATGTACAAGCTGCAGGTGCAAAATATTTGTACAGTAGGCCGGTTTGTACATGTCCTTCTCCAGCCTCCTTTCATTCAAGGAAGAGGTGTTAGCAGAGTGCAAAGGACACATTTCAACCAGGAAAAATCACTTGGGCTACAAAGCAGCGCCAGTGAGGGATGACATCTGTGGAGAGTTTGGAGGCTCAGAAGGCTGCATTTGGCCTCCAAGGCTGAGAGTCTTACCCCAGCCCTAGTGGGAATGTCCCTGGTCTGCAGCCCTAAGTTACTCACCACAAGGGGAAGTAGAGCAGAGGCCTGGCATTTCCTAGTTCTTGTCCTTGTGTCTCCTGGCACTGTGTGCTGGTGAAATTTAGCCTAAACAGTTAAAAACAACCTACTAAAAGGAAACACCTACTCTAGAACTAGCAGTTTCTAGGTTGCATGGTACAGGACTTCCATCCATTAAATGCCTGGGTAAAAAGGGATGTATTTATCATCAAAAAGGAATAACGGGGGGAAATGATGCCTCTCACGAGTGAGGGCATTCGACAAATGTGGAGCCACCACTGAGAAGGCCCTGTCACCAGGCAACACACACACACACATACACACACCCTACTCCTGAGTGGTGGCATTACCAACAGAACCTCCCCTGCTGGACGTAGGGCTAGAGATGGTTGATACTGCGTTGGAGCTTTTTTATGTATTTGGATCCTAAGCCATTTATCACCTTACACCTTGAATTGGGCATGGGCCCAGCAAGCCTCCTCAACAATGGCTCTGCTTGTATTCTCTTCCCTTCCAGTCATTCTTAATTTATCTGCTCTGTAACAATGGAGAGCTCCACCGAGTGCTTATTACTTTACCAACCCAACAAATTTTGCCCTCTTTATTGGACCTTAAGGACTCCCTCCTCTCTCTCTCTCTCTCTCTCTCTCTCTCTCTCTCTCTCACACACACACACACACACACCTGCCTGTGCCTCAGTGTAAACAACACAGTGTATTGCAGTGCTGGTGGGACCAACAGTTGCCTGAATGGAATACTTAGTAACATCTGATCCTTGCAAATGCAGACTTCTTAAATGAAACTCCTGAAAGTGGCCTGGCTGCTTAAGCAGAAAGGCAATGTGCCTTTGAAGAGGAGCTGATATTGAAAGAACGATTCAGAGTCTGGTTTGTTCCTAGGCTAGGAATGATGATGATAATGATGATGATGATGCAACAGAACCTGTGTGCATAGCCTAGCTCAGGGATAGTCAACTTTTTTATGCCTACCACCCACTAATGCATCTTTCTTGAAGCCAAAATTTCTTTACCACCCACCTCGATGGAAGCAGGATTCAGCCTGTGTCGTAGAACCCCCTACCGCCCACCTAGAATCCTGAAACACCCACTAGTGGACGGTAGGGACCAGGTTGACAACCCCTGGTCTAGCTCTTGATGTTGTAGGCTAATCACATTCAACTGGCTTCCTGCTGCCCCTGCTGTTCCACATGCTGCCAAAACTGTACGGCCACCTCTGCATCTGGAAAAGAGCTGAACTCAAATGCAAAAAGAAGAAGCAGGCAAGAGCTTTTGACACAGTACAAAACAGAAAGGCAAGGGATCCCCATGGCAGCAACATTATTTAGCATAAAGACTCTATTTCAGTTATCCTCATTACCCACCCACTCTCCAGCGTAATTCCCCACCCCCTCCTCTTTTAATCTAAAGAAGACAGCTATATTGCTGCCTGATCTCAAACCACAGATAAATGTGTTGGTGCATGGGCACCTCTGTAGAGATAAATAAAATATTTTTCACCTGGTTTTCTTCCGGGTTGCAACAAAAGCTGTGGATAGGTTATTGGTGCAATGTGAGGAATTCCCCCTTCCCATTGTACAACATCCCCTCCCCAAATCTGTATAGACTATCAGCCACTCTGTTTTCTAACTCTAAAATATGACCTGATGGAATTTCCAAGGAATTGTGCACTCGTTGGTTCCTGCAAGGAGAGGTGCCTGGAACCAGGGATGTTGCTAAAACCAGAATGTCATGGGGTCATCCTTACTTTTCTTTAACGTGGGTGGTATGCTTCCTGTAGCTCTATTATCTCTTCGTTGTCCATATGATGTTCTCTTCTCATTTAACAATAGTATGGATCAGCCCCATGGCATCCCCCAAAGGAGTGCATGGCAGTTGGTTGAAGGCGCCCTCCCTCCCCTTACCTAATGCTTGCTTCGTACAAATGATGTGGTTTTTTTAATGGGAATGATTTACCAATGTAGTGAAAGGAAAGTATCTGTTGCTTCCCCTGTGCCTTCTAAATTATCAGTGACTCACTGGGGCTCTCTACTCTTATAGCTGGCTCAGAATGTTGGGAAATTGCATTCCACCTTTAGTTGCTGACATGGAACTGTTGCATGTCACATGGCTGTTTACATACCAGCATTGCTTGCTGGGAACTTCCGTTGTGTGTATAGCTTTTGCTTTTCACTCTCTCTCTCTCTGAGGAGACGAAAGACAGATGACATGATTTCTTTGTCCTCATTTATGCTTAATAAATCTGTAGCTTGTTAGTACGCTTCCCACAAGCCTCACACCACTTCTGTTTGCGCAGTATGCTCTGCTAATATAGTGTGCTCAGGCTTTGAAATCTGAGTCGCTGATTTACGTCGCATCAGAGATCAGGGGATCGTCATGGCCGGAAGGGCATGATCCAGCCGGGGGCTAGCCAGCTGGCATCTCGACCCCTGTAGGATGCTGACACAGAAGAGGCCAAGGCAGCTCAGCACGTTTTGTAAAGTGCATGGTATTTTTCAGAGTGCAAAAGGACAGGAAACACAAAGCAAATGGAGTGGGGGGGTGGGAAAACAAAAAACCTAATTATGTATCATTTGCAGACTGAAAGCAACAGCAGTGAATACCAATCATATTTGCTGGATTGATTTTTGTTCCAGACATGGGACAAATAAATGAACAGTGGCAATTTATCCTCCAGTTTCTGTTTTGGTCAAAATTCTCTGACATCCCTAGTGGGGAGAGTGTTACACAGGTCCAGAAACACCACCCAAAAGGCGCATCATGGCATGGACACCATTACAACGTCAGCCTCTATTAAAAATCCCACGTTCTATTTCCTCTGCTAATATTTTGAATAATGAGGCCAATCTAGCCCCTTTTGTTCCTGTTACTCCAGCCCAGGTGTCTTCACAGATAGAAAATGTTTTGCCACCCAGCCCTGAGCTGTGCAAAACGACTTACAAAGCTGCAAAGGCTTGAATACAGAGTCAATCCTATTATCTCTATTATGGCTGCTTGCTGGGGAAATTTTCTCTTCTAGCTGCAAAGGTCTGTGTTTTCATCCCCTGTGCTCAGCACACAAAGTTCACCTGGCAACCACTGGTGTCCAATTTTGCCAGCCATGCCGTCCTTACACAAACACCACGGCTAGATAATTGACTGGCTCTCAAGCTGTGTCCTGAAGACATATAATGGAAGCCAAGGTCACTTGCTTCACAGCAGAGTGTCAAACCATCTAATCCATGGCAGTTCTGCAGCTTCTTACGGTGGAGAAGCCAAGCACTGAATGCATTTGCCATTGGTGTGCAGGGTGTTACAGCAGATTTTATAGGGGGCTGCAATGAAATGATACTGTGATAGAAGCATGGGTTGTTGAAACTCTAGTCCTCTAACCCTGTTCTTAACTTTTCAGAACAGAGATGGGGATATTGTTGTTATGCAGCTCCCATTAACTTCAGCAAGTATGGGCAACAGTCAGGGATCTAGGGAGCTACAGGTTGCCCATTCTCATCAGCATTTTGTTGGTGTCGGTCATAAACACAAACTCATTCACCTCCCTTTCTTGGTGCTGTGTTCTCTTCTGGTTTCCATGGCTCTGAGTCTGAGGGTCAGTGTATGTGCTTCATTACTAGAGAAGTAGAGAAGTAGAGCCTAGCTAAGCAGTGCCTGAATTGTGGATTCCTTGAAGCTCATATTCCTTGTGTGACTGGCCTGCATCCCATTCAGAGTCAAGACACCACCACCAGCATCCACCAGGAATCTATTGCAATGGTGTGCAAGCGCCCCATGCAGCACAGGGAACCCATGTATGAATGTGTGGTGAAGCTGCAGTGAAAGACTCTGCCCCCTTATTCCTGGAATATCCTCCCTGAATACCTGTGTGATCCCATCGCACAGGAAGGGAGGGGGGCAGTGGAAGAGCTTCTGCTTTGCATGCATACAGAAACTCCCAGCTTTTCCAGGAAGTGCTGGTGGAGGTCCCTATTCTGAAGCCCTGGAGAGCCACGGCCTGTCAGTGTAACAATACTGAGTTAGGTGGACCAATGGTCTTGACATAGTATAGGACATCTTTGCGTGCTCCACCTCTCTCTTTTCCTTCAAGTCATCCCCTTAATCCTGCACTCTTTATTCTCTGTCAAGATGAAACTGAAGTGTTCATAACTTCATTTGGTCCCAGGGCATTCTACATTGCTCCTGTCTTTCCAGTTCCTTCATTTTCTCCCTTCTCTTTTCTTCCTTGGTTATCCCTTGCGTTGTCAAAACCAAGATCGTAAGCTTCTTATCATTTCTTCTCAGATGTGAACTTTTGGCAGCTGCTGTTATTCTTTGGGAAAGGGCAGGGGAGTGAAAATTATACATATGGGTACAGATACGCCAACTCCTGAGGATCGAGGTCCCTTCTGCCCCATGCCCCAATAAAATATTTGAGGGGGACAGCTCCCCTGCCCCATTTGATGGGCATTGCCATTCAAATAGTCTCTCTCTCTCTCTCTCTGTTTGTGTGTGTGCCACATCTTGTAATTGATTATGAGGAGCAGGGCTTACCTGCCCCTCATGTTATTCAAGCTGGCATCCCTGTAATGGGGGAGGGGAGTTTTAGGTGGTGGGAAGAAAAGTCTTTGCAAAATTGTTTCTAGGAGGCATTTTGGGGTAAGTGGTGTCAGCAATGTATATATATTGCAAATGTTCAGCCACAAAAAGTTCTGAAGGGGCTGTTATTGGCAGATAGGCAGGCTGCCCTTTCCCTCTCCTCCCAATACTTCATTTTGGAGCAATGCGATGTCATGTCATGTGGAATTATTATTATTATTATTATTATTATTGGAATATGGGAGAGGGAAGCCCACTGACATGTGTCCTGGAAAGCCCCTCTTCAAAGTAAAACAACTACCACCCAAATTCCACGCGACAGCTCCCCACAAACACATTAGATAGCTGATATGGTGTCCACTCTCAAGGCCTAATAAGAGTGCCATGAAAGTGGGACAACATTTTTGGCACAGGACTTAAATCCAAACAGTGCAGTCCTATGCCTGCTTACCCGGAAGTGGCGCCCACTGAGTCCAAAGAAATTTATTCTAAGGAAACGGTGCATAGGATTGTAGCCAAAGAGGTGATCATATTGATTTCCAAATGGGCCACCAATTAGGAGTGCTTTTGGAGAACCCTGAGCTCCTCTCTCCTAAGTTCTAAATTCACTTACTCTATTGGTTGTTTTGGATTAGACTGGCTTAACTTTTCAGGCAAGCTCTTAGACTTCACAGGTTGTATGTGTGTGTGTGTGTGTGCACGTCTGTACATCCTTGAGCAAGGAGTCAACATCACCAATCTGTTGAACCTCTGGAATCCCTGCTTTTCGTATCTCTTTCCAGCCTACTCAGATTTTTCAAAATCTTGCAGCACTCTTTTTCCTCTCAGCATACTATGATTATGTTATTATTCTTGTGAATCTGGTTGCTAAAACTACTCTCCATATTTATGGAAACTCGCAGATGATAAGGCAGACATCAGACAAATGATTGCTCTTTGCAGCCAGCATATTCCCTCTCCCCCCAGCATATCGCTTGAAGGCTGTGAATTTTTTATATGCCCCACAGTTCTATCTTCCCTAAGTGGAATATGTTCTCTGGTTACCATGATGCACTGTTATGTGTTGTGTTGTACTCAGCTGCCAAATGTGTCAATGATTAATTATTTTAGGAAGAACAAAAGGGGGAGGGGAACCCTATAAAACAACAGGTGGTATATTTTCAAGACCTTATTTACAATGAAGTTAACCAGTCCCCCCCCCTTTCTTTCTAATGCTGTTTCTAGTTTTATAAGTTGCTCTTTTTCTGCCTCGGCTAACAAATGACCAGAATGTGTGTCAACAAAACTCTGAAGGATTTTAAATAATTGTCTCAATTCATCACAACTCTATGGAAAACACAGTGCATCCCTTATTAAAAACACTCTCATTGCACAGATCTCTATGAAGCAACAGGCTTTGTAGCTGTTGATACAGTATATCGATTCTGCAATGTTGTTATCCATTGTTGCAAACAACTGGAATGTGGAAGGCAAGTTGTGTGTGTGTGTGTGTGTGTGAGAGAGAGAGAGAGAGAGAGAGAGAGAGAGAGAGAGATGTATTTAGGATGCGTGAGATGACATGTGTGTGTAGGCATTGGCCCACTGTTGGTTTGACAGTCCTATTGGCTAGAGCCAGCCCAAAATATTTTGTTGCCTGAGGCAAAGCACAAGATGGGGCAGCCATCATTCAATGTACAGTGTCCAACTGGACTAGCAGCTTATTTCATTCCTGGCAATGGAATAGAGTCTTCCATTGTACCTGGCAGTAGCAGGCTCGTTATGGAGCTGCTGGAATGCCACATGGCACACACAGCTGTCCCTCTACAGTTAGGTACAGCCAGGGTGTTTAGGAGGAGCAGCCAAGAAGCTGCTGTCCTGCCCAACATCAATCTCTTGTGTCAGTTTCCTTCCTCTACCTAATGGTAGGGCCGGTCTTGCCATTGTTAAAACAGCCCTGTTATCCTTTTTCAAAACCAGTTTCTACTCCTTGTCTTCTCTTTTCCCAAACCATGATTTCTCCCATCGTTCCATCTCTTCTCCTTTGAAGAGGCTTAACTGATAAACAAATGACTTCCGGCAACAACTGAGTTGTTGGCAATGCTCTTCATACAATACAGATTTAACACACTCTTTTTGTAGCATGCAAACTCATTCAGCGATTGCTTGACTTTCAGCTTCAAAGCAAAACCAGCCTGTTTTTGCCTCCTTCTGAATTTTGCTACCCATGATGCTTTGCAAACAACCTCCGATGCGCCTCTTGAGTTTTGAAGGTAGTTCATAGTGCAGCATGCAGAGATTTTTTTGCTCGACACCCTAGACCACACTTCCTTGATTTTAATTTTATTTTGAGTGTTATTATTCCACCCCAAAGCAGGGGAATTCGTCAAAAACTCCATTGATGGATATGCAGACTTCAGAATACAGTTATCTGAATTGTGGACCATCTTTCCCTTGCCCAAGCCTAGTCTCTCTGCTGAACAGTTCGTAAGATTGACTGTTGGCTTGGAAGGAGCTTCAAGTAAATAAAATTGTTCAGGCTATTAAATATGCCTGAGAGAGTTTTAACTCCTATATGTAGCATCAAATTGCACACAGTGCATTTGAGAAAGCAGGATGAAGACGTAGATGCTCTAAGAGACTGATCCCTTGGCATTTAGGCTTTAAGTTTGGATTTTACAATGTATTCAAAATTATGAATACAGTTGGGAACTCATGGCAAGATAAGTGAATAAATGAGTTTCATGGAAGTTTTCCAGTTCAGTATAATACTCCTGTGGATGTTAATAAAGTGTTTCCAGGGTGTGCCTCAAGAAACAACATTTTCCCCCTCACCATAGGCTTCTGGGATCTGTATTAACCTAAATCAGTCAGTTCTTTGTACTCCAAGGCCCCCGCAGCATGTAAACAAAAGGCAAAGGAAACAACAAAGAAGTGCATAAAAAA
The DNA here is from genome assembly GCF_964106645.2 of Podarcis pityusensis. Classification (NCBI taxonomy): domain Eukaryota; kingdom Metazoa; phylum Chordata; class Lepidosauria; order Squamata; family Lacertidae; genus Podarcis; species Podarcis pityusensis. Next base: position 104,596,049 of record NC_138029.1, read on the forward strand.
AGATTGTGTAACTGGATCAAAGTTACCCAATGAAGTCTCTGGCACCATCACCAAGAAGGACCAGCTCAAGACATTTGGGTGCCCGAGGCAAAAAAATGCAAATGGCTCTCCGACACAGATACAGCACACGTCAACTCAAGTTAGGCTCTTTAAAAGTCCCACTAATTGAAACAGGAAAGAATAAAGACATGCAGTAGAATCCATGGGAATTATTGCCTAGATCTTGCCTATTCTAAATTCTAACCTGGGGCCCAACCCACCACAAAGCTCTCACGGGTAAGCTCCAATTAAATGAAGTTCCCTTTATTTATTTTTTTCCAGTGGGATTTGTGCAAGAGAACTTTATGGTGGATTCCTGTGTTTTACAATCCACTCTGAGCAGCACTCAGAACCTGCCACTTGAGGCAGCCACTTCACCTTGTCTCATTGATTAGAGAACACTTGTGCATCAGGATGGGGTGGGGGGATGGCTGAACAAAAACGTTTGCCCAGCGTGTGGCAGCTGCAAAAAAAAGGGGAAAGAAAGAAAAGAAAGGCAAATTCAGAACAAGCCAAAAGGAAGGACTTCATTCACACAGTGTATATTTAAACTGTGAAATTTGCCTCCATAAGATGTAGTGATGACCACAAATGGAGATGGTTTTAAATGAAGATTAGCAGAGACATCACCTTGCCAACAAAGGTCCGTATAGTAAAAGCTATGGTTTTCCCAGTAGTGATGTATGGAAGTGAAAGCTGGACCATAAAGAAGGCTGATCGCCGAAGAATTGATGTTTTTGAATTATGGTGCTGGAGGAGACTCTTGAGAGTCCCATGGACTGCAAGAAGATCAAACCTCTCCATTCTTTAGTAAATCAGCCCTGAGTGCTCACTGGAAGGACAGATCCTGAAGCTGAGACTCCAATACTTTGTCCACCTCATGAGAAGAGAAGACTCCCTGGAAAGACCCTGATGTTGGGAAAGATGGAGGGCACAAGGAGAAGAGGACAGAGGACGAGATGGTTGGACAGTGTTCTCGAAGCTACCAGCATGAGTTTGACTAAACTGCGGGAAGCAGTGGAAGACAGAAGTGCCCGGTGTGCTCTGGTCCATTGGGTCATGAAGAGTTGGACACGACTAAACAACTAAACAACAACAACAAAGTCATATTCATGGAGAAGAAGCCTGTCTTCTCCATGGTTGTATACTGCCTTCAGAATCAGAGGCAGTTCACCCCTTGAACACCATCTGCTGGGAAATCATAAGTATGGAGAGTGCTGTTGTACTCAGGTTCTGCATATGGGCTTCCGATAGCTGTGTGGTTGGCCGTAGAGAGAAACAGGACGATGCATTGGATTCAGAGTGTTTGTTGTGGGGGAGGAAGGGAAAGGAGAATGTTAGCCGCTTTGAGACTCCTTAAAGGGAGTGAAAGGCGGGATATCAAATCCAAACTCTTCTTCTTCTTCTTCTTCTTCTTGTGTTCCTGGCTGAGAGTTATCAAGACAGTGTCACTGTTCATGGGACCATCAAGGAGGTTCTTGGGCCCAAGGCAGGAACTGAAAGTCTTAACAAGGCTGCTATATCAGTAGTTCTGCAGCCAGTCTTTTCAAAGATATGCTGAACCATCTATAGCTAGATTTCTACTAAGCTGCTGGTTGGTCTTTGCCTCTACAAAACTGTAGTTCTGGCTGCATCGCCTTACCTTGAGCAATTCAAAGTAGCCTCCCCCCCCCCCGAGTTCTGGGCATCATAGCCAGATTCTTGCCTCATTGGAGATATTGGGTCTTCCATCCTGGCCAAAGCAGGCACTTCTGCCTGCGTTCCATTTCAGATCGTCTGTGGCCTTGCCCTCAGACTGAAAACAGGTTCAAACCTCAACGCAATGAGTTCGGGCTCCAGGTTAAGTTATTATTGATTGTATGCATGTTGCCTGCATCCAAATAAACAGAAGCAGGCAATACTGTATACTGTAAGGTGCCAGGTCTAGTCTATAAATAACCTACTGGTGTCTTCCCATCCTAACCAACATGGTGTAGTGGTTAAGAGCGGTGGACTCGTAATCTGGTGAACCGGGTTCACTTCCCCGCTCCTCCACATGCAGCTGCTGGGTGACCTTGGGCTAGTCACACTTCTCTGAAGTCTCTCAGCCCCACTCACCTCACAGAGTGTTTGTTGTGGGGGAGGAAGGGAAAGGAGATTGTTAGCCACTTGGAGACTCTTTAGGGTAGTGAAAGGTGGGATATCAAGTACAAACTCCTCCTCCTCCTCCTCCTCCTCCTCCTCCTCCTCCTCCTCCTTCTAACAACTCTGGCCTGCCAAAAGGCCAATCAAGCACATCTGGTTCTAGTCTATCAAAGTTCTGAGTCTGCCCAGAGACACCTAGTTAGTTTGTATGCCCATAGAATATAGAATGCCTTCTTGCAGTTCTACTCAGCGATCTATTCCATTTTAGTTTATAAAAAGAGTTGGCGTGGAAATGTCATCTAAAGCAAAATGTGAATCAAATTTTAGAGCAGCTCCCCCAGTGAAAATATTGATGGACGTTCGTAGCAAAGTCAGAATGTTTTTGGTAAGTGTAAGACTGGCAAAATTGGGGGAAGGGGGTTCTCAGGTACTAAATGTGGTGATATCCAACATTGGAATCAGCGGCAGTGGATTTTGAGTTAGGTTTCCGATAGTTCTAAACATGCCTGATTTAGGTAGGTAAGAGTTAGGATTGCCCCACTGTTTGGTTTAACCCAGCTTGACGGTTTCTCTACCTTCTTAACCCTGCCCTTGCAATAATATGAGTTCTTTGGCTCAACATGAGCATTAGCCAGCAGGCAGTCTTAAACTCTCATGCATTTAAGTAAATTAACATATTCATTTCAGGAGAATGGGGGCGGGGGGGTGGGCCATTGGCTAGGTGTGAGAGCACATCTGCCAGATTCTTGTGTGAGATTGCACACTGCAGTTTCCTCCTCCTTCCCATTTCCTTTAAATAAATATGGACCATTGGCATCTATGAATAAAATTGAAATGTGGGAAGCCAGAGATCTTTCATGGGATTTTTAAAAACAGTGTTGGCCCTGCACATTCCAGTGAGTTGGGCAAGTATTCTAGGTTGCTGCGTGATGTGTCTGTATATGACGGCACGCTCACACTACCATCCCATGTTGCTGAGGTCCTCTGATGCCTGAGGATGATTTGTTGAGCCTGGGGAAAGAAAGGCATTTGTCAGCTTCCTGGAAATAGCCTGCTGTGTTCCCCTGACTGCTGCTGAATAGAGGAACTTCTTTGTGTTACTGACCCCTCCAAAGCCTGACATAACTGCCTTGGATTGCTAATGGCAGATGGTTGTACAAACCTATGATTGCTGGACAGGCCTGCTCTGAAGTCCACCTCCAGCCTCCAAGGCCCCTAGAGGAAACATTAATCACAGTCTAAACTTGCGCAATCAAGAACCAATAAGATTTCTCAGTGGTTTCATTTTGGCTACATAGCTTCCACCAGAGTTCAGACCTGAGTTTCCTATTAGAGCGGAGTGATTTGGGCATTCTAATTCAGAACCCCATAGCTCTTTGCAACAGACAATATTATTGTCATGTCCCTGGAGCCTGGCAGTGACTAGGACACTAAATTGGAAGCTACAGTACTACTGACAAAGGAGCCAGAGTGCTGTTTTTCAGCCTAATTCTGCTTTTCAGGGTACCATGGAACCTTAGTCTGGCAGGCAGGAACCCACTGAACCAGGTACCACAGCACTAGAGCCTGTAGAATAGAATCCAGGTCCCTCACAGCTGTCTTCCCCTGAGAGTACTCTATCTCAAAGTAGCTCGCCAGTTCAGTGGTGCAGGGAGCACACCAGGTGTGTGGTATTTATGTGTATTGGAGTGCCTGCCTTCAGGCCTTTAAGAGTCTCTGGTGTGGATCCTAGGAGAGGTTAACTTGGATGCAGAAATTCAGAATCCCTCTGGTCAATTCCAACCTTTGTCAGAGCTCACTAGGAGCTCTCCAAGGTGCTGCAGCAACTGACTTGCCTTTCTTGTGCACCCCTGCGGAGGACCAGAGCAAGCTGGCTGCTATGCTCCTACTTTAGTGATTGTCGCTTTCTCACTAACACAGTATTTCTTGGCAGTGATCAGGACTCCCCATGTGCAATTTTGCTTTCACTCTGCACTCCTGTACAGAAGAAATCATGATTAACGGGAGCGTTTGTATTCTCAGACAGACTGTAGGGTGAACGTATTTGTTAATACTTCTAAGAAAGGCTGTGACGTTGTCCACCCCCACCCAAAGTATATAGTGTAGATTACATGAGGATGTAGTGAGCTAGGAGAGAGTAATGGGGTTTGTGGTGTGTTGTTTTTTTAATGGCTCGAACAGTTGAATCCTCATTTCTTCTACCTCTGTATCATGGAACTGAAATCTTCTATACTCCGCCCCTCAATTTATCTGACTCTTTGGGTGCATTCAGACATGCTGTATATTGGATTAGTTCTCCTGATTATGATGGCATCACTTTTGCCCCATTTTCTAATGTTCTTTCTCATGTTCATGCATGTTTCCCAAGGTGCCCCCTGTTAAAATGGGCTTGCCAGCCAGAACTGAACAGACTTGCATGTTCTGCTGAAAAGGCTGCCATTTTGAAGGCCGACATGATAACTGGCACAAGGTCACCCACTGAAAATCTACCCTTTGTATTTGATCCAATGAAAAGGTCTGCATCTGCATGGCACAGTTTTAGCCTTCTATTTTTAGGAGAGAAATACCGGGATGAAACGTGATGAATGGATATGCATTTAATGGGGTGGAATTGTTAGTGTGGGTGCTTTTTGATGGCCTGGCCTTGAAACTGCATTCTTTGATGAATACTAACCTTTGCTACTAGGTGACAGTATTTAGATGTTAGGGCGGCACGTTAGCTGAGTGACAGATGGCACCTTAACTCCTTTCCCAGAGCAGAAATGATTCACACCATTTGGATGAAATGCAGGAGGCAAAGGAAGAATGGAAGGGGTCCACCTTCCACCCATTCTTCCATTCTCATGCTTTTATGGGTCTTCCCAGGGGTTTTACATCCAGGCAATGGTTGCATCTACTTAGCTTCAGGAACATCAGGCATATTCCACTTCTCCAACTCCACTTCTCCTACTTCTATAGAATTTACTTATCTCCCTTCATAGCAGGTGGGGGAACAAACCTCTTCCCCTTCAGGGGTTGTAAGACTCCAACTCCTATAAGCCCCAGCCCACAGGCAAATGGGCGGCAATTATAGGAGCCCAGCCCCATGTGGAGGGTTCCAGCCCTGCTTTGTAGAGTATGCCTGCTTCCCCTCCCTATCCCTATCATATGACCCATTGCTGCACATATGGTCCATTGCTTAGTCCCACTCAAAGGCTCAGGGTTGCATAATTTGGCAAAACCAAGGGAAGTCGGGTGTGGGGCTTTGGCTTTTATTAGGGGCTTTGCCATCCCACTGACTTGATTGGCAGGCTCCAATTAACACTTCCTGATCGGTGGGCCTCCATGAGATGATGAACTTGCAGCTCCCTGCTTGGAAAATTATTTCTGGGGATGAATGTCATTAATCTGTTCTTATCTCCCAATATTTTTGTATGCTGCATCTTGAAAAACGCTATAAGAAAATAAAAAAGCAACAACTGTGTACTCCATTAATACTCTATTTGACATATTCTTAAGTTATAAATGTAGGAGCGTTGATGCACAAATCCCCCCCCCCCTCACTTGAATATAATGTGTCTCGAAATACTTAACACATAATTACTAGGGAGAAAAATTGGAAAGCCATTCAGCAAAGCTCTTGAAAAGGTTTTCGTCTTTTCTGCCAAGGACGGTTTCCTTAAACGTGCATTTTGTATTTTTATTTTTAACAGTGTCTGTCAGATGCACGTCTCTTTCCCCCAACCTGCGTTCTGGAGTTTTATGGTGGTGATTTAGAAAGGGTAGCTGTATTTTTTATGGCAGATAAAATTCATCTGAGCACAAGAATTGCCTGCCATATCTATCTCAGATCTGCATTGCAACAGAGAGAGTGCAATCTTGCATTTGCTCGAGTTAAAAGCGCCATCAGCATGGGAAGGCTCTCTCTTGTAGATGTTATTCTTTAACAGCCCCACCCTGTGAGTTACTCCATTGGTGAACGTGTCTTTTTGCAATGTGGCAGGCCGGCGGCCGAGCCAGCGCAGCATCGCAACCTGTTGTGCCATGCTTGTATTGGCAACCGACCTAGGAAGGCACACCTGGACAGCCTTATGAGGCAATGCTTCTGTGCCAGCAACAAGCATGTTCACCAGATGTGCTGTAAGCCAGAGCTGGCTCGGAAATGGAAGAAGAATCAGACTCCTGGAGTGGGGTTTTGGGGCACCTACCTGGAGAGTGTTGAAAGGCTGTTTTGGATGCCTTAGAACCAATAATAATAATGATAATCATCATCATCATCATCATAATTTATTTATACCCCGCCCATCTGGCTAAGTTTCCCCAGCCACTCTGGGCAGCTCCCAATCAAGTGTTAAAAACAGTACAGCATTAAATATTTAAAACTTCCCTGAACAGGGCTGCCTTCAGATGTCTTTTAAAGATAGGATAGCTGCTTATTTCCTTCAAATCCGAAGGGAGGGTGTTCCACAGGGTGGGCGCCACTACCGAGAAGGTCCTCTGCCTGGTTCCCAGTAACCTCACTTCTCGCAATGAGGGAACCGCCAGAAGGCCCTCGGTGGTTATGCTGGTGCAGCCTTGTAAGCTGAATATTGGCAATAGGCTTCCAAGTATGGGACTGGAATGTGTGACATAAACCTGCCTTGTCTGTTGAGCACATAGCAGTGACAGTTGCAGCCATGCATCTCTGCACACAGCCTGAGCTACACAGTTCCGCAAGGATGGATGCCAGAAATCTCATCTAACAGATACATTGAGCAACACAGAATAATGCACCACCTTATTAAAACGAATCTACTTATTCCCTGCCAAAGAAAACCAGATGTAGTGCTGCAATAGTTGGTGCCTCTTTTCATCTTCATTAGTGGCAAAGTATAGTTTGGCCTGGCATTTCCAATATGATTGTAGTAGATCTCTTAGGGCAGCGGTTCTCAACCTGTGGGTCTACAGATGTTGTTGGACTACAACTCCCATCATCCCTGAGCTCTGGCCTTGCTAGCTAGGGGTGATGGGAGTTGTAGTTCAACAACATCTGGGGACCCACAGGTTGAGAAAGGCTGTCTTAGGGGGTTGATCAATGCCTTTCATTTTGGTTTGAAAGGTAATTAACAATGAATATTCACCTGTGTTTCTTAAGAAGTGTCCCCTGGAGAAAGATGATTCAGTCAGTCAAACTTATAAGAGCCTGCTGGATGAGGCCAAAGGCCCGTCTAGTCCAGCATTCTGTCCTCACTGTGGCTACCCAGATTCTCTTGGGAAACCCAACCACTCTCCTGTCCTGTGGCTTCCATCAGCTGGAAGCCAGAAGCATCATTGCCCCTGACTAATTTTTTCAGCACATCACACAACAGCCATGTGATCTGCAGAGCTCTGCTCAAGCAGGGGAACAAGTGTTGTCCTCAGTGTTTTGTTTGCTCAGCAGGGTCATCCTCACGGAGCGCTCATAAAAGGCTCCTGCTTGTGTGGAGCTCTGTGTGAGCATCAGAGCCCCCGGGTGTGTGCCACAACTGCCAGACCAGTGCGGATTAGTCAGGGCCAGATTGAGGTTTGATGAGGCCCTAAGGTACTGAAGGTAATGGGGCTCTTTATATGTCCAGCTGTCCTTTGTCAACAACAAATTGTCGCTGTTTTCTGTATTGAATATATGCTATATGGTAATTTATGGACCTAATAGGTATCTAAAGCCATTTGCACATGTTGCCCTGCAACCAGTCCATGCAGAATGTAGGCACCCTATATCTAGAAATGAGCAAACCAGAGATATTTTAGGGAGCAGGCTAGCAGGCCCATTACTTACATCATAGGAGCCTACACAACACAAAACACTGTTGCTGTATGTAGGTTTTATTTTATTTGCTTTTTTATCTTATATTTTGGAAATGTATATTCAGGTTTCTTTTCCTTTAAATTTTTGGGGGGCCACCAAGAGAGTGGGGCCCTGAAATATAGCTTGTTTAGCTTATATGTAAATCTGGCACTGAGATTAGTCCAAAGGTGCATGCAAGCATTGGAATGGTTTCTCTAGCACTCATCACAAAGAGTTCACAAGAAGTCACCCATAAAGTCAGAAAACCCGGTGTTTCTTCTTTCCAGTAAAACAAAAAATGAATCCCCTGTGGTTTTTAATACTAATTCCTTCCATTTATATCATAGTGTTGGATTAACGTGCCCCATTACTGGCTGAATAACAGCCTGTGTAAATAGGTGAAAGAATGGTCAGTTCACCTGACCATTTGGGTTTGTGCAATTTCTCTGAAATCAATGCAGCCACACCAGCCTATGCGGCCTTGTAATTACCTCCCAGAGCATTTCATCCTCTCCTCCCCCAATCTCTCCTCCACCCCACCTCCGTGCTCGGTAGCAGTATTTGCAAAGCCAGGGTATTGTCGAAATGCAGTGCATTCCTACTGCGATCTGTTCTCCTTGCCACACTGACACCTGCTGAGGCTGTATTGGATTGTTATTTTATAGCAGCCTTTTCTTGAATTAATTACATATCTGCAATCAGGGAACCGTGGCTGCTGTTTATGAGCAACATCTCGGGTACAACTGTGAACGAGTGAATTAGTGCCAATTAATTTCTGGCTGCATTATTTAAGGTGGAGAGAATGCTAGCTTAGCCAGGACAGCATATTTCCCCCCCACCCCTCCTCAGTGCCTTTTATAGGTACTTTTCTTGAGTTCTTTTAAAAAAGAGCCTGTAATCAACTTGGGCATGTGGAGGAGGGCAGGATCTGCTGTATGAAATTCATCACCCTGCATAGATTCAAATGGCCTTCTTCTGTGTACTCATTCATGGGCTGAGTGGAAAGAGTTGAAACCTTGTCCCTGGAGCCAGGCCGCTACTATCTGATGACCAACCTAACCTTCAGCGGCAGACAGCAGCAGTGCACTTAAAATGCACTGAATCTGAACTGCTTCAGAAGACACACCAAGGCACAAAGGGGCTGAGATGAAAAATCAAGAAGCTTCAATTTGCTCCTACGCAGGTCTGTCCCTTCTTCCTCTCAGACCCCTCTCCTCTCTCCCCGATACTTTCTAAGGGCTCTTCCAGGAGACTTGACATTCATTCTGATTTGTTTGCAGGGAACAAAAGGATGTATTTACTTTCATGGTGGGTTATATGTCTTTCCCTTAATCATTTATTCACCCCACATCCAGTGCATTTTTCTGTGACTTTACTCACCACAAAGCCTGATGGTTTTTTTAGTTGTTGTTTTTTTTAAGTAGATTTGTTGCCAGAGGGCAACTGGGTGCTTTAGTCCACTGTAATTTTGTACACCTACATGATAATCTGGAGGCGTCCTAAATCTAAATTATAATCTTCTTGAAAGATGGCTCTGTCAGTTACTTAGGTTATTCTATAAAGAGTAATGTATGTGAAGTGTAGGTGGGTTCCCACGAGGCAACACACAGTGATAACAGCAAGAACCTTTATTGAACTAACAGAACTGGACAACAGGGTCAAAGCAACTGCTTACAGACATTTCTGAAGGCCTAGACCACTCCTGAAGGCCTACACCACTCCCACACCCAACGTGATTGGCTGTCTAAACTTCCAAGCTGCAAATCATGACTCAGAGTTTAAGGGCCAATAGCAGAGGCCCAAATCCTGAAATGTTCTATGACTGCTTTCTGCTTTCTTTATAAATGTATATTTCAACATTTTTTTCATCTCATTATATATCGTTTTCCAAAAGCCTTTCACTTCTTTACATTTGTTGGGTTGAAATAAACAACAGACGAGTGACAAGTGTCATATGGGAGGCATCTCTCGAGCATGTCTCGGAGAGTCCCTTTTATTGAATATTACAGCATTACCACATATGTGCTTGTTGCTGATTGGTTAACACAAATACAATGCGAAGGTTGAATATAGGTATTAATCATCAATAGATTAAGGGTTGGGAAAAGGAACACAGAATTGGACAGGCATGAAATCTCCCTATTAAACTATTAACTAGTGATTGATTATAACAAGACTTAAATTATTACTAGTGATTGATATTGCATAATATGAAAGAACATAACAATCGCATTCCGTAGATGTGGTCAACAATGCGTTAAGAACAGGTCAGGGTATGATGAACTCAATGTGAACTGAACATTCCTTTTTTTTTTTTATAATGATATTTATTAAAGTTTCAAAAAATACGTGAAAATACAGAATAAAGAAAAAAGTATAAGATTTTAAGATATAACAAAAACGTAAAAAATAAGGAAAAACATACAAAATAAAACAGTTAAAAGCACAATAATTTTCCATAACCTATCTTCCTTGCTCTTATTTCCCCGGACCTCCTCATACCTCCCTTCTTTGTATTCCAGTTCAGTTTGTTGGTTCAGCAAATCCTTACCATTAATCTTTTACCCAATTGTTAACCTTTTTTTTTCATGTCTCTTAAAAGCATTACAGCTAAAAACCTCTTAGTTTCTGTCCGACATCCTTCTAAAATTCCTTAATTTTGCAATATTTCTGTAAATAGTCTTTAAATTTCTTCCAGTCTTCCTTCACCGACTCTTCTCCCTGGTCTCGGATTCTGCCAGTCATTTCCGCCAATTCCATGTAGTCAATCACCTTCATCTGCCATTCTTCCAAAGTGGGTAGATCTTGTGTCTTCCAATACTTTGCGATAAGTATTCTTGCTGCTGTTGTAGCATACATGAAAAAGGTTCTGTCCTTCTTTGGAACCAGTTGGCCGACAATGCCCAAAAGAAAGGCCTCTGGTTTCTTCAGAAAGGTATATTTAAATACCTTTTTCAGTTCATTATATATCATTTCCCAGAAAGCCTTGATCTTTGGGCACGTCCACCAAAGGTGAAAGAATGTACCTTCAGTTTCTTTACATTTCCAACATTTATTATCGGGCAAATGATAAATTTTTGCAAGCTTGACTGGGGTCATGTACCACCTGTATATCATTTTCATAATATTCTCTCTTAAGGCATTACATGCCGTAAACTTCATACCTGTGGTCCATAACTGTTCCCAGTCAGCGAACATAATATTATGTCCAACATCTTGTGCCCATTTAATCATAGCAGATTTCACCGTTTCATCCTGAGTATTCCATTTCAACAGCAAGTTATACATTCTTGACAAATTTTTAGTTTTGGGTTCTAACAATTCTGTTTCTAATTTTGACTTTTCCACTTGGAAGCCTATTTTCTTATCCAAATTATATGCCTCCATTATCTGATAGTAATGAAGCCAATCTCTCACTTTATTTTTTAATTTTTCAAAACTCTGCAATCTCAATTTGTCTCCTTCTTGCTCCAAAATTTCCCAATATGTCGGCCATTTGGCCTCCATATTGAGCCTTTTCAGAGCTTTTGCTTCCATTGGTGACAGCCACCTTGGGGTTTTATTTTCCAATAAATCTTTGTATCTTATCCAAACATTAAACAATGCTTTCCTAACAATATGGTTTTTGAATGCTTTGTGTGCTTTGACCTTATCATACCATAAGTATGCATGCCATCCAAATACATTGTTAAAACCTTCTAAATCCAAAATGTCTGTGTTTTCAAGAAGTAGCCATTCTTTCAGCCAGCAAAAAGCTGCTGATTCATAATAAAGTTTAAGGTCTGGCAGGGCAAATCCACCTCTTTCCTTGGCATCAGTTAATATCTTAAATTTTATTCTGGGCTTCTTGCCCTGCCAGACAAATCTAGAAATATCTCTCTGCCACTTCTTGAAACAGTCCATCTTATCTACAATTTGTAATGTCTGAAACAAAAACAACATTCTAGGCAATACATTCATCTTTATCACAGCAATACGGCCCAGCAGCGAGAGTTTCAAATTTGACCAAATTTCTAAATCTTTTTTCACTTCCGTCCAACATTTTTCGTAATTATCTTTAAATAAGTTCCCATTTTTGGCTGTCATATTAATCCCCAAATATTTCACTTGCTTTACCACATTCAATCCTGTCTCATTCTGAAACCTCTCTCTTTCAATCGGTGTTAAGTTTTTCTCTAAAACCTTAGTTTTTGACTTGTTCAATTTAAAACCTGCCACCTGACCAAATTCCTGAATTAATTCTAAAACTCTTTTAGTACTAGATTCTGGCTCCTGTAGCGTCAATACTAGATCATCTGCAAATGCTCTCAGTTTGTACTGTTTAAGTCCGACCTGTATGCCCTTAACCAACCGGTCCTTTCTAATCATGTTTAGCAAAACCTCCAGGACCGATATAAAAAGCAGTGGGGAAATTGGGCACCCCTGTCGTGTCCCTTTTTCTATCTTAAATTCTTCCGTGACCACATTATTTACAATTAATTTAGCCTTTTGTTCAGAGTATATTGCACCTATACCATTTTCAAAGCCTTGGCCTACCCCCATCCCATGCAAGTTCTTCTTCATAAAACTCCAAGAGATATTATCAAAAGCTTTCTCCGCGTCGACAAATATCAATACTGCTTTAGTGTTTATATTCACTTCTAGTTTTTCCAAAATATCAATTATATTCCTCAAATTATCGGACAAGTGTCTTCCCGGGAGAAAGCCCGCTTGGTCTTTATGAATCTCTTTCATCAATACTTTTTTCAATCTCTTGGCCAAAATGTCTGCAAAAATTTTGTAATCCACATTAAGTAGCGATATAGGGCGGTAGTTCTTAAGCTGAGTCTTTTCAGTCTCTGTTTTCGGTATAAGTGTGATATACGCCTCTTTCCACGATTCTGGTGCCCTTTTCCCCTCCAATATTTCATTGCAGACTTCCTTCAAAGGTTGCAATAACCACTCTTTCAGAGATCTATAGTATCTGGAAGTCAGCCCATCCGGTCCTGGAGATTTGCCCAGTTGCATATTTTGTATGGCACCTTCTACTTCCTGTTCAGATATTTTATAGTTCAGCATTAATTTACTTTCTTGAGAGATTTTTTGTAGGCCATTTGTCTTCAAAAATTGGTCTATGTCCATTTCCTTCTGTGGCCCTTGTGTGTATAATTGTTTAAAGTACCGCTGGAAGCAATTTCTGATCTCATTTGGATTATGTATACTCTTTCCTTCCACTTCTAGGTTTATAATGGTATTTAATTTTTGTCTTTTTTTCATTTGCCAGGCCAACAGTTTTCCACATTTATTAGCTGATTCAAATGTTTTTTGTCTCATTTGTTTAATTTTCCATTCTATTTCCTGATTCATCATTTCCATATATTGTACTTGATATAATTTTATTTCTCTCAAAATCTCCTGGGACTTTGGTTTTGCTCTCAATTTCTTCTCACCTTCTTTTATTTTTTCCAAGATTTTATCTTTCTTTTCATTTTGACTTCTCTTCTTTATTGCATTCTGTTGTATCAAAAACCCTCTCATCACAGCTTTGCTTGCGTCCCAGATTACTCTTTTTTCTACATTAGTGTTCATGTTTATTTCAAAATAATCTCTCAAAGTTTTTTGGGCCTTTTTGTAAACTTCTTCATCTCTAAATAAGGTGTCATTCATCCTCCATCTAAAGGATCCGGTTGTTGTTTGTTTCATCTCCATCCTTACAGCATTGTGGTCGGAACAAGTTTTTGGGCAGATTTCTACTTTCTTTATCTTTGGTGCCATTCCTCTAGTTATCCATATTTGGTCAATTCTAGTCCATGTCATCTTGGCTTCAGAAAAGAAGGTTCCTTCTCTTCCCAGGGGGTTCTTTACCCTCCAAAGTGAACTGAACATTCCCAGACTCATGTGCAAAGGCAGAACTTCCCATCATACATTCCCACCACATGTGATAAAATGTTCTTTCTTTTTCTTTACATTTCCAACATTTATTGCTAACTTTATACATTTTAGCTAATTTAACGGGTGTAATGTACCATCTATACATCATTTTCACAGTGCTGCCACATTCTTTTAGCAGCTGTCTTTTATTGCCCCAGTATTTTGTAGCTCAGTGGTAGTGCATCTCCTTTGCAAGCAGAAGGTCCCAGTTTCAATCCCTAATAGCACATCCAGGTGGGTCTTGGAGAGACCCCTGCCCTGAAGAGCCACTTCCAGTTGATGTCGACAATACTGAGTTCAATAAACCAACGTAGTGTAAGACATCTTCCTATGCCCCTGTTCAAGTCTTTTGTAAATTTTACCATACTTCAGCCTCTTGGGTTCAGCCAGGCTAAGCATCAAAATATCAAACAGATAAGGTTTCAGTGTGTAGTTTTGCACACCAAATAATCTCCAGGTAGCACTATAGTTTGGTTTCAGGTGGGACTCTTACCTGATGCCTGTAGCACAATCCTAAGCATGCGTCATCAGAGGTAAACCCTGTTGAGTTCAACAGGGTTGACCCTGAAGCAAGTGTGTTTAGAGGTCTTAAATAAGGTTTCCTCCTCCATATCAACGCATCTGATTTTTCCTGACGCCCACATGCTTTGGGTAACCTAAAGGCTAGGCCTCTCTAAAGCTGAAGGATATGTCCAGTATATAATATGCACAACTTCCCCCAGAGTCTGGCTCATAGCCATATGCCCAGAACTGCTAATAGTTTGTTTATTTGTGAGTGGGCTTTGTTTTCCGTGCCACAACACAAAAGTTATCTGGGCCACTTACAGTAAATAAAACGATGCCAACATTTTTTAAAGCCGTAATATCAAAATGAAATGCATGCAACGAAAGCAACATCCCCAAGAATATAAATACAGATTGTTGTTGTTTAGTTGTTTAGTCGTGTCCGACTCTTCGTGACCCCATGGACCAGAGCACACCAGGCACTCCTGTCTTCCACTGCCTCCCGCAGCTTGGTCAAACTCATGCTGGTAGCTTCGAGAACACTGTCCAACCATCTCGTCCTCTGTCGTCCCCTTCTCCTTGTGCCCCCAATCTTTCCGAACATCAGGGTCTTTTCCAGGGAGTCTTCTCTTCTCATGAGGTGGCCAAAGTATTGGAGCCTCAGCTTCAGGATCTGTCCTTCCAGTGAGCACTCAGGGCTGATTTCCTTAAGGATGGCTAGGTTTGATCTTCTTGCAGTCCATGGGACTCTCAAGAGTCTCCTCCAGCACCATAATTCAAAAGCATCAATTCTTTGGCGATCAGCCTTCTTTATGGTCCAGCTCTCACTTCCATACATCACTACTGGAAAAACCATAGCTTTAACTATACGGACCTTTGTTGGCAAGGTGATGTCTCTGCTTTTTTTAGAGTGTGTTTAGAGGTCTTAAATAAGGTTTCCTCCTCCATATCAACGCATCTGTTTTTTCCTGACGCTCACATGCTTTGGGTAACCTAAAGGCTAGGCCTCTCTAAAGCTGAAGGATTTGTCCAGTAAATAATATGCACAACTTCCCCCAGAGTCTGGCTCATAGCCATATGCCCAGAACTGCTAATAGTTTGTTTATTTGTGAGTGGGCTTTGTTTTCCGTGCCACAACACAAAAGTTATCTGGGCCACTTACAGTAAATAAAACGATGCCAACATTTTTTAAAGCCGTAATATCAAAATGAAATGCATGCAACGAAAGCAACATCCCCATGAGTATAAATACAGATTAAAACAACACAACACAAAACAAAACAAAACAGAGAGACCACAAAGGTGAGCCTCATTAGGAAGGCAGTTGTGTATGTGGGGTCCCAGCTGCCATCTTGCTGTTGGTGCCTTCAATGGACAAAATCCCCCCTCCCTCGTGTGTGTGCATGCACACACAATATTGTATCCATATAGCTCTTCACCGGCAAAAGGAAATTAAATCAGTGCACGCCAGCTATCTTACTCATCTCACCTGGGAAGGTATGCATGAGGTAGGACAGACACTGCTTAACATTAATCAGTCTCCTGAAGTCATTACATTCATGAGGAAATGTAATTCACATGTGATTACTTTTTAATTTACTCTGTAATCACATTCCTAGTGAATGGGGTAAGCTTAAAATGAAATTTAAAAGTCAAATACTGCTTTGTATTAAGAATTCACAATTTTTATATGCACTTAGGTTAATAAAGATTTTTACAATAACCAATTGTGACTGAAGATGCAATCACTTTCTTCTCCTCCAGGAAGTTGTTTTTCTCTTCTTTTCATCTTCACAAAAGGTGCTTCATTCCTGCCCGCAGGTACAATAATGGCTCTTTGGGAAGTCTTGGGATTATGTTTCTTGCTAAATTTCCATCTTGTATAAATGTTTGTTTGTTTTTCAATAATACAACAGAACAAAATAATTCTGTCTCATGTTGGCAGTTTCTGGGACTCATGTTTAATTTTCACGGGGAAGGTAAGTGTGTTCCTTTGTTTTTTAGCATCAGCAGGGAGCATTGTTGAGAGGAAGGGCTTGTGATAAAGGCTTTTTGCTTAGAATACAATAGTTTGGGAGTCTCTCTTTTCCTCAAAAGGGTGAGACTTCTTTCCAGGCATAGGAGAATCTTTCAATTTCAGTTCTCTCAGTTTCTCAGTTTCCCCATACAGTGGTACCTCAGGTTACATACGCTTCAGGTTACATACGCTTCAGGTTAAAGACTCCGCTCACCCAGAAATAGTGCTTCAGGTTAAGAACTTTGCTTCAGGATGAGAACAGAAATCGTGCTCTGGTGTCGCGGCAGCAGCGGGAGGCCCCATTAGCTAAAGTGGTGCTTCAGGTTAAGAACAGTTTCAGGTTAAGAACGGACCTCCGGAATGAATTACCGTATTTTTCGCACTATAGGACGCACTTTTCCCCCTCCAAAAATGAAGGGGAAATGTGTGTGCGTCCTATGGTGCGAATGCAGGCTTTCGCTGAAGCCTGGAGAGCGAGAGGGGTCGGTGCGCACCGACCCCTCTCGCTCTCCAGGCTTCAGGAGAGCCCCACCGCCAGCCCCACAAGCTCGGGGGACAGCGGGAGAGGCGCAGCGCGCCCTTCCCGCTGTCCCCCGACTTGGTTAGAAGGCTGGCGGGGGGGGGAGCCTGCTCCTCCCCGTCGCCAGCCCCGCAAACTCGGGAGACAGCGGGAGAGGCGCAGCGCGCCATTCCCGCTGTCCCCCGACTTGGCTAGAAGGCTGGCGGGGGGGGGGGGAGAAGCCTGCTCCTCCCCGTTGCCAGCCCCGCAAACTCGGGAGAAAGTGGGAGAGGCGCAGCGCGCCCTTCCCGCTGTCCCCCGACTTGGCTAGAAGGCTGGCGGGGGGAGAAGCCTGCTCCTCCCCGTCACCAGCCCCGCAAACTCGGGAGACGGCAGGGGCGCAGCGCGCCCTTCCCGCTGTCCCCCGACTTGGCTAGAAGGCTGGCGGGGGGAGAAGCCTGCTCCTCCCCGTCGCCAGCCCCACAAACTCGGGAGACAGCGGGAGAGGCGCAGCGTGCCCTTCCCGCTGTCCCCCGACTTGGCTAGAAGGCTGGCGGGGGGAGAAGCCTGCTCCTCCCTGTCGCCAGCCCCGCAAACTCGGGAGACAGCGGCAGGGGCGCAGCGCGCCCTTCCCGCTGTCCCCCGACTTGGCTAGCAGGCTGGCGGGGGGAGAAGCCTGCTCCTCCCCGTCGCCAGCCCCGCAAACTCGGGAGACAGTGGCAGGGGCGCAGCGCGCCCTTCCCGCTGTCCCCCGACTTGGCTAGCAGGCTGGCGGGGGGAGAAGCCTGCTCCTCCCCGTCGCCAGCCCCGCAAACTCGGGAGACAGCGGCAGGGGCGCAGCGCGCCCTTCCCGCTGTCCCCCGACTTGGTTAGAAGGCTGGCCCAGCCCCGCAAACTCGGGGGACAGCGGGAGAGGCTCAGCGCGCATCCCGCTGTCTCCCGACATGGTTTGGAGGCTGGCGGAGGGCTTCCTCCTCCCCCAGCCCCGCAAGCTCCCAGAGCGATGCCAAAGCTGCGCGCAGCTTCGGCATGGCTCTGGGTCCCGTTCTGGGGGAGGGGGAAGCTCGGGCTTCCCCCGCCCCAGCCCCGCGCCTGGCGGGGGGGGGGAATAAATTTTTTTGCCTTTATTTCCCCCCCCAAATCTAGGTGCGTCCTATGGACCGGTGCGTCCAATAGTGCGAAAAATACGGTAAGTACTTAACCTGAGGTACCACTGTATTCAGTTCTCTAAAATTCTACATCAGTGGGTGATTTATTCTTGTGAAAATTCATCAGCATTTTAATGTTAATTTCTCTGAACAGACCCATGTGTGTATGCAATTGTTCCTAATACACTCATTTCTGCAAAGCATGCTTTCTGCTAGAATGCCTTTTTTGTGGTTTATTTTCAGTAGCACATGCATTTTCATGCCCACTACCTGCTGAAGACCTGCATTGCAAGATTCAGAGAAGGACAAATTTTGGAGGATTGCTGTGTTTTGGTCCACCGATTGTTTTGAAAAGTGCAAGTCAGGTGGGCTTGCCTTTAAATGAAAACTGAATCGCATTCCATCTCCATCACTACTTCTTTCATGAAAACCCTTCCTAATGTCAGTGGAAATGGATCTTGTTGTCAATGTTGCTTAAGGGAAACTCTTTATTTTCATTATTTACATTCTTCCTTTGTTTAGTAACTTATAGTACCAACACTGCCTATTTCAAATCATGCTAAGGCCTGATGTTTCAGAGTGGATTGATTTAAATCAAGTTTCCTATTTAAAATTCATGTATCACCTGAACATGCATGTAGCATCATTTCCTACAGCATATATGTATAAAACCCTGTCCAGAACAGGCCATTTCCCCACTTTTACTTAGTTGGTGATCCAAAAAGCCACTAGCTTAAAAAGGTTGAGTCTCACTTCACTGTGTGCTTGCTATGTAATGGCTGCCATCTCTCTCTCTCTTCTTCCTAGCAGTATTCTTCAACTTTGGGTTCCCAGATATTGTTGGACTACAACTCCCATCATCCCTGGCTAAGCTAGCTAGGGATGATAGGTTTTATAGCCCAACAACATCCGGAGACCCAAGGCAGAAGAGCACTACTTCCTAGTGTATGTTTATTCCTTTTTTTGACTAGCAGAAGGCATAATTGTCAAAATACAGTGTATCAAGTCAGATCAGTGCTGTTTTCTTGTTGTTTACTGATGTAAGAAGGCAGCTATTTCCATTCTCCCTTGTACCCATTGCAGTTGGCACCGTTTCCATTCCATTGCAGTTCAGCTTCCACCAAAAATTACATAGTTCATCTTTCTGTCCATTGTGATCAAATTTAACCTAATTAATTATGTAACTACTGAGATAATTAATTATGTAATGCCTCATCATTCATTTCAATGCAAAGGAAACACCAGAAAAATGAGGTCTTCAGTTGCGTATTGTTTGTGGACTAAAAAAAAAAAAGCACTTATCAGATTTCTGTTCCTGACCACAAATGTGCACATAAAGTGCAGCTCCCTTGTCCACTTAGAGCAGAATTTTCCACCACACCTACTGTTAAGTCTGTTTTCTAAGGGCTGGATCTCACAGTACTTTTAGACTTTTTCGTGTGGTGGGTAATAGAGTACAAGAGGGCTATTGTGGTCACATGAGAACATCCTGAGGTCTGGAACACTTGCCAGAGCAGTTCTTGTGAAATCAAAGTCCGCAGCTTGGACCTGGATGTCTGGGCTTCAGAGATCACCTGGACCTGGAGCCTCATTCTGGGTTCCTTGATGGAAATAATGAGAACCAGGCCTGCTGCAATGTGCTGTCTTGCCTCCTGATGGGTTTGGTGGTTCCATAAAATGTTGGCAAGCAGTGGTAGGCAGAAGGATTATGGCCTAGCAAGTTGTGAGTCAGCAAAATGAACTGTGCTAAGTAGGCAGGAAGGTTGGCTGGTCAGTTGAATGAACAATATGTGCCCAAGTCTCTTCCCAAAAGATGAAATAAGTTTAGAATAACCAAAACACTACGGATGACAAGAAGCTTTGTTCCATTTTTCCTCCCGCCCCCTCCCCATTTGACAAAGACTTTCCCCCCCTCCCCATATGACAAAAAAATTTCAGAAATAGGTCTTCTTGCCTCTAATAGCTTTCCTGGCTTTGCTTGTTAATCAAACTGGCATCATCTTGGACTTGTAGCATAAATTATATATATATATATCTTCTCCCTCACCCCACCCTAAGCATTATTGACTATACATAATTCCCCCACCCCAAACATCTGAAGAGGACTTGGTTTTTTGGACATTCGGGTGGATAAATAATGACTTGCCCTAGTTACCCAGTGAAGTTTGTTGCTGAATGGAAATGTGACCCTAAATCTCCCACATTCGATGGGTGCCTCTTATGCATACAAAGAAGTAATGGAATATCCAAGCCACTAACAGAAAAAAATGCAACGTGAAGATGTGAAGTCTATTAAGAGCAACCATATTAAAGCAGGGCTTTAAAAATGGCTCAGTGAAACCAGAAACAATTAGGCCTTAATTGACTCTCATCTTAAGGGAGCTGTGAACTGGAGGGGAGATCAAGTTACTTCTAATTTATTAGATCCATGAGTAAGGGGTGGGGAAATGCTTGGCCCAAGTGATTCATCTGCATGGAGCTCGGGAAATGCCACCTTTTCGTTCTACTGCAAGCCCTGCCAGAATGATTCCAGTTTCATGGTATTTGTATGGCTATCTCTGGATTCTCTCTTTGTGATTGTGAATTGGTTTGGAGGAGTCTGTGCCATTAGTCTATATATCATAGCCCAAATGTGCTAGCTGGTCTTGGGGTGGCGTTTCACTTTATAGCATCCTAATTATAGCCTTTAATCTTACACCATGACATATAAGGACTTGGAGATCTTTGTTGTTTCCCTAGTAACCATGAATGAATGAACATAGCTAGAATGTTTCTCTGATATCTGGCATTAGTGATCCTCACAGGTTTTTTCCTGCCTCCTCCTTCTGTCCAGAAGCTATTCCTTTGGCCATGAAAGTCTGCCATACTGTTACTATTGGATTTGTACACATCAAGCAATTATCACTTCCAGTGTTAATTAGAGGCCCTGTTCCAAGCCAATAGATAGCTCCGTTGGTAGAGCATGAGACTCTTGATCCAGGTGTTTTTGGCCTACAACTCCCATGATCCCTAGCTAGCAGGACCAGTGGTCAGGGATGATAGGAACTGTAGTCTCTGGAGGGCCGAGGTTGAGGAAACCTGCTCTTGATCTTAGAGTTGTGGGTCCAAGCCTCACATTGAGCAAAAAGATTCCTGCGTTGCAGGGGTTGGTCTAGGTGACCCTCATGGTCCCTTACAACTCTGCAGTTCTTCTATGACTCTATGAAGTGCTGGAAGTTCAACAGGGAGGGGGCTAATCTGTTTTCAAATGAGAGGAAATCCCACAGAATCGGACCCATAATACTGAATGCATGACTCCTGATGGACACGAGACCTTTATCTGAACCATGGAGGACAATTAGCAGTCACTCCCCTGAGTACATCTCAGATTGGGCAGAGCTACAATGTATTAGATGGTCCTTAAGGTATCCCAGGGGACACGGGTGGCGCTGTGGGTTAAACCACTGAGCCTAGGACTTGCCGATCAGAAGGTTGGCGGTTCAAATCCCCGTGACGGGGTGAGCTCCCGTTGCTCAATCCCTGCTCCTACCAACCTAGCAGTTCGAAAGCACGTCAAAGTGCAAGTAGATAAATAGGTACCACTCCGGCGGGAAGGTAAACGGCATTTCCGTATGCTGCTCTGGTTTGCCAGAAGCAGCTTAGTCATGCGGGCCACATGACCCGGAAGCTGTACGCCGGCTTCCTCGGCCACTAAAGCGAGATGAGCGCCGCAACCCCAGAGTCGGTCACGACTGGACCTAATGGCCAGGGGTCCCTTTACCTTTACCTTTAAGGTATCCCAGACCAAGTACAAGAACCATGAACTGGGCCTGGTAGCAGATGGGCACCCATTTAAGGGGTGCACTTTCAACAGCCGTTTCTTCTCTGCCACTTTTCTGGTTGGCCCATGTTAAAACTTCTCCGCTTTCGAAAGAACCCTTTATAAATTGCATTTGAGGGGGCGAAGATTGGAATGTTCTTTGGCAAAACACATTACACGCAGCTGCCGAACGCTCCTACTCTGACCTGAATGTGGGTCAGAAGCCTTCCTAAGGGAAGATTTTGCTCTTTTCGTCCTTTTGATCTCTCCGAAGTCCTTAGAAGTGGTGACTCCGTTATGTAAACTCTTCTTCCTTCCCCTCCCTTAATTAACAGTATCATGAAGTGGCTGGGGGAGTATGGAGATGCTGGAAAATAAATCTGCTCTGTGGGAAATGAGAAATATTGTTTTTTAAAATCTCATTTGTTGGAGGTACTTTGTTTTTTTGCCCTCCAGAAAAATCTCTCTGTTCTTCAAAGTAATGAATAGTTGCATTTGTCAGAAGCCTTTAAAAAAAAACGAAGAAAAAACCCACTATTTGTGTCATTTCACTTAATTCCATTAGACCCAATACGCTTCTGAAGTTGCGCCTCTTTGCTGTGCTGGGTGTTATTACTGTCGATTAGAGAAAGCATCAGGCATAATTCATTTATAGCCTCATTACAGAAACATGGAGGGGCAGAGTGGGCGGGTGGGTGAGGGGACAAAGGTGGGGGACTTATCCTGAGCGGCACTGCTTGGCGAAGCTGCCGAGAACCGGAAGGGTAAGAGAAACTCAGCATGATGGATCGTGTGTCAATTCTTAGCTATGGAGACCAAAATTAAAAACTCTGAGGTAACGACTTAAAACAAAATTGCATTGCCACATGCAATTCATCCAGCGAGGAATAAAGCATTTTCATATGAAGTCTAGTCATTCAAAAGGCATCTCCTAAATTGGCTTCTCTTCTTCTCTTATCTCTCCCCCCCTGCCCCGCCCTCAATTTATATTCTGAGGCCTCACAACTGAACAGCCGTCAGACTTTCTTCATCTGTATTGGCCCTTGTCGTCGCAAGGGTCACTGCTGATCACCAACTGCACTTTTTAACAGTCTGAGGTCTGTAATTCAGGATAATTCCTCTGCAATTTTGTGGGCACGGGTTACTCAAAGCTGGCTTTTAAAGGCAAGGCGGCAAATGGAAATGCTCACCGCTCCGGGGGAATCGGCCTCTTATTCACTGTGCCACAGATTGCTTCTGACTCCCCCTCCCCCCTTTCCCCTCCTCTCAAACACCGTGAAGTAAATGTGCTCACATTTTAAATGTTAGGGCTCCTTCCCTGGGTGTTTTTGAAGTGTAATATATTTTTTACTATCTCCTAGGGTGCCCTGCAGCTAAAATGAAAGAGAGCCCAGAAGTGTAGTTATTTAGCCCCTCCAAAGTGACTTATAAGTGCTTTTTTTATTTAAAAAAAGAACTTTTATGCAGAATGTGCTCATTGGGGAGGGGGCGTGTTATGCGGGTTTATTTTCAGACGGGGGGAAAAAATGCCAATTATCCCTGATAGGTTGAATATGTTTCCTTGAGTTTTATCATCTGTGGAGTAGTGTAATTTGGTTGTCAAGTAGAAAAGTTTGCCATTCAGCTAGAGTCCCATAAAACCCGTAATGTGAAATTTTGATGGGGATGAATAAACCTAACACATCGCCAGGGCACTTCCCCTGGTGGTACGTTGCTCTCCCTCTAAAACAGGGTTGGTGTCTAAAGATCTTCTGCCCTGGGCTTCCTCTTCAGGTCGTTTTCTGCTCAGAAGTTTATATACAAGGGACAGACCAGAATCTCTAGAGCCAAACAAGTCACTCTTTTATTAAGAGAAAATGAAATTTTTATTTCTCCTAGTCAGAGGAAATCAAACAGCCCCATGGAAGGGATTCAGGCAGGTGTAATAAGGGGATTTGGTTATTAAAATGGTCCTGTAGCTCAAGACAAATAGCTGATGCTTCCTCAATGGCTTATGATTGTGGTTGTTGGCTATTTCAGACTAGGAGGATTGGTTCCACATCTCCGCTACCTGGAAGTCAGAATGCAGTATTTCTTTTTCTTTTTCTGGTTCTCTTTGTTTGATCTCTTAGTCCAGGGGGCTCCCAAGCTGTGGTCCACAAGCTTCTTTCAGGAAGTTCTCAGATTTGTAGCTGAAGATGGGAGACTTCTCTATCTATCACATTGAGTATTCATATTGATTTCTTAGCTGTATTTTTATTGCTTCTTTTATTTCTTATGCTGTATTTTATTGCAATAAAAATGCAATTAAAAAGGCACGCTGCATCTGGCACAGTGCATTACAATAGCTATAACAGGCAGGAAAATCATTAAGTGGTCCGCCAAGACCACCAGAAATTTTTAAGTGGTCCGTAGGGCACTGGGGGAATGGGAGGTACAATCTTATCCATCTATAGCTGATTGGTTGTACAGTGGTCTGAAGGCAATCAGGGTGGAGGAATTGAGACCACAGTATTTGGGCGGCCTTGAAAACAAACAACGGAATAGCTAGCCTTGAAATGGCTTGAAAAATACTCGTCTGGATCCTATTGTTCTAGGACCAATCAGACTGCTGCATTCTGAATCCAATTGTTTTAGGACCAATCAGACTGCTGCATTCTGAATCCTATTGTTTTAGGACCAATCAGTCTGCTGCAATTTGGATCCTTTTCAACTCATTATATAACATGGCCCTTCCTTCAAGTGGACTTTTCCTCTCCCACATACCACTTCATTTTTTGGTAAAAGGGGCAGACCTAAAGCTCACCTTCTGATGAGGACAGATGCAGGCTGTGAACATTTTCTAGGCACGGGCAACTCAGATTGTCCTTGGTCACTGGGAGAGAGGTTTATAAAGCCCTTCATTAATGAAAATTGAAATTGCCTTGCTTGAGAGAGGCCCCCTCATTCTGGCATTCTGTTTCAATGAGCAACAAGTCTTAGAGAAGCTCACAAGAAGGCCATAAAGAAAAGGTTATAATTGTGTGCAGCACCTGGTTGGATCCTTTTAGCAAAACCAAGTCCCATCGTACAGCATTTGTGCAGAAATATCTCTCAAGGCAGCTGCACTTGTGGGACAAGTAAGTGCGGAACAATCCTCAGGAAGATGGAAGGAGCACCGGGGGCGCAAAATGCACCATGCCTTCCTTTTAGAGGCTCTGGTTTTGTGTTAAAATATAAAGTGGGAATACAGAGAGCTACCTTAATTGAAAACCGCTTCTGCACTTTTCCAGGCTGCCCTCCATCAATTAACAGGAAAATAAAGGGCATTTGAAGATTATCAGAGAGGAGATAAAATGTTGGTGAAATTTTCATGTGTAGGGCATTAGGTGTTTTGCTGTACTTCTCTTACCTTGGAGATGGCTGAGAGGTTTTATGAGTGCCGTTTCTCTTCAACCCACTATTATCCATCTGCTGGTATCCTCCAGGCTGGTTTACTGCCATGCAGTCTATGTGGGGTTGCCCTTGAGGTTGGTCCAGAAGCTACAGCTGGTGTAAACGGTGGAGGCTTGACAGCTCTCTGGGGTAAACAGCAAAATGCTACACCACTGTTGAAACAATGGCATTGGCTGCCAATTAGCTGCTGGGCAAAGTTCAAGACCCAGGTTTTACTGTGTAAAGCCCTATATAGCCCAGGGCCAGGATATATCAAGTCTCTCACTGTACTCTGTGGGAGAGGGCCTCTTGCAGATACCATCTTATCAGGAGGGCCATTCCATACGATGCAGGAATCAACCCTTTAGTGTTGCATCACCCATCCTTCTCCTTGAATATTAGGCAATTGTCTTTTGGTGCCTACTGAAAACTTTCCTCTTCAAACAAGCTTTTTCAGCAGAGATCTCCCCCAGCCTGTATCTGTAATGGAATTGTTTCAAGAGATTTTTATTGTCCTGTCTCTTGTCCTAGGCTGCATTAGGAGAAACGGCTGGATATAAAACTTAATAAATGAATGAAATAAATTCTAAAAATCAGGTCTGCACTCTGCAGCTCTTCTACATCTCTAACCTTCCTGAAAACCCAGTTACCTCGTTGGCTGGGCTTTCCTTCATCTATATTGCAGCATCCGGCATATTTGTACCCAAAACTTCATGCTCAATTATCCGCATGCGATCTGGGCTCTGAGCTACTTTGCACGTGGAAGTCACCTCAGTGCATGAAAAGCATGGTTTATGAAGCAGCCTTCATCAGGCCTCCAGTCCTGCAAGCGATCATGCACAGCGTGAACTCTTGACAGCTGCACAATCAGCGCTGCCCTACAGCCAGCATTATTGACTTATCTGCACAGATAGAGATGGTTAAAATATATATGAGCAGGTCGATTACAACTACAGAGTAGCAGGGTTATTCAGCGGCATCGAGGACCAATCTCGGTATACAATTGTGTGCTCCCTGCAGGCGGGAGGCCAATTAATTTGGAGATCAGATCAAATTCAGCAAGTGTTATTGTATGTTACACGGACACACAATCCCCGGAGGCTACTGATAATGATAATAATAATGAATTAATACAGGGGTAAGCCTCTCATCCAGGTTCTAATTACAGAGTTCTGCACTGGCTTTTGTGCTCAAAGGACAGACTTTGATTAGAAGTTAAGGTGCCATCGTCAGATTTTTAGCTTTGCAGCATCTGTCGTTTAATCCATTGTTTCTTTGCAAGGTGGCAGTAAACAGGGAGTTTATGATACGTCGATTCCAGTGTGACAGGATGCATCATTAAGAAGGGCTCCTCTTCTAGAGTAGGAGAGCCTTGCATGATAGCTTGTGAATGTAGGAACTTTTTGACATTGGTAAACAGATGCAGTTCAGAACTCGTGTCACTTAATTCGCAAGGGCGCCTTGAGGATGGAAACAAAAAACATTGTATTGACACAACACATTGTTTCAGATTAACTTGCATCCAGAAGGCTTGAATTATGATCTCTCTTGATTAAAGACGGGATTAGACTTGGCTTTAGTAGGATTGGTGCCAGCTGCAAAGAAGGTCTAGTGTAACCAGGTAAAACAGTGAACAGTATCCCGTCTTTAAGAACAACAACAATTCAATTCCCGGCAGAGTTACTGTCAAATTTTGCATGAAGTCAAATTGTGACGGGGGGTTGGGGAAAGGCATAGTTCAGTAGACAAAGCATATATGTTATATACTACAGGTCCCAGGGTCAATTCATGGCATCTCCAATTTCAAAAAAGGATCAGGTGATGGAAAAGATCTTCACTGAAGATCCTGGAGAGCTGTTGCCAGTCAAAAAGATACACAGATGTCCCACTATCCAAACACTCGTTCTACAAAAATTCACTTATCCAAACATGAGGAATTAGTACTCAAAAGTCACTATACACAACACAGATTCAGCTATCCAAACAACTGGACTTGTATGTAGTACAGTGATACCTTGGTTTACAAACTTAATCTGTTCTGGAAGTCCATTCTTAAACCAAAGCATTCTTAAACCAAGCAGGGGACTCAATTTACAAATGGAACACACTCAACAGGAAGCGAAACATGTTCTGCTTCCAAGGCAAAGTTCACAAACCAAAACACGTGCTTCTGGGTTTGCAGCCTTCTTAATCCAAGTTGTTCATAAACTAAGTTGTTCTTAAACCAAGGTACCACTGTACTGTGAACATATAAGTAGCCTTAAACAAGCCTTCCTTTTTTTGAGTTTTGCTGGTCTGCCACAACTGTTTTTCCAAAAACCATCGTGGGAGGGAGGAGATGGGACAAATAAGAGAGCCTTTTCCTTTCTTTCCTTGTTTGCCATTTGCAAGGTTTCAACGGGTTTCCTGATCAGCTGTAGGTCAAAATTCCCTGGTCAGGAACATGTTAGAAATTTCCCCATAGAAATCAATAGAAATTGTGGACTCATTATGTGAGTGCTCACCTACCAAACGATTTTATGAGATCGAATTGTGTTTGGATAGTGAGACTGGCATATATTACAACTGCAATTGATACACAAAGGATGGTATCCAGCTAACATGTCCATCCAGCTCACAGATTTCTGCTTCTGTAATGGGCTTTCCCCTCTCCTCCCTCAATGCACCCCATATCCTGGGACATCCCAGCAAGATTGGTGGGGTATAAATAATAAAATTATTATTCAAATGCCTGTTGCCATGAGGCAGGTGCCTTGACTATACTTTTTTTGGTGCCTGCTTAAAAATTTTTAAGCCTATCCAAACATGTAGATGTTGATGTGTTTTAATCTTTTACTATCAATTTTAACCATCTTTAAAACATTTTAAAGATGGTTAAAACTGATAGTAAAAGATTAAATCACTTGGAATTTTTAAAAAACTCCTTTTATTGATGGTTTTAATGTTCCTTGTAAACTGCTTGGAATGTTTATTACACTCAAGGGGTATATAAATTCTGTTAAATAAATAAAATAAATAAAAGCTGTTCTATTTTCTGCACTGAAAGTGCCTCAGTATCTGAGGGAATTTGGGGTTCATCAAGACTGATAACATGATAGAAAAGCAGAGGTCATATGGGGGTGAGGACTGCAATTACTGTAACTGAACTATGGGTGTGTTGTGAAAATAGAGTTAATTCTACTTTGATGCATCCAGCAGTGGTTGTGCGATTTTCGTGGTGCTGATTCTCCTGAGAACAGTGCATGGATTCCCCTGGCCTTGGCTCTGGCAGAGTCTTTTCCTTGGATAACAGTCTCATGGTATATATAGCAGGCACTAGATCTTCTCTACAATGCTGACAGATATTAACAGACACTTCTGAGAGTCAGTCTTGGTGTAGAAGTTCGAGTGTTGCACTAGGACCTGGGCAACTGGCATTCAGATCCCTACTTGTCCAGGGAGCTCACTGAAGAAGAGTTTGGATTTGATATCCTGTTTTATCACTACCCTAAGGAGTCTCAAAGCTGCTAACCATCTCCTTTCCCTTCCTCCCCCACAACAAACACTCTGTGAGGTGAGTGAGGCTGAGAGACTTCAGAGAAGTGTGACTGGCCCAAGGTCACCCAGCAGCTGCATGTGGAGGAGCGGGGAAGCGAACCCGTTCACCAGATTACGAGTCCACCACTCTTAACCACTACACCACACTGGCTCTCCACACTGAGTGACCTTGGGCCAGTCATTGCCTCTCAGCCTAGCCTACCACCCAGGGTTGTTGTGGGGATTAAACCAGAAGGGAGGGGGGGCCATGTGCACCAGTTAGAGCTCCTTGGAGGAAAAGGTGAGATATGAATGCAGTAGGGACACGGATGTCACTGTGGTCTAAACCGCTAAGCCTCTTGGACTTGCCGATTGAAAGGTCAGTGGTTCGAATCCCTGCAACAGAGTGAGCTTCCATTGCTGTGTCCTAGATCCCGCCAACCTAGCAGTTCGAAAGCACACCAGAGCAAGTAGATAAATAGGTACCGCTGTGACAGGAAGGTAAATGGCATTTCCGTCCACTCTGGCACTTGTCACAGTACTCTGTACACCAGAAGCAGTTTAGTCCTGCTGGCCACAAGACCCGGAAAGCTGTCTGCGGACAAACGCCGACTCCCTCTGCCTGAAAATAAGATAAGCGCCGCAACCCCATACAGTCATACCTTGGGTTACAGATGCTTCAGGTTGCGTTTTTTTGGGTTGCGGACCGCCGAAACCCGGAAGTACCAGAACGGGTTACTACTGGGTTTTGGTGGTCAGGCATGCACAGAAGTGCTAAATCATGCTTTGCGCATGCGCAGAAGCCCCGAATCGCAACCTGCACGTGCGCAGACACGCCGCATCCCGCACAGATCACATTCACAACCCGAGCGTCCACTGTAGTTGCCTTTGACTGGACTCAGCTGTCCAGGGGTCCTTTATCTTTTTACCTTTTTGAATGCAGTAAATAAATACATAAATAAATTCCGCATCCTGCCTTTCCCCCATTGATCATGCCCAGGCCATCCTTGGCTCTAGCAAGGTAGATGTGTCACGTGCTCCTAAACCATTTCCTGGGCTAAAATAAATGTCAGAAGATAGCAGGCTACCAGTAGCGCAGTTTGTCCCATTCTCTCAGAGCATTTTTTTTTCCTTTTGGGAAGCCTGTTTGCTTCCCCCACAATATTTGTTTCTAATGTAATGTTTGCTTTGTGTGGAGGGAGGAAAATGAGATTAAACACTGGAAATATAAACTGTTAGCCCAGAGTTAATAGGATGATATTTGTCAACTTCTGTACTGTGGTTATGCATTTCAAAGTCTGTTGAATGTTTACTTGAAAATAAATAGGGTGGGGAGGAGCGGCGTCTCAGGGTGGTTTTGTTCATATTTTGGCTTTGGGTTTCTCTCCCTTAAAAAAACAAACACCTGCCATGATGTTTCCATAAGGCTTTATGAAATATTTCTGCCAGCTTTGGATAACCATCAGCGGTGGATTTGTGTGTAATTTTCCCAATTGAAAAATAATGTGCCGAGATGGAGTTCTTGCGAGGGGTGCAAGGGGTGCAATAGCTTTTTGTGTGTGGCAATACCTCATTACTTTGCCTTAGGCTATCTGAGCCATTTACACAGTCACTCAAAAACCAGCTACCTGACATTCCGAAGCAACTTAAAATAGTTTTCTCCACTTCCGCTGCATTTAAATTTCATTTCACACACTGTAAGCTAACACCAATATTTTACATTTCACTGGAGCCTTTTGCATCAGTAGTATATTATTTATTCATTTATTTATTTTTTAAACACACATAAACTGTATTCACATTTACTGGCCCTTCTTGACCATTCCAAGGCTCTGACAGACTGCCTTATTATTTTTATAACCTGTGTTGACTCTGCTTCCCATTCATCGTATTTTCTTCTTCTTCTTTTCCCCAGTTTCCAAGGAAGAAAGGCACTTCTACCATTTGTCTAGAACAATGCACGCTCTTAAATGCAGCTTTAAAAATATGGAACTGTATTCAGGATTATTGTTTAGACTACAAGGGTGCTACTAAGGAAGGAGGACGTAGGTGGTCTATAATGACCCAATATTAATTTCTGTGAGGTGTCGGCATTCCCTAAGACTGTACATATGCACTCTTCACTGCAGCTCAGAACTGTGTGGCTGTATCAACAAAACTAATTTTAGTTGCTGGATGATTCACAACTTCTTAAATTATTTGCTACGGTAGCTGTTGTATTATTAATATCTTAAGTTATCGTCAAAGTGGGTCGTAGTTATTATTTATTTATTTCATAAGATTTATGAGCCGCTTGATTTTAAACTACAACAACAGCAACGTTCCGAACAGTTTACAGAAAGGTAAAACAAGAAAATCAAGAAAAAATGTACAGCCATACTTTAAAACATACAGAAGTTAAAATACTAAATCGCCCCAACTTTCTAAGCATCCGGGTAGGCGTCTCTAAAACAAGAATGTTTTTTTTCCCCAGGCACCAAAAAGAATACAGTGAAGGCACCTGCTTGATCCAAGAAAATATTTAATAGAAACAATTAAAAAATAATAATAGGCAGTTCCAAAGTGCAGGTGCTGCCACACTAAAAGATCGAGTTACAAATGTGGGGTGAATATTATGTATAATAATTATATTGCCTCATGGCCTTTTGGCTAAGATTATGTCTGTGTCAGGCTTCGGGGAATCAGCTTCCTTCCTTGTGGCAGTAAATAAGCAGATTAAACAAAAGGAAATTCTGACCAGTTAGTTTCTTTCTTTAATAAACACAGTGAGAGACAAAAGAAAGCGTCTCCCTAGAATGGCGGTGCTCCCAATTAAGACTCACCCTTGTAATCTGAGTTTGTACCCACTGTGCTTTCTGTTCTAACACTTTCTGAGCTCTCTGTGTCTTTGAGGAAGGGGGGGTGGATACTATAGAGAGACTGTGAATCTGTTAACCCCCTCTCTTCCGGTGTTTCTTCTCCTAGCTGTTCCCCCATCCAGTATTTCCCAGCTTCTGCCTTCTGAACTATGTCCCTCTTCAAACCACTGTTCCAAATCTATACTGTCCTCCTGCTCCTGGGAAGATTCAGGAGCAGGGGGGAAGGGGAGGCTCCCACCATTCCTCCTCAGTGCAGCCCTCCTCAGCATGGTGTATTATGTGCCAATTTCGCCAACCAAAGCAGTCACACGTGGCGTAAGGTGATCTCGTAACCACCATTTAGGATAATACAGTAGACCCTCTGGATATGAATATAATTTGTTCCAGGGGTTCGCACGTATCCCGAAAAATCCACAAGTAAATGCGTCGCTTCTGCACACGCGTGTGGCACCATAGAGCGTTTCTGCGCATGCGCGCGTGTCAAAACCCGGAAGAATACACTTCTGGGTTTGCCACGTTCGCGAAGGTACCCGAAGGTAACATAACCCAAGGGCCCACTGTACTTTGAGGCCATTCTCTCAGCATCCCCATGACACTCCCTCCTCTTATCATCCTCTTATGAGCCAGCTTGCTGGAAGCTGCCTTATACCGAGTCAGGCCATGGCTCCATTCACCTCAGCATTGTCTAACCTGACTGGCAATGGCTTTTCAGGGTTTCAGGCAGGACTTACTCTCCCTGCCCTGTCAGGAGATGTTCGGGACTGAAACAAGGAACTTACTGAAAAACAATACCTGCGCAGAGCAGAACAAACCACGCTGGAAGGGGAGGGAGGGAGGGAGTTGGCTGATGCACCATTACCAGCAAAAGAGCTTTGGGGAGGAATAGTCAGGTTCCCAGAAAATGGTGTGTGTGTGTGTGTGTGTGTGTGTGTGTGTGTGTGTGTAAGATATCAACATTGCAGGGTTTTACAAGATAATGAGATTCACATGGCGCTCTCGAGCGGGAAAGTTTGCGCTTGTCATGGTAGCACAGAGGGAAATTGCTGTAAAGGCAGGTCACTTGAAAAGGGGGTCCCAGTTCCTCTTCCCCAGTCTCTCATTTCTCAGGTAACATGATTGGAGAGGAGCCGAACGATATGGAGCAGCATGCTTCCCCCTCCATCCTGACAAGCCACAAACCACAGTGTCATTTTTTAATGATTCCACTGTTGGAAGTGCGAAGGCGATTCCTCTCCTTCGTCCGCTCTCCACTTTTCCCGTCAACGTCGCATTCCTAGAATCTGCTCTAAATTGTGTGGCAGGGTTTCTCCCTCCCCTTTCCCTTTAATTAAAAGCCAGATCTGTAACTTTTAATCTCCCCGAATAGTGTCTCTTTAGCTGAGATTGACAAAGGCTGGCTATGCCTCAGTTCCTTCAGCTGCTTTCACCTCCTTTCCTTTTCCTGCTTTAAAATGTTTTTTTATTGGTTTTATTAGAGACGTATAAGAAAATAGAAGAAGGGTACTAAACATGGCCCTAACTCCCCTCCCTCCCCGCCCCTACCCCTGATCCCACCAGCTGCCCGCTAAGTGTTCGTGTGTGTATAATAATACATTCCTATTTTAGTTTTTCCTCCCACATTATTCCATCAGGGTTGTACTCAAGCATCCATCCTCTGTGAGCTTATCATCTCCAACTGAAGTATCAAGAAGTGTACCAGGTCACGGCATCCAGATTTGTAGCAAAGCAGCTCATAACGTATTTTATGAACCCTTTTCTTCAGCTTGGTTTTCCTGTGTGTGGCATTCCTGCAGATCTAAGGATAAGGAGCAAAAGTCCTTTCCTATCTTTGGTCACAACACAATTGTCTGCAGTGCCCTTAAAATCATACAGCAAATCCAGAGCCTCATAGTCCTGGTGGCACCACAGTGGGAAGAACCAAGGCTCAGTGATAGAGCCTCAGTTTTGACCCCTGGGGCTAGAAGAGACCCTTGCCTGAAACCTTAGAGAGCCACTGGCAGTCAGTTTTGACAATAGGTGGACCAGGATTCTGCCTTGGTAGGAGGCAGCTTCCTATATCCCCCAAAGCACAGTGTCACAGCAACTGCTACTGCCCTGTGGCATCTATTGGACCTGCCATCTTGAATTCTCCAAAGTGCCTCCGAGCCCCACTCTGAGGAATGAACATGCTGGACATGGCTATCTGCAGTTTCACTTGAACTGAAGCACAGCACTTAGTCTCTAAAAATAAATTAAGAAAGAATGGCCACTGCCATTTCCCCTACTGCCATGGCAAGCTTGGACATGGGGGTACATGTGGGTACATGTGGGTACTTGATACAAGAGGTCTGATGCAAGCAAGGCTTGAAGAAGAGTTGAATTCTGTGTATTAACTCCATTTAAAATGGATTCCTCCTCCATCGCAATTGTGTGATGTAGCTAGGATCTCTTCAGCCCTGGACACTATCAGCTTTCTCCAGATGTGATCTTGCCATTACATTCTGCTTATTCACGATGATGCTGTAGTTACGTGTTTTTACTGCCTCCCCCTTTTCTCTTTCGTAAATGGAATGTGTGAAAAGCCATTTTAAAAGCCAGTTTAATTACATGTTGTTCATAATAATTGGCAGGATGTTAATTGCACTTGCTCATAACTCTTTATGCTCGGCATTCCTAGCAGGGTCTGTTTTTATTGCCTTTGTAAATCCTGTCGCTGCACCTTACCGTCAATCATATGCTTTAAGGTTTATTGCAGAATAGCACATGGTGCGGCTTTCTTGTGCAGCCAAGATAAGCAGATGAGTGGCCTTTAGAAATAGGACAAATGGACCTCCTCCCAAATCGTTAGCTTGTGCTCCCCAGTTTTCCAAAACACTGCACATGTCCTTCATGTAGCCACTGGTGCCCTTGCACAACAGGATGGTTTCGAGTCACATATTTCATGTGCAGCATACCCATCAACACACACATACGTGAACTCACCATTGTAAGAATATAGTTTGCATTAAGCTAGCTCAGCTTGCATTGTAAGTGCAGGTGTGTTTCTGTGTTTCAGGAGACACGGGTGGCGCTGTGGGTTAAACTACAGAGCCTAGGACTTGCCGATCAGAAGGTCGGCGGTTCGAATCCCCGCGGCGGGGTGAGCTCCCGTTGCTCAGTCCCTGCTCCTGACAACCTAGCAGTTCGAAAGCACATCAAAGTGCAAGTAGGTACCACTCCGGCGGGAAGGTAAACAGCTTTTCCGTGCACTGCTCTGGTTTGCCAGAAGCTGCTTTGTCATGCTGGCCACATGACCTGGAAACTGTACGCCGGCTCCCTCACCCAATAAAGCGAGATGAGCGCCGCAACCCCAGAGTCGGTTACGACTGGACCTAATGATTGGGGTTCCCTTTACCTTTACCTTTTAAGCTAGCTTAGCTTGCATTATAAGTGCAGGTGTGTCTCTGTGGGAGCAGGGAGCAATATTATTTTAGGTCAGAATGATGATGGATTCCAGGAGTAATAAGTTGCTGAGTGAATGACTAGACTCCCCCCACCCCCAGGAATGCGTAATGCAGACGTGCCTTTAAGTCATTGTGTTTCCTTTGCATCACTGCATTTGTTGTATGGATCATTCCCCCTTTATTGCATCCCTTATTGCCATGCTTTATAGCATAGGATGATCCCGAAAATCTGTGTAGCTCAAAGTGCAATCTTTTGATTTGAATAGAGATTGCTCTATTTGCATAATGAGGTATGATGACTGAGTGATTAAGGCAGGTGGCTATAGCCATATACTGTTGCAAATTAAAGTATAATTGAGGGCCACTTCCCTTGTTATGTAACTGAAGTCATAGGAGTCTTTCTGTAAGGCACAGATTTGTTGCAAATATGACTCCCATCCAAAGCTCTCTGGAGCCACCGGTTTCCAGAGTCAATTCACTGGCATAACCATTTGGTTGGATACCACCCAATGGTCAACCCACAGAATTTGTACCATGTGGTGATTTCCTACTGGAATGAGAGGTGGTTCTTACCCTTGTCCATGTGGATAGGTTATTGAACCATTCTCCTGGCTTTTCGGGTAATCTTTTGATCTAGGAAGGTCGTATATTGCAGGGAAGATGGCTTGTCAGCTCTGTTTGCTTATGAATGAAACTTAGTGCTTGCTTAGACAGACTGTGTGCCAGTCTTAATAGTGGACCAGTTTAGCTTTATCTGCCTTAAATAAAACTTGATCTATGGCAACTGTGTTTTTCACCACTAGTGATGTAAACAGGGAAAGCCATGTCCCTCTGATAGACTCTCAGTGTCAACTTGATTTAGTTTACAGAGCACTTTGTCAGCCCATAGATACCTGCATATTCATGGAACAAGGTTTTAGTGGCCATTTTAAGTTGGGAAAAGCAGTGGGTTGGGTGGGAGAATTTGGAGCAGAGATAGCAGGGGGTGGGGTACCGCTTGACCCTTTCACGACACGTTGCTTTGCTGGTGCAACTTGCATCAGGCACGTCATGCCTCTGATGGAAATTGTACATTTAAGAGGGCAAGCACATGCCTGGGACTCCACAACAGGAAGGGAGGCTTGAGTGGGTGGTAGGTTTTGTTTTTTTTGCAGAAAATGATGGACAACAAAAAGGCTAAGTACCCCCTGTTGCTTCTCCACTCCAAATCACCTCCTAAGCAATCTTTTTCCCTACCCAGAAGAACCATCAAGTTTTTGTTTCTTATGCACATTTTCATGAGACATATAGATCTGCTTTTATGTTCTTTATTCAGCGAGTCTTCAAATTTGACTGCAAGGCTGCTAAACCTTAGAATGGCAAAATAAAAACTGCCAAACACATTTTTATCTGAAAAATCAAGCAAAACATTCCTGCAGTAAACACACACACAAACCTCAATTTTAACATTCCATGCACAAAGGACCAAAAGTATGGATGGAATAGCCTCCACTAATTGTGCTTTGAGTAGCCCCTGGCTCTTCAGTAATATTCCAGATGCTGCTGCAAAGATCATCCCTAGATGTTTTCTAATTATTACTGTCATGGACTCCCTTGCCTCATATCATGCCTCCTGACCTGTGGTCTTCTGTGTGGCTGTATAATTCTTCTAAATATGCAGTCATCCACAATCTGAGCCAAACATTAACATCTATGCAGGTGCTGGAAAACTGCTACGTACGTTAGCCCACAAATGATTTTCAGAAGCGTTGCCATTGGGTGGGTCTGTTTCTTACTGAAACCATATTAAATATGGTTGAAAGAGCATATTGCGGGCTGCTTGTTTTGATTTGGCAGTTTCACACTGGTGGCGGAGGATCCCTTGTTAAATCATTCTCAGCACAGTTTGTGAAAGACCCCTTCTACATTAAAGTCCAGCTTCTGCTCTGAACTGAATGCAATGTAATAATCGGCTGATGTTGCAGTCAAGCACTCAGGTGTGTCTTTAAAGTGGATTTGGAAATAAACACACACACATCATTTTCTACTCCAAGGTATTAGGGAAAGGAAGGAAACATGAGCTCATGGGCATTTATGCCACGGTATCAGTTCTCTGAACTCCGCTATCAGGAGGAATTCATGTCTTGTAATTTTGTTGCTTTTTCCACAAGAAAGTAATATTACTTTAGTATTTAAAAGGCAGTATGCTGTGCTGTTAGCGATTAGGTGTTTTAAAACGTGGATACTGAGTGTTCTGAAAGTATCAATTTTCTCGTTTTGTATATTAATGCAATGGCTCATTTTGTGGGTATGAACTTTGAAACATTTGTTTTATGGCCACATGGTGGTGGTGTGACTCATAGGCAAATGTTTAGGCCAGACGTGGTATCAGTGTGAGGTCAATTTTTGGTCATTATTTATCATCATTTTCAATGATCTGTTCCTTTTATTTGCAGCTGGACTTTTTCTTTCCTTTTTCTGCTTTGCATTATAAGAGGTGTGTCTTCCCTCCCTTTTTCTGTATGGCATTCCCTTTGCACAACTTACTTTTTGCTTGGTTGGGGAGTACTGTGAGGAGCAAAAGGAGGCCAATTCTCTAAAGCTGGGCCGAACTACATGTTACACAGCAGCTGCATATAAAGGACTCAGCTACATTTGTAAAGATAAAGCGCTTTATATGCTTCATAACTCTATGGCACCAGGTGGCGCTGTGGAGTCCCGTTGTGTCCCCTTCTTTGTTGCAAGACATCCTTTGGTCTCTGTATTTTGTTATGGGAGTGGTTTTAACCCTTTCCCTGCCAGCCACTTCCCCCTCTCAAACTTTACCCACAGCCCCACTTGCCCTTGTTCTGGACTTGTGTTTACCTCACAGATTGAGGTCTGGGACAGTGGGGCAGGGGGAGAGAGCAGCTGGGAGGAGATTTGGGGAAATGCAGCCTTCAGGGAATGGGTTGAGCATTGCTTCCTCCTCACAGCTGCAAAGCTCCCCTCTCGTGGTTTGTTTGTGTGTTTTTTTTGCAGTGGAATGAAAAGGAAAAAGCCCTGTCAGACTAACATTTATTTTTCAGAACACGTCCCACAAGCTCACTTAAATTTAATTCAGTCCTTTGTAAGCCTTAGCACTGAACTAAGGGAAAAACTACACGTTACACTGCAACGGTATGTAGTTTTACCCTTAGTTTTACCCTTACAAAGGGCTGAATTACATTTAAGTGAGCTTGAGGGACGTGTTGTGAAAAATAAATGCTCCTGCTCTCTCCTCCCCGCCCCTCACCTCAGTCAGAAGGTTACCCCGCTCCTGAAGGTTAGGATGCTTGTCAGTCCAGCTTGAGCAGAGAAACATAGGGACAATTTAGCACGGCTGTGGGAGTCTTTCCAAAATGCTTAATAATTTGCAACCTGGAAGCCCCAGGTGTTCAATAAAAGAAAAGCCAGCCCTCCTTTTCCAGCACTGTCCCTTTCCCCTCTTTGTGGACATAATTACTGTATTCTGCTAAATTAATCCAGCCGGGCGCCTAGTTAGAATTATATCTGTAAAAGCATATTTTCAAATTAACAGAAGGCAGAAAAAAGGAGCAGGGAGGAAGAGTACAAGTGCAGACACACAGGATGACGCTAAGGGTTGGTGGTTTTGTCTCATATATATATATATATATATATATATATATATATATATATAATGAGAGAGAGAGAAAAGGTGATCTGTTGAGAAGTTAATTCTGAAGTTTGTAAGAATTTCCTAAGCAGAAATGGGCTATCTGCACTGAAGCTGTTTCAATGTAGGCTGAAAAACACACAAGAAGAGCCCCACTGTCTCAGGCCAATGGCCTTTATGCACAGATTTGCATAAAGATTGCACATGCTGATTTATATTTATAGGTGCAAATTTGGAAATGGCGGTGTCATTTAGAGATGGGATGTCACATTTTTTTCTCGTGAGAGCCCGGCAGCCAAAAGGACCGCCACGATCTCACACAATTTTGGGGTTGCACTTTTTTGGGGGGCATGGTGCCCAAGAATGCTGTTGCTAATAGGTAAACTAATAGGTTACATAATTAGTAACTTGTTGTCTAGTCGTTTAGTCATGTCCCCATGGACCAGAGCACGCCAGGAACTTCTGTCTTTCACTGCCTCCCCGCAGTTTGGTCAAACTCATGCTGGTAGCTTCCAAAACACTGTCCAACCATCTCGTCCTCTGTCGTCCCCTTCTCCTTGTGCCCTCCATCTTTCCCAACATCAGGGTCTTTTCCA
The DNA here is from genome assembly GCF_964106645.2 of Podarcis pityusensis. Lineage (NCBI taxonomy): Eukaryota > Metazoa > Chordata > Lepidosauria > Squamata > Lacertidae > Podarcis > Podarcis pityusensis. Next base: position 104,635,290 of record NC_138029.1, read on the forward strand.
GGGAGTCTTCTCTTCTCATGAGGTGGCCAAAGTATTGGAGCCTCAGCTTCACGATCTGTCCTTCCAGTGAACACTCAGGGCTGATTTCCTTAGGAATGGAGAGGTTTGATCTTCTTGCAGTCCATGGGACTCTCAAGAGTCTCCTCCAGCACCATAATTCAAAAGCATCAATTCTTCGGCAATCAGCCTTCTTTATGGTCCAGCTTTCACTTCCATACATCACTACTGGGAAAACCATAGCTTTTACTATACGGACCTTTGTCGGCAAGGTGATGTCTCTACTTTTCAAGATGCTGTCTAGGTTTGTCATTGCTTTCTCCCAAGAAATTAGTAACTAATAGGTTATTTATTTACCTAAAGAATTGTTTTATGCTTCAGCCAGAAAAAGTACTAAAACAATGCTTTATTCAGCTGAAAAGACTTGCAAAATGGTTCAGAAAGATCAGAAACAAGACAATTCCCTGCCCTTAGGCTTACAATCTGAAAAACACAAAAAAGGGGGATTGGGGGAGAAGAGGGGAAAAGCAAACTCAACACTAATCCTAAAATACAAGTGCTGGAGTGGTGATGACACGTGAATTAGACCAATACATTAGCTTCTGAGAGTGCAATTGTTGTCTGTCTGATCAAAGAACTTCTGCTCTCACTTCCTGTTCCTGTCATGCTGTATAATGTTGCTTGTGGTCTGCCGCTGCAGCAGCAGTGTTGAGGCTATCTGATTTTTCTCAGTAATACTAGTATCCTGCTAACAGTAAGTTGATACCACCTCAAGCCCCAGAGCAGATGGTAGGCTGCTCACAGTTCAGAAGGAAGCTTTGGCTGGCCTCCAAGAAGTAGCCTTGCACACCAGCCTCCTTTGTGACTTACGTATTGCCAGAAAAGAGGAAATGCAACAAGGAAACAGAGGACAAAAGAGGACACTTATTTGCGAAAGAATTGCATATGCTAATTTGCAAGTGTATATGCAGAAATAGAATCATCTACTGTGAGTTAAATAGAAAGACAACACATCTCACCAGAGTGGCAAAGGATTGAAGAAGCATAGTAGCTTAGTGGTAGAGCATCTGTCTTGCATGCAGAAGACCCTGGGTTGAAACCCCAGTGTCTCCATGTACAGCTGGGAGAGGCTCCTGCCTGAAACCTTGAAATTAAATAACAACAACAACAACTTTATTATTAAATGTATATCCCACCCTTCCTCCCTAAGGGTCCCAGCAGTGGTAGACCTTCAGGTCCCAAATTTCAGCAGCAACTTGTGCAGTGCCAAAACTTTGTGCCCCTGCCTCTTGCCTTCCATTCTACATAATGGTTGCAGGTGCCCCCAAAGCTTCACACCCAGTGTGACGGAACTGGTTACGCTCGCCTAAATCCACCCCTGAGCACAGGGTGGCAAACAACAAACAAAAAGTAGGTGCCGAAAATACAGCAGTCTAATATTCAAGGGGATGGTATTCCAAAGGCTGGGTGTCACAACACTAAAGGCCCAGTTTCCATATTGTGCATAATAATAATAATAATAATAATAATAATTTATTTATACCCTGACACTCTGGGTGGCTCCCAACAGAATATTAAAAACACAATAAAACATCAAATATTAAAAACTTCTCTAAACAGGGCTGCCTTCATATGTCTAAAAGTCAAGTACCGTGGTACCTCGGGTTAAGTACTTAATTTGTTCTGGAGGTCCGTTCTTAACCTGAAACTGTTCTTAACCTGAACTTTAATTTCTTTAATTTTAATTTTAATTTATTTATTTTTTTAGGGGTAGAAATTAAAGTTTAACCTTAGCTAATGGGGCCTCCTGCTGCTGCCGCGCCGCCGGAGCCCAATTTCTGTTCTTATCCTGAAGCAAAGTTCTTAACCTGAAGCACTATTTCTGGGTTAGCAGAGTGTGTAACCTGAAGCGTATGTAACCCGAGGTACCACTATAGTTGTTTATTTCCTTGACACCTGATGGAGGCCATTCCACAGGCCGGGCACCACTACTTAGAAGGCCCTCTGCCTAGTTCCCTGTAGCTTGGCTTCTCGCAGTGAGGGAACCACCAGAAAGCCCTCGGAGCTGGACCTCAGTGTCTGGGCTAAACGATGGGGGTGGAGACGCTCCTTCAGGTTTACTGGGCCGAGGCTGTTTAGGGCTTTAAAGGTCAGCACCAACACTTTGAATTGTGCTTGTAAATGTACTGGGACCCAATGTGGATCTCCTGATTAGATTGTACCTGCAGAAAGCCCTCAGCTGCAGAGCACAATGACTGATTGTGTGTATAAAGGGTGCAATGATCTTTCAGGTACACCAACCCAAACTTAGCTATTTGGCAAACTAGTAAACTTTGACAGATCTCTATGAGATGGATCATGTGATAAATCAATGGTGTCAAACATCATCAGTTTCATTCTGAATTCTGATTGTAGCTTGTTTTGTTCCTTCCTTTCCTCTGCAGAGGCTCAAGGCAACAACATCAAGTTCCATCAGTCTCCCATCAGCATGCTCGCCATACTAGGTGCCTTTGGAACAGGGGTAGAAAACACAGTGCTCTCCAGATGTTGCTGGACTCCAGCCCCCATCAGCCTCAGCCAGCTTGGCCAATGGCTAGGGATAATGAGAATTGTCATTCAGCAAAGTCTAGAGGGAACCACTTCCTCTGTTATGGAACCTACTTTTCTGCCTCTGTCTATATTATTCATCTGTGCCATATTTCTGACTGGCCTGCTCCTTTGTGTTTGTGCGCTCACACAAAGTGAAGATATGAATTGCATTGCTTTAGGGTGAAAAATAACCAACTAGGGATAATGTAAAATGTAGTGGTCGGAGCTACCATTCGCCAATATATCGTCCATTCTCTTCCTCCTCATCCTCAGGATGCAATTTCTGAAAAATAATATCTGCCTAGCCCTCTCGTGACCTCAAAGGTATCTTTTCCCCTACTCTGCCATCCTAGCTACAATTTGAAATAGGGTTTCTTTTTGTGCGAGGTGAGGTTAATCACCTTCCAAAGGCACAGTTAGTGTCATCTAACTCCAAGGATGTTGGGCTTCCTGCAATCACTGGTTGTAACGATTTCTCCAGTGCCGCTCCCCCTTCCCCAACTTGTATCAAAGCTTATTCTCAATGATTGATTCTGAGGGAGAAAACGACCCACTATTCCTTGTTGAATTTTATAAGCACAGATCTCTATTTTTTTATTAACCTTTAATTTCTGAAAATTAAAATCAAGCAACAGATTCCTCTTCCTAGGGCTGCATTCAGACAGCCTTATTCCCTTACCTGTTACTTTTTCACATTCACACTTTTCAATAGAAGCCACTTCTGGGAAATCTAGTGGTATCCTGTGGACATTTAGTGCTCATTTCTGTATTGATCACTTCCACTAAAATACCATTTGCAAACCCGTTCATTCACCTGGAAAATCACGGGAGTTCTGCGCTGTGATTTTCCACTGTTTTCATGGATCATGCAAGGTGACAAAATTTGGGGTGGTATTCCATCGTACAGTCATTTCCCACCATTTTCATCATGGGTCAATCGTGGAGAAACAAAAGCACGCATGGGCATAAAGACAGGTGACGTGGTCAACAATTTCTGCTGTTGTTTCACACCATGGTTGCAGGTGTGAATGTAATTTAGCAAGACATGTTGGTATATTGATCAAAAAAGCACACTGTTCCATAGCACAACAGGTAACGCAGAACGTTAGCAACTGTGACAGAGGCGCCAGCATTGTAACCAGAAAAAAACCTAACTCAATCATCCCTGTGTCTGAATGTGCCCCAAGTCCACTTCCACTTACGGAACATTGTGCATATTTTCATTCTAGTTCTGAAGCTTCCCATGCCTAATATTTAAGGACAGTGGAGGGTTAGTACACAACGTGTTGTAACCAGATCATTCTGGTTTCATTTCTATGGGGCTTTTAAGTAGCTTTAAGATGGCTTTATAAGAGTAACATACATCCACCCCCCCACCTGCAAAAAATAAATAAAATGCTACTAGATGTGAAGGGGGAGAAGAAATCTTTTTAAAGTTGAAGTTCACAGAGGCAATATCTATTGTTGTAGGAGCAGCCTTTGACCTTTAAGTTTCAGACAGAGTTTTTTGTGTAATTCAATTGCCAGGCTAAGTGGATATAGCCAAAGACATTCACAGGGACCCTTACATAAAGGAAATAAATATATGAGAAAGGCAACCCAAAACAACCCCACCCAGCTATTCTCTTCCTTGTTTACACTTATTGGCAAGAACATTGTTGTTGTAGCTATTTTTTTTTTTATATTGATAGGTAGATCGATCTTATAACCAATATTAATTAACACAATGATTTGTTGCATACTTTGGGGAACCGCGGCGATGTGTGTGTGTGGGTGGGGGGGGTGTTATGTACTAAGCCTGGATCCTAGAACAATAGGCAAGTAGGATCCTAGAATGCAACAACTGACTGGCTTGCAGGAAAAGACCAATCAGGTTCCAGGAGGAAGTTAATCAGCCTATTAGGCTGGTAGGATCCTAGAATGTAACAACTGATTGGCCTGCAGGAAAAGACCAATCAGGCTCCAGGAGGGAAGTAGAATCAGCCAGTCAGACGGGACTCATTGTGTAAATAATGTATATAAAAGCCTGAGGTTTGGGGGGCAAATCAATCACTGTTTTACAAGCTGAAATAAAGAGCATGAAATCACTACAGGACTCCGAGTATATTTCAGGGGGGCTGTAATATTTCAGGCCCAGCATGGCTAATTAGATGGGAGCCAGCCATGACCAGTAAGTAGCTATCCCCTCTGGAAGATGATCACGCACTTTCAAAATGCATTGCTAGATCATTTGTTGATCTGGGCACTGGGAAGTGTATTAGGACGTTGGGCTGGGTGTGGAAAGACATGGCAAAATCTGCCCAGTGGGTAAGAGTGATTTAATTAATCCGGCTACTTGTGGCGGCTAGGAAATAAACTCTTGCGGGTTGTCAGGACAGATAAGTCACGCTGCCTGTTCAGTCCTGGGACTTTTGAAAAATGTCTAGATGGTGAAATGTGGGCATGGACATACCTGTCCCAAGTTATAGAAGGCAAAGCCTTTATAAATCATTCGTAAATGGAGGTTGCCCCCATAGGAACCATAGTTTTTGTCACCCATGCACTATACCAGTCACATCCATACTAAACTACTGCAATGTGCTCCAATTTGGAGGTTGAAAGAAGCACCATGGAGCGAGTTTTACAAGATGTGGGGAGGCTCTGAAACCCAGCAGAGCTTCAAAGGAGTGTTGTGGGGGCACTCCTGGAATGCAAAATAATTATTCCCTTTGACTCTCATCACCACCACCCCTAAGCTAAGTGACAGAAGAAAGCCTGCATTTTAAAACACATTATTTCTTCTGTTCCTTACCCTAGCGGTGGCAGCTATGGAAGGGTGGCAAAGTGGAGAATTAATTCCCTCTCTCCTTCATCCTCTCCTGCTGTGACTGCCACTGCTGTTACCATACCCTCCAACATTTCTCCAATGAAAATAGACGTCCCATTCCATAATGATAATTTTACTATTTCTATCCCACACATCTTACTGGGTTGCCCCAGCCACTCTGGGCAGTTCCCAACATATATAAAAACATAATAAAACATTTAAAAAATACCTTACCTATACAGGATTGCCTTCAGACAGCTCTGGGATCAGATAACTCCATACCCTCCAACGTTTCTCCAATGAAAATAGGGACATCCTAAGGAAAAGTGGGTCATTCCGGGATCAAATCAGAAACTGGGGTGGCTTCTCTAAATCATGGACGTCCCTGGAAAATAGGGACACTTGGAGGGTCTATATTACTGGAGTAGGTGTGCTGAGAGAGAGAAGCAGTTTCATCAAACCACTTCTTCCTCCTTGAGAAAGGGCCCACCTGTATTGCCCCTAAGCTGATGTGCTGTTGGGAACAAGCCTTGTTCCAGCAGAAAGATGCTTCTTCTTCTTTGGTGATCGCTCACAGCCAAGTGATCTTAACGGTGTGTCTGTAGATGCAGTTGGGAACAACAATATAACAACAACAACTTATTATTTCTACCCCGCCCATCTGGTTGGGTTCCACCAGCCACTCTGGGCAGCTATTGGGAGCCCACTTTAATCTCCCGATTGTTCCTTTGAAACCCCGACCTTAAAATTTATACACTGTAAAAAACAATCCTTAAAGCAGCTTACAAAAAAATAGATATCAGGTATGACATCTGGTGCAAGGTAGGTCAGCGTGGGTTCCCCAGAATGACCGAAATGGAGAGGCCAGAGGTCTCTCCCCACCCCCTTCACATGTTTGGATGAAGTGGAAAATTGTTTTCAAAAGTATACTGCTGTCTTATAATGTCCAGGTTTTGTTGTTGTTTCAATGTATTTTATGTTTTGTGATTAGGTATTCTGCCTTGTAACATCTTGTGTCCCCAAAGACGGCCCATAAACTTTAGGCATGTGTGGCTAGGTGTATCTGTTTCTCAGGGCTCTGGGGCAAGATTAAAAGCATGTTCTAAGCTTCCCTTCCCTCCCCTCTTCTTGCCTTGCCTGGTTTTCATGAAGGCGGTTCTGTCTTCAAGGAAGCATGCAAGGGAAGCAAAATCCGCCGGCGTCTTGAAATGTAAAATTAGAATGAAAGGCGTGCAGTTCTACAGAGGTGAAATAAACCTCGGGTTCTTGCAACAGTTCACTATCAAGGGCAAAGTATTAAGGTATTAAGGTCAGGAGAGGGCTTCATTAAAATATATTTATTCACAGTTGACTCTCAGGCAAGACTCAAGGGTACTGTTTGTAAGGTGTACAAATCTAAGCAACACTCCTTTCCTGGGGACATCTTCAGAGAGTGCACTTCGTGAACCCCCAGAGGCAAGCGAGCAATGAAGTAAATAAATAAACTGAGCTCTCTTTTGCATAGGATGTCTTCTTCTTTCCTGGATCACACATTTTATATTCTGAGCATCCATGAAAGAGTCTAAGACTGACTTGGTAGTTTTCAACAGCTGGAAAAGGCTCTGAGCTTACAATTATTTTTTAAAACAACAACAACAACCCTGGCCTAGTTCTTCCTGAACTGCTTGGGAATTTAAGACCTTCCCTGGAGAATATGTGCCATGGATGAATTTGACTGCAGTTATGGACACATTTTCTTAGCATTGTTTAATACTAATTTCATATCACTGAAGGAAACAATTGTTTTGGTGCCTACTCCTTCCAGTCCGCAATACTAATCCTAGATCTGCTGTGATGAGCAAGTTAGGATGAGGTGGATCTCTGGCTCAGCTGACTAGTTCCTGGCTCAGCCAGGCTACACCAGTGTAAGTCCCCAACCACGGCACAGCTGGAGAAATGTAGCTCCCCCATCTGGACTCAGCCAGGGCCTAGTGTCAGTTTGCATTTCTTAGTGCAGAAAGTATTGATCTGATGCATAGAAATCTTTCCTATTCTTCTTAATTCAAGAGAGTTCTGGAAGCTTCTCTGTGTGAAAGAAACAAGCAGAAGGTTCCTGATGTTTGGGTTATTCCTTCTGAGAAGCTGAGTACAGCTGGTTTAAACTAGTTCTGTTATCTCTTTCAGTCAAAGTCATGCTGACTATAATAGTGAGGCCAAAAGGAACCTGGGCTTCACTTTCTCTTTCTAACTTTTTCCCTTCTGGTGTGGCGTTCTGTATGTACAGTGGTACCTCGGGTTAAGTACTTAATTCATTCCAAAGGTCTGTTCTTAACCTGAAACTGTTCTTAACCTGAAGCACCACTTTAGCTAATGGGGCCTCCTGCTGCTGCCGCTGTAGCACGATTTCTGTTCTCATCCTGAAGCAATGTTCCTAACCTGAAGCACCATTTCTGGGTTAGCGGAGTCTGTAACCTGAAGCGTATGTAACCTGAAGCATATGTAACCCAAGGTACCACTGTAGTGTTAAGGTTTAGACTTGTTATGAGCTGTTGTAAGTTTAAGTCTGCTGCAACTGGGTTTCTTATGGACATTGCCAGTCCTGAATGTATTGGATTTGTGACCATTATGCTCATTTGCCTACAGTTGCAGTAAAGCACTGCTGGTTGAAATACTAATTGCCTCTGGTCTATTTTTTGGGAATCCTGCAACGTGTTTAAGTTTTTACTCTGCTAACTATACATTGGAATCTACTCTGGATAAATATTGAGTAGAATTCAATGACACCTTAGTGGCTCAGCTGAGCCTAGTAGATCTTACAGTGGAAACAGGCATTCTAGATGAGTGGCATCAGTGGGAAAGTGGGGCTTACACTGGATATTAATTCTGTTCGGCTCAGGGCTCCTCCACATTTCTGTTTGTTTGTTGTTGTTTTTTAAAATGATATTTATTGAAAATTTTTTACAAAAGAAAACAAAGAAGAAAAAGAGAAAGAAAAAACAAAGAAAAAACAAACCACAGTCAAACAATACAGATTAATAAAAATCAAAATCAAAAAATAGCACAACACGCTCAAAAAATAAAAATATACACCTGCAGTTGTTCTAACCTAATTTTGACATGCTGATTTCATATCTGAAGTTGGTTTTGTTCTGTAAGCTCTAGGGGTTTTTTTGCAATTCATGTTTTTTCACTTTTCACCATAATCTTTCTTTTTCACAATGCAAGAATTCAATATTTTATTAAACGCATAGCCGAAGTAGTACAATATGAGTATAAATGTAAGTGACTTATATAGAGTTGAACATGACATGTATATCATTGAAAATGACATGTCTATCCATGTACAGTTGGAGGTATGCAAAAAAAATGTATTCCCTTGGAAAGAAAAATTAAGTTTGAAAACAACAATTACCATGTGGTTAGGGTAGATCAACGTGTCAGTGTCCACTTATCCACAGTGTAAATATGACATATCGGCAAAAGTTGAAAATTGCAAGATAACTATAGCATGTACATAAAAATCGATTTCAGATTTGAAATCAGCATTGAAAGAACATATAAGAACAGTTGAAAAATCTCATGCAACAGAAAATGAAAAAAAAAATGGTTCCCCAGTGAAGTAGGCGCTGTTTCTTGGCAAACGGAAAACGTGGTAGAATAAAAAGGAGTGACCCTACTCTGATCTCTCCTAAAAGTGTGCAAACTGGTAACCAAACGAACTGATGGAAACCAGAAAAAGGTAAAAAGTGTAATAAAGACAAACTGAAACATTGATTTTAAATTATTGGGAAAGAGAAAGGGAATGGAAAATACACCACCCACCACTCTTCTAAATGCCTTGCTTTCCCAGGCAGCACTCACAGAACAACATGGAAAAGCAAAACAAATGGTTTTATTTGCTTCAGCATCCCTCCCCTAAACCTCTGTGATTGGAGCACTTTGGGAAAATAATTTATTGTGTGTAAACCTAGACCTGCCCATCAAAGCAAAAGAGGCCCTCCTCCTCCATCTCCTCCCCACTCTTGCCATTCCATTAGTTGGCTTAGTTTCACTTTACAACTAAATGCAGCGGTTCCTTTCTTGTAAAGTGCAAATAGTAGCATTTGGGGGACACTCAGGTCCACTCTTGATTTTAGAGAGTCTCTAATGTGACTCAGTACACTTTGTTAACAGCACAGTAATTTGGGCTGAACACAGAGCTGATGGACACCTTTATTATTTTGTGTTTTTATATTGTAAACCACCCTGCGATTTGTGGATGAAGAGTGGTATAGTTGTTGGCATCTGTCTGTCTCAAGAGACAATGGAGTGTGCCTCCGGGGATGAAGTCAAACCTCTGTGTTAACAGCACTGAAGTGACCTCTCTGGGGTACAAGCCTGGGCAGTGTGTTTGGAGGTCCTGGGCTGTCCACACAATGCCCCCCCCCTCTTAGCCTCGCTGATGTGGTCCAAAGGAAAGCAGAGCAATACATCTGGCACCAGATTGGCTGCAGAAGTTGCCAGAAGGAAACGTATAAGGCACCATCCGACTGACATAGGGACTCCACTCCAGATTTGTGTAGGGTTTTCTCCTTAGCCTTGTCTTCCCCCGAAGATATCCCACAAGGCTGCAGAGATTTAGGATCAGTCTCTTACTTCTCCTAGTTGGGCTTCCCAGATTGATGAGCCCTGTCTGCCCCTCACTTCCCTCTATAGCAGCCTTTCTCAACCTGTGGGTCCCCAGATGTTGTTGAACTGCAACTCCCATCACCCCTAGCTAGCAAGGCCAGAGCTCAGGGATGATGGGAGTTGTAGTCCAACAACATCTGGGGACCCACAGGTTGAGAACCGCTGCTCTACAGCATCTGCAGAAACCGCCTTCTTGACCATTGAACCATTATTGGTCTTGTCTGCCAAATCCACTGGAGCCTGTTATCAAATGCCAGGAGACATCCCAACTCACAGAGGGCTTGAGACCCATTGGCTACCCTCACCTGGTTTAGCTGGCCAGTTGAAGCCGTTCCTGGGATGTGGCTGCTGTTGCATGCTGACAGCTTCTAGGAGCCACTGGTGAGAGCTGAGTGCAGGGTTGGGACCAAAGGTGAGCAGACTACCCCAGAAGGAACATGGTGTGTCCCCCACCAGAGGGAATACCCCTCCCCTAACACCCCAAACACCTGTGGTATGGTATAGAAATATACTATACTATACTATACTATACTATACTATACTATACTATAGGGACGCAGGTGGCGCTGTGGGTTAAACCACAGAGCCTAGGTTTGCTGATCAGAAGGTCAGCGGTTCGAATCCCTGTGACGGGGTGAACTCCCGTTGCTTGGTCCCTGCTCCTGCCAACCTAGCAGTTCGAAAGCACGTCAAAGTGCAAGTAGATAAATAGGTACCGTTCCAGCGGGAAGGTAAACGGCATTTCCGTGTGCTGCTCTGGTTTGCCAGAAGCAGCTTAGTCATGCTGGCCACATGACCCGGAAGCTGTACGCCGGCTCCCTCTGCCAATAAAGCAAGATGAGCGCCGCAACCCCAGAGTCGGTCACGACTGGACCTAATGGTCAGGGATCCTTTTACCTTTACCTTTTTATACTATACTATACTATACTATACTATACTATACTATACTATACTATACTATACTATAAATAATATAATCTAATATGATATAATGATGATGTAATGTGTGTGTGTTACAAAAGGAAGTAGAGAGCTTCAGATCAAAATCTTTTATAAAGCAAAGGTTCTTGCAAATGAGAATTGCTCTCAATCAAGCTACATTGAGTGCAGAAAATATAAAATACGACCTTCATTCAACTTTTGTAATTGTTTGAATAGATGGATTTCTTTTTCCTCTGAAGTCTGAAATTTTGACGTTCAATATTTTTCTGCTGCAAATCAAAAGGTAGATGTTGCATTTTAAGATTTTATTTGACAGTTATGGCTGCTTATCACATAACTTTTTTGAAGCCGTGTTATGACTTATGCAGATCACCTCAAAGCCTGAAATATTACTACTGCTTTTTATAATACCACTTTTAATTTGTGAAGTCTGTTACTCTGATATTACTTTATATTTGGATCACAGTGCTGTTCTGTCCTGCAGTCAACCATAGCTACCAGACGAAAAACTGAGCTAGAAAATATATAATATTGGGATATCTGGTGACAAAGGGTTAGGGAAAATGAGTAATGGGTAGGGAATAGGGAAGTGTGAGGTACTTCTCAGTAAATAAATAATGGAGATATTCTCCACATATATCAGACTCCTCCCCCAAAATCTATAAAGATATCCTTTTATTGGCATTGAATACCTTAACCAGAATTGAGCAAATCATGGGAAAGGGATTGATAGAGTGAGCAGAACTCTCCTATCTATCTCTGGGACCCAGCAGAGCTGTAATTTAGTTGGAGATCATCCCCACTTCTTAAAGCAACTGATTCTTTATCCCCTCATACTTTGCTTCATGATGAACATTTGCTCTGAACATTTTGAGCCAGTTATTCCTGCCCTGCCCGCCCCCCGCTGCTTCATCATAATGACAAATAGGTTCTGTACCTGCAATGGGACAAGGCTTGTGACCAGGTGAGCAATGGCTAGTCAGCAGGTGTAGCACAGCAGGTCTCACATGATGGAGCCCAATCGCCTTCCCAAATTTTGCCGTATGTCATATCAGGCCCAATTCTATTTGTGTGTTGTAGGACTGCGTTGTGAAAATAGCTTCTTGGAACACTGGATGGAATTCAGTTAAGTCCTACTCAGAGTAGACCCACTGAAATGAATGGACCTGTCTTCAATGGGTCTATTCTGATTAGGACGACTAGCATTGAATTCCATCCTTTGAAACGTGGCTGGTTTCACACCACACAAAGCTCACAACTGTAGAAATTTTTAAAAAATCCCTAAAGAATTTCACACAGATAGTTTTGGGCTGGTTTGGAAGTGGTAGGAGGGTAGATTACAGTTAAACATTTGGGGCACTTCCACACCCGCAGCATGAGGGTTGAAGTGGTAAAAGAGTGTTTTAAATGTATGGTGTGGTTGCAACCTTGGAGTAAGGTCAACCATGGAATCAGTTCCTAAGGTTGCTGTTGGTCCCTTGCTAGAGCTGCTCAAACGGAAGCTGGAGAGCTAAATGTTGGGGATTGTCAAGTTCTAGATTTCTTGCCTCCTGACCTACAAGACCTGCTCCAATTCTGAGCCTATGAATTTAGAAGTTTAAGAAAAGAACCTAGAATAGCTGGATCACTTTTTTATTATTTCTGAGCACAATTCAAAGTGTTGGTGCTGACCTTTAAAGCCCTAAATGGCCTCAGCCCAGTATACCTGAAGGAGCGTCTCCACCTCCATCATTCAGCCCGGACACTGAGGTCCAGCGCCAAGGGCCTTCTGGCAGTTCCCTCACTATGAGAAGCCAAGTTACAGGGAAACAGGCAGAGGGCCTTCTTAGTGGCGCCCACCCTGTGGAATGCCCTCCCACCAGATGTCAAAGAGAAAAACAACTATCTGACTTTTAGAAGACATCTGAAGGCTGTTTAGGGAAGTTTTTAATGTCTGATGTTTTGTCGTGTTTTTAATATTCTCTTGGGAGTGGCTGGGGAAATCCAGCCAGATAGGCAGGGTATCAATAATAATAATAATAATAATAATAATAATAATAATGTCATTTTCTATTTACAAGTTCAATATTTCATTTTTTTGTCGAGGCGTGCTTGACTATTGGCTTGGGTCTGTACTGTGATCCCCGTGGTAAGACTTGAGTTTCAGTTGGAGGAGAAATGTGTGATCCAAAACTCAAAGGATAATCAAAATAATAATAATCACCTTTGCACAAACAGATGCCCCTCCTCACACCTCTTCCCCACCCCACCCTCAATGCCCCCTCTTTTACGACTTTGGGTAGATATTCAAAGCTCGCCTGCCTTGGCCCTAATTGAAGATTGCAAACATTTGAAACGCATCAGATTTCTTTACTTGTTGGGCGTATGTCCTTTGCTTTAGAAAAGAAAGGAAGGAACCCCTCTCCTAAATTGATTAATGTGACATCTGTCGTTGTTGAAAGCAGCTGTGTTCTCCGCAAGGATCTGAGCGTTTCAAAGGACACCGCTCTATAATAATGTCATTGTGGTAATGCTTCTAACCCATCACCTGCTAATCATCTAATAATTGTAAATGATGGAAATACAAGAGGAAGGCAGTTAAAGCAATAACGTGCAACAGGCATTGTGTTTCTGGGTGATTACAGCATACCTCTGGGGGGCTGGGGTAGTTGGCCAAGGCAGGAGGCCAAGGAGCAAGGCACTTCAACCACCTGCGGCTGTCTTTAATTGCCCTGAAATCCACAGCCTGTCATATCGCATTGCTGCTATGCATATTTCATGGAAGCAAAAATGACATTTGTATGTCAGGAGAGTTTACTCTATATGGATATATATGTTAAGGGGAATGTAAGTCAAGCTGTTAACGGGCATAACAACCAGCCACTGTGCACATTCGCCAGGCCTCCTCAAGAATATACACACAATCATTCCATGAAGAGGGAGCTCCACACTTTGCCTGGTCTATACAGTGGAACCTCGGTTGCCGAACGCTTCAGAAGCTGAACAATTCGGAACCTGCATGCTGAATGCTTTCCCTTTTGAACATGTCTCAGAAGTTGAACGGCTTCCGAGGTGCGTTTCTCCATTTTTTCAATGGATTTTGCCAACCGGCAATTGCGCCTCGGTTGTCGAACGTTTCGGAAGTCAAATAGTCTTCCAGAACAGATTACATTCGACAACTGAGGTTCCACTGTACAGTAATACCTCGGGTTACATACGCTTCAGGTTACATACGCTTCAGGTTACAGACTCCACTAACCCAGAAATAGTGCTTCAGGTTAAGAACTTTGCTTCAGGATGAGAAAAGAAACCGTGCTCCGGCAGCACGGCGGCAGCAGGAGGCCCCATTAGCTAAAGTGGTGCTTCAGGTTAAGAACAGTTTCAGGTTAAGTACGGACCTCCAGAACGAATTAAGTACTTAACCCGAGGTACCACTGTATACATAATCCCCAGCAGTCCTTGGGAAATGTACATATATCAATGGAATTTTGTACGTTCTCCTGGGAAAGCAGCTTGGTTTTCTTACGCCCCCCCACCCCCGGCAACAATTCATCATATCTTGTATTCTACTCTTGCAACAATAAAAAGTAATTTGTACTTTAATTAACATCTTTTTCCATTCTCTCCTCCATCCCCCACCCACCCCACCCTGCATTCCCCCTATAAACTGCAGCCTGTTTTTGCAGCTAACAGCATGTTATTGGTTCGTAATTGATTACGGTATCATATGTTGTCATTTTGGAAAATAAAATAAAATAAAACAGTTTTACTAAGCTGTCTGACATTAGAACAGCTGGCAATGTCACTTTTGTTAATGTCTTTAACCGCATTTTTAACAAAACAGCAGATGCTCCTCACAAAAGCCATTTTCTTCTTCCAGCCAAATGTGTGAAATCGGTGAACATGCTTCAGTTGAAGCTGAGCCTACTCAGGAGGGAAATTGACCTGTGAGCAGGGTGCGCGTTTTCCGAGAGTAGCCCAAATTCCTCAAGTATTGAGCTGATTTAAACAGTTGCTCCCACATGACAGACTTTTTCCTGTGGCAAGAGCCCTTCCCGTGCAGAGTGGAAATCGCATGTCCTTTCCAATTTGAGAGCATCTGCGTTTTTCAGCCGCTCTGTAAGTCTCCAGCAGCTGCAGAGAGAATATGTGCTTCCTTATCACTGTCACACGTATGCGGTACAATACTGTCTTTGCAGCATTTCATCCCCTTAGGACTCAATCTTGCAAAGATTTATGTATCTACCATACAGGAAGTCACTGAGAATTATCTTGCTGATGTCACCACAGCTATTTAATGCCTTTCCCATCCTGAAAGGGAAGAAGCATTCACAAGATGCCCCTCAATTTTGATTGGTTTATTTTTAATTAAAAGAAAAATGCTGTGCTCTTCCATGTGCAAAGAAACAAACCAAATTCAGTGATCCCAAACCAGTTTAAGTAGTCTCCTTGTTGTTAATTCTGCCTTCTTTTCAAATAAAACACTTGTGCGTTCGGAAGACTGGTGTATGCATAGCTGTTAAACTTAGAGGTACAGATTTTCACCTTTCCATAGTAGGCTAGTTTCTACAAATCCACGCCCCCACCCACAAATTTCTTGCTCCTCAATCTAGACAAGGAAGAGGTATTATCACTAGCATCACAAACACAAAGGAATCCTGGGAAATGTCACTCTCCAGGGCTACAGAATCCATTCTCAGATGCCATTGAGAGGGATGCAGAGACCCCAGGCAAAAGTAATAAACAACAACAACAACAATTTATTTGTACCCAACCCATCTGACTGGGTTGCCTCAGCCACTCTGGGCTGGACAGAGACAAGCAGAGAGAGAGCTTGCTGCTGCCACTGCTTTTGCAGTTCCTGCCAGTGCTGGATTTACGTATAAGCTAAACAAGCTATAGCTTAGGGTACACTCTCTTGGGGGCCCCCAAAATTGTTTAAAGGAAAAAAACCCTGGATGTACATTTCCAAAATATAAGATAACAAACAAATAAAATAAAGCCTACATACAGCAACAGTGTTTTGCATTGTGTAGGCTCCTATGATTTAAGTCATGGGCCCTGCCTGCTAGCCTGCTCCCTAAAATATCACTGGTTTGCTTATTTCTAGATATAGGGTGCCTACATTCTGCATGTGCAAATGGCTTCAGATACCTATTAGGTCCATAAATTACCATATAGCATATATTCAACACAAAAAAACAGTGACAATTTGTTGTTGACAAAGGACAGCTGGACATATAAAGGGCCCCATCACCTTCAGTAGCTTAGGGCCTCATCAAACCTAAATCCGGCCCTGGTTCCTGCTGTATCTCTAGGTGAATTTTGGAGAAGTGAAGGGGGCTTAGGGCCTTACAGGGATACATGGTGTGGGCCTGGGGAGCAAGACTGCATACGCAGCTGATCATTCTCCCCCCCTCCTCCATAATTCCCCCCCGTGGGCACTCTAATAAGAGATTCACATTCGTTTTTTCAAGCAGTTTCCACAGTGAGTTCGCAAAAAGCAAGTAGAAAACCATTCTGGATGCCAAAGAGGTGGGGTAAAAGCTGAAGCAGTTGCATCTGGCAAGAAAGGAGGAGAGGCACCTTGCTACTGCTGCTGCTTTCAGTGCCTCTGCTCTGGCACCATGTAGGAAAAGGGAAGATAATGGCAGATAAGGAGGGAAGGAATGTTGTTTTTCTGGTAGCAGTCTTAAGGTTCATCCGTGCTTTCCTTTCACCATGCTCTTTCAAGGCACACGTTCATGCTTCAAAGCTCCTTGTCCCTGCTCTCTCTCTCTCTCTTTTACCTCAGAGCTTACCCCACAAAACCTTGTTATTTAAAGCTGAAGTGCAACAAACAGCCATTCTGGTTTTCCATGGATCGCCATTTGCTCCGATTCCACTTTAAAGAGCAGGTTTTTTGCGGGATAAGCTCTAGAGCAAAATAAAAGGTGAGCATGGACAAACCCTTAGTGATGGACAGATGCCAATATGAGATAATAAGTGTGCTTATTCCAAAGTCTTTATGGGACTGGGAAGGGGAGAAAAGTTGCCATGACCCCAAAGTCCAGCAGCGATGAAGACAAAGAGTCAGAGGTTGCATAGTTAAGAAGTCAGTTTCTTTTTGTTTATTTATTATCTTTATTGCAAAACATACAACACAAACAGACAAAAACAATACCACAATGACAACTAAACATTAATTGACTACACATCATCTAACATCACACATATTTTTGACTTCCAAATTACCTCATTGTGCTTTCTAAATATTCTTAACCTATACACACTTTCTATTATATATCTATTACATATCTATACATATCTATTGCATATCAGGAACAATTTTTATGTTTATAATTTTTTTTAATATTCAAGACTCAATCTATAGCTGCCGGGAGATTTCCATTTTCACATTATTGTTTTAAATATTCTTTAAATATTGTCCATTCTTTGCTCGCTTTCTGATTTGAGTTTCCTCTTATTCTCCCAGTCATTTTCGTAAGTTTCAGGTATTCAATCATCTTCACTTGCCAGGCAAGCTTTGTAGGAATTAAGTCATTCCAGTCTTTTGCTACCAGAATTCTGGCCACTGTGGTTCCATACATAAAGATCATTCTAAAGGTTGTTTTTTTTCCCCTGGAAAACTTAAGAAGCCAGTTTGGGTATCTTCCTCCGATCCTGACCCAGGTGACAAGGGGGCAACTAAATCCTGGGTTGCTTAGTAGGAGCCTTACGGACCAGATCCCACAGCATCAGGGCCCAGGGTTTTGGAGACAGAACCCTTGCAGATGCCTTCTCCTGGACCTGAGGACCAAGTGCCTCCAAGCCCATCTCACTGCTTCAATGGCACAAGGGAGGGCGGCAGGCAAGGCACCAAGGACACCTGCAGGCAAAGGAGTTGACCATACTTGGACAGCCATTCTTATGAAGAGGGTGTTGCTAGGAAAGGTGGTTTGGAGGCAGAGGCTCAAAAGGCTTTGGGCTCACCTTGCCCTGCTGGCTCCTTCACCAGACTAGGACAGGACAAAAGAGTTGTAGTAACTGCCTTACACTTTGTGTAGCAGTGTTCCTAAACTCATGTAAGAGTGTCTGTCTGGGCTTCTCTACACCAGCAGTTGTTATCTCAGTTATTATGTTTCTAACAAGCATCTAATTAGTTGGCCTCTTGCATCTTTATACTAATAGCACGGTTATTCATTATGCAGAATTTGGCTTCTTGTTGATCGTTGTGCGAGCCAAGCTAAAAAGTCCTTCTTCTGTCCATCTGTTAAACAGAGGGAAATGAATTTATGCCAGTGCAGCGAGTCACAGCATAGCCTGTCATCAATAGATTCTGTTGCTTCTTTAGTCTTCACTTGGAGATAGCACTTGGTTGACGATATATATTTATTTTATATATATATCTTTTGCATACATCTAGATATACCGATAGAAAGAGGGTGTGGCTAGGCATGGAATTCTGACTCAAGTAGGAGGTTGGACCTATATAATAGCAAGCAAACAATGTGCTGTGCCAAATTGTGACTCTTCTCAGGCTGCCATTCAGCCTTAGGCATGTCAGTCAAGAGGCAAGCCAAACGCAGAGGTGTTTTGGAGCCTGCCGTACTCGGTTCAATGGTGTGTGTGGTCTTTAATCTTTTGATAGACTGAATTGTAATTTTCTAAATATTTCTATAGTTTTCGGTTATAATAATATATAATAATAATAATTTATTATTTATACCCCGCCCATCTGGCTGGGTTTCCCCAGCCACTCTGGGCAGTTTCCAACAAAACACTAAAATACAATAACCTATTAAACATTAAAAGCTTCCCTAAACAGGGCTGCCTTCAGATGTCTTCCAAAAGTTTGGTATTAAATATATCATTAAAAAAAAACTTTAATTCGTTAAAGAGACAAATCAAGGTCCCCCATGAATACAATTTCACATTAACCCATTTGTCTTTGTTGACATGGCAGAGGTGGTTGGAGAAAGTTTTTTTCTCCCTCCCGCATAAGATCGTGGATTTCTAATGAAGATGATTCAGGAGGATTTAGGATGGACAAACGAGACTTTAAAAAAGACACACACACACACACACACACACACACACACACTTAATCTATGGAATTTGTTCCCATGGGAGACAGTGATAGTCACCAACTTGGTTGGCTTTGAAAGAGGGTTAAACAAATTCATGGGGGTAAAGGCTATCAATGGCTATTAGCGATGATGGCTATGTTCTGCTCCCATGGTTGGGGACAGTAATGCTTCTGAATACCAGTGACTTCAAACTGCAAAAAGGGAGTGTTATTTTGCCTGCTTGTGGGCTTTGCAACAGGCATCTGGTTGGCCACTGTGATCCAGAAGGTTCTTAGGTTCTTAATTCACATTTTTTTAGCCACTACACCGTGCAGTTCAAATAGTGTACACTAACATACGGAAAATCATTAGACAGACCAAATGGATCACTTTAAATCCCTCCCCGTGCTTATGGCTTCCATTATATTAAGTCATTTACGTGCAGTGCCTAGTCCTGTGAATTTGGCTATATAGTTTTGCAAAGATAAAGAGAGAATCACCTAGTGTACATACAGCTTGCTGCGTGAATCCATTGCCAGTTTTAAAGCACTTTATACACTGTGGTCATTTTGTATGTAGCCATCTTCCTATGACGTAGGGTTGGGAGAATCTGCGAATTTTGGTAGCTCTAACTTTCACACACCCCCCCCCGCAACCTTAAATTCAATTTACCCCATTTCTGCATCAGTTTGTGAACCTTAAAAAAACAAAATTCTGTGTGAAAGTTCATGTGCATTTCTATGCACACGTCTTATAATATTCATATTTTTGTAAATAATAAACACACTGCTTTCAAACTGTTTCCCTTAATATAATGGACATTTCACTAATAGACATATTTTCACACACACTCTTCTCTAATAGATGCATATTTGTTTAGGGAACTGCCTTGAAAAATTCAGAGAAGTGTGAAAGCACAGTCATATTTTGGTTTGTATATTGGTCCAGGAAGTTTGAATGAGGTGGGCTTGCATTAAAATGCAGACAAAAACTAATCTCTCCCTCATCCCTAATATGGAATGGAAAGAAATACTCCACAGTTCAGATCAGGAGTCTGATTGGATTAAATACATTTAATAATTGACATTCCAAGCCTAACTGGAACCATTTCCTTAATCTAGAGATGGGGTGAGATCCAAATTCTTCATAAAGCAATGTGTTCTCAGAACCCCCAGCTTTTTGCTGAACTTTTAACAATAGTGCCAACCTATTTTTCTTAATCTCAACAAACACAAAATATCTGAAGCAGCAAAATTTGCAGTCTTAAACATTCTTTGTGCAGTGGGATTATTAATAAAAGGTGTCAGCCATCTTTGAATAAATATGGGTGAGGCAGGGATGAAGAAATACAAAAGATTAGTAAGGCAGAAAGAATCCTGAATGAAGTGTTAATTATTTTTTTGGAATAGCAATAGGAGAAAAGCATACAAGCGTAACAGGAAAATGTTGATGAAATTTGCACTGTAATAAACAAGTCTTCATATCTACATGTGGTGCAGAAGAAGCACAGAAACTGTTAATAGTTCCTTTGTTTTGGAGATAATATTGAGGGTAAATTGAGTTTTGATGGGTATACTGTAAAGCCTCTCAAATTCTGAGATGATGTCTTCTTTGTTTTTGTGTACTGAGTGCAGAACAGGCCCCAACCGTGCTTAAACAACTTCATTACGTGATTTATTTGTTCAGACATCTCAAGTAATGGGATCTCCTTGCTTGGATATGTAGACAGGAGCAAGAAACTGTATATACCTGCCTGGATTTTGAGATCCTCACTAGAGGCCCTTCTTCAGGTTTTCTCACCTAAAGAGGTTAGGTGGACGGTAACTAAAGTGAGGGCCTTTACAGTGTTGGCACCCTGATTCACCCTGAGGAATTCTCTCCTCAGCAGCGCTCACATGGTGCCTATATTAATATTGTTTTGGTGCCAAATGAAGGGTTTTTTAATTTTATTCTCTCAGGTCTTTTAGAACTAACCTCCACCACCTTCCTGGAACAGATCTTTCTACTGGCTTTTACATTATGTTAAGCTGCTTTTGGTAAGAACTCGGTTGTTCAGTGTGGCAGCTCCCTGCCTATTGAGATCAAGCAGGTGACTTATTGCTTAGACATGCCTACCTAGATACTTAGAAAGCTGAGGTTATTTTAAACTGTTTTGATATTTTAACTTTCGTATGTTTTAAAGTTGTGTTGGAATTTTGTCCTGATTTCTTGTTTTATCTTTTCGTAAACCGCTTTGAGGTTTTTTGTGGGGTTTTTTACAATGAAGCAATGTATAAATTTTATGAAATACACAATTAAAAATAAATTTTCCTGGTTATCTTTTTCTTTTAAGCCGGGATACTGAATTGTTTTGGATTAAAAAAAAAAACATGTTTTAAGACTTTACTGTTTTAATTGCATATTGTTTGAACTTCTGAAGGCCCAGAGCATTTTGTTGAACGGGTGGTCTTAAATAAAATGATAATAAATAAACAGGGATTCAACTAATGAGTGGCCTGTACAGAGTTATGTTCACAGTGGAAACGTATGGAAAAACATAAGACAGGATGCAATCAGACTCAGAAAGCTGTGGAGTGAACCCAACTGGAAAATCACTTTTGAGATGCACCTTCAGAGGAACTCTGCTGCTGTGCTACCAGAGCTATGAGCAAATCTGAGGGCTTTTAAAATAAAAATTAAATCTTCTTGTTTTTTAAAAAAAAGAATGAAAGAGAAGATAAGAATACTCTTGCCTCAAATGTAAGTTGATCCCCGTCAAATTGCATAACATCTAGCACATCTTACAATTGCTGCAAAAGCAGAGTGGGAGGACAAATCATTGACTCGGAAACAACAATTAATCCAGAATGCGGCAGCTAGACTAGTGACTGGGAGCGGCCGCCGAGAACACATAACACTGGTCCTGAAGGACCTAAATTGGCTCCCAGTATGTTTCCAGGCACAATTCAAAGTGTTGGTGCTGACCTTTAAAGCCCGAAACGGCCTTGGCCCAGTATACCTGAAGGAGCGTCTCCACCCCCATTGTTCAGTTTGGACACTGAGGTCCAGCTCCAAGGGCCTTCTGGTGGTTCCCTCACTGCGAGAAGTGAAGTTACAGGGAACCAGGCAGAGGGCCTTCTCGGTAGTGGCACCCACCCTGTGGAACACCCTCCCATCAGATGTCAAGGAAATAAGCAACTATCCTACTTTTAAAAGACATCTGAAGGTATAATGTGTATGGGTTGCTTGTGCGTAAGTTGCCGCCTCTCCAGGCTTTGTTGCCTTGCTAAACCTTTCAGTCTGAGCAGCCCTTCACTTCGTGGCTGCCTCAGTCGCTAGCAGAATCCGTCAGTGGGCGTTTCTTAAATCTTTTCCAACATAAAAGTTGTTTGACACCCAGTCTCCTCCTACTCTCTCTGTGCGGAAGTCTTCTGCGCAGGGTGGGCATGGGTAGCGGGGGACCAGTGCTCTCCCCGCTGGTGTCCGGTGAAAGAGTCCTGGAGCCCTCTCGCCGATTCCCCCATCAGCCCCTCTTTATCCCTGGTGTTGCGCTGATTTGCTTCCCCATCTGCGGAGCTGCCTCTCTCCCTGCTGGGCCCTTCTCCAGCATCATTTGAGAGCCTTCCCTCCCCTTCTAGCTCCGATGTCAGTTCCCTGACAGAAGGCAACCCTGTTTAGGGAAATTTATAATGTGTAATGTTTTACCATTTTTTATGTGCTGTAAGCACATAAGATGGGTGGGGTATAAATAATAAAATTGTTGTTGTTGTTGTTAAGTGGTTCGCCAAACCCTGCAGCAATTTTCAAGTGGTCTGTGGGGGGAACGGATTTGGAACCACTCTGTGACTTAGCAGAGTTCCAAGAGATGTTTTGGGGTGGAAACAACTCCTGGTATATATTTGCATGCTTTTCTAGTCCACCAAGATGTTTCTGGAAATATTTAGTTAACTTGAAGCATACATCTTTGTGGGTGTGTGGAGATAATAATACATCAGAACAGAGTGCAGAGATACCCAGAACAAACTTAGTTGGTCTCTAAGGTGCTACTGGACTATTTTTTAATTTTTTAATTATTTTGACTGTATTGTCTGTGTGGTTTGGTTCATCCAGGAAGCCAAAGTCAAACTGACCTAAGAACATGATGGCTGGTACGTGACTTTTATAGAAAACTGAGTCTTAGAATGTGGTTGTTGTGGAAGAAAAACTGAGAGAAAATCAAAACCACCATGGCCCCCTCACATTCCAGGTCCCTGTGCCCTAGCAAACTGCCTGCCTTTGTGTGAGTTGATCACCATAAATATAGCTACGAAGGTATTAGGGCAATAATAAAGTGCACCACACTTCAGAGACCAACAATTCTTAGCATACACTTCCATGTTGTGGGGAGCGTGCTAATTTCTCCCCACACTGAGGCAGACTGCTGTGGCACACTGCCTACCATTCCCAAAGGCTTCTTCATCCCCAGAAGTGCATTTTTAAAACTGTTCTGAAAAGATGGGAAAAGGAAAGTGCAATGCTTTTACAAACTTTCCCCCAGGAGCAATATTGACTAGATCAAAAGCCCACTTGCAATTTGATCAGTTTGGCTTCCCAGCGCTATTGACCTGCATAGAAGTGGGAATGCAACGGCAAGGGGGCATTCAGTAAACAGAACAACGCAAGGCTTATTTTCCCCTTGCCGTGAGGCCTCCTCCATTGCCCCCCCCCCCATCCATTATATCTGTACAGTGACCAAGCTACCAGAGCTGGGTCAGGCAGACAGCCAGAGGAAGGTAGAAAGAGGGAGGAGGATGCTGTTGTGCCACAGACGTAATTGTCTAGCCATGGCCTTTGGCATTAATCAAATTTGATGCTTCACTTCAGGGTTATGGAAGAAGCTGAATGGCTGAATAAAAACCTTTGCGCCATAACTAAAGGCAAAAAAGGTCAAAAGTGAAGCAGTGTTCATGAGCAGGAATGAGTGCTTGTCTTATGCTGGGAGGCTTGCAGTGGTGTTGAGGCAGAGGGTTTGTTTGTTTTAAAGCAGTTTTTTTTAAAGCAGGGTTTGTTTGTTTGTTTGTTTGTTTGTTTGTTTGTAGCAGTGAACCTTGTTTTGCATTACTGACAGAGCCATGCAGAAAGGGAGAGCATCACAGATTATTCCCAGGGAGTCATTAAAGGCAGAGGAGACATAGAGTGGTATTCAGCTCCAGTCCTACTCAGAGTTGACCCCTTGAAGTGGCACACTTAGCTTCATTAATTTAAATGGGATTACTCTGAGTAGGACTTTGTTGAATACAACCCCCACTTCCAGTGCAGTCCTGCATAGTTAGGAATGGGCAAATCTGTCAAATCTCTCCTCAAATTAAGAAAGTTCGCATTTAAACAGAAAAACTGGATTGAGTTTTCTTCTCCATCCCAGATACAGTTTTACTCAGAAGTAACTAGTTTAATAGGGACATGGGTGGCGCTGTGGTCTAAACCGCTGAGCCTAGGGCTTGCAGATTAGAAGGTCGGCGGTTCAAATCCCCGCAACAGGGTGCGCTCCCGTTGCTCGGTCCCTGCTCCTGCCAACCTAGCAGTTCAAAAGCATGTCAAAGTGCAAGTAGATAAATAGGTACCGCTCCGGCAGGAAGGTAAACGGTGTTTCCGGGCGCTTCTCTGGTTCGCCAAAAGTGGCTTAGGCATGCTGGCCACATGACCCGGAACCTGTACGCCGGCTCCCTCGGCCAATAAAGCGTGATGAGCGCTGCAACCCCAGAGTCGGCCACAACTGGACCTAATGGTCAGGGGTCCCTTTACCTTTACCTTTAACTAGTTTAATAGGGACAAAGGTGGCGCTATGGTCTAAACCACTGAGCCTACGGCTTGCCGATCAGAAGGTTGGCGGTTCAAATCCTCGCAGCAGGGTGATCTCCTATTGCTCGGTCCCTGCTCCTGCCAACCTAGCAGTTCGAAAGCACATTAAGTGCAAGTAGATAAACAGGTTTAACTAGTTTAATGAGAGTACACGACTCGCCCCACTTAGCTGAGAGTAAGCCCCACTGAAATCCATAGGACTTCTGCATAGACATGGTTAGGATTGTCCTGTTAATCTCTTTTCAGCAGATTTCATCAGCAGAGTGGGGAGGAGGAGGAGGCAAACATTTTTGTGTCGTTATTATAACCCTGTATGTATTTATTAACCCAGAAGTAAGTCACAGGGAATTCAAGGCGTCTTACTCCTAGCCAAGTATGTGTCGGGTTGCAGCTTTAGTGTTCAACTAAAACTGGTGTTATAAGAAACTGCTTTCTATATATAAATGATACATAAACACTTGATGGCCAAAACCACAAGGGCAACCATTTTGCAAGGAGTACTGCCTTACCCTTCCCTTTTTTTCATGCTCATTTCAAGGAATCCAAATTCATAAGCTGTTTTGTGGAACTGGAACACTTGTTCCCAACGAAGCCTCTCAAGTGGTAAATCCAATTTAAACGCAAACAATTTTACCAGTTTCCTGGCAACCACTCCCTCCCACCTATGCAAAATTAAGAGATCATATGTCAAGCTGACTATTGGGGTTAAAGCTTCAGAACCGGTGTTCATAAATTTATGCATTAATTCTGCGAGTCCAGATTTATGTATGTAGGCCTAAAGGCATTTTTAGTTTCTGATTGGGGCTTATTTATGCACTTTTCTGTAGCACATTCTAATCTCTTGAAAGCACAGAGCCCACCTCAGTTTGGATACAGTGAAAAATATCCAGCCCAAGATGAAATAAATGTTCAGTATTGTAAAATTCAAGTCCTCCGGTGATGGAAGATCGCTTTGTACCAATAGGAGTTGCACGTCACGGATCACAGTTCTGAATTATCTAAAGTGAAATGATTTCTAACCACATGAATAAATACTGGGGTTGCGGAATTGAAGAGTTGGGAATATGCTTAATAAGAAAATCACATTGCACTTACCTTTGTCAGAGAAAGTGTACGGATTTCTATTCACTGAATTTGCAGGGGATGATACCCAACCTAGAGTGTTTTGGGTTTTTCTTCTTTTTAATGCCAAAAGACGGACATGAGAAACTTATTTTAGCAGCTGGGTTCATATATTTACTTATCTTCTATACGAAAGCAGTGATTAGTAACATGGTGGCCTCCTGTTGTCGGACTACAAATCTCATCAGCCCCAGCCAGCATGGCAATGGACCAGGATGCTGGGAATTGTAGTCAGACAAGATCTGGAGGGCATTATGTTGGCTAGCTTTGGTCTGCTGGTTTGGGATGGGGTTGGGAACCTGTGGGTCTCCAAATGTATTTTGAACTCCAGTTCCTTCAGCCCCAGCCAGTGTTCAGGGATTATGGCATCTGGAGGTTTACAGGCTTAGGGAATTCGTCCAAGGATGGCCTTGAGGAAAACACTAAACAAACTATTACTTTTTTAGTTTTGGGGGGCTGCTTTAGTATGTTGTTGTTGTCATGAATTTTGTATGCTTGTGTGCATCCATTACTGTTTCTGATTCACGTTGTTAGCAACCTTAGTTTTAACAATAAATAAATAACTTAAACCATTGGAGGGTGGAAACTCCCTCCACCAATATTTAACCAAAAAAGAAAAGAAAAATAGAAACATCTTATCTCCATTTTTAAATTTGTTGCTTTAATGTGACAGACATACTTGTTTATCACTTCTGTTACCAGAATATTTCTCAGAAGTGTGAAATTGACTGTGCGTGTTCAGACAAGCAGTTTGTTTGAGTGAAAAGATGACAGCAAGTAGTCCAAGACGATTGCAATGAACTTTAAGAGTTTTTGATCTAATGCAGCTCAATTTAGACTGCATGTTTGTCAGCTTCTGATGATTCATTAAGAGAGCATTACTCTGATGGCTCTAATACGATCATTTCATTTGGGTTGATTAAAGGATGCAGAGGGCAAATTCAGGCATATGGAAAGGGAATATGTGGCCCCGTTGCAGTGAATGTAAACAATGTTAGTACCACCTTATTGTGCCGTCAATTTTACCTTGTGAATGTTGGCCATCTCGTGAAATCCAGGTCCTTTGAAACATGGGATTGTATGATAGCTATCTGCAGGTTATAGGACAAAGGCCCAAAGGTACAAAGCAATAGCAACACATGCAGTAATTTCCTGGTTCCCTGTGGTGGGAAAAATCTGGAACTACTTCTAGGGTGAGGGGCTGGCAGCAGGCTGTAGGGGGGGCTCTTCCATTGTAGGGGCATGTACTAGATGTTGAAACCAGAAGCCAGTGCATGTGCAGAAGATCTGTACCACAGTCCAGCCTGACTGCAGGTTCAAGGGGACCTTGAGCATGGTGCTGTCCTCTAGCTCCTCTGTGGACTTGTCCTTCCATGGACTTGTCCACCATGCTTGTCTTCCATGGCTTACCACTTGTGTGAGCTCACTGGACTCTGTTTGGTGGAGGAGGAGCTGTCACCTGTCTTACCGTGAGTGGATAAGTGGCAGTGAATGGGGAATCCCTCGAGCGCCAAAGAAGGGATTTTGTGAAGGTACCAGGGAGCCAGAAAAAGCACAGGAAGTGGTACTTGTTCTTTTTGCTAGGTGTCTGCTGATACTTCTGCTAGCCTACCCAAAGTAGCACAGGCAGAGCCTCCTCGTCTAAATAATAATAATAATAATAATAATAATAATAATAATAATACAGTGGTACCTTGGGTTACAGACGCTTCAGGTTACAGATGCTTCAGGTTACAGACTCCGCTAACCCAGAAATAATACCTCGGGTTAAGATCTTTGGTTCAGGATGAGAACAGAAATCGCACGGTGGCGGCAGTGGGAGGCCCCATTAGCTAAAGTGGTACCTCAGGTTAAGAACAGTTTCAGGTTAAGAATGGACCTCCAGAACGAATTAAGTTCTTAACCTGAGGTACCACTGTAATAGTAATATTTATACCCCGCCCATCTGGCTGGGTTTCCCCAGCCACTCTGGACAGCTACCAACAAAATATTAAAAATGCAATAAAATATCAGACATTAAAAACTGCCTTCAGATGTCTTCTAAAAGTCAGATATTTGTTTATTTACTCCACATCTGACAGGAGGGTGTTCCACAGGGCGGGTGCCACTACTGAGAAGGCCCTCTGCCTGGTTCCCTGTAACCTCACTTCTTGCAGTGAGGGAAGTGCCAGAAGGCCCTTGGAGCTGGACCTCAGTGTCTGGGTTGAACAATGGGGATGGAGACGCTCCTTCAGGTATACAGGGCCCAGGGTCCATTTAGGGCTTTAAAGGTCAGCACCAACACTTTGAATTGTGCCTGGATATGTACTGGGAGCCACTGTAGGTCTTTCAGGACCGGTGTTATGTGGTCTCGGTGGCCACTCCCGTCTAGCTGCCGCATTCTGGTTTAGTTGTAGTTTCCAGGTCACCTTCAAAGGTAGCAACACTTTTTATATGTTAGGGGCACTGGGGAGGACAATGGCTGCATCTGCTTTGCCAAGTGCTTCTGCAGCATTAGAAGCTCAGTATCAGCCCGGATTGGTGCCCCTTCTATTATCTTTGGGCCTCAGCATTTGCCCATCCATGCTGTGTGCTAACGTTCAAGGAAATTTGTGTGCATGGTATACTGATGGTTTTGTAATGAAAGTGTTACGTTAGCCCGCCCCCTCCCCAGAGCTGTGTGTGTGCAATTTTCATCTATAAGGTTTGCTATCAGTTTGAAAGGCTGCTGGATTCCTGTCCTTTCCCCTCCCCCCATGCCGCCACCTATTCCCTCCCCATCCTATTTGTACTTGTTCCAGGACGGGTTGCGTTAAGATTCTTTGCAGAATAATATTGATGATAATAAATTGATGGATTGATTGATAATAGTAATTTTCACATTCCGTAATCAGTCTATTGTTTCTTTGGAACAATATGATCTGTTTTACATATGTTCTTCCAGCATTGAAAGATGTGAAAGAATCAGATTTTGGGTGGGGTTTTTTTTAAAAACAAAAGAAATACAGTGGTACCTCGGGTTACATATGCTTCAGGTTACAGACTCCGCTAACCCAGAAATAGTGCTTCAGGTTAAGAACCTTGCTTCAGGATAAGTACAGAAATTGGGCTCCGGTGGTGCGGCGGCAGCAGGAGGCCCCATTAGCTAAAGTGGTGCTTCAGGTTAAGAACAGTTTCAGGTTAAGAATGGACCTCTGGAACGAATTAAGTACTTAACCCGTGGTACCACTGTAGAAGTACAGTGGGGCAGGATACAAAATGGAATCGAACTTTTGAAGCTTGATAGGAGATGGGATCAGAGGCAGGGATGTTAGTATGGAAGTGAAGATTTGGCATTTGAAAGACCTGACCAGTATCTGAACTGCCACCATCACCCCCCCCCCCACACACGCACACTACAAACACACTTTTGAGCATTTAGCACACAATGAGCACACATTTTCAGACTGCTCTTTGCAGTCATAAAGACCAGAGACTCGCTAGAAAGGGATAGGTGCCATCTTTCACCCAATTAACCACTAGAGACTAAATCCCATGCTTTTGTGCAGCAAACACTTGAATGTCTGGATCTGATAAACTCAGTCCTGTATTCAAGGTGGGATCTTGCCATCTAGCACTGGGAAGTTGCCAGCAACTGTTTTCTTGATAGGATGTCGCAAAGTGTTCTCTGCTATGAATTCCTGCTGTTTTTCAAGAATATGAAATTCATTTTGAAGACGGATGGGAATTTTAATGAAGGGAAATTGTGGCGCTTTTTTTTTTTATTCAAACCGGTGCTGGATGAAAGCGATGCCCTGAGGTTGAAGTAGTTATCTTCATAATGAGACGATGCTATGAGCTAGAAGGGCTTTGGGCTAGAATGCTATCACATGCGTCATGGAAAAAAAAGGTAATTGTTCTCATTATCTTGGGGTCCATTTGTGATGCCGTCGTGGGGAAAGGAAGCCACTAGCTTGCGCTAACATTGGAAAAGATGCTAGGATGAAGCATTCAGTTGTCATGAGAATCGTGAAGGGATGTATGGGTGTATGGGAGGAAGGGAGGGAGAAGCACATACATAGACAAGCTGTACTGGCCGCAGTCCTAGCTGTTTTTAAATCAACTGTGCAGATTCCTCTCTAGTCTGAGCCTCCTGCCCATTCAAGGAACATAGAGAGCCAGTGTGGTGTAGTGGTTAAGAGCGGTAGACTCGTAATCTGGTGAACCGGGTTCGCGTCTCCGCTCCTCAGATGCAGCTGCTGGGTGACCTTGCGCTAGTCACAATTGTTTGAAGTCTCTCAGCTTCGCTCACCTCACAGAGTGTTTGTTGTGGGGGAGGAAGGGAAAGGAGAATGTTAGCCACTTTGAGACTCCTTAGGGTAGTGATAAAGCGGGATATCAAATCCAAACTCCGCCTACTCCTCCTACTCCTCCTCCATATCCTGAACATAAGAAGAGCCATTTTAGATCCAGCCTATCTAGTCCAGCATACTGTTCTCACACAGCCCAACATGTGCCTAAGCCAGGGGTCAGCAAACTTTTTCAGCAGGGGGCCAGTCCACTGTCCCTCAGACCTTGTGGGGGGCCGGACTATATTTTGAAGGGAAAAAATGAACAAATTCCTATGCCCCACAAATAACCCAGAGATGCATTTTAAATAAAAGCACACATTCTACTCATATAAAAACACCAGGCAGGCCCCACAAATAACCCAGAGATGCATTTTAAATAAAAGGACACATTCTACTCATGTAATAACACGCTGATTCCCGGACCGTCCACGGGCTGGATTTAGAAGGCGATTGGGCCAAATCTGGCCCCCGGGCCTTAGGTTGCCTACCCATGGCCTAAGGAAGCCACAGAAAGGCTCCCCCAACTTCCAATTCCCAGCAACAGGCGAACTAATACCAGTGTACTGGAAGAAGCAAAGATCACCAGCATCAAAGCAATGATTCTTCAACATCAACTTCGTTGGACTGGTCATGTTGTGCGGATGCCTGATGATCGTCTTCCAAAGCAACTACTCTATTCCGAACTTAAAAATGGAAAGTGTAATGCTGGTGGTCAACAAAAGAGGTTTAAAGACTGTCTCAAGGCAAATCTTTTAAAAAATGTAGTATAAACACCAACAGTTGGGAAACACTGTCCTTCAAGCGCTCCAACTGGAGAACAGCCTTTACCAAAGGTGTCATGGGCTTTGAAGACACTCAAACTCAGGACGCATGGGAGAAACGTGCTAAGAAGAAGGCATGCTTGGGAAATCCACACCGTGATCAACTCCTGCGCAGAAACCTATGTCCCCACTGTGGAAGGACGTGTGGATCTAGAATTGGCCTGTGCAGTCAGGTACGGACTATGAGTGATCGCTGAAGAAGAAGACCTCTGTCAGTGGAGGTAGAACATAGCCATCTTGGCTAGTAGCCACTGACAGCCTGATCCTCAATGAATTTGTCTAATCCCCTTTTCAAACCTAAATTGGTGGCAATCTCTTGTCACCAATACTTGTCCCAATACTTGTCTCCTGAGAAAAGTGAATTCAGACACCTGTGATCTTCTGTCACAAAGGCAAATGCAAGAAATTCATTCAGCTTCTCTGCAGTTTCCTTTCCACCCTTGAATACACAGTTGACTTCCTTGGTTGTTGTTTTTATCTCCCACTTCCCATCAAGATTTAAACCATGTTTAATCGGCAAAATCCTCTAACCAAACCTCTCTTCTTGACTTCTGCTTACTGTTGTCACCCCCTGCACTTGAGTGCTATCTTAAGAAGGACAGGGGCAGGTTGCTTGGTGTACTTACCTCATCACTGCAGCTCATCTCCTATCCCTGCCTGCCGCCTGAGGCAGCTGCCTCATTCTGCCTAATGGCAGAGACATCTCTGTTTAAACTCAGCCCTGCTTCAGGATTTCTCCCTTAGCAGTTGCAAAGGCTGCCAGCTTATACTTCCAGATTCTGACTGGTTACCACTCACCAGGAAACACGTGCAAAGTTATGGGGAAGCAACAGGCGAAGAAGCATAAACCAACGCTTTACGTCAGACGGGGGGGAAACACCACAGAAATGTAATATCTTCAGTGCCTCGGGCTGCTATCTTAAACCAGATTGCTTCTTTACAAGTTCCCCCATTGAGATCAATACGACTTACACACTTATATGTGTGTTCAGGTCCACAGCCTAAAGGCACTGAATATGTGAAAGGAAAGAAGTATCAGAATCTGTCCTTTGGAAGTCTCTCAAGGTATGACAGAAATTGTTAATAATGGGATCTCTGTTTGCAGAAGTATTCGGTGCGGAAGGGGGGGGGGATTCCTAATAGCAGCTGCCAGGAATCAGTGCCTTCCGCTGAAGAAAAAGGTGTTATGCTGTTTTCACTTGGCTATTAAGTGTTAATTAGTATTCTCCACTCACGTCTTTATTTATTTATTTATTTATTTATTCATTCATTCATTATTATTATTCTTTTTAAAAAGCCACTCTGCTTTGGCTTTCTAATTATATCGGAATCCTCGGGTGCTCTGACAGCCGCGCACTTAGTAGTCTCGGCAACGTTGCAGGCAAAAGGGCTTTTTTTTTTCTTCCTGGCATTATAAATGTTTGTTTCCTGTCTCTGCTGTCAGTGAATTTAATTTATAATAATCTGCTGGTGTTTATTAGAACGTGCGCTATGCCTTGTTGTAAAAAGTCATTAGAATAATAGATTAGTATGTTTTTTTCACAAGGCGCACAAACATACACACGCAGCCATTTCATGTCTGCGGAGGCATGGAATTTGATACAAAAAATAACCCAACTTTCTGGTGCTGTTGTCTTACAGCAGGGATGGGGATTCCCCCCCCCCTTGTTAGTTTGAGGGCCACATTCCTTTGGGAGGAACCTTCTGGGGGCTGAGTGCCAGTGGCGGGTGGGGAACATGGGAAGCTGCCTTTGACCAAGGGTTTCAGATGGAACTGAAGAAGAAGAAGAAGAGTTTGGATTTGATATCCCGCTTTATCACTACCTGAAGAAGTCTCCAAGTGGCTAACATTCTCCTTTCCCTTCCTCCCCCACAACAAACACTCTGTGAGGTGAGTGGGGCTAAGAGACTTCAGAGAAGTGTGACTGGGCCAAGGTCACCCAGCAGCTGCATGTGGAGGAGCAGGGACGCGAACCCGGTTCACCAGATTACGAGACTACCGCTCTTAACCACTACACCACACTGGCTCTCCTGAGGATTAAACCTGCTGAGGATTGAACCTTCAGCATGCATTGGGACCTTCAGCATGCATGCTCTACCACTGAGCTGCGGTCTTTTCCTGCGGCCAGAGGCAAAAGAGGATAGATTCATGGAAGTGACTCTTACCTTTGTGCAGAAAAGCTTTTTAATAAGCTTTTAAATAATTTTTAAATTAAATTTTCTGTTTTGCAATTCATTTAAACAACCTTAAAACATCAGTGACTTCCCTTCTCTTTCCATAGTTCATTTTTCATAACATAAATCCCTGCATATTTTACATAAACTAAACCATTCCGTATTCCATTGTTACATCCATCAAAACTTATTTACACTGCTGAATTTCTATTAATGTTGCCGATGTTTTCAAGTGTACAGTGGTACCTTGGGTTACAGATGCTTCAGGTTACATACGCTTCAGGTTACAGACTCCACTAACCCAGAAATAGTACCTCGGGTTAAGAACTTTGCTTCAGGATGAGAACAGAAATCACTCGGTGGCGACGCGGCGGGGGCCCCCATTAGCTAATATGGTGCTTCAGGTTAAGAATAGACCTCTAGAATGAATTAAGTTCTTAACCCAAGGTACCACTGTACACGGTTTCAATAAACATTTTCCAATCTTCTTTAAACGTATGTTCTTCTTGATCTCTTATTCTATATGTTAGGTCCACAAGCTGTGTATATTCCATATTAGTTTAAGTTGCCATTCTTCTTTAGTTGGGACCTCGCTCGTTTTCCATTTTGGGGCTAACAGAACACAAGCTGCAGTAGTGGCGTATGTAAATAACCATTGTTGACACCTGGGAATTTCCATCCAGACAGCTACATTCCAACCCTGCAAAATTCCGAGATTTCTATGCTCACTCAAATCTATCCATCCAGGCAAGGAAGAGGCATTGTTACATTTCAAGGACACATGCCAACCAGGCAGAAGGTCTTGAGGAGGGCACAGAGTGGGGAGACAAAGGGGCGTGGCTTGTGGAGGGGCACAGGCTAGTAAGAGTCCTAAGGACCAGAGAGCCTGGGATTCTCCACCTCTGCCTTTGGTCTTAGGCTAGAGAGGCCACTTAACACGTGGCCATAGCAGAAGAAAGAAAAACAGAATCAAGAAAAGAGGACACAGCTTTGCGCAAAATGTGCACGTGCTAATTTAAATGCAGCGCCTTTTAAATTTAATTTCTAATGTAAACGTAGAAGTAATTGCCAAAAGTTAAATGGAAATACATTTCACCAATGTGAGCGAGGCAGTGACCAGGTGAACTACCTGCTCAGTCTGATTTCCAGGTAGTCACTGTTGATGATGGGTGTCAAGGCGTTGCACTCTCTCTCTCTCTCTCTCTCTCTCTCTCTCTCCCCCTCTCTCCCTCTTTCTCTCTTTCTCTCTTTCTCTCTTTCTCTCTCTCTCTCTTTTAGGGTTAATCTTTCAGCCCTTTGAATAGAGGGCTCCTTCAGATACAGGACTACCCCCTTGACAATGCTTGAAAGAGAGGATGGTCTTCTGCAAAATAGGACGCATAGCCCCCTTACTTGATGTTCCCTGCTACCGTTTTAAAGTCTGTACAGTGGTACCTCGGGTTAAGTACTTAATTCATTCCAGAGGTCCGTTCTTAACCTGAAACTGTTCTTAACCTGAAGCACCACTTTAGCTAATGGGGCCTCCTGCTGCCCCCATGCTGCCGGAGCACAATTTCTTTTCTCATCCTGAAGCAAAGTTCTTAACCCGAGGTACTATTTCTGGGTTAGCAGAGTCTGTAACCTGAAACGTCTGTAACCTGAAGCGTATGTAACCCGAGGTACCACTGTATAGTCTGTTGGTTATTGAGATCTAACTCTAGAAATCACCTTAAACCTCTGACTTGCACCTCTCACATTGCAGAATGAAATCAGCGGTATAGTGGTTGTTCATAGTGAATGCAATACACAGTTCCGTAGAGAAACAGAATCACTTATAAACCAATCCATCAGCAACACTGTGTGTTTGAAATGCACTGTATTTATTTCTCTTTTTGAACGGACAGGAATTGTAACGTGAGGTCAACAACCTTGAAGTCATAACTCTGAGGTGACTGATGTGTTATTGATTAAAAAAGAAAACAACCAAGGTAAAATACAATTCATAAAATGTAAGATGGCCATTCATTAAAAACAGCATCGAAAGAACAGTAAAAACACATACACGGACAAACCAGGAATGGAAAGTTGCCTTACAGTTAGAAATATAGCCTAATTTGGGAATATTTAAGAGGCCTTCCTAAGAGGGGAAGCAATAATCTCATGTTTTGCATTCAGAAGACCCTAGGACCAGTCCTCAGCATTTCCAGGTAGATCTCGGGGAGAGAGGGAGAGAGACTATTGTCTAAAATCCTAGCGAGTAGCTGCCAATAAGCATAAACACTACAGAGTCAGATGATCTGATTACTGTGTTCCTATTTTTATTTTTTTCTCTTTTGCAATCAATCACTTCAGTTCATCAATAAATTTATTTGTGTGTTGCCTTCATACGAAACCTTGCACTCTAGGTAGTTTGCAACAAGCAGAGAGAAACAGCAATATAGCAGCATACTTGCATCAGTGATACATAAAAATAAAGAACGAGGCGCTGATGAAGTTCATTGTCTAAGTAACATTAGCATGTGTGGAACACCCCCGACCAAATGACCACCAGCTCATTTGCAGGTGGTGAAAAAAGGGTGGGTGTTTTTGTCATTTGGGTAGGGGAAGGGAAGCAAAAGTCTCCAGAGGTTTTGGACCCCTGCTAAGCTTGCTGAAGTGAAGGTCAGTAGTAGGCAGTCGGGTTGGGTGGTGGCAGCTGTAAAATTCGGATATATGCTTTGCAGTGAGAACAAAACACTCACAGAGATGGATCTTTGCCTGACACCCAAGTGCTGGTGCCAGGCATGCCTTGGGTGGTGGGGAGGGACATTCCCTCATTAGGGTGCCACCACAGAGAAGGCCCTGTCTTCAGTGCAGATGGGTGCAATATGCTCCCAATAGCCTGTGATTCTCTGGTCATTTGGCTCCACCCCCTGGAGGTGCATCCCACAGTTTCTCAAGGAAGAGGGATGCCAGCAACAACCCATTGCTGGATTGACAGTATAAGCAAGCCCACTAGGTGCTGTTGCTCTGAAACCGGCTGTTTATGCCAATGGAGATTTCGCTTGATTTGAGCTCAGTGGACAGCACGCTGAGAATATACGAAACATGCAAGCTGCAGTAGACAGCTCTCCTTTATTTAATGGTAGGCTTTGAGAATATTGTTAAAAATAAAGCATTAGCTCCAGGGAATAACCTGTGTATGGCGTAAATGTGATTGTTGATATATCACTTAGGAATCAGTGCACTGACAGATTATACCAGAGAAGCCTTTGAAAAGACAAGGGCATAACTTTCAGAAGGTTGCTACTGTGTAATACTTGTTGGGTCTGATTTTATTTTATTTTTTCGCCTCCAAGACCAGCTGAGTGACAACCCTGTATTACCTTTTCCCATTGCATTACATTTCCTATTTCTCTGGAATCCTCATGGTCGGAGTGCATGTGTCTGAACTCTCTACAGTTATGTTAATTAAACTGTCAGGTAAGCCAGCTCTGAACTTGAATGGCTTCCCCAGAGATGTAACCTATTGCACGCCTCTCCTGTTTTCTGCGACCGCCTGAGCCTTAGGCCTGCTACTATATTGTCTTGCAATATATGCCTGTGCTGGTGAGGGAGCCATAGCTCAGTGGCAGAACACACACTTTGTATTCAGGAAGTACCTAGCATCTCCATCTTAAAAAGACCAAGTGATGGGAAAGACCTATGCTGAGAGCATGGAGAGATGACACTATGATGGCTGTCAATTTGGAAGACTTTGAGAGGGGATTAGACAAGTTCATATAGCTATGTGAATCCATAGCAGTGACCAGAGGAGAAATGACCGCTGGGAGGAGCACAGAGAGAAGAAACGCCATGGTGCACCTGAATAATAATAATAATAATAATAATAATAATAATAATAATGTTTCCCCAGCCACTCTAGGCAGTTTACAGCATATAAAAATTGTAAAACATCAGACATTAAAATTTCCCCCAAACCAGACTGCCTTCAGATATCTTCTAAAAGTCAGATATTTATTTCCTTGACATCTGATGGGAGGGCGTTCCACAGGGTGGGCGCCACTACCAAGAAGGCCCTCTGCTTGGTTCCCTGTTACCTCGCTTCTCTCAGTGAGGGAACCGCCAGAAGGCCCTCGGCGCTGGACCTCAGTGTCCGTGCTGAACGATGGGGGTGGAGATGCCCCTTCAGGTATACTGGGCCAAGACCATTTAGGACTTTAAAGGTCAGCACCAACACTTGGAATTGTGCCTAGAAACGTACTGGGATCCAATGTAGGTCTTTCAGGACTGGTGTTAGGATATTTCCGTTCCACCTTAAGAAGGGAGCAGATTGTTGTGTCACAGCCTGCGTATTTCCTGATCACAGGATGTTTCTGTTTATGTATATTGCTTTTGTTCTCTCTGTGTGTCTGAACATCGAAGCAGGCAGTCATGTTTTCCTTTGTTCTGACCAACGCTGAATAAAGTTGTAAATAATGCTCTCCTGGGTGCATCTTTCGCTGTGCGAACTCTGCTGAAAGAGCATGCACCAGCCTTGGAATGTGGCATGTTATTTCTGAGGCTCATGTTGCTAATTGACTGATACTGTATCCACGAGAGATCGATGGATCGTCCAGAATCGGCGTGGAGGCATGATGGCCTTTGTCTCCCTGGCAGTATCCCAACAACAATGTGGTCTCGGCAGCCACTCCCAGTCACCCGTCTAGCTGCCGCATTCTGGATTAGTTGTAGTTTCCAGGTCACCTTCAAAGGTAGCCCCATGTAGAGCGCATTGCAGTAGTCCAAGTGGGAGATAACCAGAGCATGCGCCACTCTGGCGAGACAGTCCGTGGGCAGGTAGGGTCTCAGCTGGCATACCAGATGGAGCTTATAGACTGCTGCCCTGGACACAGAGTTGACTTGCGCCTCCATGGACAGCTGTGAGTCCAAAATGACTCCCAGGCTGCGCACCTGGTCCTTTGGGGCCACAGTTACCCTATTCAGGACCAGGGAACCCCCTACACATGCCCGTCCCCTATCTCCTCAAAACAGTACTCTAAATTTTGTCAACTTTATCAAAACTCATTTTGGCTATCCTAGAATTCCTTGGATGTTTCTCTAACCCAAAATATTGGTTTGGGGGGGTTTTTTTAGGTGAAATTCATTGGCTTGCCTTGTTCCCTTCCATATAAGTGTATGAGTTCCTTTTTATTTATCAAAGTGCGTATATAGATATAGAGGCTGTGTGTTTGTGTAATCAGTTACATAATCATGCAACTATTTTTGCAGCTATAGAAAATTAAACACTTTATTTTGTGACAGCAAATGAGATGCACTTTATTTCTCTGCCATCAATTATGTCTGTGTCATCAAATAGCATTCTAGCAGGGAGGGCGAATACCCTGCCAACATTTTATCTAGGCCATGTGAATGGCATTTAATAAAAGAGCTTTTGCAACCAGTGATAGGCCGGAGCCTTGAAGCAAAAAGTTTTTCTGTCCTGTGTCACTCATTCATTCCTATTCAGCTCAGGCTCAGCTTTTCCCCTTAGAAAAACACTCTGCTGTGGATTTTTTTATTTTATTTATTTTTTTGATGGGGGAGACAATTCACAAAATTCTTCTCTGTTTAAAAGACTGCAAGTGATCCATTGTTCATGTTGAAAACTGATAGGAATGAACATAAACACCATGGCTTCTTACTAGTTATTTATTTAACAAAATGTATATCCCATTTGATTGTAATAAGACCTCTAAGTGGTTTACAAGAAATACTTAAATTATTAATAAACACAGTAAAAAAAGAAAAGTAATTTAAACCTTTAGAAATAATTAAAAGCCTTGGTTAATTGGCATCTGTCTGTCTCAGGAGACAAACACAGTGGTACCTCGGGTTACATACACTTCAGGTTACATACTCTTCAGGTTACAGACTCCGCTAACCCAGAAATATTACCTCGGGTTAAGAACTTTGCTTCAGGATGAGAACAGAAATTGTGCTTCGGCGGCACAGCAGCAGCAGGAGGCCCCATTAGCTAAAGTGGTGCTTTAGGTTAAGAACAGTTTCAGGTTAAATACAGACCTCCGGAACGATTTAGTACTTAACCTGAGGTACCACCGTACTTCAATCGTGTTTGTGGGCACCTCCCAAAATTCCTCAAACTGTGATTACACAGTTATAATCACACATGATTATAACTTGTCAACAAGTTGGCAAAGATAAGAAGCAGGATATTTTGGCTCAGACCTGCTTGCTACTGTTTTTCTTTTCTTTTCTAGAAGCAGAAATTTGAGGCAGATTTGGAGGCATCTCCTGAGATGAAAAAACTGAGGGATTTCACAGAAATAAAAAAGTTTCAATAACTCTAACAGTGTTTCATAGGAGAGGGGTGTTTTGAGCATCCCTGTTGAACACAGCAAATATCAAGCAGTGCCTTGTGAGGTTTAAAGCTTGACTTCTAAGAGTCAAATTAAGTTAAAGGATATGACTTTAGGAGGGGGGCGGGGGGGAGAGAATCCATCTCTCAAGGACGAGGATGCTTTCTTATTTCTCATGGTGATCACATCCAATTTTGTACTATTAAAAGGAAGATGCACTGTAAAAGAATGTACTTTTAAGCAAGTTGAGTCAGGTTTTGTCACTGTTAATTACCTTTACAAGGTGAGTGAGCTGTCTGTGGGGAGTTCCGTAAAAGGAAACTTGTTTTGCTCTTGGGGTTGCGTATTGCCATATGGAAAGCATGTTTTTGTTCTTCGTTAATTGTTATTGTTTTAGAGCACTTAATGGGAATTGCAGTAACTCGTGGGTTTCTGGTACCTGAGTGCCTTTCAAGAGAGCATTGCTAGAACAAGAAAGATCTCTGGGGGTTGGCTACAATAGCTCAAAAAGGACAAATTTGTTAGTGTTTAATTAGTGTTAGTGTTTGCATACTACATGCTAACTTTTTTTCCTTCAGTGAAGGAGATGCGTTAAATGAAAGGTGCCTTGGTACCTTTGCTAAATCAGTAATATAGATCCCCTTTCCCCATTCGTTTAATATCCACATAAAATTCTTAACTATTTTTGTTCCAAGAATAGTCCGTGTAAATATCTGTTTCTGAAAAACCTTAACAAAATAAAATGCGATGTCTTTGGCCATTCAGAAACAAAACAGTAGCTGAAATCCAGCATGTGAATACCACAGAAGGTATATTGGAAGGTGGTAGACTCTCTTTCATTGGTGGTTTTAAAGCAGAAGTTGGTTGGACTTCTATACCTGCAATTCTATGATTCCATGACTTAGTCCCCTCTGCTATTGACATAGAATAATAAAACTGTAGAATTGGAAGGGATCCCGAGGGTCATCTAGTCCAACCCCCCTGCAGTGCAGGAATCTTAGCTAAAGCATCCATGACAGATGGCCACCCAACCTCTGTTGAAAAAATCTCCAATTGCTATAAACAGACAATTAGCCTAGCAGAATGTTAGCATTTTCAGCAGCGTAAGTTAGAAATAGAATTAATGGAAGGAGTAGAGAAAGATTGGGAAAACTAAGAAGATGCACGAGGAAGTGAAATATAAAAGGAACCAAGGAAGGGGAGGAAGGGAAATCCATCAATGATTGTATTTTTGAATGTAATAGAATCTGTAATATGTAACTCTTTTTTCCTATTTTTTTATTACTTTCGTATTTTCTGTGGAAATGTATCAGAAACACAAATAGAACAACAGCAACAATAAACCTCCAATGGAGGGGAGTCCACAACCTCCAAAGGGAGACCGTTTCACTGTCGAACAGCTCTTACCGTCAGAAAGTTCTTCCTGATTGTTAGTCAGAATCTCCTTTCTTGTAGCTCGAAGCCATTGGTTCGGGTCCTAGCCTCCAGACCAGGACAAAACAAGCTTGCTCCATCTTCCA